>NC_062286.1:99252890-99895212 GCF_902655055.1 Lutra lutra
ATTGAAAATAGAAGGAGAGGGGCGCCTGGGTGGCTCAGTGGGTTAAGCTGCTGCCTTCGGCTCAGGTCATGATCTCATGGTCCTGGGATCGAGTCCCGCATTGGGCTCTGTGCTCAGCAGGGAGCCTGCTTCTCTCTCTCTCTCTCTCTGCCTGCCTCTCCTCTACTTGTGATCTCTCTCTGTCAAATAAATAAATAAAATCTTAAAAAAAAAAAAAAGAAAATAGAAGGAGAGATTAAAAGCTTCCAGGACAAACAAAAACTGAAAGAATTTGCAAATACCAAACCAGCTCTACAGGAAATATTGTTAGGGGTCCTCTAAGCAAAGAGAGACTCTAAAAGTAGTAGATCAGAAAGAAACAGAGACAATATACAATAACAGTCACCTTACAGGCAATACAATGGCACTAAATTCATATCTCTCAATACTTACCCTGAATGTTAATGGGCTAAATGCCCCAATCAAAAGACACCCGGTATCAGAATGGATAAAAAAAAACAAAACCCATCTATATGTTGCCTACAAGAAACTCATCTTTAACCCGAAGACACCTCCAGGTTTAAAGTGAGGGGGTGGAAAAGAATTTACCATGCTAATGGACATCAGAAGAAAGCAGGAGTGGCAATCCTTATAGCAGATCAATTAGATTTTAAGCCAAAGACTATAATAAGAGATGAGGAAGGACACTATATCATACTCAAAGGAACTGTCCAACAAGAAGATCTAACAATTTTAAATATCTATGCCCCTAACATGGGGGCAGCCAACTATATAAACCAATTAATAACAAAATCAAAGAAACACATCGACAAGAATACAATAATAGTAGGGGATTTTAACACTCCCCTCACTGAAATGGACAGATCATCCAAGCAAAAGATCAACAAGGAAATCAAGGCCTTAAATGACACACTGGACCAGATGGACATCACAGATCTATTCAGAACATTTCATCCCAAAGCAACAGAATACACATTCTTCTCTAGTGTACATGGAACATTCTCCAGAATAGGTCACATTCTTGGTCCTAAATCAAGTCTCAACTGGTATCAAAAAATTGGGATCAGGAGGAGGAGTCAAGATGGCGGAGAAGTAGCAGGCTGAGACTACTTCGGGTAGCGGGAGATCAGCTAAATAGCTTATCTAAAGATTGTAAACACCTACAAATCCAACGGGAAATTGAAGAGAAGAAGAACAGCAATTCCAGAAACAGAAAATCAACCACTTTCTGCAAGGTAGGACTGGCGGAGAAGTGAATCCAAAGCGACGGGAAGATAGACCGCGGGGGGAGGGGCCGGCTCCCGGCGAGCGGCGGAGCAACGGAGCAAAATCAGGACTTTTAAAAGTCTGTTCCGCTGAGGGACATCGCTCCAGAGGCTTAACTGGGGTGAAGCCCAGGCGGGGTCAGCGCGGCCTCAGGTCCCGCAGGGTCGCAGAAGGATCGGGGGTGTCTGAGTGTCGCAGAGCTTACCGGTATTAGAACGGGGAAGCCGGCTGCAGAGACAGAGCCGAGGAGTGACTCTCAGCTCGGGGTTGCCTTGAACCGGTCTCAGGCTCGGTCAGCTCGGAGCGTGGCCGGAGGCCAGGGTGGCGGGAGTCTTTGGGCGCTGTTCTCTGAGGGCGCACTGAGGAGTGGGGCCCCGGGCTCTCGGCTCCTCCGGGCCGGAGACCGGGAGGCCGCCATCTTTATTCCCGTCCACCGGACTCTACGGAAAGCGCTCAGGGAACAAAAGCTCCCGAAAGCGAACCCCAGCGGATTACTCAGCACGGCCCCGGGTAAGGGCGGTGCAACTCCGCCTGGGGCAAAGACGCTTGAGAATCACTACAACGGGCCCCTCCCCCAGAAGATCAACGGGAAACCCAGCCAGGACCAAGTTCACCTACCAAGGAGAGCGGCGGAATTCCAGAGGAGAAGAAAGCAAAGCACAGAACTCATGGCTTTCTCCCCATGATTTTTTAGCCTTGCAGTTAATTTAATTTTTTTTTCTTTTTCAATTTTTTTTTTCTTTTTCTCTTCTTCTGCTGAATTTTTTTTAACTTTTACCGTTTTCTTTTTTTAATGTTTTTTAAATAGTTTATCTAATATATATATTTTTTTCCTCTTTTTATATTTTTTCTTTATCAGCTTTCTTTTTTTTAATAGTTTCTTTTTTTTTTTTTTTTCTTTTTTTTTCTTTCTTTCTGAACCCCTTTTTTCCCCTTTCTCCCCCCTCACAATTCGGGATCTCTTCTGATTTCGCTAAAGCATATTTTCCTGGGGTTGTTGCCACCCTTCTAGTATTTTACTTGCTCCTTCATAAACTCTTATCTGGACAAAATGACAAGGCGGAAAAATTCACAACAAAAAAAAGAACAAGAGGCAGTACCAAAGGCTAGGGACCTAATCAATACAGACATTGGTAATATGTCAGATATAGAGTTCAGAATGACGATTCTCAAGGTTCTAGCCGGGCTTGAAAAAGGCATGGAAGATATTAAAGCAACCCTCTCAGGAGATATAAAAGCCCTTTCTGGAGAAATAAAAGAACTAAAATCTAACCAAGTTGAAATCAAAAAAGCTATTAATGAGGTGCAATCAAAAATGGAGGCTCTCACTGCTAGGATAAATGAGGCAGAAGAAAGAATTAGCGATATAGAAGACCAAATGACAGAGAATAAAGAAGCTGAGCAAAAGAGGGACAAACAGCTACTGGACCACGAGGGGAGAATTCGAGAGATAAGTGACACCATAAGACGAAACAACATTAGAATAATTGGGATTCCAGAAGAAGAGGAAACAGAGAGGGGAGCAGAAGGTATATTGGAGAGAATTATTAGAGAGAATTTCCCCAATATGGCAAAGGGAACAAGCATCCAAATTCAGGAGGTTCAGAGAACCCCCCTCAAAATCAATACGAATAGGTCCACACCCCGTCACCTAATAGTAAAATTGACAAGTCTTAGTGACAAAGAAAAGATCCTGAAAGCAGCCCGGGAAAAGAAGTCTGTAACGTACAATGGTAAAAATATTAGATTGGCAGCAGACTTATCTACAGAGACCTGGCAGGCCAGAAAGAGCTGGCATGATATATTCAGAGTACTAAATGAGAAAAACATGCAGCCAAGAATACTATATCCAGCTAGGCTATCATTGAAAATAGACGGAGAGATTAAAAGCTTCCAGGACAAACAAAAACTGAAAGAATTTGCAAATACCAAACCAGCTCTACAGGAAATATTGAAAGGGGTCCTCTAAGCAAAGAGAGACCCTCAAAGTAGTAGATCAGAAAGAAACAGAGACAATATACAATAACAGTCACCTTACAGGCAATACAATGGCACTAAATTCATATCTCTCAATACTTACCCTGAATGTTAATGGGCTAAATGCCCCAATCAAAAGACACAGGGTATCAGAATGGATAAAAAAACAAAAACCATCTATATGTTGCCTACAAGAAACTCATCTTAAACCCGAAGACACCTCCAGGTTTAAAGTGAGGGGGTGGAAAAGAATTTACCATGCTAATGGACATCAGAAGAAAGCAGGAGTGGCAATCCTTATAGCAGATCAATTAGATTTTAAGCCAAAGACTATAATAAGAGATGAGGAAGGACACTATATCATACTCAAAGGAACTGTCCAACAAGAAGATCTAACAATTTTAAATATCTATGCCCCTAACGTGGGAGCAGCCAACTATATAAACCAATTAATAACAAAATCAAAGAAACACATCGACAAGAATACAATAATAGTAGGGGATTTTAACACTCCCCTCACTGAAATGGACAGATCATCCAAGCAAAAGATCAACAAGGAAATCAAGGCCTTAAATGACACACTGGACCAGATGGACATCACAGATCTATTCAGAACATTTCATCCCAAAGCAACAGAATACACATTCTTCTCTAGTGCACATGGAACATTCTCCAGAATAGATCACATTCTTGGTCCTAAATCAAGTCTCAACCGGTATCAAAAGATTGGGATCATTCCCTGCATATTTTCAGACCACAATGCTCTAAAGCTAGAACTCAATCACAAGAGGAAATTTGGAAAGAACCCAAATACATGGAGACTAAACAGCATCCTTCTAAAGAATGAATGGGTCAACCAGGAAATTAAAGAAGAATTGAAAAAATTCATGGAAACAAATGATAATGAAAACACAACGGTTCAAAATCTGTGGGACACAACAAAGGCAGTCCTGAGAGGAAAATATATAGCGGTACAAGCCTTTCTCAAGAAACAAGAAAGATCTCAGGTACACAACCTAACCCTACACCTAAAGGAGTTGGAGAAAGAACAAGAAAGAAACCCTAAACCCAGCAGGAGAAGAGAAATCATAAAGATCAGAGCAGAAATCAATGAAATAGAAACCAAAAAAACAATAGAACAAATCAACGAAACGAGGAGCTGGTTCTTTGAAAGAATTAATAAGATTGATAAACCCCTGGCCAGACTTATCAAAAAGAAAAGAGAAAAGACCCAAATAAATAAAATCATGAATGAAAGAGGAGAGATCACAATGAACACCAAAGAAATACAGACAATAATAAGAACATACTATGAGCAACTCTACGCCAACAAATTTGACAATCTGGAAGAAATGGATGCATTCCTAGAGACATATAAACTACCACAACTGAACCAGGAAGAAATAGAAAGCCTGAACAGACCCATAAGCAGTAAGGAGATTGAAACAGTCATCAAAAATCTCCAAACAAACAAAAGCCCAGGGCCAGACGGCTTCCCGGGGGAATTCTACCAAACATTTAAAGAAGAACTAATTCCTATTCTCCTGAAACTGTTCCACAAAATAGAAATAGAAGGAAAACTTCCAAACTCATTTTATGAGGCCAGCATCACCTTGATCCCAAAACCAGACAAGGATCCCAACAAAAAAGAGAACTACAGACCAATATCCTTGATGAACACAGATGCAAAAATTCTCGCCAAAATACTAGCCAATAGGATTCAACAGTACATTAAAAGGATTATTCACCACGACCAAGTGGGATTTATTCCAGGGCTGCAAGGCTGGTTCAACATCCGCAAATCAATCAATGTGATACAACACATTAATAAAAGAAAGAACAAGAACCATATGATACTCTCCATAGATGCTGAAAAAGCATTTGACAAAGTACAGCATCCCTTCCTGATCAAAACTCTTCAAAGTGTAGGGATAGACGGCACATACCTCAATATTATCAAAGCCATCTATGAAAAACCCACCGCAAATATCATTCTCAATGGAGAAAAACTGAAAGCTTTTCCGCTAAGGTCAGGAACACGGCAGGGATGTCCGTTATCACCACTGCTATTCAACATAGTACTAGAAGTCCTAGCCTCAGCAATCAGACAACAAAAGGAAATTAAAGGCATCCAAATCGGCAAAGAAGAAGTCAAACTATCACTCTTCGCAGATGATATGATACTCTATGTGGAAAACCCAAAAGACTCCACTCCAAAACTGCTAGAACTTGTTCAGGAATTCAGTAAAGTGTCAGGATATAAAATCAATGCACAGAAATCAGTTGCATTTCTCTACACCAACAACAAGACAGAAGAAAGAGAAATTAAGGAGTCCATCCCATTTACAATTGCACCCAAAACTATAAGATACTTAGGAATAAACCTAACCAAAGAGACTAAGAATCTATACTCAGAAAACTATAAAGTACTCATGAAAGAAATTGAGGAAGACACAAAGAAATGGAAAAATGTTCCATGCTCCTGGATTGGAAGAATAAATATTGTGAAAATGTCTATGCTACCTAAAGCAATCTACACATTTAATGCAATTCCTATCAAAGTAACATCCATTTTTTTCAAAGAAATGGAACAAATAATCCTAAAATTTATATGGAACCAGAAAAGACCTCGAATAGCCAAAGGAATATTGAAAAAGAAAGCCAAAGTTGGTGGCATCACAATTCCGGACTTCAAGCTCTATTACAAAGCTGTCATCATCAAGACAGCATGGTACTGGCACAAAAACAGACACATAGATCAATGGAACAGAATAGAGAGCCCAGAAATGGACCCTCAACTCTATGGTCAACTCATCTTCGACAAAGCAGGAAAGAATGTCCAATGGAACAAAGACAGCCTCTTCAATAAATGGTGTTGGGAAAATTGGACAGCCACATGCAGAAAAATGAAATTGGATCATTTCCTTACACCACACACGAAAATAGACTCAAAATGGATGAAGGATCTCAATGTGAGAAAGGAATCCATCAAAATCCTCGAGGAGAACACAGGCAGCAACCTCTTCGACGTCAGCCGCAGCAACATCTTCCTAGGAACATCACCAAAGGCAAGGGAAGCAAGGGCAAAAATGAACTTTTGGGATTTTATCAAGATCAAAAGCTTTTGCACAGCAAAGGAAACAGTGAACAAAACCAAAAGACAACTGACAGAATGGGAGAAGATATTTGCAAATGACATATCAGATAAAGGGCTAGTGTCCAAAATCTATAAAGAACTTAGCAAACTCAACACCCAAAGAACAAATAATCCAATCAAGAAATGGGCAGAGGACATGAACAGACATTTCTGCAAAGAAGACATCCAGATGGCCAACAGACACATGAAAAAGTGCTCCATATCACTCGGCATCAGGGAAATACAAATCAAAACCACCATGAGATATCACCTCACACCAGTCAGAATGGCTAAAATTAACAAGTCAGGAAATGACAGATGCTGGCGAGGATGCGGAGAAAGGGGAACCCTCCTACACTGTTGGTGGGAATGCAAGCTGGTGCAACCACTCTGGAAAACAGCATGGAGGTTCCTCAAAATGTTGAAAATAGAACTACCCTATGACCCTGCAATTGCACTGCTGGGTATTTACCCTAAAGATACAAACATAGTGATCCGAAGGGGCACATGCACCCGAATGTTTATAGCAGCAATGTCTACAATAGCCAAACTATGGAAAGAACCTAGATGTCCATCTACAGACGAATGGATAAAGAAGATGTGGTATATATACACAATGGAATACTATGCAGCCATCAAAAGAAATGAAATCTTGCCATTTGCGACGACATGGATGGAACTAGAGGGTATCATGCTTAGCGAAATAAGTCAATCGGAGAAAGACAACTATCATATGATCTCCCTGATATGAGGGAGAGGAGATGAAACATGGGGGGTTGAGGGGGTAGGAGAAGAGTAAATGAAACAAGATGGGATTGGGAGGGAGACAAACCATAAGTGACTCTTAATCTCACAAAACAAACTGAGGGTTGATGGGGGGAGGGGGTTGGGAGAGGGCGTGGGGTTATGGATATTGGGGAGGGTATGTGCTATGGTTGTGAAGTGTGTAAACCTGGCGATTCGCATACCTATACCCCTGGGGATAAAAATATATGTTTATAAAGCTGTAAAAAAAAAAAAAAAAGAAAGAAAGAATGAAAGAAAGGATGAATACCCAAGTTTTGTAGCAACATGGACGGGACTGGAAGAGATTATGCTGAGTGAAATAAGTCAAGCAGAGAGAGTCAATTATCATATGGTTTCACTTATTTGTGGAGCATAACAAATAGCATGGAGGACAAGGGGAGATGGAGAGGGGAGTTGAGGGAAATTGGAAGGGGAGGTGAACCATGAGAGACTATGGACTCTGAAAAACGATCTGGGAATTTTAAAGGGGTGGGGGGTGGGAGGTTGGGGCACCAGGTGGTGGGTATTGTGGAGGGCACAGATTGCATGGAGCACTGGGTGTGGTGCAAAAATAATGAATACTGTTATGCTGAAAAAAATAAAAAAAAAAAAAAAAAATTAAAAAAAAAAAAAAAAAAAAAAAAAAAAAAAAAAAAAATTGGGATCATTCCCTGCGTATTTTCAGACCACAATGCTCTGAAGCTAGAACTCAATAACAAGAGGAAATTTGGAAAGAACCCAAATACATGGAGACTAAACAGCATCCTTCTAAAGAATGAATGGGTCAACCAGGAAATTAAAGAAGAACTGAAAAAATTTACGGAAACAAATGATAATGAAAACACAATGGTTCAGAATCTGTGGGACACAACAAAGGCAGTCCTGAGAGGAAAATATATAGCGGTACAAGCTTTTCTCAAGAAACAAGAAAGGTCTCAGGTACACAACCTAACCCTACACCTAAAGGAGCTGGAGAAAGAACAAGAAAGAAACCCTAAACCCAGCAGGAGAAGAGAAATCATAAAGATCAGAGCAGAAATCAATGAAATAGAAACCAAAAAAACAATAGAACAAATCAACAAAACTAGGAGCTGGTTCATTGAAAGAATTAATAAGATTGATAAACCCCTGGCCAGACTTATCAAAAAGAAAAGAGAAAGGACCCAAATAAATAAAATCATGAATGAAAGAGGAGAGATCACAACAAACACCAAAGAAATACAGACAATTATAAGAACATACTATGAGCAGCTCTACGCCAACAAATTTGACAATCTGGAAGAAATGGATGCATTCCTAGAGACATATAAACTACCACAACTGAACCAGGAAGAAATGGAAAGCCTCAACAGACCCATAACCAGTAAGGAGATTGAAACAGTCATCAAAAATCTCCAAACAAACAAAAGCCCAGGGCCAGATGGCTTCCCGGGGGAATTCTACCAAACATTTAAAGAAGAACTAATTCCTATTCTCCTGAAACTGTTCCAAAAAATAGAAATAGAAGGAAAACTTCCAAACTCATTTTATGAGGCCAGCATCACCTTGATCCCAAAACCAGACAAGGATCCCATCAAAAAAGAGAACTACAGACCAATATCCTTGATGAACACAGATGCAAAAATTCTCGCCAAAATACTAGCCAATAGGATTCAACAGTACATTAAAAGGATTATTCACCACGACCAAGTGGGATTTATTCCAGGGCTGCAAGGTTGGTTCAACATCCGCAAATCAATCAATGTGATACAACACATTAATAAAAGAAAGAACAAGAATCATATGATACTCTCCATAGATGCTGAAAAAGCATTTGACAAAGTACAGCATCCCTTCCTGATCAAAACTCTTCAAAGTGTAGGGACAGACGGCACATACCTCAATATTATCAAAGCCATCTATGAAAAGCCCACCGCAAATATCATTCTCAATGGAGAAAAACTGAAAGCTTTTCCGCTAAGGTCAGGAACACGGCAGGGATGTCCGTTATCACCACTGCTATTCAACATAGTACTAGAAGTCCTAGCCTCAGCAATCAGACAACAAAAGGAAATTAAAGGCATCCAAATCGGCAAAGAAGTCAAACTATCACTCTTTGCAGATGATATGATACTATATGTGGAAAACCCAAAAGACTCCACTCCAAAACTGCTAGAACTTGTACAGGAATTCAGTAAAGTGTCAGGATATAAAACCAATGCACAGAAATCAGTTGCATTTCTCTACACCAACAACAAGACAGAAGAAAGAGAAATTAAGGAGGCCATCCCATTTACAATTGCACCCAAAACTATAAGATACCTAGGAATAAACCTAACCAAAGAGACTAAGAATCTATACACAGAAAACTATAAAGTACTCAGGAAAGAAATTGAGGAAGACACAAAGAAATGGAAAAATGTTCCATGCTCCTGGATTGGAAGAATAAATATTGTGAAAATGCCTATGCTACCTAAAGCAATCTACACATTTAATGCAATTCCTATCAAAGTACCATCCATTTTTTTCAAAGAAATGGAACAAATAATCCTAAAATTCATATGGAACCAGAAAAGACCTCGAATTGCCAAAGGCATATTGAAAAAGAAAGCCAAAGTTGGTGGCATCACAATTCCGGACTTCAAGCTCTGTTACAAAGCTGTCATCATCAAGACAGCATGGTACTGGCACAAAAACAGACACATAGATCCATGGAACAGAATAGAGAGCCCAGAAATAGACCCTCAACTCTATGGTCAACTCATCTTCGACAAAGCAGGAAAGAATGTCCAATGGAAAAAAGACAGCCTCTTCAATAAATGGTGTTGGGAAAATTGGACAGCCACATGCAGAAAAATGAAATTGGATCATTTCCTAACACCACACACGAAAATAGACTCCAAATGGATGAAGGATCTCAATGTGAGAAAGGAATCCATCAAAATCCTTGAGGAGAACACAGGCAGCAACCTCTTCGACCTCAGCCGCAGCAACATCTTCCTAGGAACATCACCAAAGGCAAGGGAAGCAAGGGCAAAAATGAACTACTGGGATTTTATCAAGATCAAAAGCTTTTGCACAGCAAAGGAAACAGTGAACAAAACCAAAAGACAACTGACAGAATGGGAGAAGATATTTGCAAATGACATATCAGATAAAGGGTGTGTCCAAAATCTATAAAGAACTTAGCAAACTCAACACCCAAAGAACAAATAATCCAATCAAGAAATGGGCAGAGGACATGAACAGACATTTCTGCAAAGAAGACATCCAGATGGCCAACAGACACATGAAAAAGTGCTCCATATCACTCGGCATCAGGGAAATACAAATCAAGACCACCATGAGATATCACCTCACACCAGTCAGAATGGCTAAAATTAACAAGTCAGGAAAGGACAGATGCTGGCGAGGATGCGGAGAAAGGGGAACCCTCCTACACTGTTGGTGGGAATGCAAGCTGGTGCAACCATTCTGGAAAACAGCATGGAGGTTCCTCAAAATGTTGAAAATAGAACTACCCTATGACCCAGCAATCGCACTGCTGGGTATTTACCCTAAAGATACAAACGTAGTGATCCGAAGGGGCACGTGCACCCGAATGTTTATAGCAGCCATGTCTACAATAGCCAAACTATGGAAAGAACCTAGATGTCCATCAACAGACGAATGGATAAAGAAGATGTGGTATATATACACAATGGAATACTATGCAGCCATCAAAAGAAATGAAATCTTGCCATTTGCGATGACGTGGATGGAACTAGAGGGTATCATGCTTAGCGAAATAAGTCAATCGGAGAAAGACAACTATCATATGATCTCCCTGATATGAGGGAGAGGAGATGCAACATGGGGGGCTAAGGGGGTAGGAGAAGAATAAATGAAACAAGATGGGATTGGGAGGGAGAGAAACCATAAGTGACTCTTAATCTCACAAAACAAACTGAGGGTTGATGGGGGGCGGGGGGTTGGGAGAGGCGGGGTGGGGTTATGGATATTGGGGAGGGTATGTGCTATGGTGAGTGCTGTGAAGTGTGTAAACCTGGCGATTCGCAGACCTGTACCCCTGGGGATAAAAATATATGTTTATAAAAAGAAAAAAAAACCAACCTATCAGGAGAAATGGAACCTTTGTTTGACGAGCTGGGTCATCAATAACCTGCATTAGTGTGTTTTAGCTCTAAGTAGCATCGTAACCACAAGCATAGAGTTACGGAAGATTTGCTGCAGGTGAGTACCAGGAAATACTTTTCCTGGGAAAAAAGGAGAACAGCACATCCTCTTCCTCTGTAGTCTCCTGCCCCTCCTAAAATCATGGTGAGGGGTATACGGACGGATGTAAGATGTCCAGAGTGCTACAGAATGGCTGTTCTTTAAACAGATCCCCAAAGTCAGGTCACCTCTTTCCCCAGAAACCAACCTCCAGAAAGTCACCTAATCAAAATCCATCAGTGTGGTCTCTCTCGGCAATAATACAACAAGCAAGTTCTAGAACAGGGCAGCTCTTGTGGGAGATGGGCTCCCCCTGTACCTTTTACTCCCGAGGTTCTTGCATTTGGGGAGAACCTATGTGGCTGGGTTCTGTCCGGCAAACTATTTAAAATTCATCCCAACCATCTCCAGACGCCTCTCCCCTTTTGCTATGATCCTCGAAACTGTGTCTTCCAGATGACATTCTACAAGGTGGGAACAGGCTAGAGAAGTGCCACCCCCCTCCCCCCTCACACACTGGCTAGACATTCACTTTTGTTAAGCTCCTGAAAGTGGGAGGTTTACTGGTTCATCTCTCCTAACCAATGCAACCATCTGACCAAGAGGCAGCTATCTTCCATCTCCCTAGCAGGAGGAGACCCAAACTCAACTGAACAAAGGCCCTGCCTCCCTATTCAGGATCTTCTAGTATCATTCTTATGGCATGGGCCAAGCATGAGAGTCCCTCCAAGTGAGGTCCTACAAATGCATAACTCTTTGGGTACTGTCCTTCGTGGCAGAGGCTGTTCTTATATCCACTTCACCTAGGAAGAAACTGAGGATCAGAGGGGTTCACTGATTTGCCTAGACAACCACCACTAGTAAGTGGAGACAACCACCACTAGAATGTAGACTTAAGCTCCCACACCCTACCACCTCTCCCCCCGCCTTTGGGTTCAGCACCATCTCCTGGAGCGCTGCACGCCTCACCACCAGTGCACCGATTCATGGTGGCCTCACGGTGACAGCCCTCACTCACACTGGGTCATCTGTGCAGTAAGAGAGAGTACGTGAAGAGTTCGGAGTAGGAGCAGGGCAGGGCACGTGATGTCCCAGCAGGGATGAAGCACCAGCACCCCTCGACCAGTGACTCCTCAGGAAGGCACTACTTCTTCAAAACCACAAATGTGTGACCTTGATGTCAAGTGCTCTCAGTCCACAGCCCTAGGCTGTCCTGTGTTAATGCTCTCCTTTTAACAGAATTCTAGACAAATGCAGCTTTCCAGCCATCCAGCGCTAGCCTGGTGGGTGACATTTCTCAAGAAAACATCACTCCCATGAACAAGGCATGGTCTCGGTCACATGACCCTTGGGTCCAAGGATTCAACCCGTGAGCTTCGGGGTTTCTTATCTTCTGAGTTGTTCAAACGGTACACAAGTGGGGGTGGCCTTCGTCAGGAATAAAAGGTATTATCCAGTAATGGTAGTATTACTAGCGCAGAAGCCATAACACTGCCTCTTGGGACAAACTCTCCGACTTCTGGAATTGAGCTGGTTTTGCTGTGCTTCCGCACACTTCAGACGGGGGTGTGTTCCTTCCCTAGGGGCACAAAATATGCTGGTCCCAATAAAAACCCATATTAGTTGCATTAACTTGAGTTCAGTCAGTGATGGCTGTGGTAGGGTTTTTTGGGATTTTTTTTTTTTTTAAGATTTATTTATTCATTTGTGGGGTGCCTGGGTGGCTCAGTTGGTTAAGCAACAGTCTTTGGCTCAGGTCATGGGATCAAGCCCAAAGTCCAGCTCCCTGCTCCTCGGGAGGGCCTGCTTCTCCCTCTCCCACTTCCCCTGCCTGTATTCCCTCTCTCACTGTCTCTCTCTGTCAAATAAATAAAATCTTTTTAAAAAAAAGGGGGGGGTTATTTATTTGAGAAAGAGAGAGAGCATCAGTGCAGGGAGGGGCAGAGAAAGAGAGAGAGAGAGAGGACAAGCAGACTCTCCACTGAGCACAGAGCCTGTTGCAGGGCTCAATCTCGGGACCCTGAAACAGGACCTGAGCCGAAACCAGAGTCAGACACTGAACCAACTGAGCCACCCAGGCGCCCCCCAGCTGTGATACTTTTGGGAGGTGGGCCGCTCACCAGCACAGATTTTATTTTAGAAAATCTTTAAATGTTTGGTTATGTAAAAATATGCATATTTCTAATGCTTGGGTCTGAGGACTCTTCTCTGAGCCTCCCTGTTGGGCTACAGTTTGACAAGGGCAGCCACAATAAATGGTTTTCAACCTAGGAGACAACAGGGGTCCTGGAATGCAGAATTACATTTCTTATGCAAATCCCCGTATCCCTGTCTTTTAATCCTGGGATCCTGAGCAAGTTAATTACACCAGTCTGAGTTTCAGCTCTACAGATGCATGAACTGTGGGCCAGGCTGTACTTAGACACAAATCTGAAAAACAACCTGGGACCTTCCTTGAATGTGACTCCCTCATTAACATCTGATCTTGCTGCTCTCTTGTTTCGAATCTATCCCAATCCTTCACAATATAAGAAGAGCCCTTAGCTGCGTGACCCCTAACACTTGGGTGTGCGATGACACTCAGTTACCAAGATTAACTACTGTTAATATTATTATTATTGTCATTGTGCTGTTATTTGTGTCTGGGCTTGGAGTGCCTGATACACGGGACCTGCCATTTGCTGAGGACTGGCTGGATCTCAATGAGAATTAAGCCAGAGATCAGACCCTCTCCCATCCTCACTGCAGGGCCCTCCTGGGCATGACACTGCTTCTCCAGACCCAGAAATGCAAAGAATATCACCAGCTCTCCTTTTTTTTTTTTTTTTAAGATTTTATTTATTTATTTGACAGAGATTACAAGTAGACAGAGAGGCAGACAGAGAGAGGAAGAGAAGCAGGCTCCCTGCTGAGCAGAGAGCCTGATGTGGGGCTCAATCCCAGGACCCTGGGATTATGACCTGAGCCAAAGGCAGAGGCTTTAACCCACTGAGCCATCCAGGCACCCCAACCAGCTCTCCTTTTCTGCTTTGCAGTAATCCAAGTGGGTGGATCCTCCAATATAGTCCCATTAGCTCCCTCACTAGATCAATTGTGGGATCTGATTTTCTCCTTTAAGTCACTTAAAATTTTCTTTCATCTGTTCCTACCTTCTGGCTTTTGTAATTTTCCCTAATCCAAGATCTGGATTTTCCACTGCTGGTCTTCGGCTGTGAAGAAGGAGAAGGGAAACCCCAGGAGTCAGAAAAGTCGGGAGGCCTGGGACACACTCGCAGATGCTAGCAGGCAATGCCTGTGGCTTCTCTGGGCCTCAGTTTCCCTTGCACCCTCAGGGGTCCTCTGAGGTCCCAGCTTTCTGAATAGATGTCTTTCCTCCAAACGTACACAGCACACATATTCCATTGCTTGGTGTGTTCTAAGCACTGGCTACCCGATGTGCGTATTTCCCGGGGCTCAGGTTCTCCCTGCCCAGCATCTACAGGGAGCAAAAGCATCAGGGATGTGGCTTTGGGCCATGCTGGGGACGTGTCATGGAAAGTCCTAGCGACACTTTGCAATCTGCTACTCCTGGTTGCACATCCTGGCTCAGGCACCACTTACTATCTTTGTGACTTGGGACAAGTTCACTTACCTTCTCAGAGCCTTTGTTTACCTATCTATAAAATGGAGGTCATGGCACTTAGTTCACAAACTATGTAGTAGACCCAAGTGGAATAAAGTAGATAAAGTTCCCAACATCATGGGAACTACAGTTTTCATCACAGCACTTTTTATTTTCACCAGAAGATCTCCATTCCATTTAGTTAGACATTTTTTAAAAATCATGTATCACTCTTGGGCATAAAAAGAAATACATCGGGGCGCCTGGGAGGCTCAGTGGGTTAAGCCTCTGCCTCTGGCTCAGGTCAGGATCCCAGGTTCCTGGAATTGAGCCCCACATCGGGCTCTCTGCTTGGCGGGGAGCCTGCTTCCCCCTCTCTCTCTCTGCCTGCCTCTCTGCCTACTTGTGATCTCTGTCAAATAAACAAAATTAAAAAAAAAAAAAAAGAAAAGAAATACATCAACAAAAACACATAGAAAGAAACTGATAAGCCAAATTAATTGCATGAGGTCTTTAAAACTTCCTCACATTCAGAGTCCAGCTCTTCTGGATCATTCTTTTACAGAGTGGTTTATGGCCAGAGTTTATTCATCTAACATGCTCTGTGACATCAAGAGCAAAAGAGCATAAATGATGATCGGTCTTTTTTTTTAAACTTAAATTTTTACTTGTTTAATTAGAAAAAAATTAGAAATTCATTAGTTTGAAAGCAGAGCAGCTAATACATTGGGGGCAACAAACTAAAATAATCCAAATGTCTAACAATAACTCGGTTATAAAAGTATAATTTACATTACATTATCTCAGAAAAATAAATAAAAACACAAAATGTCTTTCCTTCTAGATCGGACTGTTTCCTCCTCTGAAAGAAAATAAAGAGGCACTAATGATTTGAGATTAAAATCAAACATCACTGTCATTCATCTCAGCAACTGTTAAATAAAGGACCCACCCAGCACAGCGCCAGTGCAAAGCTAGCAGCCCCAAATGATAAGCATGCTAGTTACAAGAGCTTGGACACATAATTTAACTATTCTAGGACTCAGTTTCCCCTTCTGTAAAGTTAGGTGGTAGGATTCAATGAGTTTTAGGGTATTTCTGTTATCAGAAGTTCTTTGTCTACATAGATGCTCATGCGAATTTTTTTTAAAGATTTTATTTATTTATTTATTTGACAGAGAGAGAGATCACAAGCAGTCAGAGAGGCAGGCAGAGACAGAGGGGGAAGCAGGCTCCCTGCTGAGCAGAGAGCCTGATGCCTGGTTTGATCCCAGGAACCTGAGACCATGACCTGAGCTGAAGGCAGAGGCTTAACTCACTGAGCCACCCCGGCACCCCAATGCTCATGCAAATTTAATCTGCATGATGTAAATTAACTTGCAAGATGCAAGTGACCATCTTGTTTGGTCACTAAATGCTACCCCTTTTTTTTAACATCTGGCAGTAAAGCACGTTGGTGTAGACTAATTTGTAGACTTATAAATGCCCAGGGGCAACAGCCTTCGCATTTCCAAAGTTAATCACTTCTGTATCAAGAGACTTTATTTTTCTTTCCCAATAAATGAAGATATATTCAGATAGATCCTAAACAGAGACATGACTTTTTTTTTAATCTATTGTAAATACAGCTTCTGTAGCATTATTTGCCTTTCTAAGAATTTCATTAGATTTGGAGGAAAATCAAGCCTTGTAGTACTAGATTGTAACACATGTTGACTGTAATCAAAGGTCCCAAGCCTCCTGATATCCAATTATGGGGTTTTTTTTTTCCTAAAAAAGTGAAATTTTACTTTAAAAAAAAAAAAAGTTGGGGCGCCTGGGTGGCTCAGTGGGTTAAGCCGCTGCCTTCGGCTCGGGTCATGATCTCAGGGTCCTGGGATCGAGTCCCACATCAGGCTCTCTGCTCAGCAGGGAGCCTGCTTCTCTCTCTCTCTCTCTCTCTCTGCCTGCCTCTCTGTCTACTTGTGATCTCTCTGTCAAATAAACAAATAAAATCTTTAAAAAAAAAAAAAAAGGCAAAGTAAAAGCACAAGGAAGCCACCAAGTAAGGCTTTGCTCCACCTGAATTCATGTGGAATGAAAATTGCACCAAAGAAAAGATTTTACATGAACAGGAAATCCTTATGGAAAGGAGGCTCAATTCTCAGCTGGAAACTAACACAAAGTTAGAGAAAAATATTGGTGAATGTTTCTGCTGTGAGTAAAGACCACTCCAGTTTACTTGAGGGTTTGGTTTTAAATAGTCATTTCCTGGAACCTCTAGGCTATGGAGGGTCAGTTCCAATGAACGATTTATAAAACCCTTAAGACATCCTGATTTCAAAACTTACTCCCAAACTACAGTAACCAAAAGAGTGTGGTACGGGCATAGAACAGAGATATAGACCAACAAACAGAATAAAAAGCCCACAAATAAACCCATCCATAAATGGTAAAATGATTTTCAACACGAGGGCCAGGACTATTCAATGTGCAAAGGACAGTCTTTTCAACAAATGGTGTTAGGAAAACTGGATATCCACATGCAAAAGAAAGGGTTGGTCCCTACCTTATCCCACATATAAAAATTAACTCCGAAAGGATTAAAGACCTAAGTATTGGAGCTAAAATCATAAAACTCTTCAAAGAAAATACGAATTGGATCTGGCAATGAGTTCTTGAGTTTAACATCAAAAGCACAGGCTACAAAAGAAAAAAAGTAATTGGACTACTTCAAAGTTAAGTAAACCTGTGCTTCAAAGGACACAAACCATAGAGTGAAAAGGCAACCCAGAGAATGGGGGCAAATATTTACAAATCATATAGCAAATAAGGGATTAATATCCAAAATATAGAGAAAACTCCTACAACTCAATAACAAAAACAAACAACTAGATGAAAAAATGGACAAAGATCTTGAATGAATATTTCTCCAAAGAAGATATACAAATAGCCAGCACAGAAACGAAAAGAGGTTCAACATCACTAATCTTTAAGGAAATGCAAATCAAAACCACAATGAGACAACACGGCACACACATGAGGATGACTCTTATCAAAAGACCAAAATAACAAGTGTTAGCAAGGATGTGTAGAAACTGGAACCCTTGTGAGCTGTTGGTAGAAATGTAAAACGATGCAAGCTACTGTGGAAAACAGCAGAGCAATTCCCCCAAAAGATTAAAAGCAGAATCACCATGTGATCCAGTATTTCCAATTCTGGGTATACTCTCTGAAAAATGCAAACAAGGTCTCAGAGAGATATCTGAACACTCATGTTCATGCACAGCAGCATTTTTTTACAGCAGCCAGGAGGTGAAAGCAACCCACGTGCCCATCGACAAATGAATGGATCAATGAAATGTGGTTATGTATACATATACACAACGGAATATCATTCAGCCTTGAAAAGGAGGGTATTTTAACACACATTACAACATGGCTGAGTCTTGAGGACATTATGCTAAGTGAAATAAGCCAGTTCACAACAAGACAAATAGTCTATGATTCCACATTGGTGAGGGACACAGAGTAGTCTAATACCACTCTAATACACAGAGACAGAAAGTAGGATGGTGGTTGCCAGGAGCTGGGGAGAAGAGGTGAGGAGCTAATGTTTAAGGAGTACAGGGTTTCCGTTTCATAAGGTGAAGAGAGTTCTGTGGCGATGACGGTTGTAAAGCATTACGAATGTTAATGCCACTGAAACATACACTTAGAAATGGTTAAGATGGTGAATGTTGTTATATTTTACCCCTTATAAAAATAATAAAAAAGAGGGGTAGGCTAGGTGGCTCTGTTGGTGAGGCATTGGACTCTTGATCTTGGGTCAGGTCTTGATCTCAGGGTTGTGAGTTCAAGCCGCATGTTGGGCTCCATGCTGGGTGTGGAGCCAACTGAAAAAAAATAATAATAATAAAGAGAAAAACTATAACCCATCTTCTATTCGAAATTATTTGTTAATAAAAGATGAGAATTTGGGGGAGCAGTAAAGATGTGGAGGAGTAGGGGACCCTAAGTTTCTCTGGTTCCCGGATTACAGCTAGATATCAACTCATTCTGAACATGTAATAAATCAATCAGAAATCTGAGAAAATAAATGCTGCAAGTCTACCAGTAGAAAAGTGACCACCATTTGGAAGATAGGTGTGGAGACTTGAATCCAGAGCTATGTATCTGAGGATATGGTGGGGGAGGGGAGAAGCCTGGTTAAGGAGGCTACCACAAAGTATTAAAACCAGCGGGGAGCAAAATCAGAACTTTTAGAAGTCCCCTACAGTGGGGGACATCCCTGGCTTAAAGGTACTCAAGTGGTTAAGTGGGGTGGAATTCCAGGTGGGACAGTGTGGTCTCAGGGGGTCACAAAAAGAATGGATGGGGAGGGAGGCTGAGGGCAGCCGAACTCCCAAGGATAACCAGTAGGGGAGCTGGTTGAGAGCAACGAGTCTAGGTGCCAGCTTTCTGCTCAGTGTTGCCATAAACTGCAAACCCACGCATGGTCAGGTGACATCTCTGGACAGGGGCCCAGCTAGTAGCAGAACCACAGCAAGCACCCCTTCCCCCAGGGTGGAATGGCACAGTCCATGCCACAGGAGTGGGTAAAGTTTGGTGGGTGCCTGAGATAAAGACACTCAATCACAAGCCAGGTGAACCCAGAGTTCTGATGGAAATGGGGGAGACAAGGGTGATTAACTACTCTTCTGTAAGGGCACACTGAAGAGTAGGGGATGTGAACTTTCAGCTCCAGGGCTAGCGAGCAGGGCATCACCATATTCATCCTGCCTGTCGGTGCTGAAAGCAGTCAGGGAGCAAAACAGCAGCACCTGCTGTGATCCGGAGCTGCTTACACAGAGTCCTGCCTCTCTGTTCACTGGAGGTGCATTTCTATTAGCTCAAGCCCACCTGAGAATCAGAACAACAGGCTCTTTGTCCAGAAGACCAGCACAAACAACTCGCTCACAAGTTTACTGATCACAGAGGGCTGCAAAGCTTCAGCTCCTGGGGAAAACAGTATACAGCATTCTTTGTATTTTTATTCCTTAGTCTTTTAGTATTATTTTCCCAGTTATTTTCTTTTTTCAATTCTTTTTTATTCTTATTTAACTTTTATATATATCTTATGTATTTTTTTGTTTCCTTTCATTGTATTTTATTTTATTTTCAAATACACACACACACATACACACACACACCCATACATATACATTTTTCTTTCTTATTTTGGGATCTAGTTTCTTTTTACAAGCAGATGAAAATACACCCAGGATCTAGGGTTTCTTTGTTGTTGGCTTTCTGTTTTTGTTGTTGTTGCTGTTTTCTCTTTCTTCCTTTTCTCGACAAAATAACAAGATGGAGAAATTCACCCCAAAAGAAAGAACAGGAGGTAGGTAGCACTCATGGCCAGGATTTAATCAATGTGGATATAAGTAAGGTGTCTGAAGTAGAATTTAAAACAATGATTATAAAGATACCAGCTGGGCTACAAAAAAGCATAGAAGACACTAGAGAATACCTTACTGTAGAAATAAATAACTGAAATCTAGTCAGGCTGAAACTAAAAATGCTATTACTGAGATACAGTCCCAAGTGAAGGTCATAAAAATGAGGACGGGGGCACCTGGGTGGCTCAGTGGGTTACAAAGCCTCTGCCTTTGGCTCAGGTCATGATCCCAGGGTCCTGGGATTGAGCCCCACATCAGGCTCTCTGCTCAGCAGGGAGCCTGCTTCCCCCCCCCCCCCTGCCTGCCTCTCTGACTACTTGTGATCTCTGTCAAATAAATAAACAAAGTCTTTAAAAAAAAATGAGGACGAACAAATCAGAAGAGTGAATTAGTGATATAAAAGATAAAATGATGGAAAATAAGGAAGCTGAAGAGGGAACGACACCTATTAGATCACAAGAAATAATATCCATATTATAGGAGTCCTAGAAGATGAGGAGTAGGAGAAAGGGAGAAAGGGGCAGGGGTTTGTTTGAACAAAATTTAACTGAGAATTTCCCTAATCTGGGTAAGAAAACAGGCATTCAAGTCCAGGAGGCACAGAGAATCCACCTCAAAATCAACAGAAATAGATCAACACCTCAACATATTATAGCATAGCTTGCAAATTACAAAGATAAAGAGAAAATCCTTAAAGCAGCTTGGGACAAGAGGCCCTTAACCTACCAGCGTAGACACAAAGCTGGCAGCAGACAGGTCCACACCGATCTGGCAGGCCAGAAAGAACTGGCATGGTATATTCAACGAGCTAAATGGGAAAAATATGCAGCATGAATACTTTATCCAGCAACACTGTCATTCAGAATAGAAGGAGAGATCAAGAGATTCCAAGACAAACAAAAACTAAAGTAATTTGTGAACACTAAACCAGCCCTGCAAGAAATATTAAACAGGGTACTTTGAACAGAGAGTGACCCCAAAAGTAACAGAAACTAGAAATGAACAGAGACAATCTACAGAAACAGTGACTTTACAGGTAATATCATGGAACTCAATTCATATATTTCAATAATTACTCCAAATGTAAGGGGACGAAATACTCCAATCAAGAGACACAGGGTATCAGGTTGGATAAACAAAACAAGACCCATCAATATGAGAATCATTTTAGACTGAAAGACACCTCCAGATTGAAAGTGGAGGAGGGGCATGGAGAACCATTTCTCATGCTAATGGACATCAAAAGAAAACTGGAGTAGCCATCCTTATATCAGACAAACTAGATTTTAAACCAAAAACTGTACTAAGAGATGAAGAAGGACACTATATTATCATAATAAAGGAGTCTATCCAACAAGAAGATCTAACAATTGTAAATATTTATGCCCCTAACTTAGGAGTTGCCAAATACATAAACCAATTAATAACAAAACTAAAGAAATTCATTAACAACAATGCTTTTGGGGACCTCAACACCCCACTCAGAGCAACGGACAGGTCATCTAAGCAGAGGATCAACAAGGAAACAAGTGCCTTTCTTTTTTTTCCTTTTTTTTTTTTTTTTTTTTTTTTTTGGACAGAGAGGGATCACAAGTAGGCAGAGGGGCAGACAGAGAGAGAGGGGAAAGCAGGCTTCCCGCCGAGCAGAGAGCCCGATGCGGGACTCGATCCCAGGACCCTGAGATCTTGACCTGAGCCGAAGGCAGAGGCTTAACCCACTGAGCCACCCAAGTGCCCCAGAAACAAGGGCTTTGAATGACACACTGGGTCAGATGGACTTAACAGATACATTCAGAGCATTTCACCCTAAAGCAGCAGAACACACATTCTTTTCTAGTGCACATGGAACATTCTCCAGAATCAGCTCTCAACCAGCACATAAAGATTGAGATCATGCCATGAATGTTTTCAGACCACAGTGTTATGAAACTTGAAGTCAACCACAAAAAGAAATTTGGAAGGACCACAAATGCATGGAGGTTAAAGAGCATCCTATTAAAGAACGAATGGGTCAAACAGGAAATTAAAGAAGAATTTTTAAAAAATACCCTAGAAGCAAATGAAAATGAAAAGCCACCAAGGCAGGGAGCCACCTGCACCCTCGCAGGAGTGGGGGAATGCCAAACATGGTAGCTGATGACTTAAAGAAGTGGGCAAGCAGAGAGGGTGGTTCTTGACCATTGATTTGGAGATGAGCTGTCCATTCCCTCTCCGTGGCTGGTTTTGGTCATCTCCTGATGGCCCTGTTAGGTGCTGGGGCCTCCGGAGAGGCAAATGCTAGATAAGCCACAGCTTGGCCTCCTGCTGGCTTAGGGTGTGCTAGAGGCCAGACGACTGTGCTTGGGAGATCATAAGAGAACTGCAAAGTTCCTAATAATACAGCGACTGTGATCACAGTCACTATTAAAATAACATCACTGAGTGTGTAAAAATAAAATAACAGAATGATTTTCTGTAGGCATTTTCAATTCCTTCATGTGCCACAGAGGGAGAAGACAAGGGAAAATTATTTCTCAATATTCCTCTCCCATCCTCTGTATTCGCTGGCTCTTGATCTTCTCCCCATTTCTTCTCTAGTTGCAAAAATATTGCTTTTATCACTTGCTACTCCAAGAAAAATATGATGTGCCCAGTCCACATTCCTCTCTGACTTCCTTTGGAAACGCAAGTCAGTTCATTGAGAGCCTTGTGCTGTGCTATGACCCTATCCTCTCAAGCTATCCCCAGGCTCCCTTTCTTGCTTCAGTGAACTGTGCTTGGTGGCTGGGGTCAGGAAGGGAGAAGTGACACTTGAGTCAGGTTGGATGCACTATGAGAGCCGAGTTCAGGAACTTGAGCTTTGCCTTGACCAGCTGTCCGGGAGCAAAAAGAGGGGAACCTGCAAAGGGCTCCAAATCCTGCTTGTGTATGAGAGTAGTTATTCCACAGACAGAACCCAGGGTTAGAACAAAAGAACCCCAAAGTTCATGGTGACTGGTGCTAATGAGTGGAAAGCAAGGGCATGACCACGAGTTTTATATAAAACTAAGTTTATCCCTTTTAAACTGTATGTACATAATATATTGTGAGTTCTATAATATTATAGAATATATTTTATTTATTTTTGCACACTCCATGACTTTCTCTTTTTATTTTATTTGAATTCAATTAGCCAACATATACTACAGTAGTGTCCAATGATTCATTAGTTGAATATAACACTCAGTGCTCATCACATCATGTGCCCTCCTTAATACCTATGGCCCAGTTATCCCATCCACCCACCCACTTCCCCTTCCACAACCTTCAGTTTGTTTCCCACAGTCAAGAGTCTCATAGTTTGTCTCCCTCTCTGATTTCTTCCCATTCAGTTTTCCCTCCCTTCCCCTACTGCCCTCTGCACTATTCCTTACGTTCCACATATGAGTGAAACCATATAATTGTCTTTCTCTGAGTTATTTTAATTAGCATAATACCCTCCAGTTCCATCCATGTCGATGTAAATGGTAGATATTCATCCTTTCTGATGGCTGAGTAATATTCCATTGTATATATGTACCACATCTTCTTTATGCATTCATCTGTTGAAGGACATCTCAACTCCTTCCACAGTTTGGCTATTGTAGACATTGCTGCTATGAACATTCGGGTGCACATGCCCCTTATTTTCACTATATCTGTATCTTTGGGGTAAATATGCAGTAGTGCAATTGCTGGGTTAGAGAGTAGTTCTACTTTTAACTTCTGGATGAACCTCCATACTGTTTTCCAGAGTGGCTGTTCCAGCTTCCATTCCCACCAACAGTATAAGAGGGTTCCCCTTTCCTCACATCCTTGCCAAAATTTGTTGTTCCTTGTATTGTTCATTTTAGACATTCTGACAGTGAGGTAGTATCTCATTGTGGTTTTGATTTGTATTTCTCTGATGACAAGTGATTTGGAACATTTTTTCATGTGTCTGTTGGCCACTTGTGTGCCTTCTTTAGAGAAATGTCAGTTCTTGTCTTCTGCACATTTTCTTGATTGGATTTTTTGGGTTTTGGGTGTTGAGTTTGATAAGTTTTTTATAGATTTTGGATACTAGCCCTTTATCTGATATGTCATTTCTAATATCTCTTCCCATTCTATAGGTTGCCTTTTAGTTTTGTTGCCTATTTCCTTTGTTGTGCAGAAGATTTTTTCTTGATGAAGTCCCAACAGTTCATTTTTGCTTTTGTTTCCCTTGCCTTTAGGGATGTGTCTTGCAAGAAGCTGCTGCACCTGAGGTCCATGATGTCATTTTTAATAATGACTTTAATCACAGTCACTGTATTATTAGGAACTCGAGGTTCCTAACAGGAACAGGATGACCTAACAGGGCTATCAGGGGATGACTGAAATCAGCCATGGAAATGGAATGGACAGCTATCTCCAAATCAATGGTCAAGAACCACCCATTCTGCTTGCCCACTTCTTCTTCTTTTTTTTTTTTTTAAGATTTTTATTTATTTATTTGACAGACAGATCACAAGTAGGCAGAGAGGCAGGCAGAGAGAGAGGAGGAAGCAGGCTCCCCACTGAGCAGAGAGCCCAATGTGGGGTTCGATCCCAGGACCCTGGGATCATGACCTGAGCCGAAGGCAGAGGCTTTAACCCACTGAGCCACCCAGGTGCCCTGCTTGCCCACTTCTATAAGCCATTAGCCGCCATGCTTGGCATTCCCCCACTCTTGAGAGGGTGCTGAGGGCTCCCTGCCCTGGCAGAACAGGACAGTAGATAGGCGATTCCATTTTTTAAAAGATGGCTGTGCACATGTTCAGAAAAACATGGCTGGGAGATAAGAACAAAGCAAGTTCAGTGAGGTGGACACTATAAGATTCCGGGTAGGAGATGACGTGGGCTTTGAGGTAGCAGCAGTGGGATGGTGAGAAGCGGACAGAGAGGAATTTATTTTGAAGGCAGAGCTGATAACACTGCCAATGGGCTGAATGTGGCAGGGGGTTTGAGGAAGCCCAAGGTGCTGAGCCTGAAAACCTGGAATAGAGTCATTTGCTAAGATGGGGAAATGAGAAGAAGCAGGACACAGAGCTTGTTTGGGACACATTCAGTCTGTGATTCCTATGAGATCACTAAGCAGACAAACCACGAAGACCACTGGTTATGCTGCAGTGGCTGTGTTCAGGGGAGGGGCCTGACCTGGAGTCCATTCACAGACACAAGTTATTTAAAGCAATGGGGGCTGGCTGAGGTCACCTAGCACAGGTATCAGTGGGAAGAAGAAACCCAGGCACCAAGCCCCAAGGCACTCTGATGTTTAGGGATCAAGGAAATGAGAAGAAGCAAAGGAGGCTGAGAAGCCCCCAGTGAAGTAGGAGAAGCAAGAGCCAAGTATTTATAACAAGGAAGGACAAGTACCGTGTCAGGTGCTGCTGGAAAATGGAAGGAGATGGGGCCCAAAAACTGATCACTGGATGTGTCAGCAGGAAGGTCATGGGGGAACCTGACAGGATCAGTACAGCAGGCAACATCTTCATGGGATTGAATGTAGGAAAGAATGGAAGGCTCAGTTGTAAGGCCAAGTTGAGGAGGCAGGAGCTGGTAGCAGATGTGGGGTCAAGGTAGGTTCTCTGAAGATGGGCAATATTGCAGGATGATTGTGCCTGGATGCAAATGACCCAAGAGGGTGGGGGGAAGACTTGATGATCCAGGACAGACAGGGGACAAATGCTGGAGTAATGTCCTTGAGTATGCGAGAGAAATCAGAATTTGCCATAGCAGCTGAGGGGTGGACCCCCAGAAGAGCACCAATGTTTAATGCTTTGTAGCAAAGATGGGACAGCATATGTGGACACAGGTGGAGGTCTGGTGGTAGCTTTAAGCTGGGACTGATGGAGTTCTTCAGATTCATTCTAGCTTCTCAGTGAAATAAGTAAGGTCATCAACTGAGAGCAAGAAGGGTTTGGGAAGTCTGAGAAGGGAGGAATCTTAAAATAATCATCCAATGCATCTTTTTTTCAAAACCCATTAGTGGGGTGTGATATCATTCTAGAAGGTTGCCATTGGAACATTTTCAGTAAATGAAACAGAACAGGATCAGAGGGAAAGGGAAATATCATAGTAAGTGTTAGTTCCCCAAATTTTATATCTCTCCTATAATATATGGATGTGATTTAAAGAAAAAAAAGTTTATCAAAGACTGATTTAAGCAGGAGAGTGGATGAGTTAAGAAAAATGGATCCAAGCCCCCCTGCCTGGAGCAGGCACTGGCGAGGGAAGGGGTGCTTCAGCCAGGGTTGGGTTTAGGCAGGGGAGTCTCCTGAGAGAGAGGGCAAGACAAATAAGGTATATGCAAAGAAAGGGTTCTAATCCCAGACCATGGGATCCACGCTGGGAAGGAGGCAGATGCAGACATGATGCAGATAAGGGACAGCGACCAAGCTGCAGGGTCAGAGGACAGTAGAGTATGTTTGTAGATGAACCAAAGCAACGCTGCAAGAGAAACAAGAGTTCCTAATTGCTCCTCAAGAATGAGAGCAAGGCAAACTGTGTTCCCCCACCAACATTCATTTCAAGAGATTTTCTGTTGAATGGTTTATCAGAAAATGTTTTATCGGTCAAAAGCCGCTCTCCTGGCTTCTGTGTTAGGCTTTTCATATGGGATATAAAAATGTTTGAAGTCCAGTGGTATCTTATTTTGGTCAGTCTTTCCAGCGTTCACCAAAAGAAAATTTCCCTCAAAGGTAGTTTTGTTACATGAAGTAATACTAAATCATACTGAAGGTACCTTCAGTTCAATCAGCCTTCAACAAATATTTGGCTAGGTTTATGATTTTTATCACTATTTCTAGAATGATGTTTATTTTATAAAGGCATCACAATCCTTGAGAACTATGAAGTCTTGGCTCTTATACCAGGTTCTTTTCCTCTCTAAAACAATTGAGTACAGATTTTCCCAAAGCCTTTCACACCTTCATTATATCGTACTTTGTGGGATGCATAAAGAATTCCTCCATATTAAAGACCAGCTAAGACTCACAAGTTTACATGGATTCACGGGAAAATAGTAGCTAAAATGTTATACTTTTGTACTATTCATTTTCTTTCATCCTTAAAGCTGATCACTTTCTCTCTTGCAATTACAATTTTAATGGTTTTTTAATTCTTTTTTTAAATTTTGTTTGTTTATTCTGAGAGGCAGAAAGTGAGAGAGAGAGAGCAGGAGCAGAGGAGGCAAACTCCCCACTGACCAGGGAGCCCAATGCAGGACTCAATCCCTGGATGCTGGGATCATGACCTGAGCCAAAAGCAGACACTTAACTGGCAGGGCCACCCAGGCATCCTGGTTTCCTGACACTAAATTCTTACACTAAATGAAAAATGCCTTAGAAAAAATCTGAAAGATACTGATTTCTATCTTATATCAATTGTCCACATCACACCCTATCATGATAGATCTCTTGAGATTCTGAACCACGATGCTTAAAATCTCACCAGATTCCACAGGATCCTGCTATGTTATTCTGACTTCTCTGTCTCAACCATTATTCCAAGTGCTGCATGCTCAGAAGAGCAGATGCATGGATTTCCTACTGGTGAGACACTGGTAGGATCTCCATGTTAGACTGCACCTGCCTGGTAACAGGGTGCTTCCTTTCTGAGGCTGCCTGTGACTGGCTAGTTTGAAACAAATCACATTATCTCACTGTCTTATGCCCTGCACCCACTGGAAATGGGAGGAGAGGATGGTGGTGGCAGGTACACATGCTCTCAGATGCTTATATGTATTTATGGAGTAAGAATCTGACAAATGACTGGACAGGAGAGTGAGGGTGTAGGTTGCCCTTTCCTGACACGATTAAGAAATTCTCCTTCAGATCTTAATGTTCTCGGTTTCCTAGACCCATGGTTCTCGATGTCCACCATCCTACATCTCACCAGTCTTCAAGGAACCCGGAGCCAATGATGGCAGACACAATGAGCTTACTATGTCCAAGAAGGATATTTACATAGTAATAGGCATCCTGTGATTACACTGAGTATTTCCAATATGATCTGAGGACATAAATGTCTGCAGTAAAACCACGGTTAGTGAACACAACTAGGAAGCATCCAAGATGGTTTCTGGTGGGCCAGTGTGCCCACTCACGGACCATGGAGGCATAAGCCTCATGGCTGAGGGTCAGTAAGGAACTCTTGCTCCTCATACCATCACAGGAAGTGAAGGGGGCTAATTCTTCCCCACTGTCTGCCCTCCCCTGGCCATAAGGTTGAGAACAAGCATCCCAGACAGGAACTGATGCTGCCATGTCCATGTCCAGGTCTGCCCATGTCCCCTCAGACCCCTCTAACACTTTCCCTCCCTAGGCCAGCACCCATTTCTGTGGGAGGATGGCTTCAGGCTGATAGGACCCGCTCTGCCTGCACGCAGAGAGCGCTGAAGTGCGGGGGTAGCCCTTGGCCAAACACGGACTGACACGGGGTGGACCTACTCCAGGCAGCTGGCCTCTGATCTAGCCACTTGGTGGGCCCTACGTAGTCTCCAGAACTTTTCTGTGAGACAAAGGAAGGTGAGATTCTCCTTAAATCAAGAATAGGGCACAACTCCCCACAGACCTTGAGCAGGGCTTTGTGACAGAGACTATGTGGATGATCATTTTCCTGACCTAGACTCTCCCCACCCCTCTAGTCTGATTCTTTAGGACATACCACTATCCTAAACTGTCCTCCACAAGTCCCACACATACAGTTCTCACAGCCCTCCCCAGGCTGAGGCCAGGAGAGTACTGAGGCCACACATCTTCCCTCCACATTCCCCAGAGCCCAAGCAGGAACCTCGCATTCTAAGTGGATCCATATTGATCAGAAGAGCTCTTTCTCCAAAAGCACCTCCCTCCTCTTGATTCTTATTCTTTGTATGTGACACTCCTCTACCTGAAACCCACTGGTTACTAGCCATCACCAAATAACCCATCTGTCAGAGCTACTCCCTTTCACTGTGAATCCTCTCCCGACACCCAGGACAGGATAAAGTGCCCCTTCTGTATGCCACCACAGCATGCTTGAATAGAAAGAGGTCACTGTGCCCTGTTCTGGCCCCCACTCTTTGATAGGACTCCACCTCTGGTAGGTACCAGAGTCCTGTGAAAATTCAGTTTAAGAGAAAGGGATCGCCCAGGCCAACATTATAATATAGGTTACCTATATTGTTTACAATATTTCATGGACCAAGGTCACCCTGTACACTATCTAGGGAAAGACATGAGCTGAAAACATTAGGCATAAGAGGTATGAGATGCGCCCAGAGAAAGACTGTAATACCAAGTATGTGTAAAGTCTGTGTCAGGACAGAAATCCCAGAATACAGACAGAGTGGGTGGTGGACCCCAAGGACAGATGGCCAGGGGAGGGCTCCCACCCTGGGGGAGGGACAAGAAGTTGTCAGGCCTGACTGCACCTTCATACATCAGACCTCACCCACGTGAGAAGTGAGAAGCTTTGAGGAAAGCGCCCTTCATCAGCCCTGTCAGGCCCTTCCTATCTGTTCATCTCATTGGTTCCTCCCTCCTTCTGGTTCTTTGTTAAGAAGCCACAAAATGGGGGCAGAGTCTCCTTCCTTCAGGGCGCTGATCCAGAGGAGCCCCTGAAATGCACCCCCCACCCCTTTGTTTCCTAAAGACCTGATAAAAAAGAAAGCGCCTTCTTTAAAGACAAAGAACATCTATCTTTGTTCTCATCCAGACCCCTAAACCGCCAGGGGAAAAACAATCACAGAGGAAATAACAAAGCACTTCAATTAGGAGTTTTCAGGGTCAAATCTGGCGCAAGTCTGTCTGCGGAGTCAAGCACTGACTACACTGTCCTGAACTCGCTAGCATCTCTAAGCATCCCTTGCTAGGCTGGAGGGCCCATGAGGCAGGAATCCTAGCACAACACCTGCAGTGGTCAGATCTCTGATCCCAAGGGAACCACGGAGTCCCGGAAGTCAGCCAGGACCCCACACCTGGCAGCAGCGCTGAAACCAGACACCAGTGTGGCCTGAATATGCACAGCCGAGGCCCACAGGTTGCGTTCTGTTTGCGATTTACTAGACGAGGAGCAAAAATGATCCAGTCTTCCCAAATCAGTGTCCAGACTGAGAATAATTCTAGACAAACCCCATGGGGTAAGATTTGCCTGGAAGAATTAATGGTGCCACCCAGATGCCCCACCACCAAAGATTCTTGATCAAAGTAAGACATTTCCACAGGATGGGATATCTACAGCCTCATCCACACAACCTCCTGGCCATATCCAACTTTATTTTCTGAGGCTCTTCTACAACACATGACTCTGTTTAGGCTTTTGCCAAACCATTAACAAGTTCAGGGGCGCCTGGGTGGCTTAGTGGGTTAAGCCTCTGCCTTCGGCTTGGGTCATGATCTCAGGGTCCTGGGGTCGGGCCCCACATCGGGCTCTCTGCTCGGTGGGAAGCCTGCTTCCCCCTTTCTCTCTATGCCTACCTGCCTCTCTGCCTGCTTGTGATCTGTCTGTCAAATAAATAAATAAAATATTAAAAAAAAAAAGTTCAAAAACTGTTTCTACCACAAAAAGCAATGTCATTTAATCATGTATTCATTCAAAATAATAATGCTTTTGAGTGGATTTGCTAGCCGCTGCATTAACTTGTGTTTCTGTTCACACTCTCAGTGGACGCTCCACACTTCTCAGGGATGACAGTAAAAATACGTAATGACATGGGACAGACTAGGCCCAGATCAATCACAACAGATGCAGGCCACAAACTCACAGGCTGAAAACCCTGGACGGTCCCGCTCACTGCTGCAGGTTCTTCCTCTTCATCCCCATCTCTGACTTCATAAACTCCACCCCTGCTCCTGGTTATGGGCTTCCTCGTTCTGCTTTGACCCCTTTCTGCTGGGCCTGTGGTCTCTCTTTGGTTAAATTCATCAGCTCCCATGTTTCAGTCCCCACCATGCCCCAGTGACTCTGTGTCTGCAGCTGCTTATTGAAAATTCCTATCTGTGTAACATACAGGACTTCTGTAGGGGCCAAGGGAGGCCACCCCAAGATGGGCCACAAGGCATGAAGATTATTTTGACTTCAAAGCATCAAAACCCAGGAGATTTGGGAAAAGCTCTTTACCTCCCCTTCAACTGCCTGCAGGTACCAGAGATGCCTCTGTACCTAAGAAACTTACCTGTATCATCGGGCAACCCCAGACCCTCCTATCCCACGCCTTTGCCTCATGCTGCCTAACTGTCCTGGGAATCTCATGTCTGTGTGGATTCCCTGAATATATGCAATTAAATTTGATTTTCTCCTGTTAATCTGGCTCACAGAACCCCATCTATTTGATTCTTAGTCCTGCTAGAGGGGCCTTGAAGGGCAGAGGAAATTCTTCCTCCACAATACTTTTAAACTAAAAAACAAAACAAAAAATCACACTCAGTATTTCCCTCCCATTTTCTTCCTTGGCCTCCAATGCAGGAGGGCATACACAGTCACACGCGCACGCGCGTGAACACACACACACACACACACACACACCCGATAGGTCCATTTTTCTCAAAACACACCTTTCCCTGACTTCTGTGATATCACCCTAATCAATACAGATCAATACAGGTCCCAGAGACTACTCCCTCTCCATGCTTTGGAAACATCTGTGAAACAAATCTTCAGATAAATTCACTCAGCCCTGGAGATCCCTGAATGTCTGCTTGTGGCCGTGCCCTCTCTGATGATGGTGTCACCTTTCCCAAGGCTCCTCTGCTGGCCCTGCTTGTCCTCCACCCTCCCCCGAAACCCTGAAATACAAACTCTGGCTTCCCCTGTTCACCTTCTCCCTTTGGTGCAAACAAGGCTGGACATCCAGGGTAACCCCTCTATGAAAAGTATGGAATGGCTGGTTGCTGGCAAACTCTTTCTTTCAAAGACCAGGTTTCCAACAATGGGTGCTTGTGGGCTGGTGGATCCCATCAGCAGCCCTTGGTTCCAGCTTCAGCAGCTACCTTTTCAAGAGTAAATGCAGACATCCTACAGAATCCACACTGCCAGCTCCCGGGGAGAGAGGAAGCGAGACAACTGAAAATCCTGAGTGCACCTTCCCACTCAGTGGAGGTGATCAAGCAAGATGTGTCTCAGCTCCAGATCCCTATGCTGCCATTTCACATACAAGCCACGTTGGAGGCAAGCTCAGGCAAAGCTGGCTGACATCTGCTGGCTTCAAAGCAGCATGAAGACACGCTCGTTTGCATTGTTTACTCCACTCCTTTGGTTTCCTCAGATCTGACCAGCCCCTGGAAAACTGAGTCCTGTTAATCAGGCACACGGCAGCTGCAAACTAACACCTTACAAGGTGGAGGGGGGATTACTGTGCATTTTTAAAGTCCAGAATATAGATGTTTTGCTATCCGAAGCACCAATGCTCCTTGGAAACTGCCTAGATGTCAGAAGGTGAACTAAAAGAGCATTTGGGGTGAATTAAACATTTCCCAAAGTGGACTCCTTGGAACTCTGGATCCTAAATATGCTTCATGAGAAAGAGTGTTTTGCGGCCAAATGAAACTGGCAAACAGTCCATATTATGGCATCATCCTAAAAAGTCCCAGTGTACACTGTAATAAAGGCACTAAAAAGTCCTGCAGAGGAAACCCTGCTTAATATTAGCATTTTTCCTAATGCGTTCTAGTATTCTATCACTGTAACTCTTTAGAAATTTTTCTTTTTTTTTTTTTTAAGAGAGAGAGTGCACATGAGCAGGGAAGGAGAGAAGGAGAGGGAAAGAGAGGATCTTAACCATGCTCCACGCCCAGTGCAGAGCCCCACTTGGGGTGCAATCTCAAGACCCTGAAATCATGACCTGAGCTGAAATCAAGAGTCATACACTTAACTAACTGAGCCACCCAGGTGCCTATCTATCTGTCTGCCTATGTGCCTATCTATCTGTCTGTCTATGTATCTATTGCAATTCTTCAATAAAGTTGTACCCTAAACACAGCCTGGTTAAATTCTGCTCTAGACAGACACTGCCGGGCTTGTACCTCTGAACACATCCACCTCTAGCAAGTGAGCTGTGGTTCAGCAAGATGCCTACTGGGCTTGGAGCCCTGGTGCCCACTTTGGTGCTTTGACCTCTCCAGACCTCTGTTTTCTCATCTAACAAATGGAATTAATCATACTATATTGAAAAACAACTGAGGTGCTCTCCGTAAAAACATTTTGCTATGCACTATGAAAATATGGCAAATCTGCTAAGGATGGACATCTTGCTGTGTGTTTACCAAGGAATACTTTGGTTCATTCTTTTCAACACCCACTCTGTGTTGGAGGCAGGGAGGAGGAGCTAGGATCTGGCTTTTGACCTTGTTCTCAGTGGGCAAGTGGGGTCCCCTGCGTACTACTCAGAAGTGATACACGAGTAATTGTGGTGGTGCTAAGGGGGTGTCTTATCAGGGAAAGGAGGAGGGACCTCAGGAAACCTTCCCAGCTGAAACCATTAGAAACTTAAGTGGGGACAGAAGGGCTGCTGGGAAGTTCTCTCTGGCAAACAAGCACATACCAGAGCCCTAGAGAGAGTCAAGCTCCTCCCAGCTGCCCCTGCGAGAGGGTCAAGTGTGGGTTATTTTAGGTTTCCTTCTCTACTTACCTAACCTGTCTGCAGAATGCTAGCAGACAAAGGAGGTCTGGTAGCAGGTTCTCTACTCTCATGTCCTCAGCCTCTAACTGTTGGGAGCAGTCCCAAGCCCCCACAATTCCTGTCAACCACCAGCCTTCTTCTCCAGTCCCAAATGCAAGGGCCCCTTACTGTTCCAGGCCCCACCCAATCCCTGAGACCCCGATGCCTTCTGTGGAGCTACCCCAGTACCCCAGCACAGGTGAGTCAAGGGTGTTCTGGAAACATACTGGAACCTGAGGCCAAAAGGATAGTGCATACATGTCTGCACACCTATCAAAATATTCTCCCATATTTGAACTATGTGAAAAGTTAATAAAAAGCTGTACTATCAGAAAACAAACAAACAAACAAACTGTATGTAAAGCCAGCATTTCCTAATCTACTGCAGGTCATTGTCAACCCTCATTAACTTCCAGGCAGGGACCAAACAAACTGAGGGTCACTGGAAACCACTGTCCCCACTGCACAGTAACGCAGGGGCATAACAAAACCTGTCTTTATTTAAAATGTTGGTTATTTTGTTCATTGTGGATTTTTTACACTAAATTTTATTTTTTAAAATACCATGCTAATTACTGAGTGGTGCCAATTGTTTATTTTTGCTCATATTGTCAAAGTACTGTTGCTGGAAGAGGGCTCTGAGGTTTCCTTATCAATGACAATAGGTTCCTAAGAAACCCCAATGTTCCAGAAACCATTAGGCCTGCAAATAAATGGGCTCCACTGCATGCCCGGTTTGTGTGGAGCCTCCTCTACTGAATTAGGAAAACCCAAAGGATTTGAGATCTCTGTGAAGAAAGGCGCCTCTTAGGGCCCAAGGGGCCGGGTCCCGCCCTGTATTTCTTGGCAACAAATCACAGGCTTTCAAGCAGAATTCTGCAAATCCTGCTGTCCCCACGAAGGTGGAGGGGGCCCAGTGACAGGATGGGTGGACGCCTCGCTAGTGGAAGCCGAGGCCAAGGGTGGAGGCCGAGCCCAGAAGGGGGCGGGAGGCCTGAGGATAGGAAAGTGGCCCCGTCCCTTCCCGGCAGGAACCCCAGGCTCCTCCTTCTCCTGCTATGCAGCCATCAGTCCCCCAGACAGCCCAGCGCTCCGAGGTCGGACACACACACCCTCCTGCGGGATCTTGTGGCAGGGGAAGAAGAAGCCTCGGACCCCGGCGTCTGCCCAGTGCACCGACTGCTTGCACGCATCGCGGCGGAGCTGGGCATCCGGGCGGTGCGACCCTGAGTCGGGCCCGCGTTCCCAGGCACGAGGCGCACTTGACACCCCACGGGCGGCCCCCGCAGGTAGAACTCTACAAAGGTCCTTCCCCCTCCTCCCGCGTGCACGCACACACTCTGCACCTGGAGCCACCGGCGCCCGCACCATCCGGCTGCCCCTCACCCCACCCCGCAGGGGTTGCATGAGGATATATACTCCAGGACCCTACCTGGACCTGAGGTCGCCCCGAGGCACCGGAAACAGCCTGCCCCGGTCCAGACACCCCCCTCCCCTACCCCTCCCACAGCCCCCCGAAGACGCTCGCTCGCTCTCTCCCTCCAGGTCCCTTCCGAAGGGGAAGACGGTGCAAGCAGCAGCACCCGGCGCCTCGGGCCCCGTTCAGCCCCCGCCCGTGCCCCGGAGCCTCCCCGGGTGCTGGGTGCCGGCACCGGGGGTGGGGTCTCCGCCGCCGCCGCCCCTTACCTCGCGCAGGCCCTCCCCGCAGGTCTCGGAGGCGGGGGCGAGCGGTAGCCCCGCTGACTCGCGCGGGGCTGGGTTTCCCCGCCGGGGCGGAGCGGGGGAGGAGGAAGAGGAGCCGGGGAGGGGAGGGACGGGCTTTGTGTCTGCCTCCGGCCCTCCCCGCTCCGGCGCTGCCCCTCCCCTTCCCCCAGCCACCCTCCGGCGCCGGGGGAGGGGATGAGGCGGGGGTGAGGCGAGGGGACGAGGAAGGCGCTTGCGCGACCCGGGGTCCGGCCGCCCGCTCCCGGTGTGCGGGCTCCCCTCCGCCCCTCGGGACGTGCAGTCTAGGCGCCTGTGGGTGACCGGGAACCCTGGCTGCTGCAACCGGGCGAAGCCGGGACCGAGAAAGTTGATCTAACCCAAAGCAAACTTGGCTGGAGCAGCTCCCGACGCGCCTCGGCGCCGCCGCCCGGCTCTTCTGCGCTCCCCGGGGAGGACGCGAGTTTTGTTCTCAGAGATTCTTCTCTGTCTCCTTTCTCTGCACTCACTGCTGAGCCGGGCAGTCGCCAGCACCCCCAGGCGCGGACCCCGGGATCAGCCCCGGGGGCTGGGAAGCCTCTGTGGGGGAGGCCCCGGGTGGGCTCCGGCCCTTTGTTCGGGCTCAGAGGCGTTCCAGAGCCGGGCAGCGGCCGCGCTTTCCCTGGGGGATGTTTTGCTGCATCCCCGCTGGGAAGCCGGTGGCCGGGATCGGTTTCGGAGTTTGCAGAGCTGCCCAGCCCCGCCCCGCTCCCCCCACCCCCCTCCGCCAGGACCCCAGGGAGCCAGAGCAGCTGGGAGGCTGAATGTTGTTTAGCTCAGTTCCGAGCCACCCTTAAAACGCCTAAGCGATGAGGGAGCAGAAGGCGAGCTGAGGACAAAGCACAAGCTGACATCCTACAACACCCTCACCACCCACACTCCCCTCCAGGTGGGATACCTGTGACAGTCCCCAGGCACTCTTGGCTGCCCTAGAACTAAGGAAAGGGAAAAACAAATGGTTAACTGATAAAGATCACAATCCCGCAGGACTTGAGTTTCCATCAGTGTACCAATGTGTCGGTGATACACATGGAAAAAGCATTCTTATCCATAGTCTAACTCTGAGAGACCCATAACTCAACTTTCTGGAGCCCTAAGGTCACCCTCCCCTCCGCAGTGGTGGGAAAACAGAGAAAGAAGGGAAAATAAAAACAAATTTCTTAATGACCTGCAGGCCCCTGGCAAGGACCTGAGACAGGCAGAGTATAGTATTCACGACAGGAAGCTCCGACTATCTTACTTTCCGTGCCTTACTAGCTGGAGTAATAACTTCAGCTTGACGATAGCCAGGCCTCCAGCATCCTAGGAATCTTCTTTAGCATATGAAAGTCCTTTTGGACTCCTCTCCCCACCTCAAGTGTGTAATCAGCCACTTCTCACAATCCCAGCGCACAGCTTTCTGTCCACCAGTCCCGTCCCCAGGCTTCAGTAGAATCATCTTTTTGCACCAAAGACATCTCAAGAATTCTTTCTTGGCCCTCAGCTCCAGACCTCACCAACATTCCAAAACTACATCATAAGGACGGCAGGATGGACTGGCAGGGAGGTGGGAGCTACAGGCTGGTGGACTCTGCCAGGAACCAGCCCTGGTCTTTCCTTCCTAGCCAGGCCAGACCCCGGTGAGCTGCAGTGTTTTCCCACTCCCCTGCCAAGGAGAGCACCTTTCAGGAGAAATCCCTAATGGTGTTAGAGTTACCAAAGTAGCCAGAGACTCAGAAGGAGCCTCAGATACCTGTTTGGGACAGAAGCAGACAATGGAAACAAAGTCCTTATTTTTATTCTTGTTCTGCCTCTCCAAAGAGGAGAATTGCATTGGCCTTGGTTCTTGTGATTCCTGTCTTGTAAAACCCCAAGATTTCTCTTTCATAATCAGCTCAGTCCCCAGGAAGTCATAATCCACCGTACTTCTTTTAATGTTCCAAGTCACCCATTCCATAATTGACTGAGCCTCTGATATGCACCAGGCACTACTATTTGGGATGCCCTGGGGAGCAAAACAGATCTCCCTGCCCTATGTTAGAAGAGTTCCACAGGCTGAGGAGTGCCCGTGTCTGTGCAGAGGGTAGAACTGAATGCATGGGGCGGTCAGAGTAGGCCTGGCGGAGAAGATGGGATTTGAGCAGGGACCTGGATGAGGTGAGGTAGGAGTACATACCTGGGATGAGCACTAAGGTCAAAGGCTCGGAGGTGGTAGGTAGAAGCTTCTGAGGGTTTGGGCATGATCTTTGTTGCTAAAAGATTAGTTTGATGCCATATGGAGAGCTGGCTGTGCGTGCAAAGTTAGAACAAGTTAGGAGCTATTGAAATGATCCTGGGCGGAGACGGAGGTTGCACAGGGCAGGGTCACCGCAGGGCACACAGAGAGAAGTAGTTAGATACGTATTTATATTGAAGGTAGAATTCTCAGGAATTCCTCACAGGTTGAATACACTGGAAAAAGCAAGAGGTAGAATGAGGCAGACCTGGCTTCATATCCTTCCCTCTTTGGTCCCTTCTCCCTGGAAGGATTCCATTTTATAGAGGAAGCTCCCCCAGTAAAGTCCAAGGTGTATGGCCTCCGCTCCTTTCCTCCTTTCTCTCTTTTCATTCACCCTCTTGAAAACTTCCTTCATCTTGTGGACATGGCCACATGGTTGGCCCCACAGGCTCAATCTGTTTTAAGACTTGGAGCTCATTTTGCTCTGTCCTCCCTCAAGAAAACCTCTTTTACTCTAGAGATGGATTTGGACGTTATCCACCTGAAACTGTCTACTGGGAGGCACCCGGGTGGCTCAGTCAGTTAAGCATCCAACTCTTGATCTCAGCTCAGGGGCTCAGGTCATGATCTCAGTGTCATGAGATTGAGCCCCCGTCCAGCTCCTTGCTGGGCATGGAGCCTGCTTAAGATTCTCTCTCTCTCTGCTTTTGTCCCATGCTTTCTCACTCTCTCTCTCTAAAACAAAACAAAACCTATCTATTGAGTAAGCTACTGTGTTTCAAGCATGGCAGTGGGGCTAGAGCAGTAAACCAGACAAAATGCTATGCTCTCATGGAACTCACATTCTAATGTGAAGACAGAGGGAGTCAACTAGACGAGGAAAATAATGTAGCAAGGTTAATGACACTGCCACTGAGAAAAATTAGTGCAGGAAGAGAAAGAGGGTGGTGGGGAGGCTACAATTTAAAACAGGTAGTCAGAGAAAACTTAAAAAAAAAAAAAAGCAATAACAACATTAAAATAACAAACTTTAGGGGCACCTGGGTGGCTCAGTCCATTAAGCATCTGCCTTCAGCTCAGGTCATGATCTCAGGGTCCTGGGATCCAGCCCGTGTTGGGCTCCCTGTTCAGCCAGCAGCCTGTATCTCTCTCTCCCTCTGCCCCTCACCCCCACTCATGCTTGAGCACATGTGCTTTCTCTGTCTCTCTCTCTGTCTCAGATAAATAAATAAACTCTTTAAAAAATAAAAAAGTAAACAAAACAAACTTTGGATCCTCTCATGGACTTATCTCACATTTGGCAGTTTTGACTTCCTACCCTAGGGTACCTAGGGACTGAAGGGACCACTCCAGTCAGCTGCAGAGATCACAAGTGCTCTGGGGGCACTTCGGTCAGTTGAGGACCCGCTGGCCAAGAAAATGTCACTTGTAATGAAGCTATTTCTCCTCTAAAGTAAACCCAGCAGCATTGGTTCTGAAAGCATTGCCCAGAGCTGGCAGCTCAGCAATTTCTCTTCTCAGTTGTAGAAGGAGAAGTGTCTTGTGCACAGAAAATGACTTGAAAAGAGTACTTTTGTAGCCCAGGGTCTGAGCTGTAGAATAATCATCAGAATAATAATGGCAATTCTTTATTCATGGGTCTGCCTTGGTATGGGGTGACATTACCTTGGTCCATCCCCAAGTCCACCCTGGGAGACAAGTGAAGAGTATCCTCGTGAAGGGGTGCCTGGCTGGCTCAGTAAGTAGAGGGTTCAACTCTTGATCTTGGATTGTAAGTTCGAGCGCTATGTTGGGTGTAGAGATGACTTGAAAATAAATCTTTAAAAAGCAAAAAAAAAAAAAAAAAAAAAAAGGAGTATCTGTGAATAGTTCACCAATTCCTAGTGTTAGGAATTATCTGGCAGTTAGATGATAGTTAGAAATTCCCTTTCCAAAGATGCAGTTCACGCAGAGGGAGGTAGTTTATCACAGAAGGGGGTACTTGGCAGGGATACGTATTTTATTTATATTTTTAGTCATGTCTTTGTTTATTTAAATCTAAAAGAAAGGGTGCCTGGGTGGCTCAGTCAGTTGAGTGTCTGTGGCTCAGGTCATGATCCAAGGGTCCTGGGATCAAGCCCCACACTGGATACCCTGCTCATCTGAGAGTCTGCTTCTCCCTCTCTTTCTGCCCCTCCCCTTGCCTGTGCCAGTGCATGTGCACATGTGCACTTGCTCTCTCTGTCCCAAATAAACAAAAAATCATAAAAAAAAAATCTGAAAGAAAGCAGTCAGTGATTACCTCTGGAGTGTGGGATTATTAAGACTTTAACTGTTCAAGTTGTATGTTTACGAACTGTCTGAGTATTTAAGATGGTATATTACTTTGCTAATCAAAAAAGCATTAATTTTACATATAAAATTGGATACACAAAGAATTAGAAGTACAAGTGTAAGGGTGAACTTACATATAATCGTCTGATATTTTAATTTTTCCTTTGACCTTATTATTTAGACCATTTAAAACTGTCCAAGTGTTGAGGTTTATTTTTACTCTTTAAATTTTTGTTATTAATTTCCAGATTTATTGCACTGTGGACAAAGAATGTACCTTATATAATTTCTGCTCTTTGAAATTAATAGAGGCTTTCTTTGTGACCTAGTATGTGATCCACTTAGAAAAATATTTCTGTATTTATCAGAAAAGAAGGCATACTAAACACCCCCATAACCCCTTTCTAAAATAGCATATGGCAGGTGTTCAAAAACTCTTTATTTTTGAAATTGAACACCAATTTATTAAATGTTAATTCATCTTTTATATTTATTCTAATTCATGATGTCATTTATTTTTACTATTTTATTTGCCAGTCTCCTAATTTATATCCTGCTTTCTTCCCTTCTCCCCTTTGGGAACATTATGGACTTAGGGCAGATGTGTTAAGATGTTCCCTTTCAGGTGCCTGGGTGGATTAGTCGGTTAAGCATCTGACTCTTGATTTTGGTTCAGGTCATGATTTAGGGTTGTGAGATCAAGCCCTGCACTGGGTTCCAGGCTCAGTGTGGAGTCTGCTTTAGAGTCCCTAGGCCCCCAAAATAAATAAATATAATCTTAAAAAAAAAAGATCTTTCAATTGGAGCTCTGATATTTTTCTTAGAATTTACAATTCTATTTACATTTACAATACAATCTGTATGATCTACTATAATTTACAATTATTTGTATTCTTGCATTTTCATATTGTCACCCAGTACCTAAATACTCCTGTTACTATAGTTTCTCCCTGGATCATGTAATTTGTTATAAACTTCCTTTGCCCTATTCAATGTGTTTGCCTTGATTCAATCAGAAATACCTATCATGACCCCTGATTTCTTTGTGTTTTCCTTCAACTGATGCATTTTTGTCTATCTTGTATTGTAAACCTTTCCACATCATTTTATTATATATGAGTCCTTTTGAAGCAATGTATACCATAACTGAATTTTAGTTTTTAAATCCACCTAGTAAATTTGCTTTAATTTCTGTCACCTTGTTTTATGCATTTGGGGTTTTATAAAACCTTACCATTTCCTAAGTTCTACGCATTTTGGTTAAAAGATCTAAACTTGATTTTTTTTTTTTTATAAACATATATTTTTATCCCCAGGGGTACAGGTCTGCGAATCGCCAGGTTTACACACTTCACAGCACTCACCATAGCACATACCCTCCCCAATATCCATATCCCCACACCCCCTCTCCCAACCCCCCACCCCATCAACCCTCAGTTTGTTTTGTGAGATTAAGAGTCACTTATGGTTTGTCTCCCTCCCAATCCCATCTTGTTTCATTTATTCTTCTCCTACCCCCTTAGCCCCCCATGTTGCATCTCCTCTCCCTCATATCAGGGAGATCATATGATAGTTGTCTTTCTCCGATTGACTTATTTCGCTAAGCATGATACCCTCTAGTTCTACATCCACGTCGTCGCAAATGGCAAGATTTCATTTCTTTTGATGGCTGCGTAGTATTCCATTGTGTATATATACCACATCTTCTTTATCCATTCGTCTGTAGATGGACATCTAGGTTCTTTCCATAGTTTGGCTATTGTAGACATTGCTGCTATAAACATTCGGGTGCACGTGCCCCTTCGGATCACTATGTTTGTATCTTTAGGGTAAATACCCAGCAGTGCAATTGCAGGGTCATAGGGTAGTTCTATTTTCAACATTTTGAGGAACCTCCATGCTGTTTTCCAGAGTGGTTGCACCAGCTTGCATTCCCACCAACAGTGTAGGAGGGTTCCCCTTTCTCCGCATCCTCGCCAGCATCTGTCCTTTCCTGACTTGTTAATTTTAGCCATTCTGACTGGTGTGAGGTGATATCTCATGGTGGTCTTGATTTGTATTTCCCTGATGCCGAGTGATGTGGAGCACTTTTTCATGTGTCTGTTGGCCATCTGGATGTCTTCTTTGCAGAAATGTCTGTTCATGTCCTCTGCCCATTTCTTGATTGGATTATTTGGTCTTTGGGTGTTGAGTTTGCTAAGTTCTTTATAGATTTTGGACACTAGCCCTTTATCTGATATGTCATTTGCAAATATCTTCTCCCATTCTGTCAGTTGTCTTTTGGTTTTGTTCACTGTTTCCTTTGCTGTGCAAAAGCTTTTGATCTTGATAAAATCCCAGTAGTTCATTTTTGCCCTTGCTTCCCTTGCCTTTGGTGATGTTCCTAGGAAGATGTTGCTGCGGCTGAGGTCGAAGAGGTTGCTGCCTGTGTTCTCCTCAAGGATTTTGATGGATTCCTTTCTCACATTGAGATCCTTCATCCATTTGGAGTCTATTTTCGTGTGTGGTGTAAGGAAATGATCCAATTTCATTTTTGTGCATGTGGCTGTCCAATTTTCCCAACACCATTTATTGAAGAGGCTGTCTTTGTTCCATTGGATATTCTTTCCTGCTTTGTCGAAGATGAGTGGACGATAGAGTTGAGGGTCTATTTCTGGGCTCTCTATTCTGTTCCATGGATCTATGTGTCTGTTTTTGTGCCAGTACCATGCTGTCTTGATGATGACAGCTTTGTAACAGAGCTTGAAGTCCGGAATTGTGATGCCACCAACTTTGGCTTTCTTTTTCAATATGCCTTTGGCAATTCGAGGTCTTTTCTGGTTCCATATGAATTTTAGGATTATTTGTTCCATTTCTTTGAAAAAAATGGATGGTACTTTGATAGGAATTGCATTAAATGTGTAGATTGCTTTAGGTAGCATAGGCATTTTCACAATATTTATTCTTCCAATCCAGGAGCATGGAACATTTTTCCATTTCTTTGTGTCTTCCTCAATTTCTTTCCTGAGTACTTTATAGTTTTCTGTGTATAGATTCTTAGTCTCTTTGGTTAGGTTTATTCCTAGGTATCTTATAGTTTTGGGTGCAATTGTAAATGGGATGGACTCCTTAATTGCTCTTTCTTCTGTCTTGTTGTTGGTGTAGAGAAATGCAACTGATTTCTGTGCATTGGTTTTATATCCTGACACTTTACTGAATTCCTGTACAAGTTCTAGCAGTTTTGGAGTGGAGTCTTTTGGGTTTTCCACATATAGTATCATATCATCTGCAAAGAGTGATAGTTTGACTTCTTTGCCGATTTGGATGCCTTTAATTTCCTTTTGTTGTCTGATTGCTGAGGCTAGGACTTCTAGTACTATGTTGAATAGCAGTGGTGATAACGGACATCCCTGCCATGTTCCTGACCTTAGCGGAAAAGCTTTCAGTTTTTCTCCATTGAGAATGATATTTGCGGTGGGCTTTTCATAGATGGCTTTGATAATATTGAGGTATGTGCCGTCTGTCCCTACACTTTGAAGAGTTTTGATCAGGAAGGGATGCTGTACTTTGTCAAATGCTTTTTCAGCATCTATGGAGAGTATCATATGATTCTTGTTCTTTCTTTTATTAATGTGTTGTATCACATTGATTGATTTGCGGATGTTGAACCAACCTTGCAGCCCCGGAATAAATCCCACTTGGTCGTGGTGAATAATCCTTTTAATGTACTGTTGAATCCTATTGGCTAGTATTTTGGCGAGAATTTTTGCATCCGTGTTCATCAAGGATATTGGTCTGTAGTTCTCTTTTTTGATGGGATCCTTGTCTGGTTTTGGGATCAAGGTGATGCTGGCCTCATAAAATGAGTTTGGAAGTTTTCCTTCTATTTCTATTTTTTGGAACAGTTTCAGGAGAATAGGAATTAGTTCTTCTTTAAATGTTTGGTAGAATTCCCCCGGGAAGCCATCTGGCCCTGGGCTTTTGTTTGTTTGGAGATTTTTGATGACTGTTTCAATCTCCTTACTGGTTATGGGTCTGTTCAGGCTTTCCATTTCTTCCTGGTTCAGTTGTGGTAGTTTATATGTCTCTAGGAATGCATCCATTTCTTCCAGATTGTCAAATTTGTTGGCGTAGAGCTGCTCATAGTATGTTCTTATAATTGTCTGTATTTCTTTGGTGTTGGTTGTGATCTCTCCTCTTTCATTCATGATTTTATTTATTTGGGTCCTCTCTCTTTTCTTTTTGATAAGTCTGGCCAGGGGTTTATCAATCTTATTAATTCTTTCAAAGAACCAGCTCCTAGTTTCGTTGATTTGTTCTATTGTTTTTTTTGGTTTCTATTTCATTGATTTCTGCTCTGATCTTTTTGATTTCTCTTCTCCTGCTGGGCTTAGGGTTTCTTTCTTGTTCTTTCTCCAGCTCCTTTAGGTGTAGGGTTAGGTTGTGTACCTGAGACCTTTCTTGTTTCTTGAGAAAGGCTTGTACCACTATATATTTTCCTCTCAGGACTGCCTTTGTTGTGTCCCACAGATTCTGAACCGTTGTGTTTTCATTATCATTTGTTTCCATAAATTTTTTCAATTCTTCTTTAATTTCCTGGTTGACCCATTCATTCTTTAGAAGGATGCTGTTTAGTCTCCATGTATTTTGGTTCTTTCCAAATTTCCTCTTGCTATTGAGTTCTAGTTTTAGAGCATTGTGGTCTGAAAACATGCAGGGAATGATCCCAATCTTTTGATACCGGTTGAGACTTGATTTAGGACCAAGAATGTGATCTATTCTGGAGAATGTTCCATGTGCACTAGAGAAGAATGTGTATTCTCTTGCTTTGGGATGAAATGTTCTGAATATATCTGTGATGTCCATCTGGTCCAGTGTGTCATTTAAGGCCTTGATTTCCTTGTCGATCTTTTGCTTGGATGATCTGCCCATTTCAGTGAGGGGAGTGTTAAAATCCCCTACTATTATTGTATTCTTGTCGATGTGTTTCTTTGATTTTGTTATTAATTGGTTTATATAGTTGGCTGCTCCCACGTTAGGGGCATAGATATTTAAAATTGTTAGATCTTCTTGTTGGACAGTTCCTTTGAGTATGATATAGTGTCCTTCCTCATCTCTTATTATAGTCTTTGGCTTAAAATCTAATTGATCTGATATAAGGATTGCCACTCCTGCTTTCTTCTGATGTCCATTAGCATGGAAAATTCTTTTCCACCCCCTCACTTTAAACCTGGAGGTGTCTTCGGGTTTAAGATGAGTTTCTTGTAGGCAACATATAGATGGGTTTTGTTTTTTTATCCATTCTGATACCCGGTGTCTTTTGATTGGGGCATTTAGCCCATTAACATTCAGGGTAACTATTGAGAGATATGAATTTAGTGCCATTGTATTGCCTGTAAGGTGACTGTTATTTTATATTGTCTCTGTTCCTTTCTGATCTACTACTTTTAGGGTCTCTCTTTGCTTAGAGGACCCCTTTCAATATTTCCTGTAGAACTGGTTTGGTGTTTGCAAATTCTTTCAGTTTTTGTTTGTCCTGGAAGCTTTTAATCTCTCCGTCTATTTTCAATGATAGCCTAGCTGGATATAGTATTCTTGGCTGCATGTTTTTCTCATTTCGTACTCTGAATATATCATGCCAGCTCTTTCTGGCCTGCCAGGTCTCTGTGGATAAGTCTGCTGCCAATCTAATATTTTTACCTTTGTATGTTATAGACTTCTTTTCCCGGGCTGCTTTCAGGATCTTTTCTTTGTCACTAAGACTTGTAAATTATACTATTAGGTGACGGGGTGTGGACCTATTCTTATTGATTTTGAGGGGGGTTATCTGAACCTCCTGGATTTTGATGCTTGTTCCCTTTGCCATATTGGGGAAATTCTCTCCAATAATTCTCTCCAACATACCTTCTGCTCCCCTCTCTGTTTCCTCTTCTTCTGGAATCCCAATTATTCTAATGTTGTTTCGTCTTATGGTGTCACTTATCTCTCGAATCCTCCCCTCGTGCTCCAGTAGCTGTTTGTCCCTCTTTTGCTCAGCTTCTTTATTCTCTGTCATTTGGTCTTCTATATCGCTAATTCTTTCTTCTGCCTCATTTATCCTAGCAGTGAGAGCCTCCATTTTTGATTGCACCTCATTAATAGCTTTTTTGATTTCAACTTGGTTAGATTTTAGTTCTTTTATTTCTCCAGAAAGGGCTTTTATATCTCCCGAGAGGGTTGCTTTAATATCTTCCATGCCTTTTTCAAGCCCGGCTAGAACCTTGAGAATCGTCATTCTGAACTCTATATCTGACATATTACCAATGTCTGTATTGATTAGGTCCCTAGCCTTTGGTGCTGCTTCTTGTTCTTTTTTTTGTTGTGAATTTTTCCGCCTTGTCATTTTGTCCAGATAAGAGTATATGAAGGAGCAAGTAAAATACTAAAAGGGTGGCAACAACCCCAGGAAAATATGCTTTAGCCAAATGAGAAGAGACCCCAAATCGTGAGGGCGTAGAAAGGGGATAAAAAGGGGTTCAGAAAGAAAAGAAAAAAAACTATTAAAAAAAGAAAGCCGATAAAGAAAAAATATAAAAAGGAAAAATATATATATATATATTAGATAAACTATTTAAAAAACGTTTAAAAAGAAAACAGTAAAAGTTAAAAAAATTTAGCAGAAGAAGAGAAAAAAAAATTGAAAAAGAAAAAAAAATTAAATTAACTGTAAGGCTAAAGAATCATGGGGAGAAAGCCATGAGATCCATGCTTTGCTTTCTTCTCCTCTGGAATTCCGCCGCTCTCTTTGGTATTGAAACTGCACTCCTTGGTAGGTGAACTTGGTCCTGGCTGGGTTTCTCGTTGATCTTCTGGGGGAGGGGCCTGTTGTAGTGATTCTCAAGCGTCTTTGCCCCAGGCGGAGTTGCACCGCCCTTACCCGGGGCCGGGCTGAGTAATCCGCTCGGGTTTTCTGGGTTTGCTTTCGGGAGCTTTTGTTCCCTGAGCGCTTTCCGTAGAGTTCTGGAAGACGGGAATGAAGATGGCGGCCTCCCAGTCTCTGGCCCGGAGGAGCCGAGAGCCCGGGGCCCCACTCCTCAGTGCGCCCTCAGAGAACAGCGCCCAGTTACTCCCGTCACCCTGGCCTCCGGCCGCGCTCCGAGCTGACCGAGCCTGTGACCGGTTCAAGGTAACCCCGAGTTTAGAGTTCACTCCTTGGCTCTGTCTCTGTAGCCGGCTTCCCTGTTCTAATACCGGTAAGCTCTGCGACACTCAGACACCCCCGATCCTTCTGCGACCCTTTGGGACCTGAGGCCATGCTGATCCTGCCCGGGCTTCACCCCAGTTAAGCCTCTGGATCGATGTCCCTCAGCGGAACAGACTTTTGAAAGTCTCGATTTTGTGCTGCGTTGCTCTGCTGCTCGCCGGGAGCTGGACCCTCCCCCCGCGGTCTATCTTCCCGTCGCTTTGGATTCACTTCTCCGCCAGTCCTACCTTTCAGATAGTGGTTGATTTTCTGTTTCTAGAATTGCTGTTCTTCTTCTCTTCAATCTCCCGTTGGATTTGTAGGTGTTTGCAATCTTTAGATAAGCTATTTAGCTGATCTCCCACTACCTGAAGTAGTCTCAGCTGCTACTTCTCCACCATCTTCTTTTTTTTTTTATGATCTAAACTTTATTTCTTTATAGAAATCTTCCATCATTTAAAAAAAAAACCCACCATAGTGGTTCATTCACTCTTTATTCAACACATAAATCTTGATTATTTTCTGGGCGACAGGTACTCTTCTAGGCACTGTGAATATATGATAAGACAGATAAAATCTTTCTTTCAAGGTTCTTGCCATCTAGTCGGGGGGACAAAAGTAAACATACAAACACATAGAAATGAAGATATACAGGGTATATTATGCGTGTCATTAAAAACATATAATGTGAGAGTAGCTCAAGGACTTACATTGTTTGGGGATCAGAGAAGACCTCCCTGCCAAGGCTACAATTAAGCTGAGACAAATGACAAAAGAGGGACCCAGTCAGGTGAATTTCTGGGGAAGAATGTTCCAGTCTAAGCAGAGGGAACAGCCAGAACCAAGGCCCTAAGGTGAGCTTCAAGGATTAGGGAGTGAAGGGTTTTCAGGAAGTGAAGAGTTTTCAAGAAGGCTGGAGTGGGGGGTTTAGGGACAGTTTGGGAGGGTTCCAAATGGGAATGGCTTGATCTGGCTTCCATTTTTAAATGACCACCAAGGCATCCCTAGGGAGCAAGGATGGACGGAAGGAGACAGCAATGAATGGAAGGTGATAAGGAAGTTTGGCAGGCACTGGGCAGTGTTGCGGAGGATGTGCAGGCAGTGACTAGGTGGAGGTTGAGATGGAGCTAAGCAGGTGGGTTCCCTGTAAGCTACTGAAAGGGGGCTCAGAACACGTCACTCCAAATACATCCAACTGACTTACCGACTTATTTGAGCTAAAGGCACTTGAAAGACAAAGGGGCAAGAAGGCTACTCTGAGCTCCCCTTCTTCTCCTGAAAACAGGACACAGAACTGTACCAGGAGAAAAGGGACACCGTCATTAGCAGAGATGGAGACTCAAGCCAAGAAGAGTCTGGACAGACTTACCTCGTGAAAACAGCCTTCTCCTCCTTTTCACTCCCCTATTACACAAGCACTGCTTTGTTCAACCTACTATATAAGCACCTAGACCCAACCATTCTGGGGGTCTTCATTTCCCTGGGAAGGTTCCTATGCAAAGATAAAATAAAACATGTATGCTTTGTTCTTGCTGGTCTGTCTTATGTGGACATAATTCTCCCCCCAGCCAGAGCTTCTATGAGGAGAGAGGAACAGTTTGCCTCCCGGACACTATGAAGGCAGGACAGACTGGGCATGCTCCGTCACATATCCCCCCTGTTTTACATTTGGGTACAATAAGGTTACACTATTTCGTTGTTCGTCCGCTGCCACCAACGTAGGCCAAGCCACCATCAATCACTACCGCAGGAAGCCTTCCGCAGAAATCTAGCATCCACTCCTGCCCCCTACTGGTTATTTCACGCATAGCAGACAGAATGGTTTATTTCGAAAGGAAATTGAGTCCTGTCCCTTTCCCTGCTCACCCCTCTGGCTACCCATTCTTCTCAGAAGAAACCCAAAATCTTTCTCATAGTTCTTAGAGTCCTCACACACTGGCTCGGGGTGCTCTTTAACCCCATTTCCTGCTGCTCAACTTCTGGCCTTCCCTTGGTTCCTTGAGCATACGGAGCTCCATCCAGCCCCAGAGCCTCTGCCTAGCTGTTTTCTCTCTGGTCCTTCGCATATCTGCACTTCTGGCACAGAACACCCTTTTGGAGACTTCATACGCTTGAAAATATTTTTATGTCCTCACAGTTCAGCGACGGTCTGGCTAATTATAAAGTTCTAGGTTCTGAGTTATATTTATGAACACTTCAAAAATGTAATTCTGTTGTCTTCTTGAGCTTAAGAGCGCTGTTGAGGAGTCTGAGGTCAATTTAATTACGGCTCCATTGCAAGCAAGAAGCAAGGAAGCAAAGGTGATCTGCTTTGGTCATCTGGAAACTTAAAAAGCTTCAATGCTTCTAATGCTTTGCCTTCAATGCTTCTAATTCCCCCTTAAAGGGGTCCAAGAGCTTTTCCTTTTCAATAGTATCCTTGGTGTTCTTTACATCTGCAGACTATAATCTTTTTTAATTCTAGGGAATTTAAGGACATTATTTCAAGTCTTTCCTCCTATCCTTCTTGATCTCCTGCGATCTGGATCTGCCTGTTTACTTCTGTCTTCTGTTCCTTTTAACTTCCCCATCTTTCTCAGCTGCCTTCTTGGAGAGGTCATGGATCACACGTACCTACACATCAGTTCTTGGGCTCTATTGGTTTGTTCTTTATTCCACGCCTATATTCAACCACTATTATTTGTTATATATTTTTAAAATATTTTATTTATTTATTTGAGAGAGAAAACACGATCAGGGAAAAGGAAAAGCAGACTCTCCACTGAGCAGGGAGTATGAGGAGGGACTTGATCCCAGGACTCTGGGATCATGATCCGAGCTGAAGGCAGACACTTAACTGACTTAGCCACCCAGGCGCCCCTATCATTTTCCATATTAAAATAATCTTTCATATCTAACAATCTCACTTCCTTTATGTGTGATCTCTGATTCTTGTGTCATATGGTTAATTTCTTCCCCAATGTTAATATGTTGGTCAGGCTTTATTTACATTTCTTCGCATCACCATTTCTGTAATTCTGCTTCATGTGGTCTATCTTGGTACATTTTGTCCCTTTTCCTGTGGTTGTACTCTTCAGGCATACAATATTTTGGCTTGAGCGTCCATGATATTCGGAGGGTACTGACTATTCGAACTGGTCTGTGTATTGGAGAAGGACCAAAGCTTAACTCCAAGCTTTATTGCTTTTCATGAGTTTAAGGATATGTAGACTGGTTTTCTCTTAAATGCCCATAAATGCGGTAGCTTAAAACAGCACCCATTTACCAGCTCCAGTTTCTGTGGGTCATGACTCTGGGTATAGCTTGGCTGGGTTCTCTGCCCTGGGGTCTCACAAAGCTTCAATCTCGGGGTTGTCCAGGGCTGTGGTTTCAGCTGAGACCTCTGAACTCTCCTCTGGGTTCACTTCTCAGCTCCTGTGGTTATTGGCAGAATTCATTTCCTTGCAGCTGTGGGACTGAGGCTCTCAGTGCTGTGGAAATAACTGAAGACCAACCAAGTGAGACTAGGCAAAGTCCATCTATTCAGAACTTGCTCGAGCAAGGGAGTTTGGTCATCATTATTTGTGCTTGGCAAAGACTCAAAGGCAGGCAGAAAGCCGGAAAGGCTTGTAGTGGGAACAAGGGAGGGCTTCAGTTCAGGTATGCCCTGATTGCAGGCTGCTGGCCTGGGGAAGCCAGAGCAGGCTCACTAGCGGCCAGCGTCCTAAGGGACTGGTTAGGGACGCATGTTTGCTCTCTCTCACTGGTCCAAAGTTGGAAAGAGGAACAAAATTAGGAAGCTGTCAGTTATGAATCAGGTGCTGGCTATTTGGGACCAATCATGACAGAGGCTATTGTGTGGTTTCCTGAACCCGTTGCTAGGGATCGTAGTCTGACTTCTTACAAGTCTGCTTTCCAAATGCAAGCAGCTGGCTTCCTGGGCTGGTTACTATAGATGACGGGTTGGTTTTCTGGGCTGGTTGCTGCAGGCTGTGGGTCAGAGTTCTATTTCTACACTCAGTCTGGCCATTGTCCATTTGTATGTTCAGTCTTTCAGCTCCTGGATACTGTCTGCATCTCCCTGGTGTGTGGCACTTTCCACAGGGAGCTCACATGGCACTTTGCATCTTCAGGGTCAGCAGTGTCTCTCCTTGTAATGCACTCCGGTAAGACGGCATCGTATATACATGTCATTATGTAATCACAGGAATGACAACCTATCATATTCTGTTGGCTAGAAGCAAATCACAGGTCCTGCCCAAATGGAAGAGATTATAGGACATAACTCTAAGGGTGGAGATCATGGGGCGTTTTCATCCAGCATAGGAGTCTTCCTACTGCGGTAGGAAAGGATGAGCCCCACAAGAGCAGCACCCCAGGCCCTGAAAAATGATTGCTGGTCACGCTCATTTACTGGCTTCTACCAGTCAACATTCCCCCCTCAGGTTTCACTTTTAATCCAGCAGGAGGAGCAACATTGGGAGAAAGCCATTTCCCCTTTGCTCTGCTCCACCGCCCTGGGAACCTGGAGGAAGGAATGTCCTGGGGCCATTGATCCCTGCAACCCTCTTTACCCTGATGCCTCACCTAACCAGGCTTCTGTTCTTCCCTGTTAATCTCTGACACCTGCACCCAGGCTCTTGTGGCTGATTTCTGTGATTAAGGGGCTTCCACTAGTCCCTCTCTGTGCTGCATGCTGCATGCTCCAGCTCTGGCTCCCACTATAGGGTCTCTCACCAAATCTCTCACTGTTAATGCGCTGGGATGGGCCAGGCTGTGGGTCTCCACCTTGGCTGTACATTACAATCACCTGGAGGGTTGTATACACTCCTGATGCCCAGGTCTGACCCCCTATCTGTAAATTAGGGTCTCTAGAGTGGGACCAGGCATGAGCAGCCTTAGACCTACCAGGTGATTCTAGTATGTAGCCAAGCCCCCCAAAGCATCGCTGTTCTAAAAGAGGCAGCCTTTAGATCAGTTCTGTTTTGTTGCACAATGGAATCACTGGGAAGCTTTATTCCTTTTTTTTTTTTTAAAGATTTTATTTATTTGATAAAGAGAGATCACAAGCAGGCAGAGAGGCAGGCAGAGAGAGAGAAGGGGGGAAGCAGGCTCCTTGCTGAGCAGAGAACCCAATGCGGGACTCGATCCCAGGACTCTGAGATCATGACCTGAGCTGAAGGCAGAGGCTTAACCCACTGAGCTACCCAGGTGCCCTTTATTCCTTTTTGTTTTTTTTTTAAGATTATTTATTTATTTGTTTATTTGAGAGAGAATGAGAGAGAGAAAGCAAGTGCGTGAGTGGCAGGGGGAGGGGAAGAAGGAGAAGGAGAGAGAGAATCTCAAGCAGACTCCATGCTGAGCAGAGAGCCTGACACAGGGCTTGATCTCATGACTCTGAGATCATGACCTGAGCTGAAATCATGGGTCGGTCGCTTAACAGACTGAGCCACCCAGATGCCCCATGGAATCACTGGGGAGCTTTTTAAAAAAACACTGACACCCAACAACCCACCCCACCAAAGATTGTGATGTAATTAAAGTGGAGTGTGCCCCAGGCATCAGGAGTTTTAAAAACCCCCCGCCCAGGGATGCCAGCATGCAGCCGATGGCAAAGGCCATAGCAAGGTGCTTATGGAGAATGGGGCTTGGTCCTCTTCTCCTCCTGGTAAGGAAAAGGCCAGGAGCCCTGTTTTAGTGTAATTAATAAAAAGTGGGGGGCAGAGCACAAGGATCTGTATTGCTTTTGCTCCAAAAGTTGAAAATAATCAGTAATATAAATTCGAACATTGATCAGATTCTTGGTTTTTAGGGAGGTTTTCCAAATGACCAGTTGGAAATTCCCTTTGTGACCACGTTTTGCATGTGTTTTGATTTTATAAGCAGTATGAAGAGACCATTCTTTAAATCTTCCATCTGGTAAGTCAGTTGGAGTCTGTGAAGCAGTTCCCAAATGTACAGTGAGATCACTGTAGACTGGGGTTGCCAAAGAAGACAGCCCAGGGAAATTGAAACGTGGGCTGGAGCTTGAACGCAGACTCAGAGAGTCTAGAAGAAGAGAGAGGGACGCAAGGCCAAAGGTGCGGAGCAGGGGAGATGCGTATGCCTGTGGAACAACAAACATAACTCAGTAGATAGGGGACAGCCAGGGTTGCAGAGAGGACAAGACTCTTCTGACTACCTCCGGGATAGAACTGTTCCCTCCATCATCTTTATCAGATACATTTTTACTTTTGCTTGTGCATTCTGCTTTGAAATCATAACTCAGTTTTCTAGACCTTGTTTACAGGTTGATTCTAAAGACGGAACAACAATAAACCACATTAACATCATTATAACCCAGGTTTGCTCTACAGCCTCACAATGGGCTAAGATTTCTTTTCCTTCTCTAATGAATCAGATGTCACCATTCAAGATGTTTCTAGCATCAAAGTCAAATGCATTTTCTACTTGACCCCTTTCAATTCCTCAAAATCATGATCATGCTATATTTCTGTTGACTTCATATTTGAACCTTTATTTCCTTAAATGGTTCTTTCCCTCCCCAAATTTCTAATTTCCCTTCCTTCCTTCCTTCTCCCTTCCCTTATCCCTCCCTCTCCCCTTCCTTCTTCCCTCCCTCCCTTCCTTTCCTTCCTTCTTTTTCCTTCCTTCCTTCCTTTCTTCCTTCCTTCCCTCCTTATTTTTTATTGTTTATGTTGTCAACAAAGCACATTTACTGTCACAGATCTTCAGAAATATCCAGACTTTCAATTATACTAACTGCTTCAGGGAATCCACTTTCTCTCTGAAAACATTCTTCTAGAGATTTCTATATTTCTGCTCTAATCAAATTGATTCTTTTCTAGATCTGCTGAGAAATATAGTCCTAAAGCTCTTTCTCTCTGTACTTCTGGAGTAGAGCCAATATTTTCTAGATCTCAGTTCTTCCCCCCCACCCCCATTTTATCTCACAAAGGTTTCCGGAAGGCTAACTTTCAGAGTCTGTGTATGTCTGAAGACGTATTTATTTTGCACTGGTGCTTAATTGATATTTTGATTAACAGTGACATTTTAGGCTCAAAATACTTTTCCCTCCTCATTTGAAGGCCTTTTTTCCTTGTGTTTTGCCATCTGGTGTTGTTGAAAAGAGATCTAACTAATGGATGCTGTCAGTCTGAATCTCCTTCTCTTTAAAATTGATCTGATTTTCTTTTCCTCTGAAAGTTTTCTTTATCTTCCAAGCTGTTGTATGTCTGGGAATGGGTCTTTCATTCATTGTTTTATCTACCAATATCCTCTTTTTTAAAAAAAAGACTTATTTCTTTATTTGTGTGAGAGAGCACACAGGAGCCATGGTGAGGTGGGTGTGAGGGAGGGAGGGAAGAGGGACAGAGAGAGAGAGGGAGAATCTCAAGCAGACTCCTGGCTAAGCAGGAGTCTGACACGGGGCTTGATCTCATGATGCTGAGATCATGACCCTGAGATCATGACCTGAGCCAAAATCAAGAGTCAGCCACTTAACCAACTGAGTGACCCAGGTACCCCTCCACCAGGATCCTCTCATCTACTTTTGTCTTGGTTAACTTTATCATTGGCTCAAATTTTCTGACGGAGATCACACAGATCTCTTTGTTGGGATGGACTGAATTGTGCTTGTACTCCTTTATTTTCATTATAGGGGGATGTGGGCAGGGAGGGAGGTAAATGTGTACTATCAGTCTGCCATGTGGAACTTTAGCTTCAGATATGTCATTTGGATATTTTTTTTTTTAAGATTTTATCCATTCACTTGACAGACAGAGACCACAAGCAGGCAGAGAGACAGTCAGAGAGAGGAGGAAGCAGGCTCCCCGCTGAGCAAAGAGCCCGATGCAGGGCTCGATCCCAGGACCCTGGGACCATGACCTGAGCTGAAGGCAGAGGCCCCAACCCACCGAGCCACCCAGGCGCCCCTGTCGTTTGGATATTAAAGAAGAGGGGGACCCTAGAAGATGGGACTTGGGGGTCCTTGAGTTACACTGTGGAGAAACTGGCTCTCACAGCTGTCTTTGGTGGCCTAAAGAAGCAACATCAGTTGTCTTCCATGTGTTCTGCTCTTAAAGCAAGCTATAACATCACCTCTCTAGTGAAGAGAAATGCTTGGGAATATCCAGTATCTCCTGGTTTGTTTCCATTAGCCCATGTTTATTCAGACTGTCAAGTGAAGGATGGAAATAATAAGGTGGCTTACACTAGGAACTTTTTTAATACATTAAAGTCTAGTTGACACAATGTTACATTAGTTTCAGGAGTACAACAGTGATTGGACAGCCCTATATGTTGTGCTGTGCTCCACACGAGGGTAGCTACCACCTGTCACCATGCAAGGCTATTACAATACCATTGGCCTTATCCCCTATGCTGTGCCTTTCCTCCCTGTGACTTATTCATTCCATAACTGGTAGCCTGTACCACCACTCTCTTTCATCCATTTTGCCTACTCCCCACTGTTAACCATCAGTTTCTCTGTATTTATGGGTCTGTTTCTGTTTTTATTTGTTTGTTTAATTGTTGTATGAAATCTAAGTGTCCAATACTTCTGGAATACCTGGTTCTGGTCAGTGGACACATCTTATAATTCTTATATTCTAGTGTGCTTTGTCCTTGGCACAGAAGATGCACCCTGAACCTGAAGATGATATTACTCATCTGAATGACAGTTCAACCCAGGATGCTTCTGGCCAGGCATCATGTAAGTGTGAACCTTCTGAAGGAAAGGTGTAAATGCTCCATGGTAAGTCCTGGTTATGGTCAGGAGGAGTCATAGATCCCTGCATCTCTTTTCAAAGTGGGAAGATTCCAGGGTCCTCCCTCATTCAACATGGTATGAAAGCAGAAGAAATATTTATGAGGAGACAGAGGCACATGGACCTAAGACAGATCCATGGAATTATCTCACCTGAAAGTTGTCCACAGGGACCAGCATGGGGACCAATGAAGAAAAGCAGAGAAAAAAGAGCACATCTCAGCAGATGCCAGAGTGAATAAAAATGCCACCCTGGGCCAGCTGCCTCCTGGAATATACCCCTGAGGCTGCTGATTGGGGCAGTGATGACAGAGCCTGGGATTGACTATGACTCAGTTTCCCCCACTGGTCTCCTCTGAGGGCAGGTCTGGCATGCTTGTGTCTCAGAGAATTGTATCTGCTGGACTTTTCTTTTCCTGGCCTCCAAAAACATAGCTAATGAAGGCAAATGATTGCTGAGGACAGTGGTTCCCTCAATCTAGAAGCCCTCTTGGGTGGACATTTGGTGCACAGCAGTGCCATTGTGTACTCCAGGAGGTGCGTGGTCTTCCAGAGGTCTGAAGGCTGGGACTGTGATCCTCCCATTCATCCTGAGCTTGTTGGCTACTGTCCCACTCTGGCCCCAGGCTCAGACTCTGCCCCTTGAAGGTGATGTTTCAAAGGGAGAACACTCTTCCATCTTCTGCCTGCCCTCTGGTGTGGGCCTTCGGCCTACCCATGTAAGAGCAAATGGGAGCAGAAGCTGCAGAAGTCTTGGTCTCCCATACACACCCGTCCCCTTTAGACAGTACCTCCCACCCCTACTCCCAGCACCCGGTGTCTAAGCCTCATCCCATAAATCCGTGGTCAACCACTACCTCTGGCAGAATCACGGATGGATCTGTTCCCATCTTCAGGACTTCAGGGAGGGTTGTGTGTGTAGGTGGTGGGCAGTGGCCCTGTGGCCTTGACATCTCCAGGTGTCACCTGGAATGGATGTCCCATCAGAGGTGACAAAACTGGGGAGTCTGTTCTGTCCTGTTTGTACTACAGCCCCACCTGGAAATGGAAACAGAGAACTGAAACAGTGTTGGGCAATCTTCCAATAGTTATAGCTTTTTCCTAACTAGTTAAGATCCAATCAAAGAGATGTAGTATGCTTATAAACTTGATATTATTTTCGTGTCTCTATCTGAATCATTATGGCATTGGTTTCCTAGGGCCACCATAACAAAAGAACACAAACTGGGTGGCTTACAACAACAGATATTTATTCTCTCCCAGCTCTGGAAACCAGAAGTCTGAGATCAATCTGGGTTGGTTCCTTCTTGGGGGCTCAAGGGAGAGTCTGCTCCATGCCACTCTCAGCTTCCTGGTGATCATCGCCAGTCCTTGGCATTTCTTGGCTTGCAGCAGCATAACTCCATTTCTGCCTTTGTGGTCACATGGCATTCTCCCTGTGTGTCTGTGTCCAAATTTCCTTCTTATAAGGACACCAGTCACTGGATTACAGCCCGTGTGAATCCAGTATGGTCTTAACTTATTTCTATCTGTGAAGACTCTCTCTGAATAAGGTCACATTCACAGGTAGCAGAGGTTAAGACCTGAACATATTTTGGGGGGCAGGAGACACAACTGAATCAATAATTATCAAAGTAAATTAAAAGATAAATGGAATAGTGACATGTGATGAATCTTGTTATTATTCTTTAAACAACAGCATTGAGAGATTTCTCTAGGTTTACCAATACTTTTTCAAATGCTGAAAGACAGTTTTATGAATACTTAGGTTCCTAAGAAATGGAAAAATACATGCTCCCACTTCTTCTAAGCTGCTAATTTATGCATCCAAGTGGAGAAAGACTGAAAAACACGGTAGTCCTCTACAATAGGTGACAAAAATAAATATAGAAAATCATGTTCATGTAAATATGAAAAAAATCAGGTTATCTTTTTAAAAAAGATAACCAAAGTTTTTCTCTTACTTCATCTTACTTTAGGGTGAAAAATTTCTTTGAGGGGAACATAATATCTGAGAATGAACTTTTACTGTCATAATTCACTAATTCCTTTCTTTTTTTTAAACTGCAGAGTCCCCCCGCCCAAGAGAAATTAACATTAAATCACATAAATGTTTCAATTTTACATTGTTTCATGCCTGTATTGCACTCAGAGAGAAAAGAACGTTTAATTCAATCCAGTCAAAGATTCCTGTTTAATTTCTCACTTGCTTATGGGTGAGAACATGCTCAGCTGAATGTTTCCTGCTTTGCTTTCCTGATGCCTTGAATGAAATGTGGGCACCATGGAGCAGGAACAAAGGCAGGTTTGCAAGTGAGAGGAATCTAACTATTGCATGAAGTTCCTTTGAATTAATATCTTGTACCATGTTGGGGGCAGTGGGCTACAAAGGGGACATTTTAGGGAGGGAAAGGCCATGCTTTTAATCAACATGCTAGGAAACTAGAGGAATCTCAGTCCTGTTTAGCTGAATCTCTTGTGAACATTGCATGTATAATGAGTGATTTCAATTGAAACCAGTTGGATATCCATCATATTACCCAGCACTTGGAAAAAAAAGGCCAAGAGAGGGTTGGGATTAGGGGTAAGGCTAGTCTGTCCTTTTGGTGTCATACTGAGCCATTATTTAACCCATCCACTTAGAGATTACAGAGTCATGTCGGGGAATGAATCTGTGCTTGACTCACTACTGTTGATTAAGGCTTGGAACGTTAACTTGTGCGTGTTGAGAGAGGCAAATAGTTTCCTTCAGTAAAACAGATCACCAAGTCTGGTTGCCCTGGTGCTGGTTAACTGGTCTTGTATGTAGCACTTTTCACTGTTCTCTTTAGAGTCCTTGGGTATAGTCCAAGTCCCCACACCCTTCCATACTCTTTGGACCAGCTTTACCCTCTTACTACTTCCCATGTCCATGAGTTAATATATTTTCAACCTCTATTTCTTCCCTTCTTTTTACAGGAGAGTAATTGTGAAAAACTTTTTTGAATAGATACTTTTGACCCATGTTTGGACTTTTTATCTGTATCCTTATTTTGGCGGCAGAACATAAATTATCTGTCAACATGCCAGTGGTGTTTTTTCTTGAGCCTTGTAGGTCCTGGGGGAGGAGGCCATGGATCAAATTCCCTCAAGGGCTTTGCTCTTGCATGTGCATAGAAACACATGAAATGCCAGAATAAAATACCTCATTTGTTTTCATCCCATGTTGATTTGCAAATGCAATTCTGTAATGATAGCTCTCAAAAAAAAAAAAAAAAAAACGCGTTTGGGGGCTCCTGTGTGGCGCAGTTGGTTAAGCATCCCACTCTTGGCTTCAGGTCAGGTCTTGGTCTCTCAGGGTTGGGAGATGGAGCTCTTCCCCCCACCCCTCCAGGGGGCTCTATGCAATGGGGAGTCTATTTGAGATTCTCTCCCTCTCCCTCTACTGTTTCCCCTGCCTGTGCACTCACTCTCTCTCAAATAAATAAATCTTAAAAAATAACTTTTGTATAAGGAGGGGAGAGGGAGGGATGAATGTTGATTTTATTTATTTTTAAAGGGTGAAGGATTTGTCTTTTATAAATTTTTAAAAGATTTTATTTATTTGACAGACAGTGAGAGAGGGGAAAACAAACAGAGGAAGTGGGAGAGGGAGAAGCAGGCTTCCCACCGAGCAGGGAGCCAGATGTGGGGCTTGATCCTAAGACCCTGGGATCATGAACTCAGCCAAAGGCAGATGCTTAAAGACTGAGCCACCCAGGTGCCCCTGAATGTTGATTTTAAATAGTTGAATCTGATTTTTAAGGTACTTAGGATGGTCTGAACAGCTGTGAAAGAGGCATTTAAAACCAATTCCCAACTGTTTAGTTTTATATTTGGATTGGGAGCGCTAAGTGAGGAAATGAGTATGGGGACAGCAGGTCCCAAGGCAAGGAAAATTCAACACTAAGGAAAGTGCAGGGGCGGTTGGTGCTAAATATCTAGACTTTGGCATGCAGAACTGCAATTAAATTACTCTCATGAGCTGCAGGAAGACTGGTTTTTATTCCCGCGTACACCGAGAGGACTACACAACACCACCAACACAAGAGATGACTGTTGGTGCTCCCCTGGGTGAAGCAGTCATCCAACCTCCCAAGCCCTGTGGGCTGAGTCATCCGCTACTCCACTTCCTGGCTCTGATGGTTCCTGGCTTCGAACTTGACCACTATCCAGCTGGGCCCCAATTTTCGTTTCAAAAATTACAGCCTAAATGTCCTCCCAGTGGGACCTGTCCCCACACTCATTACCAAAAGCTGTTGTTACATAAACCACTCTCCTCCTTGTTCTATTTTCTGCCCTTTTTTTGCTAAGTGCAATGACTTTGTTGGTTGAGGTTTTTTGGTTGCTGTTTTTAATAGCTTCACAGGAGTAATTTCTCATCTTGCAAGTGAAGCAAAAATCTGGTGGGACTTTGGAAGGTAAAGAATAGAATCGGTTCCCAATTTCACTGTAGAAAGGAGACAGACCTGCTTAGTCGATCAGTACAATGCAGGAATCTCCGATGTTAACAAGGTATCTGGCAGCATATCCCCTGTGGGTCCACATCTAAAGAGAGGGGTGAATTTCAAGATGAGGTGAGATACACCCTGAGTTAGATCTTGGCCTTTCAATTCTCTATAGTTTCTCCTTTACCCCCAACTTATTGGAACTAAACCATAACCCTATTGCCCTCCAAATTCACCAGTCCATCCCCAATTTCAAATGTGTTGTTCTCCATCATCTGTGTCTATCCCCATTTGGCTTCTTTTTTTTTTTTTTTTTTTAATTTTTTTTTTTTCAGCATAACAGTATTCATTATTTTTGCACCACACCCAGTGCTCCATGCAATCCGTGCCCTCTACAATACCCACCACCTGGTGCCCCCAACCTCCCACCCCCCACCCCTTCAAAATTCTCAGATCGTTTTTCAGAGTCCATAGTCTCTCATGGTTCACCTCCCCTTCCAATTTCCCTCAACTCCCTTCTCCTCTCCATCTCCCCTTGTTCTCCATGCTATTTGTTATGCTCCACAAATAAGTGAAACCATATGATAATTGACTCTCTCTGCTTGACTTATTTCACTCAGCATAATCTCTTCCAGTCCCGTCCATGTTGCTACAAAACTTGGGGATTCATCCTTTCTTTCTTTCTTTTTTTTTTTTTTAAGAGCTTTATAAACATATATTTTTATCCCCAGGGGTACAGGTCTGCGAATCGCCAGGTTTACACACTTCACAACACTCACCATAGCACATACCCTCCCCGATATCCATAACCCCACCCCCTCTCCCAACCCCCTCCCTCCATCAACCCTCAGTTTGTTTTGTGAGATTAAGAGTCACTTATGGTTTGTCTCCCTCCCAATCCCATCTTGTTTCATTTACTCTTCTCCTACCCCCTCGACCCCCCATGTTGCATCTCCTCTCCCTCATATCAGGGAGATCATATGATAGTTGTCTTTCTCCGATTGACTTATTTCGCTAAGCATGATACCCTCTAGTTCCATCCACATCGTCGCAAATGGCAAGATTTCATTTCTTTTGATGGCTGCATAGTATTCCATTGTGTATATATACCACATCTTCTTTATCCATTCGTCTGTAGATGGACATCTAGGTTCTTTCCATAGTTTGGCTATTGTAGACATTGCTGCTATAAACATTCGGGTGCATGTGCCCCTTCGCATCACTACGTTTGTATCTTTAGGTTAAATACCCAGCAGTGCAATTGCAGGGTCATAGGGTAGTTCTATTTTCAACATTTTGAGGAACCTCCATGCTATTTTCCAGAGTGGTTGCACCAGCTTGCATTCAAACCAACAGTGTAGGAGGGTTCCCCTTTCTCCGCATCCTCGCCAGCATCTGTCATTTCCTGACTTGTTAATTTTAGCCATTCTGACTGGTGTGAGGTGATATCTCATGGTGGTTTTGATTTGTATTTCCCTGATGCCGAGTGATATGGAGCACTTTTTCATGTGTCTGTTGGCCATCTGGATGTCTTCTTTGCAGAAATGTCTGTTCATGTCCTCTGCCCATTTCTTGATTGGATTATTTGGTCTTTGGGTGTTGAGTTTGCTAAGTTCTTTATAGATTTTGGACACTAGCCCTTTATCTGATATGTCATTTGCAAATATCTTCTCCCATTCTGTCAGTTGTCTTTTGGTTTTGTTCACTGTTTCCTTTGCTGTGCAAAAGCTTTTGATCTTGATAAAATCCCAGTAGTTCATTTTTGCCCTTGCTTCCCTTGCCTTTGGTGATGTTCCTAGGAAGATGTTGCTGCGGCTGACGTCGAAGATGTTGCTGCCTGTGTTCTCCTCGAGGATTTTGATGGATTCCTTTCTCACATTAAGATCCTTCATCCATTTTGAGTCTATTTTCGTGTGTGGTGTAAGGAAATGATCCAATTTCATTTTTCTGCATGTGGCTGTCCAATTTTCCCAACACCATTTATTGAAGAGGCTGTCTTTGTTCCATTGGACATTCTTTCCTGCTTTGTCGAAGATGAGTTGACCATAGAGTTGAGGGTCTATTTCTGGGCTCTCTATTCTGTTCCATTGATCTATGTGTCTGTTTTTGTGCCAGTACCATGCTGTCTTGATGATGACAGCTTTGTAATAGAGCTTGAAGTCCGGAATTGTGATGCCACCAACTTTGGCTTTCTTTTTCAATATTCCTTTGGCTATTCGAGGTCTTTTCTGGTTCCATATAAATTTTAGGATTATTTGTTCCATTTCTTTGAAAAAAATGGATGGTACTTTGATAGGAATTGCATTAAATGGTAGATTGCTTTAGGTAGCATAGACATTTTCACAATATTTATTCTTCCAATCCAGGAGCATGGAACATTTTTCCATTTCTTTGTGTCTTCCTCAATTTCTTTCATGAGTACTTTATAGTTTTCTGAGTATAGATTCTTAATCTCTTTGGTTAGGTTTATTCCTAGGTATCTTATAGTTTTGGGTGCAATTGTAAATGGGATGGACTCCTTAATTTCTCTTTCTTCTGTCTTGTTGTTGGTGTAGAGAAATGCAACTGATTTCTGTGCATTGATTTTATATCCTGACACTTGACTGAATTCCTGTACAAGTTCTAGCAGTTTTGGAGTGGAGTCTTTTGGGTTTTCCACATAGAGTATCATATCATCTGCGAAGAGTGATAGTTTGACTTCTTCTTTGCCGATTTGGATGCCTTTAATTTCCTTTTGTTGTCTGATTGCTGAGGCTAGGACTTCTAGTACTATGTTGAATAGCAGTGGTGATAACGGACATCCCTGCCGTGTTCCTGACCTTAGCGGAAAAGCTTTCAGTTTTTCTCCATTGAGAATGATATTTGCGGTGGGTTTTTCATAGATGGCTTTGATAATATTGAGGTATGTGCCGTCTATCCCTACACTTTGAAGAGTTTTGATCAGGAAGGGATGCTGTACTTTGTCAAATGCTTTTTCAGCATCTATGGAGAGTATCATATGGTTCTTGTTCTTTCTTTTATTAATGTGTTGTATCACATTGATTGATTTGCGGATGTTGAACCAGCCTTGCAGCCCTGGAATAAATCCCACTTGGTCGTGGTGAATAATCCTTTTAACGTACTGTTGAATCCTATTGGCTAGTATTTTGGCGAGAATTTTTGCATCTGTGTTCATCAAGGATATTGGTCTGTAGTTCTCTTTTTTGTTGGGATCCTTGTCTGGTTTTTGGATCAAGGTGATGCTGGCCTCATAAAATGAGTTTGGAAGTTTTCCTTCTATTGCTATTTTTTGGAACAGTTTCAGGAGAATAGGAATTAGTTCTTCTTTAAATGTTTGGTAGAATTCCCCCGGGAAGCTGTCTGGCCCTGGGCTTTTGTTTGTTTGGAGATTTTTGATGACTGTTTCAATCTCCTTACTGGTTATGGGTCTGTTGAGGCTTTCTATTTCTTCCTGGTTCAGTTGTGGTAGTTTATATGTCTCTAGGAATGCATCCATTTCTTCCAGATTGTCAAATTTGTTGGCGTAGAGTTGCTCATAGTATGTTCTTATAATTGTCTGTATTTCTTTGGTGTTCGTTGTGATCTCTCCTCTTTCATTCATGATTTTATTTATTTGGGTCCTCTCTCTTTTCTTTTTGATAAGTCTGGCCAGGGGTTTATCAATCTTATTAATTCTTTCAAAGAACCAGCTCCTAGTTTCGTTGATTTGTTCTATTGTTTTTTTGGTTTCTATTTCATTGATTTCTGCTCTGATCTTTATGATTTCTCTTCTCCTGCTGGGTTTAGGGTTTCTTTCTTGTTCTTTCTCCAGCTCCTTTAGGTGTAGGGTTAGGTTGTGTACCTGAGACCTTTCTTGTTTCTTGAGAAAGGCTTGTACCGCTATATATTTTCCTCTCAGGACTGCCTTTGTTGTGTCCCACAGATTCTGAACTGTTGTGTTTTCATTATCATTTGTTTCCATAAATTTTTTCAATTCTTCTTTGATTTCCTGGTTGACCCATTCATTCTTTAGAAGGATGCTGTTTAGTCTCCATGTATTTGGGTTCTTTCCAAATTTCCTCTTGTTATTGAGTTCTAGCTTTAGAGCATTGTGGTCTGAAAATATGCAGGGAATGATCCCAATCTTTTGATACCGGTTGAGACTTGATTTAGGACCAAGAATGTGATCTATTCTGGAGAATGTTCCATGTGCACTAGAGAAGAATGTGTATTCTGTTGCTTTGGGATGAAATGTTCTGAATATATCTGTGATGTCCATCTGGTCCAGTGTGTCATTTAAGGCCTTGATTTCCTTGTTGAGCTTTTGCTTGGATGATCTGTCCATTTCAGTGAGGGGAGTGTTAAAATCCCCTACTATTGTTGTATTCTTGTCGATGTGTTTCTTTGATTTTGTTATTAATTGGTTTATATAGTTGGCTGCTCCCACGTTAGGGGCATAGATATTTAAAATTGTTAGATCTTCTTGTTGGACAGTTCCTTTGAGTATGATATAGTGTCCTTCCTCATCTCTTATTATAATCTTTGGCTTAAAATCTAATTGATCTAAGGATTGCCACTCCTGCTTTCTTCTGATGTCCATTAGCATGGTAAATTCTTTTCCACCCCCTCACTTTAAACCTGGAGGTGTCTTCGGGTGTAAGATGAGTTTCTTGTAGGCAACATGTAGATGGTTTTTGTTTTTTTATCCATTCTGATACCCTGTGTCTTTTGATTGGGGCATTTAGCCCATTAACATTCAGGGTAAGTATTGAGAGATATGAATTTAGTGCCATTGTATTGCCTGTAAGGTGACTGTTATTGTATATTGTCTCTGTTTCTTTCTGATCTACTACTTTTAGGGTCTCTCTTTGCTTAGAGGACCCCTTTCAATATTTCCTGTAGAGCTGGTTTGGTATTTGCAAATTCTTTCAGTTTTTGTGTGTCCTGGAAGCTTTTAATCTCTCCGTCTATTTTCAATGATAGCCTAGCTGGATATAGTATTCTTGGCTGCATGTTTTTCTCATTTAGTACTCTGAATATATCATGCCAGCTCTTTCTGGCCTGCCAGGTCTCTGTGGATAAGTCTGCTGCCAATCTAATATTTTTACCATTGTACGTTACAGACTTCTTTTCCAGGGCTGCTTTCAGGATCTTTTCTTTGTCACTAAGACTTGTCAATTTTACTATTAGGTGACGGGGTGTAGACCTATTCTTATTGATTTTGAGGGGGGTTCTCTGAACCTCCTGGATTTTGATGCTTGTTCCCTTTGCCATATTGGGGAAATTCTCTCCAATAATTCTCCCCAATATACCTTCTGCTCCCCTCTCTGTTTCCTCTTCTTCTGGAATCCCAATTATTCTAATGTTGTTTCGTCTTATGGTGTCACTTATCTCTCGAATTCTCCCCTCGTGGTCCAGTAGCTGTTTGTCCCTCTTTTGCTCAGCTTCTTTATTCTCTGTCATTTGGTCTTCTATATCGCTAATTCTTTCTTCTGCCTCATTTATCCTAGCAGTGAGAGCCTCCATTTTTGATTGCACCTCATTAATAGCTTTTTTGATTTCAACTTGGTTAGATTTTAGTTCTTTTATTTCTCCAGAAAGGGCTTTTATATCTCCCGAGAGGGTTGCTTTAATATCTTCCATGCCTTTTTCAAGCCCGGCTAGAACCTTGAGAATCATCATTCTGAACTCTATATCTGACATATTACCAATGTCTGTATTGATTAGGTCCCTAGCCTTGGTACTGCTTTTTGTTCCTTTTTTTGTTGTGAATTTTTCCGCCTTGTCATTTTGTCCAGATAAGAGCTTATGAAGGAGCAAGTAAAATACTAAAAGGGTGGCAACAACCCCAGGAAAATATGCTTTAGCCAAATCAGAAGAGATCCTGAATTGTGAGGGGGGAGAAAGGGGATAAAAAGGGGTTCAGAAAGAAAGAAAAGAAAAAAAAAACTATTAAAAAAAAGAAAGCCGATAAAGAAAAAATATAAAAAGAGGAAAAAATATATATATATTAGATAAACTATTTAAAAAACGTTAAAAAAAGAAAACGGTAAAAGTTAAAAAAAATTTAGCAGAAGAAGAGAAAAAGAAAAAAAAATTGAAAAAGAAAAAAAAAATTAAATTAACTGCAAGGCTAAAAAATCATGGGGAGAAAGCCATGAGTTCCGTGCTTTGCTTTCTTCTCCTCTGGAATTCCGCCGTTCTCCTTGGTAGGTGAACTTGGTCCTGGCTGGGTTTCCCGTAGATCTTCTGGGGGAGGGGCCCGTTGTAGTGATTCTCAAGCGTCTTTGCCCCAGGCGGAGTTGCACCGCCCTTACCCGGGGCCGCGCTGAGTCATCCGCTCGGGTTCGCTTTCGGGAGCTTCTGTTCCCTGAGCGCTTTCCGTAGAGTCCGGAGGACGGGAATAAAGATGGCGGCCTCCCGGTCTCCGGCCGGGAGGAGCCGAGAGCCCGGGGCCCCACTCCTCAGTGCGCCCTCAGAGAACAGCGCCAAATGACTCCCGTCACCCTGGCCTCCGGCCTCGCTCCGAGCTGACCGAGCCTGCGACCGGTTCAAGGCAACCCTGAGCTGAGAGTCACTCCTCGGCTCTGTCTCTGCAGCCGGCTTCCCCGTTCTAATACCGGTAAGCTCTGCGACACTGAGACACCCCCGATCCTTCTGCGACCCTGCGGGACCTGAGGCCGCGCTGACCCTGCCTGGGCTTCCAGTTAAGCCTCTGGAGCGATGTCCCTCAGCAGAACAAACTTTTAAAAGTCCTGATTTTGCTCCGTTGCTCTGCCGCTCGCCGGGAGCCGGCCCCTCCCCCCGCGGTCTATCTTCCCGTCGCTTTGGATTCACTTCTCCGCCAGTCCTACCTTGCAGAAAGTGGTTGATTTTCTGTTTCTGTAATTCCTGTTCTTCTTCTCTTCAATCTCCCGTTGGATTTGTAGGTGTTTGCAATCTTTAGATAAGCTATTTAGCTGATCTCCCGCTACCCGAAGTAGTCTCAGCCTGCTACTTCTCCGCCATCTTGACTCTGAATCTGGCTTCTTTTTTTTAAGTAGGCTCCACATCTAGCATGATGCCCAGGGCTGAGCTTGAACTCAGGATAATGAGATCAAGACCTGAGCCGAGATCAAGAGTAGGACGCTTAACAGATGGAGCCACCCAGGCCCTCCCCACCCCATCCAAATGGCAATTCTTATAACATACACTGACCAGTGACAATATAGAGTGCAAATGGCTATGCGTCTTCTGAAGGGCAGAGCGGCTATCTACATGCAGAGCTTCTCAAACTTACACTTCTCAGTGTTTGTACAAATCACCTGGGGACCTGTTTAAATACAGGTTCTGATTCAGTAGGTCTGGGTGAGGCCAGAGATCCTGCATTGCTAACAAGCCCCCAGGTGATGCTGCTCCTGCTGGTCCAGCAACCACGCCTTGAGAATGGCTGCTCTAAGGCATACTTCTGTTTCAGGGCAAAGCAGAAGGGGCACCTTCTCCGTACTATGGAAGGAACCAAGTCAGCCCCTTAATAATCCTCTCCCTGCTCTGTCTCATAATGCAACTGCTAATTATATGCAATTCTTTACAAGTAAATTTAAATTAATTTTAAAAGACTAAACATTTTATTCCTAGTTGCATGAGGCCCCTCTCAAAGGCTCAACAGCTACACCTTCCGACAGCTACCCTATTGGACAGCAAAGATGTAGGGCATTTCTATCACTTCAGAAAGCGCTACTTGACAATGCTGTTCTCTAAAAGTTCCAAAAATCTCTTTCTAGTTAAAGCCACTAGCTTAAGCCCCACCCACACTTTGAGTAGCAGAAACCTGTGGAACACGCAGCATTTCTTTTCCAATCTGCGCAATATCACAAATGGTCTGATTATACTTCCACGGGCCCTGGTTCTGAATCTTGGACACATGTAGAAATACCTGGGAGCCCGACAAAGGTAACCAGGTAACCCAAATCAGAATTATGGTGGGGGGTAGGGTGGGCGGAGTGGGATGGGCACTGGGAGGCTTAAATGCATCCCAGGTGATTCTAATGTGGGACCAGGGTAGAGTCACTGCTTTAGGCAGGAGTTCGATACCATGACTTGCACTGACACGCAGAGTGAGGAGGGTTAGGAAATATTTTCTGGGCATGTCAAAATGCACGGCTTTCTGCAGCGGGAGGGGAGGAGTCTACACTCCTCGGTCCGAGCAGCCAGCAGACTCCTTCATTATGTCTACGCACAGATATTTTCAGTGACTCCATTTTCCGGTGATGTCTCCGAGAAACAAGATTGAAGCTTTAAAAATTATTATTTTAAAATTCTATTAGGAGCTAAGAAAGCGGGGCCTCTGCCCAGTGAAGTTGAGATAGTCAGGGACCATGGGAGCAAGCCCTAAGTGAAAAGCCTTATGCACTTGCGACGCTTTCTGTTTGCTGTTATTATTAAACTGCTTCGCTCACAGGGCAGAAGCAGGATGCCTCCGCATTGACAAGCTGGACCTAAACCAGAGGACCCGGCTCCAAAAGGCAGGGAGGGGCTGCCTGAGTCTGCCAATATCGACCAATCAGGAAGAGACCCTTCCAACCAATCAGAACCATGTGGCCCTCCCCCTCCTTCCCTCATTAGCATATTGTACCTGGTGTGGGACCTGAGCGGGAATTTTCTCCATATGAGCAGGCTTCCATTTTGTTTGAAAAGGACAGCCTAACTGCTCTTTGCTGGCGTTGTGGAAAGCACACGTGATCTCAGCAGACTACATGTGGTTAGGTCTTCTGAACTGCATCAAGCTGGACCATCGCAAACCCATTTTATGGTTCGTGTCCAACGAATGCCCGGAGATCTCCTTAACAAGCTGCTGATTTAATATTTACTAATACACTGTACAGATCTTACCATTAATGACCATGATTCTTCTCTAGGGGAAAACCCAAAATTTAGTAAGCACTGAACCAAGCACTGTCATTTTTCCCCCAAGGAAAGCATGCGGTGGGTGCAGATATCGACAGCTACTCCCTCAATCTCAACCCCTCCAGGCCCTAATAAACATTTGTGACTCATCGTGCTGCATCAAATCATGAATTTTAAGTGTGAGTAAAGATAAAAAGTAACTCTGACCTTCTGATGGCCATGAGACCTATAAGAAAATGAATAACCTATAATCACAATGATTGCAATGTTCTCTCTATTCTACATATTGTAACTATTTAAAATAGCCTTTGTCCCCAGATTGACTTACATGTGAAAGGGAAGTCAACTACATGAGGAGTTCTCCAACTTTGATGTATGTTAAAATGGCCTCATTCAAGATGCCTGGCCTCTTTTCCCAGCCGCCAGACTAAGATTGGGAGCATTCCACCAGCCCTACTGGAAAGTCCTGACACACGTCATCTGCTTATCACAGCTTGGCTTCTCTGGAGTCCTATGGCCTAGCAGTCCTTGCATCAGACAGTAAATCCTCTGGGGTTTTTTTTTTTAGAGGTCCAGAACTTGCACTACATTTGGGGCTTAGAAAAGATAAATATATTTCCAGCCATTGCCAGCAAAAAGCAGATATGCCACTTTTTCTTTGAAATAACTGTGTTTTTAGTCTCTGAAACCCTAAAAATTCTTTCTGAGCATGACAAGGGATGAGAATTTGTCAAAGAGTTTTGGTTTTTCTAAGAGATACTATCCAAGTTATAAACATTAAAAAAATCCCGGCAAGAGTAAAGATGGAATTCCAATTACAGGGGAACTGTAGCATCCAGAATAACTTGCAAACTCTTTTTTATCTCAAAACTCATGCCAGGCTTGCTGACTTTCTATAAAATATATATTAATTTCAAGAGGAAATCATCTTTTCTCTAGTCTAAATTAATAGAATGTCGACTTTGGCAGGGACCTCAGTGATCATGTGATCCTACACAGTCATTTGGGAGAAATTCAGATACCCATATGACAGGATGGGATAGGACTTCTGCCCTGGGGTCCAGATCTAGCCGGCTCCACTGAATTATGGCTTTCACAGGAAGAAGGATACTATTATGGCCACTATGTCATTATCTAGAGTTCAAAAGTTGGGTTAGAAATGTTCCCTGTTTTTAGACATGGGGACAAATGGTACAGTATATGGAATATAGTTAATAATAGGTAACTTTTTATGGTGACAGATGATAGCTAGATTTATTGTGGTGATCACTTTGTAAGGTATATATAATGTCTATATATAAATGTTAAATCACTATTTTGTACAGCCGAAACTAATATAACTTGTATGTCAACTACAATTCAATTTAAAAAATGTTCCAGTTTTTATTCCATGTATCACAGAACCTGTGATTATGCAGGTAAACATAACCTATAGTTATGCCCTGACCACCCCTCACTGTTCTGAGGACTTTGAATGGTGCACATCACATCGCCGCTCAGTTGGCAAAGAGAAGCTCTGAGAGACCCACCTCTGGCCACCTTCGAGCCAGCAAAAGGGAGAAATCGGGCCAGACAGCCTATGATGTGGGAAAAAATGCCAAGTGGGAACAGTCAGGACCGTGGACAGTAGAGAAGCTCGAGAGAAGAAAGGGGGACCAGGTGGGACTTGAGATGGGTCCTCACTGTTTTCCAGATCACTGAGTCACAACTGGTGACTCTCAGAAGTAACAGTGATACATGACATCGATTTTCCTGACGAGGTACAGGGGAAAGCTTAGCACTCACCCAAAAAGGCTCTCTTGTTCCAGAATTCCTATATAGAAAGTATGAAACTTTCTGTGTAGCCAGTCAACCCATGTTAAAATACTAAGGGGACACAACTTCTTTCTGAAACAAACACTAAAAGGCAGTTTAAAAATGTGGATTTCTATTAGATCCCTTTTGAGAATAATGTTAACAATTTTGTTACCGTGTTCCTCCAAAACACATTGAAACCCAGTGCCTCCAACTCCAACGGATTGATTTGCCTCATTTATAACAGATGAGTGAATTTCTTGGCATGGATTTCCTTTATATATTCAAATTTGTTTGTCCTCCTAAGGCATGTGTTGTTAGTTAATATTCAGGTGGCAGATGAAATCCTGTCTTGAAGTCTAAAGGGCTCCTTCTACGATGGAGGGGTCCTTGCATGCAGGAGACAGGAAATGTCACATTTGGTTGTAACATGACTCGTGTGGTCTCACATTAACACTGCTACCCTGGGAGCATGTTTCATGATCAATGATGTCCCCTCTAGGAAGAGACGCTGGCGATGGCTCCATAGTGCATAGAGAGATTTAGGGTGTGATGTAGAACATCTCCTTGCTTTGGGGCACAAGGCCCCTACTGCTACCATAGGCAAAGCATAAAATGTTTTATTTCTGGAAAGGATGACTTTCCCCTCCTCCTTGCCTCCCCTCCTGATTATGCATACCGATATCTAAACCCACTTCCTGACTCTGAGCAAAACCTTTAGCGGATAGAAAAACATGGCTTTGACCACACCTTTAGAGCACAGGGTGTCCCTGAGGTTCCTGTAGAAAAGCCAAAAGCCCACATCCGAGTTAAGGTCTGGCCATGGGCACAAACCAAGCCCGTTCTGTCCCCTGCCCAGGAGTGGCAATCATTTTCCAGGTGGACAATGACTGGGGGCCACAGCCTGCGTCTGGAGGTTTCTCCATGCCTGGTTGGTGTGTGTGACTGGCCATGTTCTACTTTGATTTTTTTACGCGAGTGTGTAAAGTGAGTTTGTGTGATTGTTTGAAGCATTTGCGGCCTTGAAGGCCAACGCTGGTGTAAACTCTTTCTTTCTTTTCTGAGCCATGACATCTTTGTTGGATAGATTTGCATCGGAATAAACTTTTTAGATTAGAAAGTTGTACATGGTTGTAATGTGTGAATGGGAGTTCACGGGCAGGAAATTTCTCCTGTGTTCGCCATTAGTTTCTCTTATTAGAGGTTTTTTTTTAAAGATTTTATTTATTTGAAAAAGAGAGTGAGCGTGCGAGTGGGGGGAGGGGCAGAGGGAGAAGAAGAAGCAAGGGATCCTATTGGGGACCTTGACCCCAGGACCCAGGGATCATGACCTGAGCTGAAGGCAGACACTTACACGAGGCACTGAGCCACCCAGGTGCCCCTCTCTTGTTGGAGTTTATAACTAAGCCCTTTTCAACTTGAACAAATTGGTGGTTGCCTATGTCCATCTCTACTGAGCTGATAACTCCACCCAGAATCTTGGCTTTCTCTCATCTCATTTTAAATCATTAACTTTGATCTGTTTTTTTTTTTTTTTTTTTAAGATTTTATTCATTTATTTGACAGAGAGAGAAATCACAAGTAGGCAGAGAGGCAGGCAGAGAGAGAGAGGGAAGCAGGCTCCCTGCTGAGCAGAGACCCAGATGCAGGGCTCCATTCCAGGACCCTGAGATCATCACCTGAGCTAAAGGCAGAGGCTGAACCCACTGAGCCACCCAGGTGCCCCTGGTTTGGTTTTAATTTAAAAGACTCTGAAAAACAATCTGAAGGTTTTGAAGGGGTGGGGGGTAGGAGGTTGGGTGAACCAGGTGGTGGGTATTGGAGAGGGCACGGATTGCATGGAGCACTGGGTGTGGTGCAAAAACCATGAATACTGTTACGCTGAAAATACATTTAAAAATTTAAAAAAAAATAAAAAAATAAAAAGACTTTAGAATTAAAAGAAAAAGTTGTTTTTGACAGGAAGCAAACATATTGCAGGATGATAGAGAATTCACATTATCGAGTTGCCCAAATTTCTTTTCTTACTTTAGCCATATGTAAATCTCAGTGTAAAATTTTGAAAGAATGAAATAAATAGTACACCTGTGTGTGTGTTTGTGTGTGTGTGTGTTGCATAAGCTGTAATATTGGCTGGGACAAAGGACATTATTTACACCAGTGGTTCTCAAAGTGGGACCCAGACCCAGCCGTGGTAGCATGTGGGGGTTGGTGAGAAATTCAAATTTTTTGACTTACTGAACTGGAAATCTATATTTGAGTAAGTCTCCTGGTAATTCTAATTGGCACTTAAATTTGGGAAGCTTGGATTTTAGACCACGAATGTAGGTAAATGCATTTTCTCATATATGAAGTTGAATAGAGTATTTGACTCTTAAGCAACTGGAAGGAATATTTCAACCTGACATGACAATAAATTTTTAGATATTCTGAAACTGGTTGTTTGGACCTGTCAAAGTCAACAAAATAAATTCTGAAACCATAACAGTGGGCGTTTTGCTTTAAACCCACTTGTGGTTAGAACATCTGAACATATCCCACACCAAGCATGGGAGGGAAATGATACATATGATTTATGTATCAAAAAGAAGGACACAAACCTAAGTAGAGTACATCTTTATTTCTGCAAGAATTTAAAAGTATTAACTTTCTGCTGAAAGCACCTTAGTGCATAAGTGCCTCCCTTTTTATCAATGGACTGTGGGTCTGGCTCACGATCTCTTGAAACAACTGCCACGGTCCTGAAGTTACTCGTCACACTTCATTCCAACTTTTGTATGCAGTTTTCTGGAATCAGTTACTGGACAAATTGTCTCAACAAAACAAAAGAGGTGATATCACCATATTCAATTTTTGATAAACAGGGTAAGTTTGAAGTCTCATAAAAAAGAATTATCATGTATGTATATATGCATACATTTATGTAAGTTAATTTTAGCAGGAAAACCCTGAAGTGGCATCTATGCCAATGTTGTCTTAAATTTTCCCTTCCCTCCTACCTGTTGTGAAAGAAAAGACCAAAACCAAAATGAGTAGTAACTACAACCATTCACTACATTTAACATCTCTACAGCTTGGTAAGAGTGTTTGCCAAATTGAAGCTCAGTAAAAAATTAATGGGACTACTGGCCACAATTTATTAAGGAAATAAATGTTCTGAGTGCAACAGGAAGCTATCTAAGAGCTTTTGGTGGAATTTTATTGCTCTGCCCTGGTTTTGAAACTAAGCAGAAAGCTTAATGTGAAATCAATTCTGGGACATCACATCATCTATCTTATGCATGTTGCTAATCCCAGGCTTGTCCATGGCTTTAGAGCCTAACTTTTTAGCATCTCTAAGTGCCCCACATCTCTGCAGGATCATGCCATGGACACATGGCATTTTATTTATCAGAGAAACATTGGCTGAACCCACACCATTCCTCCTGAAGTTGTATCATAACAGACAGCTGGATATTTGTACAGTTTTCAAAGATCTATTGGATTGTTTTCATAGAGAGTTTTGATGTCAGATAGATGGTGTGTATGTGTGTGGGTGTGTGTGTGGGCGGGGGGAGTGTGTGTTGAGCAGCCATTGCAGAAAATAGAAAAATAAACGAGACTCAATAATTAGTATGAGCCTACACAAGATTCAACATGGAAATCCCATCTACTTCAAAATTACTGATCAAAATGGGTCAAAGTAATTAGATAATTAGCCTGCGAATGGGACAATCATCCAATTTTGAAAAGGTGAAAATAAATAAATCTTAGAAGGAGCACCACCAACACCAATTTCTCACTTCCAATTTCTCCCAAGAGTCTGAATATTTCCATGACCAATTAGGTAAAGCTCTAAGGCTATACGTTTTGTTACATTGTATTGCAAGAAGGATATTATTCCTATTTTATATACCACAATTCAAAACCGTCTGGACCTTAGAATATTATCACCCCTCTCACCCTATTTTTAAACACTTAGGCTTTTCTTTGAAGCCTGCGTGCGTAAAGTGGGTTCAGTGTCTCGCTGTCTGAGACATATAGAATCTCAAATCTCTAGCACTCACATTCATGACCACAAACTGTAAGCGTCTGCAGCAACAGACTTAGGAAAACATAATCACCTACCTATCCTCCAGCCAGGCCTTTTTGGAAGCGGATAAAAAACAGGTACCTAAAAAAGGGCACTACCCCTAAAAAGTGGTTAGAGCATCTGACCTTCTGTACTTTCCTTCAGAAGGAGGCAGAAGCCTTCTGGAAACTTCCTGGTGTTGCGGCCTCTCAGTGCATCCAATGCCATCTATGTGTGCCGGCAGGGGCCCAACAGGCCAGGCGTGGTTGGGAATGTATTTTCCGGAAGCAGAGAACTTTCTGGCAGTTCCTTCTTGTGGAGTCAACTCAGATGTGATAAGGAAGAAGTGTAAATTCCAGTATCTGCCTTCCCTTGCCCCCTTATGCACAACATCACAGCCTGGGGAATTCTCCAACACACTCCAGAAAATTGCCAAGAGGGTTACTTGGTTTCTGGTGTTACTGTCAGGTACGGCCTACTGAAGCAACATTCTTGCCTCATATCCATTCTAACCCCTCCCAGATAAATCCCAGAGCAGTGGAAGCAGTGAAAATAGCAACATCAGCTCTTTTGCATCATTGGTGAGCCTGCTCATTTAGAACCACATTTTCAGTCGGTAACTCAAGATACAGTCGTGCATGGCAGGGATCTAGGCAGAAATAGGCCAAGTGCTCATTTCATATAGGAAACTGTCCCAGTTCCTAGGTTGGCAATCATTATGCATGGGAACTTTACCTTATCCTATGTTTTTCTCTTTGAGAAATTTAGCATGGAATGACAGTGTCTAAAGATATTATACAAAGCATGCTTGAAAGAAAAACATTCAAGCTTCAGATCAAATGTTTTGTCTGAGACTAAAGCTTATTAAGACCAATATAAAAAGCACCAATCGGAATAATGAAAATACCCTGTCTGTGGCCAGCATGTATTTATAAAATGCACAAAGAGAGTGGTAAAACATTTTTAGATGTCAACACTCAAAGCTAAGTACTTTTTCCCTCCAACCTAGGGGGGGAAATAGATATATATTTTGTGTATATACACATAATAATACACATATATAATACACAATACATAATCTATATATATATAATACACTATATATATAATAAACACACAGCCAAATATATATGTATATATATATATATTTTTTTAATCTTTTTTTTTAAGTAGGCCCTACACCCAGGTGGAGCCCAGCATGGGGCTTGAATTCACTACCCTGAGATCAAGACCAGAGTTGAGATCAAGAGTCAGGGACTTAACCAACTGAACCACCCAGATGCCCCAAGAGGAATATATATATATATTTTTTTACATAATTAAATAAAAGTTGGTGCTATGACTTACCGGCATTTTTTCTTCTGATTCCTATAAATAAATTGTTGCTTCAGGTGGAAACCTGGCTTGTTCACTAACCTTGGTCTACTTTTAGATCTGGGTAATTATTTCTTGGGAGTCACTCAGGATAAGAATGGGGCTTATTACAAAATTGTGTTAGTCTCCCTTTGTAGGAGTTAGCTTCAGGGATGTCTGAATTTTCGCAACTGAGAAGTAGTCAGATCAGACAGGATAAAGAACTTGAATGTTGCTGAACATTATCAGCAGAGCTGGAATTTCTTCCTCTCACTCCAGCTGAAAGAATTCCTAATAAAGCGTTGCACGGACGCTACAGGACGACAGATCCAAAGTCCCTGCAACCTTGAGAGAAGACCCACAATTTGCAACTTCATACTTGCAATCCACCAGACACTTGCCAGCTTTCCAGGTGAGCCCACCCAGAAAGAGTAGAAGCACGAACACCTGGCCGCTTCCTTCCAAGCGTACTGGTCAGTGTAGTTAAAACAGGCAACACCCTAGGAGAGGAAGTAAAGTGCGCTGCTCAAGGAAGGATACAGAACAGAGAAGTTTATTTTACATGATCCGTCCAAGAAAACAATCTCCATAAACCAGTGCAAAATGTGCAACAGAATCAATACGTGTGTCTTAGCTCTGAGAGCCCAGATTGGTGATTTCCTCTCCCGTTCCTCCTTCGGGCAGGTGCCCCATCAGCTAACGCTGGCCTCGGTTTGCACCACTGACAGAAAACATTCAACCAATGTGTAGCAGGTTATTTTTACAATTCATACCAGAATGTGTACAAGGGACGGGGGCAGAAAACCATACTGAATGAATGATAAGTGATCAGTGCTTAAAGTAAATACAGGGGGCAGCACGGGCAAGAATCCACAGTTTCAATAAATACAAGTGTAACAAGCATGGGTGGGTATCAACTCGGTGGAATTAGTCTGCATAATAATTCAGCATCATACAAAATCTAGCAGGGCTGTTGAGCAGTGATTGGCAACAACGTTCACAATAACTTAGGCCCTTGAGCAAGTCTGCATTGAACACATTCTGTGGTTCCGAAGGCGTCAGTCAGTTCTCTGTTTTCTCCTTCCCAGGCCATCCCTCCAGGATGGGAGGGGCGGAGCTGGGGCAGCTTGGTGGAGGCGTCCCATGAGGAAGGACGCTGGCCCAAGAGCCAGCCGTCAGGGTCCAGTGTACTCAATACCGAGTGGCAAATCGGGACTTTATTGACGATGTCTGTGCAAAGTGTGCTTCTCTCCATTTTCCAAGAAACCAGTGTCTGTAACTCCTGCACGAAAAGCAGTGGTGGCCTCTGGGTCACTCCCTGTCACCCCACAAACACCAAGCGACGAGCGCGCATCTCAGGGACTCACGAGCTGGGAAGCTTCTGGCGCTGACTGCCCGGCCCTGTCACAGTCGGGGAATGGAACCGGGGCCCCTCGTCCAAGGCCTCAGGCAGGCTAGAACTATTGCTTGAGAGACTAGAAGGTACCTAGTGAGAAAAAGATGATCCTAATGGCTACGTGGGAAGCGGTTTTCTTCCTCGAAAGCCTCGTGCCCCCTGGGTAACGCCTATGGGACTTCCGGGAGGCGACCTCCGCTATGAAACGTCACGCGTCTGTCCCCGGTGGCCCCGCCCACATGTGCGTCTCCTATGCGCTACATCCCTGCCTAGTCTACCGTGCCTGGGATGCGATCCCAGAACACACGGCAGGGACAGCCTGTGGGGCTCATCTGCTAATCCAGAGCCCAGTGAAAGAAGAGGCAAGAGAAGCTCTCCGTCTCTGGAAGAAAAGGAAGAAAAGGGGAAGCCCCCCTCCCCAGGTGAAACGACCTCCCCAAACCCAATCACCTAGGCATCACCTCGAAACTTAACGAAATCCCAGATACTCTCTAGCATCGATATACCCTCTCCTCTCTATTCCTTTGACAGTCTCAGGTCATAAATTAGGTTTGTCTTTCATCCAATAACTTAAAAAAGGAGGAGGGATTGTAGTAAGTTTTGCCTGGCTTGGGCCAGTTAGCAGCCAGTTTTGTTGTTGTTGTTGTTTTCCCCCTAGAATCTCAGTCACTGTTCAAAAATGGAGCTTGAAAATTCACGCGGATGTCAGAGTCTTCACACGGAGGAGACGGGAAGGGGTGGGCCGGAGGAACCCAGGGAGGAGGACGGGGAGCAGGGAGGGGCGGGGACAGCCTGGCCACCGAGGCAGGAGCGGAGGCCTGTGACCAGCGCGGGAGAGCCAGAGGCCCCGGCCCCGGGGACGGGGGCGGCCCGCGTGACTCGGGGTGCGGCTGGATCTTGTATTGCACAGAAAAGGAGGCCCAGGGCTCGGTGGGTGGCCGGGCGGGTCAGTGGTCGCCACACATGGGCAAGTTCACAAACGTGAACACGTTGAACTCCGTCATGATGGAGAAGCACAGGAATACGCCGTACAGGAAAAGGCACCCGCACCCGAGCTTCTTGTCCAGCTGCCACTTGTTCAAGTGAACGCCAAACACCTGCAACACACACAGCAGGGTCAGAGGGCGCTGGAAGAGGCGGCACCGGGAGGGGAGGGGCGGAAGTGGGGGGTGGAGGTGGGAGAGGGGCCGCCGGTGGCGGACCTCACCGAGCACTGATTGTCTCTGAGCACCCTTCAAGCTCATCGCTCACGTTTTGGAAGATCAGAACACCAAAATCAAGAAGGGAAGTCAGAACTTTAAAACAACTTTAAAAAGTCATAACGATGGGACCAACCGACACAGGCACTGTGGCCACCACCCTAACCCTGGACTTCAACCCAGCACTGCTCTGTGCCCGCAGCCCCTGTTTTCTCTTCAGCCTCTTGTCCCCAAGCAGACCCTGGCTCTTCCTGAGGACGCATCTCCTGGCAGGTGGTGGCCACTATCTCTTCCATTCCTATGTCTGGAGGCAAAGTAATTGTACCCTTTGCTCCTCACTGCTGCTTTCCCCAAAATACCCAGCTTGGAATTTAAAGCCTTCTAACAGTCACACTCCATCCCACCTGGCTACAGTCTGCACTGCACACCCGGCCTCTAGCCCTCCCCTTTCCTCAGATCCCCGAGTCCCACTCACTGCCACTCCTATCTACAGCACCCGAACGTCCTTCCCCACGATTTCACCGTCCATGAAGAGGATTTTCCCAACACCTGTCCTCCACCCCATCTCCAACCTGCACCTGCACTGCACTAGTCTCATGTGGCCACCCAAATCTGGATATAAGTAATATTAAAAACTAAGTTGCTCAGTTGCACTAGCCCCATGTCACGGGCTCCACACCCACACGTGGCCAATGCCTGCTGTCAGTGCAGGTGCAGGCACAGGCCACTGGACAGGTTCTGCTGGACACTCCTGCAGCTGAGATCCGGCGATGAGCAAGAACAGAAATGACTCTATCCTCTTAGTGTCCTTTATCCCACTCTCTGACTGCCATCTCCTCTTTCCAGCTTAGTCCGTCTGGAAGCCTCCCTCCCGAAATTCTACAGACCTGCAAGGACCCAGAACTCATTGCTACCACCACCATTCCACCGCACGCCATCCCCTGGACCCACCCATGTCCCACCTTACCCTGCTGAAATCCCACCAGCAATTTCTAGAACCATCCCTGGGCATCTACTGCCATTCATTGGCCTCTCTGGTGATGTCGGTGAAGCCTCAGCCTTGGGTTTGAGCCCAGCTTCCAGGGACTCCACCTTCCTTCCGTGCTGCTGACCAAACCTGGAGGAAAATGCCTGGCCATGCCGAAGGGTCTCCCGTTAATTTCAAGCCCACAAATCTCAAGCGGGCCATTAATGGCAATCCTCCCACATTTCTCTAAGTGCGCACTCTCTCCTTTTCTTGGATGGTTGTTTCCAGCCTTTCCTCTCTTCTCAGACCCCCCTTAACCCCTTCTTCCCCCTTCACTCTCAGCACATGACCATGTTCCCATCCACAGAGCTCCCACCACCAGATCCACTTGCTTGCCTTCTCTCCTGATAGTGAGGACCTGATGCCCACAGCCCTGTCCATAGTGCACTCCTCCACATGTGTACGCAAGTCCACCTCCCTTACCACTCGAGACATGGCCCCAGCAACTGCCCCTCTTTCGTATCTGCCTCCCCATGCCACCTCTGGATTACTCCAACTGGGATACAAGAATCCTGCTCCTTCTCTCCTCTTAAAAAAACAGCTACATGGCGATTCGCAGACCTGTACCCCTGGGGATAAAAATATATGTTTATAAAGCTGTAAAAAAAAAAAAAAAGAAAAAAGAAAAAAGAAAGGATGAATACCCAAGTTTTGTAGCAACATGGACGGGACTGGAAGAGATTATGCTGAGTGAAATAAGTCAAGCAGAGAGAGTCAATTATCATATGGTTTCACTTATTTGTGGAGCATAACAAATAGCATGGAGGACAAGGGGAGATGGAGAGGAGAAGGGAGTTGAGGGAAATTGGAAGGGGAGGTGAACCATGAGAGACTATGGACTCTGAAAAACGATCTGAGAATTTTGAAGGGGTGGGGGTTGGGAGGTTGGGGGCACCAGGTGGTGGGTATTGTAGAGGGCACGGATTGCATGGAGCACTGGGTGTGGTGCAAAAATAATGAATATTGTTATGCTGAAAAAATAAAAAAATTAAAAAACAAACAAACAAAAAAAAAACAGCTACATTTTTTTCTGGATAGACATTTCTCTCCTTTCTTTACAGCAGGGTGACTTGAAAGAGTGGTAAATACCACTTTGTCCAATTTCTCTCCTTCCATTCTCCATTAACTTGTTCTACTTAACCTTCTGTCTCATTGCCCCACACAACCACCCTCTCACCAAGAACACCAATAATTTCATATCGCTAATCTGAGTGGCCAGTGCTCAGGACTCACCTCCCTGAGAGAGCCGATCACTCCCTCCACCCTGAAATACCTTCTCTACTTGGCTTCCAGATGCTAGACTCCCCTGGTATTCCTGCTACCTCCCTAATTGAGCACTCTGTTTCTTTTGGTGTTTTATTATCATCATCCTGACCTCCGGAGGGCACCAAGACTCGGATGTTGGCCCTCTTCTCTTTTCTGTCCTTGCTCACCCCCTTGCTGCCTGCATCTAATTGCATGTCTTTAAATACCATCCACGTTCTGGGGCCTCCAGCTTGAATGTTTCTCCTGAACTCAGACTCATCTTTCCAGTGGCTTTTTTGACCTCTCCCTTGGGTGTCAAACAGGCACTGAAAGCTCACGATGTTTGAAATTGCTCTTCCCCCACCGCTGACAAACCTACTTCTCTTCCATCTTCTAGCAACCCCATTTCAACATCCCAGGTGGAGGCTAGCCTCATCTCCTACAGGTTGTACAAGTGTAGCTGTAAGCATGCGCTCTGATGTCAGATGGCTTGCCCCTTCATTCATTTGGTGTCAATTCCTCTAGCGGTCTCAGATGTTCATCTGTATAATGGGGCTGGTAGAGCGGCTACTTGATGGGCATGTGGTGAGGTTCAAATGGGAAAATGTATGCAAAGCAATGAGCATAATGTGTGGCTATGACAGGTATCATAAGCCTAGGTCACATGAGACCCAAAGAAACTCCCAAGCTACAGAACAAAGAATTACATAGATTCCCACTTTTGTGTAAGGCAGTGTTTGCCTTAGCAAATACTTGACATTTGACTCACAGCATGATCCTGTCAATGACCTCTAGATTCCTGCCTGCTCTTCTGAATTCCTGTTCTCTAGCATATGGACGTTCACATGCCAGTGTAATTCAATGTTTCCTTGAACAGTGTAATTTGAAAGTTTCCTTGAAAATTTCAGGAAGAAACACACTGCATCTCAATGTTTTCTAATGTGAAAATTCAACTGCCTACTTGTATGTTAACAGATACTTCATGTGGACCAGTCCATGTGTTGGTGCAAATCGATTTCCACCAAAACATGTCAGGTGAGTTGGAATATCAAATTATACAAGTAGATATAATGGCCAAGATAGCAGAATGGCATAAAAGTACACTTCAGTAAAATACTGTATTCTTAGTCTCTGAGTGTTGGTCAAATCCATGGATTTATGGAGATGCTTACTAACCTGGAACAGATAATTAATTGGAATCTACCCTTCTCTTGACTAATCTTACAGAAAAAGTGGGATCTCTCCTTTGCTTTTGATAAAAATGGCTTGGGTTTGACATGAGGCAGGGCCACGCTTCTCAGAGGAGGGCTGGCTCCTCTCATAAAGAGGGAAGTCTTTCTAGTGAGTTGCTAGGATCCACTTCTAAAGGAAACAGCCATGAAGGAGATGGGACATCTGGAGGCCAATTGTCCTCATCCCAGAGGCCAAGCCCATCTGGTGTCCAAACAAACTCTGTAGCCAAAGAACCCAAAGGTGGGGATGGGGGGTGGGGGGAGAGGAGTCACAGGAACTTGAGAGGGGAAAGAGCTGTAGCCTACCGTGACAAAGACAGAGGCCAGGAGTAAGCCCACGGAGTAGATCAGTCCTCTGCTGTTCAGCCGAATCTGTAAGAAAGGATGTGCAGTTAGGCTTCTAAAAAGGCATCTGCTCAGTGCAGGGGCTGAAGCGACTCTGAGTGGCGATCAGTCCAAATCTCTCCTTGAGGACGACAAACAAAAGGGAGATTGGACAGCCATCCTCTGCCACTCTGCTGGGAGCAGGGATGTGCATTTTCCTAGGACAGCCAGGGGTGCCCTTGTCTTGTCCCCTCTCAGTCCAACTCCATCCTACCCTCCAGAGATAGGGCCCACTGGGGTGCTCCATGGCCACCTGAATTCTCTGTGGTGTGCAGCCTGATTCTTGGTGCCCACAACACTTCCTTGTGGACCTGACCTCCAGGGAGCACGCACTTTCTTGACATACAACTTTTAGGGTAAATCTCATGACACTGAGGGATGGGAGCAATATTTTAAAAAGTATTACTAAACTTGTTATCTCTTTTGCATTCAATTGTCTGTGAACTGCCCCAGACTGGACCAGAAGAGATGGGTGAGTCTTGCTCTTGTCAGCAAGCAAAGAAGAGGAAAGAGTTAACATTCCATTCCTGGTATTCGTAAAAGGATTTTGTTTTGTTTGTCTTACAGGGTAAGATAGTGGGGTGAACTGCCAAACACTGAGGAGAGAGAAACAATTTTTGGAATTCTTTTAAGATAGCACTGTCCAGTAGAACTTTCTGCCATGATGAAAATGTCCTGTATCTGCGTTGTCCCATATGGCAGCCATTAGGCACATGTGGCTCGTCCAGCTGAACAAAAATTTTAATCTTATCTTCAATTAACTCAGATTTACATTTAAAGAGCCACATGTGATTAGTGGCTGCGGTATTGGGTAGGGCAGGTAGGGAATATTTAGAGGCCACCTGGCCAAAAAAGATTACAAAGTTTCTTTCATAGTGTAGAGAAGATGTCCCTTCTGCCTTGACCTAGGTCAAAGGTCATGAGGTCGGCTACCCTGAAATAGGAAGTATGCCTGAGAGTAGCCATGCTCGAAGCATCCTCCCTGGACCAGCATCATTTGGGGGTTTATTAGAAATGCAGGATCTGGGGTGCCTGGGTGGCTCAGTGGGTTAAGCCTTTGCCTTTGGCTCAGGTCATGATCTCAGGGTTCTGGGATCGAGCCCTACATCGGGCTCTCTGCTTAGCGGGGAGCCTGTTTCCTCCTCTCTCTCTGCCTGCCTCTCTGCCTGCTTGTGATCTCTGTCTGTCAAATGAATAAATAAAATCTTAAAAAAAAAAAAGAAAAAAAAAAGAAATGCAGGATCTTAGGACGCCTGGGTGGCTCAGTTGGTTAAGCGGCTGCCTTCGGCTCAGGTCATGATCCCAGTGTCCTGGGATTGAGTCCCACATCGGGCTCCTTGCTTGGTGGGGAGCCTGCTTCTCCCTCTGCCTCTGCCTGCCACTCTGTTTGCCTGTGCTCACTTGCTCTCTCTCCCTCTCTCTCTCTCTCTGACAAATAAATAAATAAAATCTTAAAAAAAAAAAAAAAAGAAATGCAGGATCTCAGGCCCCACCCAGACTTCCTGAATCAGAAACTTTGGGGGTGGGGCCCAGCCAAGTGTTTTAATAAACCCTCCAGATGGTCTGATGCATGAGAAAGTTTAAGAACCACTGACTTTGAACCGGTACTGAGGCTAAATCCACTTCTGATCTCCACAGTTTTGGGGGCTAGGACTTTGACATTCATTTTCACCAGTTCTCTTGGAAAATCTTATCTGCATGGAGGCTTGGGGACCACAGAGCCCCCACCAACATACACTGTTCTTCTGGGAATCAAAGGTTCACCTATACCTACAGGAAGGAAAAGCAAGGCAGGTTGATCATTTTATTAAAGAACTGAGTGGTGACTGTTACTAGAAGTGGTTTGGGGCCCTTCTAACAAGGTTCAAGGTGCCTCTTGGCACCCTTTTGCCAGTTCACCCCTGGGGTGTAGGTATGGGAACATGGGGGTGTCTCTGTAGGTGGGTGTGTTCGGTTTACCTTTTGGTGACAGGAAACTCCATGCCCTTAACAGTCAAAACCTTTGTGTGGGGACCCAGGGGCATACCATATCTTCTTATGCAATGTTCTGTCGCAGAGGGAATGCACCAGTCCCTCTCTCCTGCTGGCACAATCCATGTGAGCCAACCATTGACTGAATCCCAACTGGAAATTATTCCTAGCCACCAAATGCCTTCAGAAGAGCAAAGGACTCAAATCATATCTCTTTGATACTAAAGCAATGGGTTAACCTGGGTAAGTTAATGTAAAAAAACGAGGGATCGGATCCATCCCTGTCCAGCTGGTAGCTTATCTTCCTGCAAACCTTCGATCTGCCTATAGATAGATTTCCTCCTTTCACCAGCTGTGTAGGGATAGAGAGGCTAATAGCTAGGAGTGTAGCACGAATACTGAACAAGTATTCTGTCCATGCTGAACTTATGATAATCCCACAAGTACCCTGGCCAGAGTTGGAGGGCAGGGGCAGGGCTCCTCAGAGCAAGATGGCAGCTCCTGTGCAGAGTGAAGAAGAGCCTGCAGGGGCTGTCCCCATCACGCAGGCCTTGGGCTCACCCTGAAGATGTGAGCACACACTCAGAAACCCTTTTGAGCTCTTAACTGTCAACATTGCATGGATTCTGCTAAGCATGGGGCCGATGCATTCCCAGCCCAGCTCACCCTTTGAGCTCTAGGGTTGAATCATTATCAGCAGTAAGAATTGAGTAAAGTGATTTCCTGCCCTTTGGAAACCAAGAGCCATTGAGAGCTAGGCTCTAAGCAGGAACCTTCTCTTTGGCCAACCCTTCTATCTTTTCAAAATCAATCATATTAAGCTAGAGCTTTGGAACTTTATTCTTCCTCCATTGACATAAAATCTCAGAGTGGTGCTTCTAAAATTCTAAATCTGGCTCCAAAGACTAAAGACAACTGACTTAGTGGGCTTTTTTGAGTATTTTTCATATTTTCGCCTTTTTCTCTGCAGTCATCCTTTGGTAACAGATTGCTACATGCATCCAGAGGTAATTTTTGTATTTTCATTCATTACAGACCTGGGGTCTCAAAGCCTGTATTGAGTCCTTGCTATCTGAACCCTCATCTCCACACAGACATGGCAGTCAGGAATTAGGGTTCCTTCAGTTGCTTCTGGGTCCAACTTGAACACATCTCCCAATCACTGGAGACTATGGATGGTTTGGGGCAAGAGTTGGCCAGCTGTGGGCCATGGGCCGAGTCTGGCCCATTGCCTGATTTTGTATATGAAATTTATTGGAGCTCAGCTCATTCATTTGCATATTGTCTACTTCTGCAGTGGCAGAGCCAAGAAGTTCCATAGAGACCATAAGGCCCATGAGGCTTAAAATATTTACCCTCTTGCCCTTTCCAGAATGTCTGCTGATCCCTGGTTTGGGGCATGGGCTCCTGATCCAGTTCACCAAACCCCTTCTGAATCCCTGCTCGGTCACCCACTTGCTGTATCATCATGGAAAAGTGACTTAACTTCCCATGTCTCAGTTTTCTGAGAAGTAAAATGGGGATAATACAATTTCTACCTCATCAGGTGGTTGTGAGGACTCACTGAATTAATCCATGCTAAAAAGCTTGAAAAGGACCCAGTGTACAGTGAATTCTCAGTGTGCCTGGGCCATTATTCTCCACTCAACCCATGAGCTGCCTAATCCCTTCTCTGGTACCCCTGGCTGCTTCTTTTATAAACTCACCACCTAGGAGCCCCCTCTTCAAAGCCTTAGTAGATGACAAACACAGTAAGGGTGGGGACCATGTCTGACTTTATCCTCTGCCTTGCACAAGGCTGAGCACAGACCACATGCTTCCGTATGTAACCAATGAAGAGATGATGAATCCACTTCCTTTGCAGAAGTGAAATGGAGCAGGGTGGACTATTCACAGAGATGCTGGGAGCAGGGAGACCCCAGCTGCCATTTCTGGATAGTATTCCAGAAGCAATGCAATCCTATCCAACATTCCCTGTCCCCTTTCCCCACTTTATTTTTTTATGAATGCATGTAGCCTTTTTTCACCTACCATTTTATTATGAAAGTTTTCAAGCATTCAGAAAAGTTGAAAGAATTACACCATTTTATTAAACCATTATAGTTCACAGGTCTTTTGTTTCCAGATGCAATGTCCATATGGTGGAATTCACAAATCATAACTACACTGCTCAGTAGTTTCTGAGTTTCTGAGTCTCAGAGTTTCTGAGAAATGCATATACCTGTGTAACCTAAACCTAAACTGTAACCATGATAGAAAGCACTTCCATCCTCCCCAGAAAGTTCTCTTGTTCCTTCATCAGTCTCACCCAAGATCAGTCACTGCTTCTAGGCTTAGCCTGTCCAAGAAAGTTCATATAAATGGAGCCCTATAATGTGTGTTCTTTTACATCAGGATTCTTTTACTCGGCAGAATTTTTTAAGTATTTCTTCATTTCCTTTGTATTTTTCATTACATCAATAGCTCATTTCTTTTTGTAACAGCAAAAATATGTCATAGCTCATCTAGATATTCTCCTATTTATGGACATCTGGCTTGCTTCCAGTTTGGGGCTATCAACATGCATTGATTTTATAATTCACAAACACAACGATAAGAGACCTACAGAGGCCCCTGTCACCCACAGGAGAAGCAGGAATGAAGATAATGAAGACAGTCAGGGGGGTCTGCTGGGACTTCAAACATGCTCTTTCCATCCCAGCATCCTGTCTCTCTAGCTGGGCACTAGGAGCCTCTCCAAACAGGAGATTCACCTTCCTCACCTTAGCACACTGCTGTCTCCCTTTTGGAACCTCAGTCTGGTCAGATGGGTTGCGTACCCCTACTCAACCTCAGCTCTATTCTGCCCATCCCTCCCTCAGTCTTTTCGTCTCTTCCAGGTTCACTGAGCCCTCGCTGGCCCAAGCTCCACTTCTGATGCAGATCACTTCCCAACCTTGTCTGCATAGCCTTCCCTCCTCTCCAGCCAGTCCCACAGCTCTGATGGCAGATGTTTGGTCTTCAGTTTTTCCTCCTTCCACCCAGCACCTAACTCCCCGCTTGTCTACATATACTGTACTTAAATTTAAATAAACATCTGTGGGTGATGCTGAGCATGTGTGTGTGCTTGTGCACATGCATGAGTACATGCACGTGTGTGCACACACATGGGGTGTGTGTGTACACATATGGGGTGCGTGTGCATATTGGAGGCAGTGAGGCTGAGTGGCATGGGGCAAGATTTCAGAGCTGGATGAGGAGACCAATGTGGGCGTGGCTTTAAGCTGATCTTTTTAAGCAAGACAGTGAGAGGACACCAAAATAGGTTTTTTTGTAAAACAAAAAAATGAGGTATAATTTGCATATAATAAAGGCTCAAATCTCTCTTATTGGCTAAGTTTTGACAAATGCCTGTACTCATGTAACCTACATCTCAACAAGCTATAAAGCATTTCCATCACCCCAATAAGTTTCCCTAAGGGCAACAAATTTAATTTAACCCCCTCAAAAACTAGTTTCTTGGGGTGTGCTAAGCCAGCAATAGCACGGACCCTTCTCATCTTTAGACTACCTTTGCAAAAGACTTGGAGCTCTAGCCGTGCAGAGTGTTGTTCTAAACAATGGTTTCCCTGCTTCCTGAGACACAGATGCAGGGTCCACAAAGTGCAAATGCAGCAAATCTCCATGGCAATGCCCATCCAAGAGCATGCAAGGCACAACTGCCCTGACACTGAACACTGTTCTTATTTCTTGCCTTCAAAATATGTGAATTCATTCTCTAACTCCCTCATGGTAGTTGCTGCAGAGAAAACAGAAGGCTGGCTGGTTGCCGAGTCAACAGAAATTGAACCCATCATGCACATATATTTTTTCATCTGGATGCACACACAGACACCCATTCAGACCTAGTTTATATGTGCACAGGGTTCATAAAGAGTTCCCTAAATCCTACCCAGTTAGGGGATCCAAAATCCCCAGCCTCAAAGATTCTGACTTTCCCATATTATAGTTTAAAATCTCCCTAGGGTTTGAGGTCAGCTCCACACATCCAGAGGAATTCTTATAGGAAAACTAAGGAGCCCCTGGATTTTTGCTAGTTTATTTATGACCTGGAATGCATGCTGCATGTGGCTTTGCATTTTCAGATTTGGGTAATTTGAACATTCGTGTGGGTATAGGCTCCAAATGGATGTGTCTAGCCTTGGTTTGATGTTGTGAAATATCACCGGGCAGGAATCTCCTTCCCGGAACAATTAAATGAGGTGAGAAAATGAATATGCCTAGAGAGAAGAGGCGTTTCAGTGACAGCTGATGCCTGTGTCCTGTCAAGTCCAGAGGGCTCTCACAAAAACAAGGTGTGGAATTCTAGTGGCGATTCTGGAGATGGGGGGGTAGGTTTTGTTTTCCCCATGTAAAGATGAGACAATTGATGCTCTGCTCACCAATTCCCATTTGTGTGTGGGTGTGGGTTTTCCCCACACATCCAAGCATTTCTATGATCCCAGATGGGTGTCCTTCAATTTAACTCAATTCTTTTTCTTTTTAAAAATAATTTATTTACTTATTTATTTGAGAGAGAGAGAGAGGGGGGAGAGAGAGAGCATGAGCAGGGAGAGAGGCAGAGGGAGAAGCAGACTCTCTGTCGAGCAGGGAGCTCAGTGCAGGACTCAATGTGGGGCTTGATGTAGGACTCGATCCCAGGACTCCCGGATCATGACCTAAGCTGAAGGCAGACGCTTAACCTTTAAGTCTGAGCCACGCAGGCACCCCAACAATTTCACTCAATTCTGACACTATTTATCAGTGAAAGCATCAGATCACACAGGGGAAGGACTCAGTCCTACAAAATTGTCTTCCCCACCCCCAGATGCCAGTCACAAGTCCAGATATCACCTGTGCTTCTGATGGACTAGCTACAGATTGGAGATTCCAAGGACACCCCCACCTCCGCCCCTTGGGTTTGATTAGCTTGTTAGAGAGGCTCATAGAACTCAGGAACACATTTTACTGACTAGATGACTGGTGTGTTATAAGAGGATGTAACTTAAGAGCAGCCAGATGGGGGAGATACACAGGGTGAGGTATGCGGAAAGGGAGCAAAGCCTCCATGTTGTCTCCAAGCAAACCACTCTTCCCAAATCTCCACGTGTTCACTAACCCAGAAGCTCTCTGAACCCCATCCTTCTGGGTGTGTAGACAGGCTTCGCTGCATAGGGGATTGATTAAATCATTGGCTATTGGCAACTGATTCAACTCCTAGCCTCTCTCCTCTCCCTGGTGGTCGGGGTGGGACTGGAAGTTTCAACCTTGTAATCATGTGGTTGGTTCTCCTGGTCACCAGCTCCCATCCTTAGGTGGGATAGGAAAGTCACCTCATTAACATAACAGAAGACATCTTATAGCCCTCAACATTGGGAAAATTCCAGAAGTTTTAGGAGCTCTGTTCTAGAAACAGGGATGAAGATCAAACGTGTATTTCTTACTATAAACCACAACATCATAAAAGGCCAGGTGGTAAGGGAGCTGGTAAGGGATCAGTGTAGACTGAGAATTGGAATTCCAACAGTAAATTCTAGACTCTTCCTTGCACCCTGCAGGGCGCAGGGAAAATGCTAGAGTTCTCTTCACCCACTAAGAATCCTCAAAGTTGGGAGGAGTCAAGATGGCGGAGAAGTAGCAGGCTGAGACTACTTCAGGTAGCGGGAGATCAGCTAAATAGCTTATCTAAAGATTGCAAACACCTACAAATCCATCGGGAGATTGAAGAGAAGAAGAACAGCAATTCTAGAAACAGAAAATCAACCACTATCTGAAAGGTAGGACTGGCGGAGAAGTGAATCCAAAGCGACTGGAAGATAGACCAAGGGGGGAGGGGCCAGCTCCCGGCAAGCGGCGGAGCAACGGAGCACAAAATCAGGACTTTTAAAAGTCTGTTCCGCGGAGGGACATCGCTCCAGAGGCTTAACTGGGGTGAAGCCTGCGCGGGGTCAGCGTGGCCTCAGGTCCCACAGGGTCACAGAAGGATCAGGGGTGTCTGAGTGTCCCAGAGCTTACCGGTATTAGAACAGGGAAGCCGGCTACAGAGACAGAGCCGAGGAGTGAGTTCTCAGCTCGAGGTTACCTTGAACCGGTCACAGGCTCGGTCAGCTCGGAGCGCGGCCGGAGGCAGGGTGACGGGAGTAATTGGGCGCTGTTCTCTGAGGGCGCACTGAGGAGTGGGGCCCCGGGCTCTCGGCTCCTCCGGGCCAGAGACTGGGAGGCCGCCATCTTCATTCCCGTCTTCCAGAACTCTACGGAAAGCGCTCAGGGAACAAAAGCTCCCGAAAGCAAACCCAGCAAACCCGAGCGGATTACTCAGCCCGGCCCCAGGTAAGGGCGGTGCAACTCCGCCTGGGGCAAAGACACTTGAGAATCACTACAACAGGCCCCTCCCCCAGAAGATCAACGAGAAACCCAGCCAGGACCAAGTTCACCTACCGAGGAGTGCAGTTTCAATACCAAGGAGAGCGGCGGAATTCCAGAGGAGAAGAGAGAAAAGCACGGAACTCATGGATTTCTCCCATGATTCTTTAGCCTTGCAGTTAATTTAATTTTTTTTTCTTTTTCACTTTTTTTTCTCTTCTTCTGCTAAATTTTTTAAACTTTTACCATTTTCTTTTTAAACGTTTTTTAAATAGTTTATCTAATATATATATATTTTTTTCCTTTTTATATTTTTTCTTTATCGGCTTTCTTTTTTTAATAGTTTTTTTTTTTCTTTCTGAACCCCTTTATATCCCCTTTCTCCCCGCTCACGATTTGGGATCTCTTCTGATTTGGCTAAAGCATATTTTCCTGGGGTTTTTGCCACCCTTTTAGTATTTTACTTGCTCCTTCATATACTCTTATCTGGACAAAATGACAAGGTGGAAAAATTCACAACAAAAATGAACAAGAAGCAGTACCAAAGGCTAGGGACCTAATCAATACAGAGATTGGTAATATGTCAGATATAGAGTTCAGAATGACGATTCTCAAGGTTCTAGCCGGGCTTGAAAAAGGCATGGAAGATATTAAAGCAACCCTCTCGGGAGATATAAAAGCCCTTTCTGGAGAAATAAAAGAACTAAAATCTAACCAAGTTGAAATCAAAAAAGCTATTAATGAGGTGCAATCAAAAATGGAGGCTCTCACTACTAGGATAAATGAGGCAGAAGAAAGAATTAGCGATATAGAAGACCAAATGACAGAGAATAAAGAAGCTGAGCAAAAGAGGGACAAACAGCTACTGGAGCACGAGGGGAGGATTCGAGAGATAAGTGACACCATAAGACGAAACGACATTAGAATAATTGGGATTCCAGAAGAAGAGGAAACAGAGAGGGGAGCAGAAGGTATGTTGGAGAGAATTATTGGAGAGAATTTCCCCAATATGGCAAAGGGAACAAGCATCAAAATCCAGGAGGTTCAGAGAACCCCCCTCAAAATCAATAAGAATAGGTCCACACCCCATCACCTAATAGTAAAATTTACAAGTCTTAGTGACAAAGAGAAGATCCTGAAAGCAGCCCGGGAAAAGAAGTCTGTAACGTACAATGGTAAAAATATTAGATTGGCAGCAGACTTATCCACAGAGACCTGGCAGGCCAGAAAGAGCTGGCATGATATATTCAGAGTACTAAATGAGAAAAACATGCAGCCAAGAATACTATATCCAACTAGGCTATCATTGAAAATGGAAGGAGAGATTAAAAGTTTCCAGGACAAACAGAAACTGAAAGAATTTGCAAACACCAAACCAGCTCTACAGGAAATATTGAAAGGGGTCCTCTAAGCAAAGAGAGACCCTAAAAGTAGTAGATGAGAAAGAAACAGAGACAATATACAATAACAGTCACCTTACAGGCAATACAATGGCACTAAATTCATATCTCTCAATAGTTACCCTGAATGTTAATGGGCTAAATGCCCCAATCAAAAGACACAGGGTATCAGAATGGATAAAAAAAACAAAACCCATCTATATGTTCCTACAAGAAACTCATCTTAAACCCGAAGACACCTCCAGGTTTAAAGTGAGGGGGTGGAAAAGAATTTACCATGCTAATGGACATCAGAAGAAAGCAGGAGTGGCAATCCTTATAGCAGATCAATTAGATTTTAAGCCAAAGACTATAATAAGAGATGAGGAAGGACACTACATCATACTCAAAGGAACTGTCCAACAAGAAGATCTAACAATTTTAAATATCTATGCCCCTAACGTGGGAGCAGCCAACTATATAAACCAATTAATAACAAAATCAAAGAAACACATCGACAAGAATACAATAATAGTAGGGGATTTTAACACTCCCCTCACTGAAATGGACAGATCATCCAAGCAAAAGATCAACAAGGAAATCAAGGCCTTAAATGACACACTGGACCAGATGGACATCACAGATATATTCAGAACATTTCATCCCAAAGCAACAGAATACACATTCTTCTCTAGTGCACATGGAACATTCTCCAGAATAGATCACATTCTTGGTCCTAAATCAAGTCTCAACCGGTATCAAAAGATTGGGATCATTCCTGCATGTTTTCAGACCACAATGCTCTGAAGCTAGAACTCAATAACAAGAGGAAATTTGGAAAGAACCCAAATACATGGAGACTAAACAGCATCCTTCTAAAGATTGAATGGGTCAACCAGGAAATTAAAGAAGAATTGAAAAAATTTATGGAAACAAATGATAATGAAAACACAACGGTTCAGAATCTGTGGGACACAACAAAGGCAGTCCTGAGAGGAAAATATATAGCGGTACAAGCCTTTCTCAAGAAACAAGAAAGGTCTCAGGTACACAACCTAACCCTACACCTAAAGGAGCTGGAGAAAGAACAAGAAAGAAACCCTAAACCCAGCAGGAGAAGAGAAATCATAAAGATCAGAGCAGAAATCAATGAAATAGAAACCAAACAAACAATAGAACAAATCAACGAAACTAGGAGCTGGTTCTTTGAAAGAATTAATAAGATTGATAAACCCCTGGCCAGACTTATCAAAAAGAAAAGAGAAAGGACCCAAATAAATAAAATCATGAATGAAAGAGGAGAGATCACAACCAACACCAAAGAAATAAAGACAATTATAAGAACATACTATGAGCAACTCTACGCCAACAAATTTGACAATCTGGAAGAAATGGATGCATTTCTAGAGACATATAAACTACCACAACTGAACCAGGAAGAAATGGAAAGCCTGAACAGACCCATAACCAGTAAGGAGATTGAAACAGTCATCAAAAATCTCCAAACAAACAAAAGCCCAGGGCCAGACAGCTTCCCGGGGGAATTCTACCAAACATTTAAAGAAGAACTAATTCCTATTCTCCTGAAACTGTTCCAAAAAATAGAAATAGAAGGAAAACTTCCAAACTCATTTTATGAGGCCAGCATCACCTTGATCCCAAAACCAGACAAGGATCCCATCAAAAAAGAGAACTACAGACCGATATCCTTGATGAACACAGATGCAAAAATTCTCGCCAAAATACTAGCCAATAGGATTCAACAGTACATTAAAAGGATTATTCACCACGACCAAGTGGGATTTATTCCAGGGCTGCAAGGTTGGTTCAACATCCGCAAATCAATCAATGTGATACAACACATTAATAAAAGAAAGAACAAGAACCATATGATACTCTCCATAGATGCTGAAAAAGCATTTGACAAAGTACAGCATCCCTTCCTGATCAAAACTCTTCAAAGTGTAGGGACAGACGGCACATACCTCAATATTATCAAAGCCATCTATGAAAAGCCCACCGCAAATATCATTCTCAATGGAGAAAAACTGAAAGCTTTTCCGCTAAGGTCAGGAACACGGCAGGGATGTCCGTTATCACCACTGCTATTCAACATAGTACTAGAAGTCCTAGCCTCAGCAGACAACAAAAGGAAATTAAAGGCATCCAAATCGGCAAAGAAGAAGTCAAACTATCACTCTTTGCAAATGATATGATACTATATGTGGAAAACCCAAAAGACTCCACTCCCAAACTGCTAGAACTTGTACAGGAATTCAGTAAAGTGTCAGGATATAAAATCAATGCACAGAAATCAGTTGCATTTCTCTACACCAACAACAAGACAGAAGAAAGAGAAATTAAGGAGTCCATCCCATTTACAATTGCACCCAAAACTATAAGATACCTAGGAATAAACCTAACCAAAGAGACTAAGAATCTATACACAGAAAACTATAAAGTACTCATGAAAGAAATTGAGGAAGATGCAAAGAAATGGAAAAATGTTCCATGCTCCTGGATTGGAAGAATAAATATGGTGAAAATGTCTATGCTACCTAAAGCAATCTACACATTTAATGCAATTCCTATCAAAGTACCATCCATTTTTTTCAAAGAAATGGAACAAATAATCCTAAAATTTATACGGAACCAGAAAAGACCTCGAATAGCCAAAGGAATATTGAAAAAGAAAGCCAAAGTTGGTGGCATCACAATTCCGGACTTCAAGCTCTATTACAAAGCTGTCATCCTCAAGACAGCATGGTACTGGCACAAAAACAGACACATAGATCCATGGAACAGAATAGAGAGCCCAGAAATAGACCCTCAACTCTATGGTCAACTCATCTTCGACAAAGCAGGAAAGAATGTCCAATGGAAAAAAGACAGCCTCTTCAATAAATGGTGTTGGGAAAATTGGACAGCCACATGCAGAAAAATGAAATTGGATCATTTCCTTACACCACACACGAAAATAGACTCCAAATGGATGAAGGATCTCAATGTGAGAAAGGAATCCATCAAAATCCTTGAGGAGAACACAGGCAGCAACCTCTTCAACCTCAGCCGCAGCAACATCTTCCTAGGAACATCACCAAAGGCAAGGGAAGCAAGGGCAAAAATGAACTACTGGGATTTTATCAAGATCAAAAGCTTTTGCACAGCAAAGGAAACAGTGAACAAAACCAAAAGACAACTGACAGAATGGGAGAAGATATTTGCAAATGACATATCAGATAAAGGGCTAGTGTCCAAAATCTATAAAGAACTTAGCAAACTCAACACCCAAAGACCAAATAATCCAATCAAGAAATGGGCAGAGGACATGAACAGACATTTCTGCAAAGAAGACATCCAGATGGCCAACAGACACATGAAAAAGTGCTCCATATCACTCGGCATCAGGGAAATACAAATCAAGACCACCATGAGATATCACCTCACACCAGTCAGAATGGCTAAAATTAACAAGTCAGGAAAGGACAGATGCTGGCGAGGATGCGGAGAAAGGGGAACCCTCCTACACTGTTGGTGGGAATGCAAGCTGGTGCAACCACTCTGGAAAACAGCATGGAGGTTCCTCAAAATGTTGAAAATAGAACTACCCTATGACCCAGCAATTGCACTGTTGGGTATTTACCCTAAATACACAAACGTGGTGATCCGAAGGGGCACGTGCACCAGAATGTTTATAGCAGCAATGTCTACAATAGCCAAACTATGGAAAGAACCTAGATGTCCATCAACAGACGAATGGATAAAGAAGATGTGGTATATATACACAATGGAATACTATGCAGCCATCAAAAGAAATGAAATCTTGCCATTTGCGATGACGTGGATGGAACTAGAGGGTATCATGCTTAGCGAAATAAGTCAATCGGAGAAAGACAACTATCATATGATCTCCCTGATATGAGGGAGAGGAGATGCAACATGGGGGGTTAAGGGTGTAGGAGAAGAGTAAATGAAACAAGATGGGATTGGGAGGGAGAGAAACCATAAGTGACTCTTAATCTCACAAAACAAACTGAGGGTTGATGGGGGTGAGGGGGGTTGGGAGGGGGGGGTGGGGTTATGGATATTGGGGAGGGTATGTGCTATGGTGAGTGCTGTGAAGTGTGTAAACCTGGCGATTCGCAGACATGTACCCTTGGGCATAAAAATATATGTTTATAAAAAAATAAATAAGAATCCTCAAAGTTTATATCTTGGCCTTTCCTGCTTATCATTTCTGAAACTGTCCTGAATAAACTCTAAGAACCACAGATCCCTGTGGCAGATGCCTCTGGGACCCCATCCATGTCCTAATGTCCCTTCTCGTGATTTTTCTGGGACAAGCAACCTCTCCACAACCAGTACCAGTGTCTGTGCCTGGAGGGCTTTTTCTCCAAACTCTGGAAGTGCCAAACTGCGCTGTATCAGTGACTCTTGGGGTGAGTGCATAACCGCACAGCTCCCCTGCCCCTCAGATGAGGTCATTCTAGGATGGGCGTGCATACCATTTGCTAGAGCCCCACCCTTAGGGACTCTGCTCTAGTCACTATGACTTTGGTTGGCTGCCTTCCCTGCCCATCCCCATTCCCATCCCCCACTGGAGTTTCCCACTCCTCCCCAGCACCCACATCACTTCAAACCTTTGTCTCAGGACTGAATGGTTTCTGGGGGAATCTAAACTCAGATAGTGAAATGAATAGGCTTCAGGTCTTAGGCAACTCAGGTAAGCCCATCCATGGGGGCTTCTCTGTAAAGACACTGCCTTCCCCCAAATATCACCTCATTTTCCTGAAACAGTGCCTGAAATCTAACCAAAACTTGTGTTAATGGGATTGGGTAGCATCACTGTAGCTCCCAGGAGCTCTGCTAGGACAACATCAAGAAGAACCATTCAGTAAGATGCCTGCAAACTATCCCCAAATTCGCTATCCAGATGCTGTGGGAACAGTTTTGTAGACTGGCCCTATTAGTGGCATTCTGGCATCTTGTTGCTTTGCACAGTGGGAACAGTCCACTCTGGCTGGGTATAAGCCACCAATATGGCCTCGCTGAAGGCGGGGTTACAAAAAGCCATTCAGTCTCTTCTCCAGAGACTGTAAGAGCTGGCTCCAGTACCTCACTGTCCTCTGGGGGTTTGGGAAGGGATTTTCAGAACAAAGGAAAACGGTCCTAGCAGCTGGAACAGTGTCCAGGTGTTGGAATGACTTGGGAATGCTTACTACAAAAGATGAGAAGGAATGATGTGGAAGGCACTTAAGAACTGGCCCATGGACTTATTCCACATGGGCCCGCTCCTGGGTGCCAGGAAGCATTCGTTGAGAGAGATTCAATTTCTGCATGCCAGAGATGACAGTCCCATGTGATTCTGGAGGGAGTAAATTTGGTGGGAGCAGTCTTCTTGGAGGAGGAGGTGGTTGGCTGATGGTTGGTCTTAGAAGAAACCTTCAGGGAAAACCTTGATGTACTTGGCCACTCCACCCTTGAAACATTCTCCTGGATCCATAACCGCCATTTCTGGCTGACTGCTCCTCAGTCTCCTTCCCTGGATGTTTTTATTTTTCCTGACCCAACATCAGGATATAGTTCTGGGCTCTCTTCTCTAGCTGCATTTACTTCCTTTATGAGCTTTATGCTTTGAAAACCATTTAAAGCTACTGACTCCCAAGTTTATGCCTGCAGCTGACACCTCACCCCTAAAGTCAGGCACTTATCATTTATCAGGATTTATCTCTCTGTCTACCTGCTATCTCCACTTGGATGACCCTCACACATATCAAACTTGATCTGTCCTAAAGGGACCCCTTGATATTTCCTCCTAAATATGTTCCCCACCCCACCACCTGTCTTCCCATCTCCATGAAGGACACAGACGTGACCTTCAATTTTTCTTTTTCTCATCCCCTCCAAACAGCCATCAGAAAATCTTGTCATTTCTTTTGAAAATCTTTTTCTCCCTTTTAAAAAAAAAAGATTTTATTTACTTATTTGGCAGAAAGAGAGATCACAAGTAGGCAGAGAGGCAGGCAGAGAGAGAGGAGGAAACAGGCTCCCCGATAAGCAGAGAGCCCGATGCAAGTCTCGATCCCAGGACCCTGGGATCATGACCTGAGCCAAAGGCAGAGGCTTTAACCCACTGAGCCACCCAGGTGCCCCTCTTTTTCTCCCTTTTTATACTCATACTACCTTAGCCCATGTCACCACGATCTTTTCGTTACCTCCCTAACTTCTTTTCCTCTTCCTAGACTTCTCATAATACATTTCCAAACAGTATCAAATATGATCTTAAAACATAAAGTGAAACATGCTTCTACTTTGCTTGAATCCTCAATGGCAGTTAGAATATAACCCAAACTTTTCACGACAGCCAACAAAATCTTTGGAGTCATCCTTGTCTTATCCCAACTCACCTCCCCATTAACAGATATTTACGGCTGATGCTAAAGCAACCACTAGGTCCTGCTGAATTTTATTCTGCAGTTTATTCTGGTGTCTTTCATTGTTCTCTTGCTTTACTGCTACAACTGAGGAAGAACAGGTCACTGGTCTCAATTCCTCTCCCCTATACTAGAGTTCTGTGTCCACCCCCTTTCCACAGCCTCATGGTGGGCAGAGGCATTTCTCTGCCCCTTGGAGTTGGGCTTGGCCATGTGATCTGCTTTAGCCAATGGGATATTAGTGGATTTAACACAAACATGGGTTTGAAAGGTACTTCTATCATTGACACGACCTTTTGTGCATTGATCCTGCAAGGAATGTGTCTCAGGAAGTCATGGGTACAAAGAAGATGAGAGACACAAGGAAGAGCCCCATCTGAAGCTTGAAGCCAAACCTAGATTGGCCAAACACCTGTCACCTCACAGATGCATGAATGAGAAATACATGATAATGTATGCAGCCTGCTGAGTTTGCACATGGTTTGTTACACAGCATTATGGTAGAATAGCTAACTTATACAACTATCCTAGTGTAGGTCACTATATTTTCTCTCTCCTGCAAATGCCTCATAACTGGTCTTGCTGTCATCAGTCTGATCTGGCTCCGACCTCTTCTCTATGAAGTAGTCAGAATCTTCTTTCTAAAAGGCACACGCAATCACACCACTCCCTCCTTTATATCCTTCATTTTCCCACCTCCATGACTCTAGCTCACCCTATCCTTTAGCACATGGCCCCTCTCTGTCTCTGAACTCATCCTGCCCACTCATTCCTCCACTTTGCCACTTCTTACCCCTCACACCCTCCCCCCATCCCAGCCGTCACCGTCAGGTCCTTCAGTGTGTGAAGCTGTGTTGGATATTCCTCTTCTACAAACTATTCCTCTCACATTCTTTACCTGCTTGGCTCCTGATAACCTCAGATTCTTAGAATAAGCATCACTTCCTTACAAGCATTGGAGGTCCCCAACCCCTGCCATATACTGTGCAACTCCCACACAACCAACCTTAGGAAGGCACGAATCACACTTTGTTTTGGAATTGCTTGTGTAACTGTCTCCTTCCAGATGCTGCAGCCCCAGGGCATAGGACAGTGTCTGGCCTGCTCACTGAGTCTTCCCCAATGGGGGTTACCAGCTTAGCACACAGCAAGCATTCAGTTAATGTGTGTCAGAAAAAGAATGAATTGGGCAGAAAGGATGGGATAAGAATATTTCTGATCACCTCTTCCTTTTACCTTTGTGGATTCTGGAGTTAGATGGGCTCTTGGCTTAGAAAAAAAAATGTAGTCTATTTCTCCCTCTATTACTTTGTGGATTCATTTTGCATTTCTAAGTCCTAGCTCAGAGATCTGAGTATTGTCCTGGCTTCCTGGAGCCTGCCTGGTGACTTTCTTAATTCTGTTAGAGCATGTAGAACAGACATTCATCACAAAAACAGGACAAGAAGTGCTCATTTTCCAAACTCTGACTTTTAGAAATGTTCAGGCACTTAAGTAGCTAACTGGCTTCTGAGCAAACCACAAGTACTAAGAAATGTCAAAGTCTGTAAAACTGCATTTATTCCTATCAAATGGCTGAACCTAATAGTATGCACAAAACTGCTGTCTTGATGGTAATTATCCAGTAATTATGACTTGGAAGTTCCATCTAGTAGAGATGGAAAAATTGCTTCAGAATTGTCAGCAAGTCCGTTGGGAGGGCAGGAGAGGCTATTAAACCCACGCAGCCTTCTAGCTTTTGATGTGAGAGATGCAGAGATGTCATGGGATTACTGCCATGCTACATGGAAGGAGGCCCCTGGGTGTCCTTCCAGAAATGAAGCCTCTCTCCCAGGATAAGCTGGAGGTTAAGAGGGAAGGCAAGATGCTCATGGCAAATAAACCCTTAAGTTTGCCTTTTCATGAACCTGAAACTATTTTTCCAGGTGAGTTCTGTATCGTGTCATGAGGTTACATGAAGATGCCCCTCAAATGTGTCTGGGAATTGGGGGCTAGCCAAGGGGTCCTGGTGAAAGCCAGGTGGGGACCCAGGGACTGAATAAACATGTAATCCTCGGGCGCCTGGGTGGCTCAGTGGGTTAAGCCGCTGCCTTCGGCTCAGGTCATGATCTCAGGGTCCTGGGATCGAGTCCCACATCGGGCTCTCTGCTCAGCAAGAAGCCTGCTTCTCTCTCTCTCTCTCTCTCTCTGCCTTCCTCTCCGTCTACTTGTGATCTCTCTCTGTCAAATAAATAAATAAAATCTTTAAAAAAAAAAAAACATGTAATCCTCATGGAAGGATCCAGAATGTTTCCTCCAACCTTCAGTCAGAAACCCACTGTAGAAACATAATGCACCATGGCCTAGGGCAGCAAGGATTTTAGCTGCCATCATATCTGTGGGACTTCTAGGATGGGAACCTGGGGGTCAGGAGTTGTCTCCTTCCTTTTAAAAATATTTTAAATTCAATTAATTAACATATAATGTATTATTGGTTTCAGAGGTAGAGTCCAATGATTCATCATCATCTTAAATCATACCCAGCGTTCATTACATCATGTGCCCTCCTTAATGTCTATCACCCAGTTACTCTATCCCCCGACTTCCCTCCCCTCCAGCAACCCTCCATTTGTTTCCTATGATTAAGAGTCTTCTATGGTTTGTCCGGTTCTTCTTTCTTTATGTAAAGCTGCAGAGCTTCCTTTAGCCTTATAAGCAGACCCTGTCCTCTCTTCTAGCAAACTCAAGGATGGATCCAGTCTAAAATCCCACCCCAGTGACATCCCCTGCACTCATGAGCCCTCAACTGTGCATGGTGGCATTGTGGCATCATTTATGCTTGGTAATAGTCTTCTCCCTCCTGCTTTAGTGTCTGGTGTTCCGGGGAGAAATAAAGTCCCACTGTCTTCTCCCTATTTCTGGCTGTGACAACCTCTCTGAGCTGCGGTTGCCTGATCTGCAGAAGAGGATTTGGGACAGCAGTGCACTTAGAATGAAACCCATGACCCCTGCCAACCTCACCCCTACATTTCTTCTTCTTCTTCTTTTTTTTTTTTTAAAGATTTTATTTATTTATTTGACAGAGAGAGATCACAAGTAGACAGAGAGGCAGGCAGAGAGAGAGAGAGGGAAGCAGGCTCCCCGCTGAGCAGAGAGCCCGATGCGGGCCTCGATCCCAGGACCCTGAGATCATGACCTGAGCCAAAGGCAGCGGCTTAACCCACTGAGCCACCCAGGCGCCCTTCTTCTTTTTTTTTTAATGATAGATTTCTATTGCCTGGTTTCTCTGTTCTCAGACACAGCATGCCTCAGTGCCTTGACACTTGCAGCCCCCTCTTTCTAGAATGCTCCCCTTGCCTTGCAAACACCCAGCTCTATTTTATCATTTGCTCCTCAGCACAGAATCCAATCTCCCTATCCAAAGAATTCACAGTGATGCATGCCACCCACCCTATTACATTATTATCTTCATGAGGGTTTTGCTCTACCAAGTACTCATGTACTTGTCACTCATGGATTGTCTTCCCCACCCTGGTGTGTGTTCTAAGGGGGAGGGTCCACTCTATCTTGTCATTCTGTGTTTCCAGCACCTCGCCAAGTTCTTGGCATATTTAGCAGCTGCACAAACAACAATGCTGGTTGAAGAAATAATCCTTGCCTTATTTAGCTGTTGTCAGAATTAGATGAGGCCATATGGCAGTCCCTGGCACACAGAAGGTATTCAATGAATGTTAAACTCTTCTTTTTTTTTTTTAAAGGACTTAAAAAAAAGATTTATTTATTTATTAGAGAGAGAGAGGGCAAGCACGTGCATGAGTGAGGGGAGGGGCAGAGGGAGAGAATCTCCTGCAGACTCCCCACTCAGCGTGGAGCTTGATTTCATGACCACTGAGATCATGACCTAAGCTGAAACCAAGAGTTGGATGCTGAACTGACTGAGCCATCTAGGCGACCCTAAGTTATTCTTATTGCTATTTTCTTCCCCTTTGCTCTCTTCTCAGGTCATCTTTTCTCTTCATTCTGTACTGTTCACATGTCTTCCACCCAAGGTGGGGAAGATAGGATCTTCTACCTATCCATCCATCTATCCATCTATCCATGCATCCATCTTTCCACCCAACAAATACTTTTGATCATCTTCTAAGTACCAGGCACTAGCAGGTATAGAGGAAAAAAATAAATGCATAAGATGGTATAATTCTTGCCCTCAGGGAGATGACCCATCTAAGGGAGACTCAGTCAAAGGTAAGCTATGATGGGAACTGCTCAGGAACATAGGAAGGGTACATGACCCACCGTTGGGAGATCACAGTAAACATCCAAGCTGACACCTGAAGAATGAGCTGGAAAAGGACAAGAGAAGCCCTTCATAGCAGCCCCTTTACCACTCTTGTGAGGTGATCTGGTTCTAGCTCCAGATGGATATTTTCTGGACCCCTGTCTTCCAGGAAATCCAAAAGACACAGCGTGGTTGGGCCAAATCCTGGGCCACTATTTTGGTCTACAAGTCTACCATTATGAGGCAAAGATGTAAGTCTGTACAAGTAGTCTCCCAGAAAATTAAAGTCCATCTCTCTATAGGCCAGGTTTTTGATGAAAATGTTTCATAACTTTTTCTTGTTGACTCAGAAGCATCACCATGAAAAATATATATATATATATTTTTTAGCCTGAGCGGAAATATGGCAAAGCTCTCAGGAGCTACTCACGTCCAAAGAGTTGCTTGCCCCCACCTTTGAGGAAATAAAATGTATTTTCTTTCTTCCTTCCTTCCTTTCTTTTCTTTCCTCTTTCTTTCCTTTCTTTCGTTCTTTCTTTCTTTCTTACGATTTTATTTATTTATTCGACAGAGAGAGACACAGCAAGAGAGGGAACACAGCAGGGGGAGTGGGAGAGGGAGAAGCAGGCTTCCTGCCCTGCTTGGCAGGAAGCCTGATGTGGGGCTCAGTCCCAGGACCCTGGGATCAGGAGTTGAGCCAAAGCAGTTGCTTAATAACTGAGCCATCCAGGCACCCCTACTCTCTATTTAAACAAGTAAAATATCCTGCTATGTATAAGATGGAAAAGTGTGCAACATGAATGGCAAACATGAAGTGGATGTGGTCCTACATTCAGATCCTAGTAGCAGGTAGATGATGTGGGTGCGTAACTACCAGACAAGGTAGGAAGGGAATGGATCAACAGGGATATGGGGAAGAGATTATGGATGTACAGTGTGTACATGGATGTATTTGGACAGCATGTGGAAGGGCTAGAGAGCTAGGCATGTGGTCAGGATCTGAGGTATTCTTTTGCTTATGGGATTTCCTCTTTGTTGAATGCCCTTTCGACCAAAGAGATCAAGCTATCTGAGTAAAATAAGAAAAAAGTAGCATCTTAAAGAATGCCACTAGGCTCTGAGGGTGTTTGTGTTACTCTGTCCCTCCCTAATTCAGCTCACCTGGCTGTTATTCCCTCCTTCTTGAACATTCAACTTTATGTTCTGTCTAAGGCTCAAAACTTTTCCTGATAGTTAAGATTATACTACTTATAAAATACAGGGTTCTAGACTACATAGCTTTAATGAAATATAATCACTGGCTTCCTAATATTTCCTAAGTCATGAATATTATTGAAAAATAAGTAGACATCTTTCCAAAGAAGATTACAGATAGCCAAAAGATATATGAAAAGATGCTTCTTGTCATATTATCAGGGAAATGCAAATCAAAACCACAATGAGATATCACCTCACCTCTGTCAGAAAGGCTAAAATAAAAAAGACAAGAAATAACAAGTATTTGCAAGGATGTGGAGAAAAAGTAGCCCTTGTGCATTGTTGGTGAGAATGTAAATTGTTGCAGTCACTATGGAAAACAATATGGAGGTTCCTTAAAAAGTTAAAAATAGAAATACCATATGATCCAGTCATTCCACTACTGGATATTTATAAAAAGAGAACAAAAACATTAACTCAAAAAGATAAATGCACCCTTATGATTATTGCACATTATTTACAATAGTCAAGACATGGAACATAAGCATCCATCAATAGATGAATTGATAAGGAAGATGTAATGTGTGTGTGTGTGTTTGTGTGTGTACCTATATACATATGCACATACACATATATATACATACACGCATAAGTATTTATAGTGTTATATTACACTGACATAAAAAAGGATGAGATCATGACATTTGAGACAACATGGAGGGACCTAGAGGCTATTAGGCTAAGTGAAATAAATCAGGCTAGGAAAGACAAATACTATTATGATTCTACTCATAAGTGGAATCTAAAAATATGAATAAACAAACAAAGAACAGAATTAGACTTATAAGTACAAAGCATAAACTGATGGTTGCCAGAGGGGAGGGAGGTGGGGTGTTGGGAAAAATGGGTGAAGGCCTCCAGTTATGGAATGAGTAAGCCATGGGAATAAAAGAGTATAAGGAATACAGTCAATTATATTGTAATAGTGAGGTAGAATAGACAGTAGCTATACTTGTGGTGAACAAAGCATAGTGTATTAACTTGTCAAAACACTAAGTTGTACACCTGAAACTAATGTAATATTATGTGCCAACTATACTCAAATTTTGTGAAAATAAATAAAAGAAAAATAAGTTAACAAATATTTTTGTTTGAATTTTGAAAGTTCAAAATGAAATCTCCTTTCAACACATGGTGCTAAAACAAACATATGTCTACATTCAAAACAATGAAACTGGACCCCTACCTCACACCATGTATAAAAAATCTTGATTTCCCTGGGGTTCATGAACTGTTTATAGAGAATATTATTGATTTTCTGCTCTCAAAAGTGAGGACTACATTGGATGCTTATATCCTGGGAATAAAATGAAGATCTCTCTGACTGAGAACAGAAATAGCATTTGGATGAAAATGCAACATGACGTGTCTTTCTTCAGTCTTCTGACCAAAAGTTCCACCAGGAGCACTCTCCTGTGTGCAATGGCTGTTGATCACAGAAGTGGCCTGTTTCTTCTCCTGTATTCCCCCCTCCACTTCAGTTCAGGGCCATCTTTACCACAGGATTAGATGTGCTTCTTGCACAATCCCAGAAGAATGACCAGAGTGACCCAATTATGTCATCTACAGACGGAAAACATGAATTTGGGCCAAACATCTAACAGGGCCTGAATTTTTGTCTTCATGATGTCACCCTGTCACTAAAGTTTGGAACCTGAAAAGCATATGTTTTCATGGCTGTGGGTGTTACTGAATGAGAATTATGCTTAATTTCCTGCTCTCTGAAGAGTGTTGGGAGAATGTCAGAAGGACGGGAAAGGATGGCAGATCACTGGGGTTCATTTATGGCACAAAATGTGCTTTGCTGAATTGGAATTTCAGGTCTGATGTCCATATTCAGTCAAGGGGAGTTCAAAGCTAGGGGGAGGAACAAGTTTGCTTCTAGAATGAGTTGTTGTTCGTTTGGAAAGGTTTTGATTTCACCTTATATGGTTGTACATTGTAACCACAATATAGAAAAAATAAACACAATGGTTCAATGGATCTTAGGGACACCGGAGTGATGTTCATCCCCCGCTCCTGTTTGTGCATCCTCTGCTGCTGGAGAGAGTCAATGTGGTAAAAGTCTATTATTCATGGATCAATTTTCCAGGATATTTGGAGCATGGTTTCTTTTCATCTTTTTTGCTGCCTGCTCTTTAACCACTACTTTCTAGTCTTCACCAGAGGCAACAAAAAGTAGTTAAAATTCACACAAGTCTGAATTTTACTTTTTCATAACTTTGATAAGAGATAAGTGAGGAAACGAAACAGAGGAACACACCAGGTGGATTTGCTGGGGGGATTCAACAGATCCACACTCAGGGCTCTGTACTGGGTTAAGAGGCACAGAGGCTAGGCAGAGTCTGGGGTGCCAGTGAAGATGGGATCTAAATGTGGACCATGAAATGAGAGATGGAACATTGCATGGAGCAGCCTTGGAGGCAGGGAGACAATCCGGACTGAGTATGATTAAATGACAGAGGGTCACTAGTGATTCTTCCAAAGGAAGTGAGGTTGGGCTATTCCCATTACATTTGACACTTTTTTCATGGCTCAAGTACATACACGCCCCATACTATGTGTCACAAGGAAGCCCACCCTAATGGTCAGAACGTCGGGGTAAAGCCCATGTTAAAAAAAGAAAAAGAGAGAGAATAGGAGGGTGCCATGAAGCTTCTTCCAAATCTTGGAAATGAAATAAAGACAAATTAAAATGTAAGGAATACTGTCATTTGGAAAAATAATTAGGGATGTGCAAAGAGTGTCACAGCATTCATATTCTATGTAACAACTTCAGCTTTGGGAAAATAACCTCAAATACAAATACAGTTTTAATTAGAATTTTTTTTAAAGATTTTATTTATTTATTTGACAGAGAGATCACAAGCAGGCAGAGAGGCAGGCAGAGAGAGAGAGGAGGAAGCAGGCTCCCTGCTGAGCAGAGAGCCCGATGCGGGGCTCAATCCCAGGACTCCGAGATCATGACCTGAGCCGAAGGCAGCGGCTTAACCCACTGAGCCACCCAAGCGCCCCTTAATTAGAATTTTTATAGATCTCTAAAATCTGTAAGATTGATATACAAAGATGTATGTCACATCATTATTTATAATCCCGAAAATCCTGAAGCAATATGTGTCTAACGGCAGCAGCATGGTTGAGTAAATTTTGGTGTAACTAGAATATGAGGTTGCCTTTAAAGATGATGTCTCTATAAGATTTTAAGGACAATGTGTTTGCTACCATAAGGAGTAAAAAAGCGATTGTACAATGAAGTCTCAGCTATGTGAATCAAAGTGGAAAGAAAAATATGCTAAAATATTAGCAACTGATTTTTAGGACTGAACTGTGCATGATTTTTATTGCGTCTTCTGAACCTGCAGAGTTGCATGGGCAGCCATGAGCCACATGTGGCTACATAAATTGAAATTAATTAAAATGAAATTAAAATTAAAAGTCCAGGTCTTCACTTGAACCAACTGTATTTCAAGTTCTTGAAAAGTCTCAAGGAGCTAGTAGCTACTATATTTAACAGTACAATATAGAATATTTCCATCATTATAGAAAGTTCTATTGGGCATGCACTGATCAAGTGTTCTCTAATTAGAGTTTCTCTAATTTTCTGTAAAGGCCATGAGCTATTTTTATAACCAGAAAAAAGGAATAACAAAGTCAAGGTCCTCCTACACTATTGGTGGGAATGCAAGCTGGTGCAGCCACTCTGGAAAACAGCATGGAGATTCCTCAAAAAGTTGAAAATAGAGCTAGACTATGACCCAGCAATCTGGGTATTTACCCTAAAGATACAAAAGTAGTGATCCGAAGGGACATGTGCACTCAAATGTTTATAGCAGCAATGTCCACAATAGCCAAACTATGGAAAGAACCTAGATGTCCATCAACAGGTGAATGGATAAAATATATGTGGTATATATATATACAATGGAATACTATGCAGCCATCAAAAGAAATGAAATCTTGCCATTTGAGATGACTAGGATGGAACTAGAGGGTATTATGCTGAGTGAAATAAGTCAATTAGAGAAAGACAATTATCACATGATCTCTCTGATATGAGGAATTTGATAGGCAATGTGGAGTGTTTGGGGGGTGGGGAAGGAAAAAATGAAACAGGATGGGATTGGGAGGGAGACAAACCATAAGAGACTCTTAATCTCACAAAACAAACTGAGGGTTGCTGGGGGAAGGGGGGTATGGAGAGGGTGGTTGGGTTATGGACATTGGGGAGGGTATGTGCTATGGTGAGTGCAGTGTGTAAGCCTGATGATTCACAGACCTGCACCCCTGGGGCAAATAATACATTATATGTTAATAAAAAATTAATTAAAAAAAGATGACTTGACTGTAGAAAAACCCAAGAGGTTATGTGAGGAATGGCAAAACAGAATCAAGGTGAACTTGTATTTTAAGGAAGCAGTGACTTTAATGAGAGAGATTCAATATAATCGATAGTATTGTTTTCAACTTAAGTACAGAAAAGGTGTATTAACTAGGAGAGGGAGGGTCTACATATGACCCAGAAAAAGGAACTGAAAAAGGCAGGATTGGTCAATGTACCCCCAGAATGGTTGTTGTGGTGGGGAAAAAAGCCCTATGACCATGGACTGATGCCTCAGAAAATATCAATTTAATGTCTCCAGTAAGAGGTTGTCCAGCAAACCCTTTTGGTGGCTCCAACTCTCAACCTGACACCCTAGACTTTAGAAGTTATTAGTGTCCACTGACAACCGCATCTCCTCTCCTTCCTGGATGCAAAGCTAAACAAGTGTTCTGGATCCTTCTTGCATCTTAGTGGAAATGTTTGCTCATTTGGCAATGGGTGGGAACAGGCAGGGCACCCACCACTTTCTGTCCTTGTTAGAAAAAGATCTACATAATCTTCCATGCCCTTATTTTCTCTACTTTCTGTGTCTATTGGGGAAGAACTCCAAGAGGATAAAACCACAGAATGAAATAAGCCCCAATCCTTAAGTTTCTGTTTGGAGAACCATGGAAGCTGCCAGAAAGGAAATATCTGCAATAAACATGGGGCAAGAAATAAACCCTTGTTGGGCTACCCCAGTGAAATTTTGGGGGTTGTTTGTGACATAGCAGCAGTGATACTTATTCTAACATATACATTCTAATTTGATCTTCTACGCAGAATGTGTTAATGCAGCAGGTCTGGTGACTTAATCTTTGTGTGCCTCTAGAGGAGCCTAGAACCATGACTGACCTTCAGCCAATCTCCAAGAATGTGGTCCTTGGAATGTTCTTTATGTAACTGATGGATGATGTTGTTTTGTGCTCCAAAAGCAATGGGGTTTGCTCTACAGCTTGTCAGGATTGGTTAGCAAGCTTTATGATGTTTATCTGGTGTCTGGGTTGGGATTCTGAGTTCTGCTATCATGGCTGTTCATTGAGCAGAAATATACCCGCCTGACCAGCCCTCCATAAAAGCCTCAGACTCCAGTGGACTTCCATGAATATAGTTCACACATGGCCCTATAGTTTGCTGCTAGAGAGAAAGCACATCTTATCTGACCAGGAGGGGCAGTAGTTGGAAGCCCACATCTAACCTCTCTTGATTTCTCCCAATGCATTTCATTTTTCCACTGCTCTGCTTTTATTCCATATCCTTTGCTATAATAAACCTTAGCCATGACTAAGACCTGCTGCTGAGTCCTGTGAATACTCCTGGTGAGTCAATGAACTTGAGGGTGGTCATGGGGCTCCCCAAATACCTCCCACCTGTAGAGGTACAGGCTGTAGTTGTGGAATGAAGAAGCGATGGCGATAGAAGGTACAACATGGGGAGTATAGTCAATGGTATTATAATAGTGTTGTATGGTCATAGATGGCAGCTATACTTGTGGTGAGAACAACACAACATAGAGACTTGTGGAATCTCTATGCTATACCCCTGAAACTAACATTTTGCGTCAACTACACTGCAATTGAAAAAAAGAGCCCTCCACTCCCCCCCCCAAAAAAAAACCCCAAAATTGAGAAACAAAATACCTCCCACATGAGATCTTTCTCTTGGAAAACAGAGCACAAACTGTCCAGAATAAGTATGTTTTCTATCTGGCACTTGAATATCTTACTACCACCTGTTGACATTCTAGCATAAACATCAAACTCCTGTGAATCTGGTTGATATGAACTCCTTCAAAAGGGCCTGACTGACAACACCACCATTCATAACATCTTCAGAAGATTATCTGGAATTCTGTGACCACCTAATGATGTCCTTTCAGTGGCCAACCTGGAGGGCATTTCTTCAGTGTCTCTCTTATATGCGTCACTTAAGAAGATGAAGCGGGGCACCTGGGTGGCTCAGTGGGTTAAGCCTCTGCCTTTGGCTCAGGTCATGGTTTCAGGATCTTGGGATCGAGCCCCGCATTGGGCTCTGCTCAGCACAGGGCCTGTTTCCCCCCATCTCTCTGCCTACTTGTAATCTCTCTCTCTCTGTGTCAAATTAATAAATAAAATCTAAAAAAAAAAAAAAAGAAGATGAAACAAGTTCAAGATTTAGGATAACGGCCATCGTGAGATAGAAACAAAGGCTGTGGAGAGAGGTCCCATTTGGTGGTGACGTTGGGGAGGGTCCAGAGAGGAATTCTGCATGAAACACACCTGGAAGAAGGGACATCATTTCCAATGGGAAGAGTGATGGGGTGTGTGCATTTGAGACAGAGTCATCTGCCTCTGAAACAGGGCACCTTCAGGGACAAGGACTCGGAGGGCATTGGCTTGGCTCTATGAAATGTCTGAGATGGCAAGTAGTCTGGGAGGTATGATATTTAGGGTGAACTGTTGAGGGTTATTGAAGAACTGGCCTTCCTGATGGATATCTGTTTATATTACAATTAGCCAAGGCTGAGAGATCCTTATACCTTAGGGCCCAGGATTAAAACTTGTCCTGCTGAATCGTTCATAAAAGTCATCAAAAACATCATTGTCTAAATCCATATTGTCATGTAAGTTTGAATGTCATCATTTTTTCAATTGTCTGATGAGCACCCATATGACCTGACCCTGCCTAGACTTCCAACTGCCTCTCAAATCATGGGAGCCTCCCCATGGTGACTTTGCTCCACTTACACTGGACTCGCTTCATGCCAAGTGCATCTCTGCCTCAGGGCCTTTGCACTGACTGTTCCTTCTGCCTAGAATGCTGCACACTGCCGCCCACATCCCCCTGGCTGGTTCTGTCTAATTATTCAGATTTCTTGTCACAGTTACCTTCTGAAAGCTACCAGCATCCCCCCAAGGGAATGTAGCCTCTCTCACCATGTCATTACTCAATTTCACTGACGACAGAGCAGAGATCTTCATTCCTTAGAACACGTTCTGTTTCTTTCCAACCCCTTGTGCTTATCTTTACCCTCTGGTGAAATTTCTCAGCCAGCAGGTAACTTCAGATGAACCAAAAACACTGTCTGCATGGATTTCAGTTTCATTGCAACTGGCCGGACACCCCTTCCCTGGTTGAAATAGCTATTCATTTGTCAAGCAACTTGGAAGACAATTGTCATCTGATAAAATGAGCCACAGTATTTCCTACAGGATATACCATTGCTTAACAACAAATTGTGCAGATAGACTAAGGTAGTGCTTGGCAGCACATCCGGAGAAGCACTGGCCCTGGGTTGAGTGTAAAAATTCTGGAGGCACATTACTCTTTTCTTCCCGTGTCTGGGCAAAAACCTCCAATTGCAGTTTCTTCCTCAGTCCTTGGATAGTGAGTATCTGGGACAGAGTTGCCATTAGTGGAGGGGGAACATTTTAACAAATTGGGAAAGAGAGCTGGACCCTCCATGTCACTCACCTGCAAATCCACCTGAAGTCACAATCAACTTAGCCTTGAGAAACAGCAATGGAGGCTATCTCTGTGGGGGCTGACCCTTACCAGACCCCTTGCAGGGGTTGCATCTTGTAGGTTATGTCCCTTCCTCCATGAATGAAATGATTTTGCTCACAAAGCAAACACACTAGACAGGGGCTGACAGAAGATGGCCCATGGGCCAAATCTGGCCGGCCTCCTATTTTTGCGTGTCCCATGAGTTAAGAATGATTTTTGTAATAAATGAAAAAGAATCCCATACCATAGATCAGGACATGTAAAAATCATATGGAATTCAAATTTCAGTTTCTGTACATAAGGTTGCATTGAAACAGCCACACTCACTCATTTGCACATTGTATATGCTGTTTTTAGGCTACAGCTGCGGAGGTGGGTTGTTGTGACAGAGACCATCTGGCCCACAAAGCCTAAAGTGTTACTACTATCTGGTCCTTCCCTTAAGAAGTCTGCCAACCCCGTTTTCAAGTCCTGAATGCCCCCACAAGCCTGATTTTAGGACTTCGATAAGCAAGAGTTCTTTTGCCTCTCAACATTAGTATTTCCTCATCTCCTCTGCCCTGAAAACAGTGTCTGCATAGCCCGAGATTTAAGGGGAATTCACAGGGGAAACCCACTTACGTAGGATCCATAATCCACAGCCAGGGTCTGCAGGGCCCATGGGAGACCAAGGCCAATGAGGATATCAAACACGTTGCTCCCGATAGAGTTGGATACTGCCATGTCTCCCATGCCTGAAAAGACAAGAGGTCACTAGAGTGAGGGAGGTGATCTCAGGATAGTACAGGGGCTCCCCAAGGGACACTGTCAAACTTTTGGTCTGACAGCCAGAGACTTAGCTGGCAGATCTGCTGGCTCATTTGCTAGGTGGTTCCCTCCCAGGCCACCACCTGTATTTTCAATGGAATAGGTATCTTCAGTAGAAAGGAATGGAATGGAACAGAACAGACTAGAATGAAATGCACATACTACTAAACTGTTGACCTTCAAATATGATCACTGGTGAAATGTGAATGATTCCAAAAACCAAATATAGTTCCCCAAATTCTGAAACTTCCTTCTAGAAAGGAATAAACTTAACAGTTCTGTTAAGCCTCTCACGAGCTCACCAACTCATATATTTTACTACCAACTCCCAATTGCTCTACACTCACTTCAACTCTTTTTCTAAATAATTGAGCACTATTAAGAAAAACAGTGTAACCAGTAGAATTTCATGAGGACTTCTCGGGGACACTGCTCTAAGTGTTGTAGCTACACATTGTATTTGTCAAAAACAAATGCAATCAGCACAAATCAGGCATGCACACTAGAGTGGGTTCTAGCAAAGGGCATGGCCTCTGGAAGGAGCGTCCATCTGTGAGCTTGGTTTTGAAGTAAGGGAGGCTGTGCCATACATTGAGGACTGACCTATGACAACCACCATTGTCAGGGTACTGCAGCTGGGTAGACCTTAGGCTATGGGTTCTGTCTTCTCTAAGCCTTGGTTTCCCTATCCATAGAATGATCTTCCCTATCCCACAGAGTTGTTTAAATTAAATAAGATAACGTACCTAGACAGCTTTGCTCGGTGTGTGGCGCTCAGCAAAGGTTAACTCTTATTACATTTATTACTATTTTTAATAAAATAGGGGGTCAGTAACACAACCTCTAGAAAGGCCTCTGTGTACTACCTGGAAAATGTCTCTGCCTTTCTGAAGGGTAGATCTTCTGGCTTGTTTCCCTGTTCTTTTGATGCCAGTGAGCTTTTTGACTGACACAGCACTGAAGTCAACCATCACCTGGGTAATTGTCATGTGGATCCCCCAAAGCTACCCCCAACCCACAGGTCTTCCTCCCTTGCCCACGCCTGTCCCCATCCAAATGGAGGTCCCACCCTGTCTGGCCACGATGAGGCTAGCCATGCAATCGGGCACACTGGTTCCAGCTGCCAGGAAGGTGATCCCCATGATGACATCAGGAATTCCCAGAGTGTATCCAATGATCGTCACCTGGAAGAAGCAGGAAGAGGTGGTGAGTTGGGGGCTGATGTCAACCTGATGCACTAGTGGATCCTCTGCCCAAGAAGCACAAAAGGCTACAATCTGGGCAGTCTCCTTAGGGGGCAATGTCTGCTCTAGGTGTCAATGTAGATGGTAAAGAACATCATGCAGAGCAGACCAGGACTGCAGGTCTGGGAACTAAGATACAATTATGGAGCCCATGTTTCCCAACCAAAGATTAGTATTGTATACATCTTTCTTTCAGGTGAGGCAGGAGGCTTGAGAGAAAGTTTCTGGGAAAGGGTGTCTTGGGTACAGAATATTTGAATTCAGGATGGTCCTAGGATACCCCAGAATGGAAAAGTGGAGTCATAAATAGGCAATGCATTCTGGATGGTTGTGTTTCCTAAAATGGCTTTGGGGCAGAGGCTCTTTTGAGCCAGAACCCCACAACCAATGCCAGTTCTTGAATCTTTGTTTTAGCTTCAGAAGGGACCCTTGAGTGGTCACCTGGTCCATTGACCTTATTTTCTGGTTGACAAAACTATGACTTAGTTAAGGGAAGTGACGATGACAGCTGGGATGATTACTCCCCAATTCTTCACATCTTTCCTTCATGTTTCCTTCATGTTCTCTGCCTTGTGGCTCTGCTGTTCTTCCCATTAGAGCAGGTGGAATAGATTTTCCCCACTCCATTGATACTGGGCAGAAGTCACAGGTCCAAGGTACTAGGATGCACCTCATGTTTCCACTGGCCCTCTAGCATTCCAACAATCTGCCATGAGAAAAGCATTCCCTAGGTAGCCACCGGTCCAAGGAAAAAGAGCAAACATAAGAAGTAGATATGAAACCCCCTGCTGCCTGAATCACATATAACCATGTTATGGCTTGAAGGAGAACCCTCAGTCAGTGCTGGCTAAGGTTAGTCAAACCACGCTCAACCTACAGGTATGTAAGTGGGAAGATAACTTCTTGGGATTCTAAACCACTGAGTTCAGAGGTGGTTTGTCATGAAGCTTATTGAGGCATTAGCTGACTGATAACAGTGACTGGGCTGACACCTCACCTCCGAGTCCCCTCTGATTGAGGGTATTTTTCTCTCTAAAGAGGTCTAGCAATGCTGTGGGTCCTCAGTACACTCACCATCCACACCATCATGTAGGAGAAGGCTGCTATCCACAATGTGGAAGAAGCAAATGTCACCATAAACCATTTTTCCCAGCGTGGCTTGTTGCAGTTGGGTACAGTGAAGTATAAGACAAAGCTCAGTGGCCAGGTGAACGCCCACTTCACTGTTTCCAGTTTTCCAGCTGGGAAAGGAAACAAAGACAAAAAAAAAATTAGTTAGTTTCATCTCTGTGTTTTACCAGCCCTCTGTGCTACTTGCCCCAGACATTTATGTCCTAATTGATGACCTGTGAAATCAGGCTTATTATATTGTCCTTTTCATAAAAGACACAAATGGCTTCCCACCAGCAGCAAAACCTAGCATACAAAAGCAAGCAGAATAAAAACAGTTATCCACCGCTCACCTGCTAGTTAGGCACCCAAATGACAGATGAGGCACTTCTGAGGATACAGGGCTGGAAGGATGGTTTGGCACATGTGGCCGGTGGCAAAGGATGAGGAAGATTCCCAGATGCAAAGGGAGGGGAGTGTGTGGGGATGCAGGTGAAGGTTAGGGAGGGGAGCTGGAAGACCACCAGTTGGCCTGGGGTCTATTCTCCCCATGGTTAGATCAAATCTTGCCAGATTATAAAGTGTCAGTGGTCCCAGCGCCATCTAGTGGAATTGCTCAACATTGTCAACTCCTTGAAATGAACAATGATTTGAAAGTTCTCAAGGTGGGGTTTGTATCTCAAGTTGAAGTGAATTTGCATATTAGTCATTGATTTCTGGTTCTCTAAATACCTGCTGCCATGGCTAGTGATGACCTGATCTTATCATCTCTGTGTTGCCTGAGCCCTGTGTTTCAGAGATACCCATAAATGCTTATTTTGGTGACTATGTTGCTATGAGTTCCTTGTAACCACAGATTTGACAAACCTTTCAATTCTCCTTTAGCCTTACATCCTGAGTAAGTGCTAACACTTCTGGTAAGAAATATGTATTGCATACACTCCCTGCTTCAATAGAGATAAAGAACCTCTCTGCCTTCCAGAAAGTTCCTTGAGCCTCTTTCCAGTCAACTTGACTTCCACCTTCTACCACCATAAATTAGTTTTCCCTGTTATCCACATTTAAATAAAGAAAATCACATGGCATGTGATTTTAGTCAACTACATTCTTTCAGCCAACATGTTTTTTGAGATTCATTCATGGGTCAGGAGTTCATTCTTAATTGCTTTGTAGTTTTCCATCCTACAGATACACACTTTGTTTATCCATTCTCCTCCAGATGGGAATTTGAGTTGTTGCCAGTTTTCAGGTACTACAACTAAAGGAGCTATGGGTATTCTTGTATCCTTTGTTTTGTCGGCATGTTTTTCTTTCTCTTGGGCGAAGACCCAGGAATAGAATTGCTGAGTCACAGGGAAGATGTTTAACTTCGCAAGAAACTGCCGAGCACTTTTCCAAAATGATCATCTCATCTTATATTCCTATCAGAATGAAGGAGGTATTTGTTAAATTACACTTTGAACAGTGATTAATAAAATGTTAAATGAAAATTATTTCAAAATTTTATGCCAGTATCCGGCACTTTTCCAATTAGCTGCTATGCAGATACGGAGCTGGGAACGGATGGTGACAACCTTGAGACTGTTTGGCTGGATTTCTAAGCAAGAAAGCGGTCAGGGTTTTTTTGTGAGGGGCTTCCAAATGTTGTGGAGTCCACCATTATCGTCAGACCCTTGGATCTCAAAGGCATCCTGGAATTCGGCATGCTCCTAAAGCCTGTAACGTGGTGATGTCATTTTTTCATTGGACAATCCCCTCACAGGCCTTGCAGTCCTCCGGATGCCCTTACACAGAGAGACTTGGTCCAGTTTAAAACACACACCCAATCAAAGTTACAAAGAAACACACGAATGGGAAGAGAAAGGACTACAATCTGGCTTTGTCTTTCTTCAGAAAATAATAATAATAAAAAAGACAAGGGAAGAAAAATGAAATTGGAACTTAAAACTGTGGGAGCTTAGAAAATGATATTGATTCAGTAGAACTGTAAGCAATATACGTTGGCACCAATGAATTTTGAGTTTTTTCTCTCAGCTGCTTTAGAAAAGTCGGACTTGACCCTGCAGGGGCCATATATCTAGAAAACAGTTTTCTCCATTTCATGATACAGATATTTTCTCTAAGTTAAAGCTCCACTGTAACCACAAACTTACAGTAGAAACTCAATCAGTAACATCTGGAAGTTACTTTTTTAAGTGTAATGTAACAAATATAACTCCTTGAGCAAACCAAGTGATACAGAAATGTGCTTTTTAAGTGATTTTGAGGAGCAGTCAGATAAGGAACGTACTTATATTTTGGTGTGTTCTTTTCAGTCTTTTTTTTCCCGCTGAAAGTGTGTTTACCTACATCCTTGGTAAGTGTTTCTATTTCTATTAGTCAACAGTGAGTCTTTCTTCATGCAAGGGTTAATATATGTACAACTTATACTATGCATAGGTGCATATAACTTACATATATACTATGTGGATTTAGGTTCTACGTATATTATATGCACATATAAACACAGGAATGTTAATGTATGTGCACATTTTAGCTGGCCTAAATTTCTGTTTCTGAAAAAAGGGGTAAAATGTTTTAAGGAAAAACTGTTTGAGTCAACAGTATTTCTGGACATTTTCCCATCTTTTCTTCCATTGCTATGTGGTCTGCCTCTAGTCCCCCAGGGGACAGGTTTATTTCTTCCCTTAACAAATATTCTTTGAATTGCACCCTCATCCCCACCCCCAAGGCCAGTCTGTGCCAGGTGCTGTTCCGGGTGCTGAGGACAGAGCTAAGAAAACCAAACTCCCTGAGCATGAACCTGATATACCCAAGATTATGTGATTCCTTGGAAAGGAGCCAGCAGCTGGGAGATGAAATCAGGGACGTGAAGTGAGGACTCGGAGCATTATAGTATCCCTTTGAGTGTGACTTGGCTCCAAAAAGCAAAGGACCTGTCCTTAAGTTGTATTCCTTATTGAGTTTTTACAGAAGTTTTTTACTTTTACTTCTATTGAGAAGAAAAAGTCATTGCTCATTCTTATAGACCTGGAGTTAAATATATCAATTTTCTCTAACTACATAGGCAATAAAAATGCAGTGTTTTAGAATGGAAAATCTAGAAAAAATAAAAAAAGAATTCCACCTGGAGAAACACACTCATATTTTGGTATATTTCTTTTCAGTCTTTTTCTGTGGAAGTATGTTTGCCTATGTACACATGGAAATATTTCTTTCTTTTCTTTTCTTTCTTTCTTTTTCTTTCTTTTTTTTTTTTTTTTAGAGAGAGAGAGAGAGCATGCAACCCGGGGGCGGGGGGAGAGGGAGAGAGAGAATCTTATCCACGTCCAGTACAGAGCCAGATGCAGGGCTCAATATCATGACCCTGAGATCATGACCTGAGTCGAAATTAAGAGTTGGATGCTTAACCGACTGAGCCATCCAGGTGCCTCCACATGTAAATATGTAAATATTTCCATTTCTGTCAGTCAACATTAAGGCTTTCTTTATACAAGAGATAAGTATACATGTGCAATTTTTATATACATACACACACATTTTCTATGTATAGGTATATATATGAATATATATTATATGAATTTAACCCATATGTACATTATGAGCACATATAAAAATACAGGTATGTTAATATCTGTGCATAAACCATAAAAGCATAAACTCAATATAAAAATGTATACATTGCATGAATAAACATGTCATATGTACACATGATATCAACCATACACATGCACACCGCATATATGCACACACTTGTATGTACATGTATGTGCACATAGTGTATGTGTATACACACCCATCCATCCTAGGTACGCCTACATTTACATACTTCCACATAATTACTTATTCGTTACTTACACTCACTACAGTCAAGTCCTGGAGAGAAGAAAGCCCTATATCTGAGTGACAGAAACACAGAGAACCATGCCCTGACAAGATTAACACAAGGGGGAAAAAATGTCCTCATCATGTGGACAGAGCTTTTTCAGGCCAAAGGAACTGGATGTGGGGCTCCTGGGACTGGGTCCTTCCCGCTCCTCGAATGCCATCTGCTGGCCCTCTCACTGCTGTGAAGGCTCTGCCTGTCCTGGGAGTGGAGCGGGTGCTGCTGGGCATGCAGGCTGTGAGACTCAGATGGAAGTTCCTGAGTCCTGAAATGGGGTGTGGGTTTGGTGGTGGGAGGATAACTGGACAAACCCACTCTCCAATTCAGCTGCAGCACCTCACCTCGTTCTGAATGAGGCTCGCGTAAGCCTCAGGAGAATGGTGAAGATTGCTGGCGTGAGTCCAGGATGTTACCTTCTCACTGCCTCAGGTGCAGCCCCGGACAAGCAGCCCCAGTGTCCCCTGGGGACTTGTGATAAATGCGGAATCTGGGCCTCCCTGCCAGAGCTCCCGAATCAGAGCCTGCATTTTTATCCAGGATGCCCTGGTGACAGGGCTGGTCTAGAAGAACCTGGGGTTCCACTTCCTTTCTTGGCAGCTCAGGGCCTTGAAATGAAGCAGAGACCCCAAGGAATGGCAGGACCAGGCAGAGCATCCTTTCTCCTCTAGTGCTTGAATTGCCAAAAGATGCAGGGTGCCTCAGGGGCGGGGGTGGAGTGGAGTGGGGTGGTGGAGATTCCTTAGCCCACACCAGCAGCCACGTCTCTTAACACACAAGGAGACAAGGGGATGTGGCTGGGAGGCCCCGGGCCTCCGCAATGAACCCCAGAGATGAGGAGTGGAAGTGAGCAACAGTTAGTTATAAGATACCTTGAAATCTCCCAGTTAGGTCTGGCATTTATCCCATTCAGGTGAGAAAAAGGAAACAAGTGACCTAAAGGGGCCCCTTTGTCCCACTGAGTAATGAGACCCAGTTGTGGGAGCCAGATGAGTTGTCTGGTGCCACACACATGTCTTTGGTCATCTGCCTGGAAGGGTGTACATGGGGCTTCGGGGCCTCTGGGGGCGCCCCCCCCAACACTGGTCCCTTACAGACTCTTCACCTATTCCAAGAGCTTCTTTCATCAGTGAAAGACTGTAGCAAAATAGGCATTTTGGGAACTTCGTTATGGGCTGTTGAGGGTGAGCTCTGAAAGCAAAGATTTTAGATGTAGACCCCCAAAAGTCTGTGCCCTGATTCTCAGAACCTGTGAAGAGGAGGCTGAACCATCAGTTCCATGACTATGCTCTGCTTTGTGGGAGAATCGACCTCCTGAAAGGGGATTAGGCAGGCGGGCCTGCTCTAGGCTCCTCAGAAGCAGAAGGGGAAGCCCAAGAGACCGGAATTGTGAGAAGGATGGAAAGCACCATTGGTGATGTGAAGAATGCAGGCTTCCAGGAGCAGTGAGCAGCCCCTGGCTGACAGCCAGCAAGGGAATGGGACTCAGCCTTCCAACCACAGGGAACTGGGTTTTGCCAATAATCTGCATGTGTTTGAGAGTGATTCTCCCCAGGGCCTCTGGGAAGGTCTATAGCCCTGTCTACACCTCTAATATGGCCTTTGGAGCCTCTGAAGCCCAGCCAGGCTGTGCTGGACTTCTGACCTACAGAACTGGGGGCTAATCAATGGGTGTTGGTTTAAACCACTCAGTTTGTGGTAATTTGTTCTACAGCAATAGAAAATGAACACAAAAGTTCATAAGGGGGATATAGAGGGCCTGGTTGCTTAATCTTTAAAATGTTTTTGTCCTGTTGATAGGGAAGAAGGTTGCCAAGAAATAAGAGTCAAAGATGGCAAAATGGATAAAGAGCCAGCATGCTTTTTTTCCTACCAAGATAAATCTCTAATAAGTAATGACTTAACTCTGGCTGGGCTGTTGGGACTTTGGGGTAAAAGATCTGAGTGGATATTCTCTAGTTAGTTTGGGGAAGCACTTGATGAGGTTGAGATCTGAGGGGCCCTGAGGGGACCCAGGAGCAGTTCTCATCCTAGGTTCACTTGCTATTCCCTGGACCACAGAAAGGCCTTACATCTGAAATTAACACAGAACTCTGCCACTCCACACCCACATCTTATCATTAAATGACCTTTCAAGTGGGTCAAGTAATACTTCACCAGAATTCAGTTCTCCTGCAATTTTAAACATCCCAGAGAAGTCACACACTTATTAAGCTCTCACACTGGACCAGGGCACTTTCCTGAAACAGTCGAAGATTCTGGAAGGTCTAGAAAATAGGTAGAATTTTTTGGGCTTGGTCCACCCATTCCACGAATGGGTAGGATGGGGGGAAAAAGTCTTTACAATAGCCAAGTCATTGTTGGGTAGCAGTCAGAGGAGGACACTGCTTTGGTGGCTGGGGTCCTGAAAATTATACATGCCTGTGCTTCCCCTTCAAGATACCAGGGAGATGCCCTTGGCCAGCCTCACTGTGTGAGACTTAGCTGGGGCTGGGATCTGTATCTCCCATGGTGTCCGTCCTGGAAACAAGCAGGTCATGGGAGAGGAGAAACCTGAATGGGGTGTGTGAGGTAAGGGGCAAGAAGTGACTGGGAGAACAAAGACCAGCTGAGAAGTCTGCATGTTTCCCCAAGGCTGGCCTTGGCAGAACAGGTCCCTCGGCCAAATGTAATGGGATGGGTGAAGGTGGGTGATGTGTCTCTTGTCTTGAGCACCAAGCTGCCTTCCCAACATGGGTGATGGGCATTTCCTCCTTAGCCCCGAGAGGTTCCACAGAACAGCTAAGCTAAGCTAAGAGTCTTCCTTCACGAAGTGCCAACAAATTATACTTGGTCAAAGAACCCACATTTCAACCCACGGTCAAGTGTTCCCATCTTGTTCATCCTTGGACCTTCTAAAACAGAGTCTTTCCCACTGTAGAAGTTAATATAAATATTTCTATGTTCATATAGAGATAGTTCTTTGAATCGAATGTCAAAAAGATCACCAAAGTCAAAGGCATCTATTCAGTGGCCTCAAAATAGCTCCCAAACCCAGCCTAGACATAGGACCTCTTACAGGGGAGGTCGAATGGCGTGTAAGGTCCTTCATCATCATCCTCATCCTCCTCTTCCTCTTCGTCATTCTCGTTGTTCTCATTGTCTTCATTCTCATTCTCTGTCTCATTACCAGCCTCTGCAACAATATCATCCCTCCGAGTCCCATTCACGCCTCTGTCTGGGGCACTGCTGGGCCCTGTCCCATTCTCCACGGTGTGCTTAATTGGGATTTTGATGGCCACCTCCGATTCTCCATTGGCATAGGCCCTACTGTTTATCAGTCTTTGTCTCTGGAAAGAAAAAGGCACATTCTTACCATAGTCAGAAGAACTGTAGATCTGCACACCCAGAACACCAGCTACTGGGATCTTTTTCAGGCAGCTGACAAGGAGATGCTTCCAGGAGATTCTGCAGTGAAGTCTTAAGGGATTCCTCAAAGTAAGAAGCAACTCAGACAACCTCCTTCTGGGAGGAAGGATTAACCTTTTATGACCCACTGGAGTGTTTTCTACCAGCATTCTTGATTCCTGTGCACTGTAGTATTATCTTTCTTCTCTGGACTGTAGGAATCCCTTGGACCATATGAGAGAAAGCCACATAGATGTGTCTGGACTAGTGTATCAATAAGGCTGTGACTCCAGAAACAGGGATACACAGGAAAATTCAGGTCAGAGACTACATTACTTTAAAATAAGGCAACCTTGATTTAGCAAGTACTTCTGTGCCAATTCACATCAGAGAGCTTTATCCAACTGGAAGATGAAAAGAAAAAGGTATGTGGAAGGGAACAGGAGAGTTTTTCTATATAACTGGGAGCCTGGTCATGTCTTTCAACACATGGAGAAAAGAGCAAGAACCAGGATGCACAGCTGGGCCATGGGCAAAGATGTTGGGAAGCAGCAGAGGGGTAATATTTTGTTAAATATAGAGTTTGGTATTTCTATTCTCAGACCAAGAAACTTTCTCCCCTTCCCAAAGTCTCCCATCTCCGTCTAGCGGCAAATGGAGTGTGCTTTCCCAGATACCTCATTGATCAACATGCGACTGGCCATGGAGAGTCGGGTCTTGGGGGGAAAATGGCTGGTGATCATGATTCGAAGTCCAGCCTCAGAGAAAGAAAGCTGGTGAGGGTAAGCTGACAGCAGCTCATCTACCATAATCACTGACGCTTTGCGGTGGAAATTGGCTAGGGAAATTAAAAACATAAAATAAAGATATTATTGAGGCTAGAAGCAGAAAAGAGATATTTATTTAGTCTTCTTTCCCCTCCTTCGTCCCTCAGCCCCTCCTTCCTTCCCACCTACTCATTTATCCATCCATCTACCCATCTACCCATCTATCCTTCTTTCTATCCACCCAATCATCCATCCATCCATCCATCCAACCATCCATCCTTCCATCTACTCATCTATCTTTCTTTCCTTCCTTCCTTCCTTCCTTCCTTCCATCCGTCCACCCACCCATCCTCCCATCTACCCATCTATCCTTCCTTCCATCCACCCAACCAACCATCCATCCATCCAAGGAGCAAAATATGGAGAAGAGTCAAACTCTTCTTTCCATAAGGCTCATTGATAGCTCTTTTGAAATGACTTGAAACAATATAAGCATCATTCACTGGCATGGTAAGAAAGAGTGATAAGAAAGAGAAGTCCTCTGTATCTTCAAAGGATTTTTTTCCCACCACTCAGACTTGGGGCACAGGAAAGATCCCAATAATCTTTAGTAACCCTTTATGCCTTTCTTTTTTTTTTTTTTTTAAAGATTTTATTTATTTATTTCACAGAGAGAGATCACAAGTAGGCAGAGAGGCAGGCAGAGAGAGAGAGAGAGAGAGAGAGGAGGAAGCAGGCTCTCTGCCAAGCAGAGAGCCCGATGCGGGACTCGATCCCAGGACCCTGAGATCATGACCTGAGCCGAAGGCAGCGGCTTAACCCACTGAGCCACCCAGGCGCCCCCCTTTATGCCTTTCAAATGTCAACAATGTTCAATGTTCTGAGCTGTTAAAAGCTGCAGCAATGACTTTAGTGCCAAGTGGAGGGCTTAAGTGGGGAATTAGCACATTGCTGCAGCCCAGCCTATGAGCAAGGCTGACAAAGGGGCAAAAGGGTAGGTGAACCAGCTACATGACAGAGGCCCAAGGTCCAGAGTGGCCCAAACTGTTACACAACATTTGCTGGCAGTCCTGATAAATAAGTTTCATCAAGGCCCAACACCCTCTCTACAAACATGCGATATGAGCACACAGCTCATAGGTGTCTAGCCACACACTCTGCTGGTGGTCACCCCTGTTTTCCAAGCCACTAAAAATCATGAAATGATCTCTGGAAACATGGACTAATATGAGGTAGCTCTTTTTGGTTTCCTAAGAGTATTCCTTTAATGGTTATAAACTATCCAGAAGAGAAGAGATTCAATGAAATCCTTTTGTGGGATGGCACTGAATACTTAAGTCTTTTGCTAAACATAATTAGAAAAGTTTATCAAATAATTGATTTTCAAATTCTAATAATTACCTCAGATTTAAAACTCAGATTTGAATAACCTATAGATTTTCAAATTTCTTTTGTGTTTTTCCTGCAAAGCAACCATATGAGACCAAGAAGAAATAAACCCACACATTTTTAGAGAAGGTCAAAAGAAATTGAAAAACCAAACACATTCTAAGGCAAAAGTAAATGATAAATTTCTGTGTTCCTCTAAGAAAGAATATTCTTTATTAGGGAGCACTATCTTAGTTCTCTCAGTGTATCAATTGCTTAATGAGAATCTATTGAATACAAGAATTACTTTGAAAAAAGGAGGGGCAGCAATTTTCTGTTATTTTGCAGCCTGGATACAGAGGTAATATAGCCTGAAAAAAGAATGTGGATATAATAATATACTAATAGCAACTATCACTAATGGGGTAATTTATATAGTTTATCTATCCCCTTTACTCATTACAATTATCCCCATTTTGCAGAAGAAAAAATTGAGGTTCAGAAAGGATTGTTAATTGGCTTCACAGTCAGATAGCCCAAATGTGACAGAGTCAATACCTCAAGACCCCTGGTCTTGTCTCCTTTATTGTCCTGTCCTAAATCCCCTGTGTCACTGCCAGCAAATGTTTTGCCCAATGAAGTTTCCCAAGCAGCTCATCACCGGGTATGCCTGCCCGAAGATGTATCCAAAGGGAGGCAGGGAGGCCTGGAAGCTTCTCTCCCTTGGTCTCCTCTGGGGCAGGCAGCCTCCCACCAGCCCAGCCACAGTACTCCAGGGGTGGCCATGAAGGTGGGCAGCCAGGCATCCTCCCAGCGCTCCCTCCTGGGACCCAGGTTGTCCGCAGGTACCTTTCTTCAGTAGCACCACAGTTGCGTCACAGTTGCTGCTGTCGTCAATTTCAGCATTGTTGGCCAAGCCATTGACCATGTTTCCAGCACCTTTCGTCCTCCTTTCGAAGCACTGATGGATGCAAGCATTATATCTGAACAAAGCAATGAGCAGAAGAAGCCCATCAGCCTGTGTGTCCTGCAGCTCTCAGTGCAGGCACATTGTAGGGGACCCCATACTTCAAGTTATCATTATTCTGTATTCATGTCCCCATGGAGAAATGCAATCTGTCCTATTTTCTGAGTGAGTGAAAATAAAACCAACATCACATAAGTAAATAGAGACATACTTCTTTCTTTGCAAATTTTCAAGGTCAGTGGTGGCATTCTGGGATTGAACTCCCTTGCTCACAGTCCATGCTTGGAAGGGCCATGATGAGACTCAGCAGGATGGACAAGGTCTACTTTCTCTTGGCCATGTCTCCAGGACACACCCCTTTGAAGGGCGTGCTGGGTGGGGGAAGGAGAAAGTGTCACATCCATACTGCTGCCCAGTCCCAGTGCGTCATGGTCTGCGGGCCACAGGCCAACTGGCACTCTAAGTCTCTGTTTGGTTTTCTAAAACCATAGGTTGTGGTCCTGGGAATCTCTGTACATAGTGGGCCACAATTCCAGGTCAGGTGGTTGGCTTTAGGAAACAATTCTGGACTATGATTTTCCAGAATGATTGGGTGAAAACATTGTGTCATCTTTCTTTTAGTCTTTTGTGTTGGAAGGGAAGACGCTTATATAAATTCCTAGCATGTTTTTGGCAGCTACATATTTTTACAATATTAAATATCCTTTACTATTAGAAGACCCCCAGAGAGGAATCCTCGAAAATTCTTGGGAAAACACAGCCAGGCAGTTTCCAGAGCACTGGAGGCCACTGCTATTTTTTTGCCCCACTCAAACAGCTAAAGGCATCAGTGGCTTACTAGTCATGGGACAAGCCATGGGACAACAACATGTTGCCCCACCTTGATCTCTGGCCTTCCAGAGGAACTGCAGCCAGGCATGGCAATTCTAAATGGCCAGCTGGTAGGCCCCTCAAGCTGTATTTCCCCATATAGGCTTCTCTTCCACATCCTTTACTGCTACAGGTTCTCTGGAGTCTGCTTCACTGGCACATATTTCTGTTCTTCAGTGAGAGCAGCTCTGGGTGGGTGGGCCATCCTGGTATAGATGGAGGGAGCCTCTGCAGCTGGACAGCCCCTTCCTGTACTCCCTGGGAGCTTATGGTTCATCCTCCATGGCATGAAGAAGACTAGAAAACTAGTCAAAAGTGATGATGGTTTCTGTGAGAAGGGAAGTGGGCAGGGCAGTCCTGGGACACTCTCAGGCTTTATATGAGGCAGAGAACAGAACCAGAACATCACTTTTTTGCAACCCTAAAGAAATAATGGGGCCAGATCTTGTGCATGGATGGCTCCCAACATTACTGACAGAGCGATTGGAAACATCAGTGTGCCTGTTGGTGGCAGAACTCACCGCCACTTGGGACACAGTCTACCCTAAACTGGATTGACGGCTGGCATACAGGAAACACAGGGGTCAAAGGAACAGGCCACACCACAGCACAGGATGTAATCAATAATTTCCAAACTGTGGGAAACTGTGTAGCTAACAACCCAACTTGATCAAAGAATAAATTGCAAGGAAAAAGAAAACCAGAGGGGGGATTCATAGATTAAAAGTCTGAGCAACCAATGATAATGAGTGGGATTTATTTGGATTCTGATTTTAAAAAATATTTGGGAGATTAAAAGAAACTGTAAAAAAATGGCATTCGTGAGATCAATGAAAGTTTGAATATTGATTTGATATTTAATTCTATTGAAGAAATAGCATTAATCTTGGGTGTGATAATGATGTGGTGGTTATTATGTGAAATTTGAGTCCTTTTAGAGACGTATCCTGAGGTTTTGATAGATGAGTTGGCATGCTCTCTTGGGCTTCACACCATGTGGCGGGGAGGAAATGGGTAGTGGTGTGGGCTGCTGGCTGTCAGCGCTGATGATGAGCATGGGGGGGCTGTCATACCATTCTGCCTGCTTTTGTAAATATTCAAATTCTTCTTAATGAAAAAGTGTCCCCACTTTCTTACTGACAGAACTATGGAGGAGAGGCAGAATTTCTATCATCTTGACTCAAAATCCATTTCCCCACAGAAATACCAACTTGCATGAGGCTTTGCTTTGAAAGTATAACCGTGTGCTACACATTTATTTGGCTTTGGAAAACAAAGTAAGAACACTATGCCTAGTATTATTACGAGAGCTTTCTTGACACTAGATAGTGGTAGTAACTTAACTATGCTGTCCCATTTCATGCTTAAGAACAACCTTTGCGGTAGGAGGCGTTAGGATCCCCGTTTTGTAAGCGAGGAAACAGAAATTCAAAATGGCATCATAACTTGGCCGCTGGCAAGTGGCAAACTGTGAGGTGTGACCAGGCAGGTCAACCTTGTGCAGTGGTGCAACCCCTGATCTCAACCACCAGACTACATTGCCTCACCTGGGGACCAAATCCCAAGGAAGGGACCCAGAAGTACAGAAATCAATCCTCACCAAGTCCAGGTATGCCTCATGTTCCCTTAAGGTTTCTATCTACTTGGCCAAACCGAAATTGCTTTTTGACCTTCAGACAGAATGTTTAAAGTCATCCACCCAGGAGGCAGCTGACAACTCTAATATATGCGTTTTTTAACTGCTGGTACTCAGTTTTATATTTTTAATTGAATGTTTTAAATTTTGTGCTTGCACCCTGAAGCTATTTTATTGTGGAGCATGCAATTTTATAAATCAGATTTTATAAAACCCCATGATTAAAGCCTCTGATTGCGGACAGGGATGGCTAAAGAGCAGAGATTTCAATTTAGAACTTGAGACCAGAATTTATGCAGAAAATTCTGTGAGCACAGTAGCTGCCATTCCCTGTTTTATTTGTATCCTGCTGGTTTGAACAGCTGGCAGGCTGGGAAAGTTGAGGCATCAGCAGAAACACACCTCATTAGCTTTCACACTGGGCACAGTTTGGGGGAGAGGAGAGAATTTGTTCACGGTGTTATCTTAATGTCCACATGCCCTATCAGCAACATATGGGCTTTATGATGGCTTGGTAGAGAGGTGCAGTGGTCACAAGATACATATTAGCAAAATTCCTCAATATTCTTTCCCTTTAGACTAACTCTGGTGTAAGCCCTCCTTATTTTGTAAAGCCCCCAGTGAGTGCACTATGGGATATGCTGTCTCTAAATTTGGATTCAAAACCCAAGACCAATGTTTGATATACAGCAGACAGTCAATTCTTCTGCAAATATCAACTGATTCACCCTTTCAAAGTCCCCTTTGAAAGTCCCCCTGAAAAGGACTCTTGACTCTTGGGGAACTCAAACTTAGGGCCTCAACAAATTAAAAAAAAAGTGAAATAATCAAATTTAAAACACATTGAAAGAAGATGTGTGTATTGTTGAGACCTCCCCCTATTGCTGAGACCACTGATTTCCTAATGGTTTTGCTATTTGAGAGAAGGAGGAGCAAGATGTCTTCAGAGACTCTCCCTTTGGAGTCTAGAAACTCTGAAAGGCCTTTGGGCCAACTCTGGTTTTCATGGGAGCCCATCAATTGGTATTTTAAGATGGAAAGTGAGTATTGATTTCTTCAATCAAGGTTATAACCAGGGTGACAACCAAGGTTATCAAGGTGATAACTAATTTCTTCGTCAGTTATCCTGTGGTAATCCTACACCAGGCTACTCTAGAAATACCCTCTTCCAGTAACAAGACCCAGATATCAAGTCCACACTGACCACTGGATAGCTCCCGAGGTGAAGGCTGGATGCCATATTGAGTGGACTGGCCACTGACTACTTACAGCCCACAGTGGACATCAGCTGAGCCAGCTCCTACATTTACTGTTCATGAAATGTCTGCCAGTGGCCACGCTGATTTCTCAAAAAAGGTCTGTTGGACACTAGTGGCTGGAACTAATTTTTGTCAGACTTTAGTAGAAAAGACACTTTGTCATGTCAAATTCCAGACCACTACCTGACACGTCCAACTGGCAATTTCTGATCATGTGGTACTTTCTTGCCCCCTGAGAAGGTAGTCACAAATGCTGGGGAAAGTATGGGTTAATTTAGAATGAAACAGTTCCCAGGGGGTCCAGCAGCTGCAGCATGGAATGGCTCTGCATTATTTACGAGCTCTTCATCTCAATGGGACTTGGCAAAAAGATGAACCAGGAGGTTCACAACCATGGTGCTTACATTTTGCTTTAGAGTATGGGAAACACCAGCAATATAATTCTTGAAACACACAGGAAGCCTCCCAGACTCTGGGGGGGAAAAGAACCTATGGAGTGGTGGTTTCTAAATATATCCACAAATTCTTTGAGACCCCTCCCTTCAAATGGTGAAGCAGACCCTCTGAGCGTGGGCTAGACTCACTTCTAATAAACAGAACAAGGCAGAATTGACAGCATGTGACTTGTGAGACCAGATTAGAAAAGGCACTGGGGGTCCTTCTTGTTCTCTCTTGACTCACTTGCTCCCGTGCTGTGGAGACACTCAACCAGCCCTAAAGAGAGGCCCATATGCTGAGGAACTGAGGGCTCCAGCCAACAGCCAATGTTAGCTCACAAGCAGGTCATTTTGCAGACCCAGTTAAGTTGATGACAACTACCCCAGCCAACCTCTTAACATTGTACAATCTCAAGGAAGAAAGGACAACCCTGAGCTAGAACTCTCTGGTTATGTCCTCTTGGATGCCTGACTCAGAAACTGTAACTAGATAATACATGCTTATAGTTTTAAGACACTACATTTTGGGCTCATTTGTTACACAGCAGTAGGTGACGAATATGATATAAATAATGTAAGTCTGCAGGTATTCAGTCCATGGTTTTAGTTATCTCTTAGTTAGCTCTGGTCCCATCTTTGTCACCCTACAGAGAAGCATGACTTAGTGAGTTCTACCCCTTTCCTGTTATGAAAGAGAGTGAAAACAGCCCAAAACTTGGTTGCCAGATATTAAAGGGGGGTAAAGGGTTTGAGAGATTTCTCAAATTAAACACTTAAAGCTTTGATTCCATTACTGCATGGGGGTTTGAAGGGTCTTTGCTATTGCCATGGATCAGAACTTACAGTGCCGCACGCAGGTCTGAGGGAACCGAGGAGACTGTGATCATCAGCACTGAGAGCCAGCCTGCTACCTGCCCTGCCTCCATTTCTCTTTCCACATTATCCCGTCATGCTCGATGTAGGAAAGAGTTTTGGGAAAGAAAACCGAGAAGGCATGTTACTTACTTCATGATGACGATATAGATGAGATACATCAGCACGAGGACTAAAGACTCCCACCTGTGTAAAACCAAGAATGGCTAGTTAAAGAAAGTCATCACAGGCAGATGTGCAACACACCAGCTGATCTTGAAACATCCATGCCACATGGAGGACAGTTACACCTGGCAAGCAGGGCGAGGAGAAGCCACATGTGCAGACGGGTTACAAATATTTCCTGGTCTGTAGACACAGCTTTCAATGGGATTGCTTTCGTTTTCTACCTAAAAGGAAAATGCTCCTTCCCTTCCATTATTCACTCACCTGAAAGTTCTGTGAGAGCACAAGTCTACCATAATATTGCTGATTATAGGCCTGTATTTATAAACCCGCCCATAGCTTAATCATTCACTAAAACTGTTCAGATATATTTATAAAGAGCAAACTAGAGAAATTGACAGGGATGACCCAGGGATTGCTGGATAGGAGAAGACAGGCATATGGAGAGAGGGAGGGGGAGGGGGAAGAGAGAAAGGGAGAGAGAAGGAGGGAAGGAGGAGGTTGGGAGAGGAGGGGAGAGGAAGGGAGAGGAGGGAGGGAAAAAGAGGGAAAGAGAGAGAGGGAGAGAGGCAGAAGGAGGGAGAGAGAGGGAGAGGGAGGAAGATGGAGGGGGAGGGAGAAAGTGAGGCAGGAGGAGGGAGAAAGAGGGGGGGAAGGGGGAGGGAGGGAAGGAGGGAGAAAGGACACCTGGGCAGGGAAAGTGCCAGCAGAAAGGATAAGAATGGACAACTGGAAAATGGTCAAGAGAAAGTAAAAAACCCAATGAAATGTACCTTGAGGTTCTGATAATTTGTTTTTTTTTTTTTTTTTTTTTTAATGATTTATTTATTTATTTATTTATTTGACAGAGAGATCACAAGCAGGCAGAGAGGCAGGCAGAGAGAGAGAGAGGAGGAAGCAGACTCCCTGCTGAGCAGAGAGCCCGATGCGGGGCTCGATGCGGGGCTCGATCCCAGGACTCTGAGATCATGACCTGAGCCGAAGGCAGCGGCTTAACCCACTGAGCCACCCAGGCGCCCCGATTCTGATAATTTGAATACTCCTACTTTATTCATTTTAGTAACTTCCAGTTTCAAAACCAAGGAATTTGATTTCTAAGTTCCCCTTTTAGCTGTAGAATTGAGGGAGTAATTCTGGTTTTGTGAAAAAGTTACTGGTGAATGGTCTATGAAGAAATTCTGGGTTATACCTTCCTTTTCTGTTTTCTTCTCAAGTTCTATGTCTAAAACCTGGTCCTTGGGGAAGTATGTGGTCAAATTCAAAAAGGCCACACACAACGGTTTTTGTTGTAGTGGTGTTTATGACCCCAAAGTGCTGGAAAACAGAGAGACAGTTGTAGGAGGGGAGGCTGGGTCCACCTGTCACAGTAAGTCCATCCCACACATTGGTTCCAAATCACTATGCAAGCTGTGTATGTGTATCTGGTATAGAACGTGCTCTTGGTGCTACCAAGAGAAGAAAGTCAGGGGGTTCAAATCTCTCTACCTTCTTCCACATTTCTCGGCTCCTCTCTCAGCAAACCTTCTCAAAGCCTCACATGCCCTGCACTGTAGCACCTCCCACTCACTGGGCAATTCCTTGAGTCTAATATCCACAGTCGTCCATCCCCTGACACTGGTCCAGGGCACCAGCCACCTCCATCTGCATGTGCCCAGGGATGGTTCTCTGCCACCCTGTTCAATGTCCCTGCAGCAACTGAAGGCTGACCACCTGTCCTCATGCATGCAACAGTCTCTTCTCCTCACTTCTGAGAGGCCACACGGCTGGTTTTCCTCTTGTCATGCCCCTAACTTCTCCTTCCCTTCACCTCCCCCACTTCCCCAGGTGAACCTCTAAATATGGGACCCTCTTCTCCTTTTACCTATACGTTCTCCCTGGATGACATCATCTCGTCCTCCTGCTGTAAACACCAGCTGACATCTCCACCCCACACCTCTCCTTGGCACAGGTGCCTATACCCACAGTCAACACGGCTTCTCCATGTGGCATCTATGACGTCAGAGCAGAATCTGGAATTCCTACTTCCTGGTTTCATGCTCCCTGGGCTTTGCCACCTTAATCAACTGGACCACTCCCTGCCTGGTCAAGCTCCAAATCTGGAAATCAGTCTGGAACCCTCCTTGACCCTTGCCTTAAATGCCTCAGAACCCCACGTCTGAGGTATTTCCTGAATTGTTGGCTTCAGCCCTCCCCACTGCTACCCACCAGGCCACCTGAATAGCAGCCTCTACACTGGTATCTGCGAGGCTACTGGATCATATCATTCTTCTGTTTCGATCTCTCCAGCTGCTTCCCAACACACTTGAAAAGAGAAAACAAAAAGTACCTCCTGTCTGTAAAACCCAGTTCTTCTATTCCTCCAATTGTCTGTGCCTGGTCTGTGCTCCATCCCACTGGCCTCCCTTCATTTGCACACACCAGAAGCTTCTTTCCTTCTCCAAGGGTCTTTGCACTCACTGCTCCTTCTGCTAAGAACAGTCTTCCCTTCACTCCTTGGCTGGTCCCTTTTATCCTGCAAATGCTGGCGGAAATGTCACCTCTTCCAAGAAGTCTTCCCTGCCTACTCCTACTTCTCTATCACAAGACCTTGAGTATGTTCTTTAAACTGCTGACCAGTCTGTGCTTCCCTTGTTTATTTATTCATTGCTTATTAATGCCTGTTTCAGGCAGTCACTTGACAACACTCCTCATTCTTGACCCCTGCCTTAGCTATCTGGTTTCTCATTTCCCAGAGGCTTAGAGCAGATCCCCTGACAGCTGACTCCCCTTCCCTCCCCAGCTGCCCACTATTCTCTTCTCCGCAGCACAGGGAAGCCCTCAGTTCATCTGCATAGGATGAGACTTCCCTTAAAATCCATTTTCAGTTGCAAGAGACCTTTTGAACATTGTCCTTATTGAAACCAGTGTATGTGTGGCATAAAGTTAATTAGGAAAAATGAGGCTTAGTCACAGTGTTCATTTCGAAGGCAGAGATTCTCGAGATCCAAAGGGATGCCATGTAACTTGGATGCATTTTAATAGACTCAGGAAGGGAAACAGACCCACATCAGTGAACTATTTCAGCTAGGCTGAATGAAGTCCAGCTCTTTGTAAATAGGTAGATAGATACTCTCTAATTCATCGAGAACTTTTCAATGTTTTTTTTTTCTCCTCAAAACAAGCCTTTCCATTGCAATGTTCAAGTAAAATTATGTTTTGTTACATTTTGGGGATGTCCGTGAGATGGGGGTTCTCTGATTCTTCTGACCTTTCAGGTTTGCTTGGCTGGTACCCAGACTCAGGGCTCGCCCAGCGCTTCCTCCATAGGAAATACACGAGGCTCTGTGAGGCCCTGACACTAGCTAGCTGCTGTCCTCTCTGCTTTGGGGCCTGAGTGTTTGATCCAGTTGTGGCTTCATGCGCCTCAGAGTCCCAGGGATCACCCCCGCCCCTGCCCTGTGCTGTGAGTGTCTCCAAATGACCCCATGATTACATGTCAACCGTCTGCCTCCTCTCTAGTCCCAAAGAGCCCCAAGGTGAAGGCCGAGTTTGGTTTTGTGTTCTGTGTCTTGTTCTGGAACAGAGCCTGGGATTCAGGAGGTGTTTAGGAAACAGGCGGAATTGGACAGATTCCAAATACAGACCTCTAAAGTCACATGGCTTTTGTCCCCCCTCTCCCCCACTCCTCCTGGAGCCGGTTCTCTGCCTGCCTCTCTTAACCACAACCCATCCACTGTCCTCCGAGGACCTGGTCTTGTGGCATGATCTGGGTTTGTTCCTTCCCTTCCTGCAAACTTCCATTTGGAACCACCTTCAACTGGCCGCTGGTTCTCATGCCCAAGATTGTTCTTTCTTGTATTGGAAGGTTTAGTCCCTGTTCCTCCCCATTCTCACCCAGAGGGCATGGCTCTGCTTTCCTAACTGTGGTCCAGAACACTCCATGCTGGTTCCAAGTGCCATACAGGTAGATATTCTCCAGGTCATGTTCCCAGGCCCTCTTTTCTCTCCCAAAGTTATAGCTTGAGGTTCAAAGAAGAAACAAGAACATCAACCTGGATCCTTTTGTTTTCTTGTCAGGCATTCAGACTCACTGAAGACATATTCCAAATTCCTTCTGGCAATATTTTGGGTCTTGTTGGGCTGTTATTATGGATTCAGGGTGAACATCCATCCTAACTGGTAAATCTCCAATGTTTTCTATTTTAAATGTCTTTAGAGGTAGTTATCTAACTGAAAAGCATCAAACATATATTCGCCTGCCTCTTGCTTGCTAACGAGAGTCTATGAGGTTGAGATAGCAAATGAGGACCCCTGGATCTGCAGGAGAGTGGACCCACTTCTAGGATAAACAATGATCTGTCTAGAGTTGTAATTCTATTCTGCCTGGCCATTTATTGGTCAACGTAGACCCAGCTGGGACCAAAGAGGTACAAGGAGGAAAGGTGTTCTTCCTGCTTCCTCCTTCTTGCCTTCAATCCAAACTCAATGCCTGAGACAACAGCAGTCCTCTTGAGACCATGAGGGAAAGGCCAAGAGAAATGCGGAGGCATCATACCACCAACAGCTAGGGTACTTGTTATGTAAGAAAAATAAACCACTGATTCTTTAACCCACTAGAGCTGGTTTTCCACTGTAAAAACCTTCTGCCTGCCCTTTCTTGGCTGCTTGAGATCTGTTGCAGAATGCTGATTCAGGAGTGGTAGAGGCATCTAAGCTGTGGATGATGGGGAAGGGCTACCCCTACATATTGTACTTCACAAGGCTCCTTTAGTCCTACAGAGTACTCTTGTTTCAGAAGACACACAACTGAAATTAGTTTCCTTTTGAGGATTTGGGATGAACTGGTTACCTCCCTTGAACTCAGTCGGACATGATGGAGTTTTCTACAACAAGGAATAGAATTCACTGTTAAAGGCATTCGTGAAGTATTGCTGTGTTCTAATTGCACAGGTTGAAGAATCTGATATTAAAGGGAGAAATGAGAGAAGTCAGCACCTAGACACATCCTTTCAGCAAAACAAATGCTTGTTGTTGGTTGGGTATGAAAAATACCCAATATTTTTGATGGACAGCAAAAAATACCTTAAAGTTCAATATATTTTGCATTTAAATGAGGAGCTAAGATCCCTGGAAGTCCCAGAGCAGTTATGGTCCAGTGGCGCAGACTTGAATCTCTTGGCCTCACTCACGTGGAGAATGTTCTCCATTAGCCCATCCACATAACAATAATTACGTAACAGGTTAGCAGTCTGCGAATGATGTCCTGGTGCCATGAAGCCTCCCCCTTGTTCTTCCCTGCAGCTACTCCTGTGCATGAGCTAGGATTCTAACCCAGCCCAGGCTGGAACCAAACATACTTGGGAATTTGCAACTCATTCTTTCACAGCCTTCCTGTCTCCTTCTCCATGTGGGAGCCTCGGTGCTCACACTGAGGGCCTGAGGGCCTCAGGATCTGAGCCCTTCAGTGCAGGCCCAGGGTTCTAACCTCATAACATCCACAGGAGATCTGGCTTTTGGAATGTAGAGGAAACAGCCTCTCTCTTTCTTGCTTCACACTATCTGAAAGATCCTAAGACATTTTGAGGGTAAGGACTGAAATAGGCCCGCTTTCATAGCAAAGCCAGGGAGGCTAGAGAAAAGAGAGCTCTCTCTAAGAAAAACCAACAGTAATCCACCCATAGCTATACTTTCTTAAGGTTTTCCGTGCAAAAACAGCAGAAAAATTCCTGAGATCGAATGCAATCATAACTTATCTTTATGGCAGTGTTGTGAGCTAAGAGCAGCAACACTGAGCAACACTTAAGCACCTAGTATTTGGTAAGGTAGAGTGGGGGTCGTGCTAAGTGTGCCATCATTTGGAGTAAGAATAGTTTTGCAAGTTTTCTTGTGCTGCACTCCATCCCCAAGAACATGGGAAGAAGATGTCACCACTATGCTTGGATACCTCGTCCAGACAAATCCCATGAAGAGGCTCTTCCTGACCACTGACCTGAGGTGCTCCCAGACATCTTAATCCCTTTTAGCCTGCTGGTCTTGGCTTCTCAAAGAAGACCTTCTTATTTCTTATGCGTTGACATAAAAATGGTGTGCCTTAAAGCATGTTCTCCTAGCAGTCTCCTTCCTACCCCTCCTGGACAGAGGAAAGAGAGTTGGCAAAACTACACTTAACACCCTGGCACGGTGAATCACATTTACCATCAATGGGGCAAGCTCCTCTGCCATGCCCAAATTCTGAAAATCAGAGATCCTAAGACAAAGAGATGTCACTCCCACAAACGGCTCTGCTCATATGCCAAAAGCTCATTCTAAGCTTTAAATAATACCATAAAAGTTGGTCTGCTTACCTAGTTGGCCTACTAGCTAGGCTGTCACACTATCCCACAGATGCTATTTCATGTTTCTCTACATCTACAGATCAAATATTCGAGAATAACATAACAAGAATGCACAACACACTCAATTTCTATTTCCATTCCAAACATAACTGACTTGCTCAAAACTCACCTGAGAAATGATGCATAGTTGGCCCAAATGTAAATGTTCTCATTGATGTAACCTGGCTAAAGCTTTGTTATCCATTAAGAAAAAAAAAAATCACTGATTTTTCAGAGATCTAAGATAGTCTTGAATGTCAAATAGAACTTTAATGGGTAAAAGACAACAGAAGTGCCTCCATCTCTGGTTCCTGAAACACACATGGTATTTGGAATATGCCAACACAGTCTGCACAAGATTTGTAAGGACCAGGAAATGGCTGACTGCAGAAAGCCCCTTTAAATCACCCCCTCTCACCTGGATGACAAAGACAATGGGATATTATCATCCCAAATGGAAGGCCACCACCCCCGGCCCCGGAGGGGTGGGGTGGGGGGGGGTGAGGAAGGTCTCTGCTCTGTGAAAGCTGATCTAATGTCTTTGTTAAGGTCCACAGGGGGGTCCCAAGGAGGGCTAGTTGTTCCAAGCTGCCAGGACATTCCCCTTTCTTTCTTCAACCCTGACTCTAGTCTTCAATATATATTCGCCTCCGCCATACAGCCAGGGGGAACTGGAAGGGAAAAGGAGGTACTTACCAGGAAACTTGTTCATCATAAATGAACTGTAAAAAAAAAAATAAATAAATACAAAGGACAATTAGACATGCACACACATGTGCGCGCGCACACGCGAGGTCTGCACGCACACGCATGCGCGTCACCCACCCGCGTAGCCAGTTTGGCAGGAATCAGCCTGGGACTGGCCTGCAACACCGAGGATCTGCCGACCAACTTCCCTCTGTGCTGGTTCCGCTTCCTGCTAAAGTTAGTGGAAGGAGGTGTTGTTGGCAGGCTGGGGCGGCATGTTGCCGAGGGGAGAAGCACCGGGTCATCCCTTCCTTTTTGCAACTTCTGTCCAGCGGTGGACAGACAGGGAAGCATGACCACCTTTCTGTGCGGAGCACGAGGCGCTGTCGAATTTTAGATCCGGAAGGGGCTAGGGTAGCCTGGCAGGTGCTTCCAAACATCAGCAACTGGGGGCCGCCTGTAAGACGTTTGCATGTCTCGGGGCTCTCTACAGCGCCTTCCAGCTTTTAGGCAAGCCCTCAGACTTCTTTGTACTCAACGTTTTTCTTTTGGTTGACCTACTTTTTTGCTTGTTTCCTTAAAAGAGTTCATTTTCAAAGGAAACTCTGCATCACAACCAGAAGCAGAGATTCCGCTCGGCTTGCCGCCCTGTGCAAAGGGTGGGAAATCAGCTCAGTGACTACAAGCCCCGGGGGGCACCGCAGGCTGCCCGTGCCCTGGGCCATGGGCCTGCCCGTTCGTTCCAAGGAGATTCGCGAGGGTCAGAGGTGGCTGGAAAGATGGACCAGTGCCAAATGGAGGTGTCCCCCCCGGATCAGCTAGGATCCAAAGGGAAAGCACAGCAACGTTTGAATTCACTTAGGCCAGAGCCCAAATCACTTCTCACTTTGGGGGAAAGAGTGGTGGTGTCACCCTGGCCCTTTGATTTATACGGGGAAATGGATCCAAGAGAACACAAGGAATTTTGGGTGTTCAAAGAGCTGAAGGTGTGCAATTAGCTGCAGAGTTGGTTCTAGAACTCAGACCGGGTTCTTAAGTCTTCTTTCCATGACACATTTCCTTCCCTGGAAGGTGCACTGTTGAAAAGGAAGCTAAGGGTTGCTTCATCGCTCGCTCTTTACACTTTCATGGGATATGACTGCTCAGGGTACCACCAGCTCTGAGCGCTTTTTTCCCGGGGGTCTGTGGCCCTCCAAGACAGACTCCAAGGCAGAAACCTCTGGGTGCAAGGGGTCATTACTGCATGGAGATGGTACACCCAACAGAAGACACGGGCATCACTTCCGTCCCGAGAGAGGATAATAAGCAGCATTTGTGAGACACGCAGAGAAAACTGCACAGCCGAACAGGTGCGGCTCTGAAGGCACCGGAAAGGACTTCTCTCCAATTATCCCAAAGGCGCAAAGAGAAGATGAGAACAAAGGGGCCCCACTTATTTGTAGCTCACACTTCCTGACAAGACACTGAAGAAGATGTTGGCTTCAGCAGCTTTGTGACTCTTGTGATCAGATTCAACAGGTTGACATTTGGATGAAAATGTCAAAGTGGAAAGGGAAGAGAATTAAAGAAATAAAGGAAACCATCCTGCAATCCAGGCTGGGTGGTCTGCAGTCCACCCCAGAAGGCATTCACAGATTCTTCTGTACCAACACTGGCTTAAAAAAAAAAAAAAAATCCATTGTCAAGAAATCAGGGAACAGAACAAATGATTTAAGTTGGGAAATGTTTCTATTAATTGAAGTTAATTTAGTATCAGTGCTGGAGCAATCAATGCTCGTCACTCAGGAGAGCACAAGATACTGGTAGAGTTTATTAAAGCGCCAATTTAATTTTTGTCTGAAAGACAAAAGGGAAGGCATAACAGAAAAGCAGCTTTCAGGAGGCCCTTATTCTGTGCCATCTGAGTGACTTGTGGCGGCACAGATCAATAGGTCTTTAACGATTATTTCAGTGATCATATTAATGGGGAAAAAGAAGCATAGGCGGAATTGTGCAAAGGATCCCAAAATGAGAATGGGATTTACAGAGAACACAATACATCAGGGAGTAGTGAGGTCTGGACTAGATGCACAACTAAGGACATCATGAGCCTGATGTTAAGGTATTGGGGGTGGCCTGGGAGGTCGGGGGTGGGAATGGGTTTGAGGGAGGCAGACAAGGAGAGAGGCCGATGGTCTTGCTAGGAGTCCTAACAGATGGAGGTGATCTGGAAGCCTCCAGATAATTAAGCAGTGATACCCCCTCACTGACCACTTGTGGCCAGGAGACCTCAGATGCCCGGTGCCTAATGAGCAAACATTGCCTGGGATTCATCTGACTTCTTTTAGAGGGCTGGGTGGAAAAATGAAAGGACTCAGGAAAAAGAACAGTAAAACAGAGAAAAGGAATAGAAGCCAGGCCTTTAACCTACATGGAACAGGCATGTTGGTGGTGGGAAAGGAGGTGGACGGTGAGTTACGAATAACTCTGGACCTTGCTGGCGGCACCTGGATGAGGCTGGGCCAGGGACTATCCCCCACTCAGAAGACTGAAAATAAGGAAATCGACACTGCTCACAGCATATTCCCTCTAGTTCCTGGACCACCCTGACAGAGTGCTGGAATTGCTCTGTCTGAAAAGTCCTAAAATGACAAGGACAGGCAACTTTCTCACTTGATGCCGCTGATGGTTTCAGGGAATGGATCTGTTACTTTCCCAACAGGTATCTTATTTCATTTTATTCCGTTTTATTTTATTTTATATTCTTAAGACAAATACTGCATATCCTTCTGTATTTCCATGTTCTATCTGTGGGTAAAATAAGATGAAACAACTACCTTACTAGGGTAGAAAACTCCCTGAAATAATTTATATAGGTACTTGGAAACAAGAAATCGTGCTCCCACTTCCACCCGGTCACCACTAGGTGGTGCTCACGTCCTACCCGCTGCCTGTCCACTCTGCCAAGGCAGGGAGGGGGGGTTGGAAGGAAGTCAGATCAAGTCCGTTTCAAGGCTCCATTAAACCTCCTGGGAGGAGGGTAAACAACTCAAGACAGAGGGCTTCCTAACGGAGTCTTCCGCTGTTCTGGAGGCAGGATGCGTTCTGAGTTGGGGACAGGCAGGTCCCTCAACTCATCCCACCACTCAAACCCTAGGACATGTGGCCTTTGAGGGACCTGCTGTGTGGCCTTCGGAACTGACTCACTCTTACCCCCAGTTGGGTTTCTGAAAACAAGTCTTGCTTGGGAAAGCAGCCCTTCGTGCTTTGCTGCTTGTGTTTGCGGCTACCTCCTGTGACCACATGTGGGTGGTGCAAACCAGTATCTGAGCCCCAGATTTGCTGCACACAGTGGGTCAGGGGACCTGCTCTCTGACTCCAGTGTGGTTCATCCGAAGCTACCTCTGGCTTCGCCCTTAAGCTTTCCACGTGTTCCACAGACCAGCTAAATGTGAACATATATGAACGAATGTGAAAACAAAAAACAAAAAAACAAAAAACAAAAACCCCAAACCACTCTTTTCCTTCAGGCCTCAGAGAAACAGTTGGGTACCATGGAAACCAGCTTTCAGCCCTGGTGTCTGCTCTAGAATTCTTCTGAGAGAGACAGGCTTACATCAGGCAGGTGAATCCCTGGATGACAGAGCATCCCAGGGAAATACGAAGGAAGTGGCATGCTCAAAGCAGAAGAGCGGGGAAAACAAGGGCCAGGAATCGCCCAGGTGTGTGGGCAGCAGACAGCCGGGCTGGCTTCTGAGCAGGGAGACAGGTGGCTGTCCCCACATTGCATGTCAGTCCATGGAGCAGCTTACTCTAAGCCGTAACCACGGAGCAGAAGCAGCCGCACTGAAGAACTTAAAATTTCCATAGCTTGTGCTATCATCACTGGCGCCATTAGAATTTTAACAGCGAAAGTAACAGGAGAAAATCAACACCACTATTCTCTTTCAAGACACTAAAATCCTGAAAAATCTTCCCTCCCTAGCTGGAAATGGAAAATGCACCCCACTCCCTCCACTTCTCACTCAACAGCATGGAGGCTCCCTCAGGAGTTGTGGCCAAACGGGGACAGGGGGTGCAGATGGCGTTCCTTCTGAGGAGAGGAATCCAATGGAATGCATTGGAAAGTGGCTGTTAAGCACCAGTATGGTTTACACTTGAAAGTTTTTTTTTTTTTTAATTTTAAAATATTTTATTTATTTGGCAGAGAGAGACATAGTGAGAAAGGGAACACAAGCAAGAGGAGTGGAGAGGGAGAAGCAGGCTCCCACTGAGCAGGGGGCCTGATGTGGGGCTTGATCCAGGATTCCTGGGATCATGACCTGAACCAAAGGCAGACACTTAATGACTGAGCCACCCAGGCGCCCCCACACTTGAAAGTTAAACGGGATTTTCGACCTCCGGATCTCTAGCAGGCCCACAACAGTGGTGGGGGCTGCAGGAGTGTAGGAAATAAGGACTTCGTCAAGGCAGGGCTTGAACAGAGCTGGTCATCTCATGTAAATATGCAGAAGCAGGCTATGGAAGGAAGGAAAGCAGATAATGGGATGGATTTAGGATACAGGGGAGGATAGTTGCCAAACCAAAAGGGCTCTGTTTGCTGAGCAGTGCAAAACCAAACACAGGCACATAACTGAAACTTCCAATTCGTTTTCCTTGTGAAAGAGAAGAGGGTCCTCTGTGCATCCCATAGTCTGGCTGATCCATGTCCCTGCTCTAGGACCAAGCACAAGGGAGACCCAGCTTCCTGGTATACCCCAGGAACCTTTAGAGCACGCCCTTATTCCTCTCAGTGGCAGCGATAATGTATGACCAGTGGCAGGCAACCCTTTGTATGACCAGAGTTGATTTGTTTAAGGAACTTAAAAAAGTCTCACATTCATTCCCTCTGACAATCTTCTAGCCACCGTGGTCAGTTCTCGCTTTCCCAGAAGGAGAGCTGAGATGTAACAAGGGTACCATGAGTGTAAGAGCCTCAGTGTTGCTGAACTGGAGAGAAGAAGCTACCTCCCTGCAAGGAAGGGGTCCGAGGAGGGAGGACAGGAAGCCAGACGGGCAGGGCCCTGGAGGCCAGCATGGAGGCAGGGGAAAACGACAGTCATCAATCAACTAGTGTGAGATGTCTTTTCCCTCACAGATAGGGTGACAGAAGAAGATTCTGGATCATTTATGATCAGCTGTCTTAAGAAATAAGCAATCAGGAGAGGGAAGGCAGGAGCTGTTCCTTTCAGTCTAAGAATGTGAAGTAAGAGCAGCAGGCATGCATACCTCTCTAGTGGATGACTGCATAGCTGGTGAGGGACAATCAGGATGATTTCAAGGATGAAGAGGTGGATTTTATGGGAGGGGGAAATCTGAATTCTTTGCCAGGACTTAGGGGGTGGGAGAGGGTGGAGAAGTATCATCTTAGACACCTGCAACTCCCCAACCCTAAGCAAATCCCTGAAAGTGGGGCCTCAGTTTTGCCATCTACAAAATGGGACTCATGCAATTAGCTAGCTTGCAGAGTCGTGAGTATTGAACTGGAAATTCTTCATGGACAGACCCAGTGTAGTACCTAGTCCTGTAGGAAGTACTGAGTCTATGCAGGTTAAAACTCAAGGATGCCTGGGGCAACGTGTATATATTTTCTCTGGATGGATCTGCTCTCTACCAACTGTGCTCTCCGGTATGGTAGGCACTAGCCACATGAGGCTACATAAATTTCAATTAACTAAACTTCAGTTCCTTGGTTTCATTTCCTGCATTTCCCAGAGCTTAATAGTCACGTGTGCCCACTGGCTACACCACTGGACAGTGCCACCCAGGCCATCTCCAGTGACTGGATCAGCTGAATTGTCTCTATCCCCACAAAATCCCATCGAGAGGGGGGATCTGCAAGTAGCCCCGGAGGAAGAGAGAGAAGTGTTACCTCGGAGGGGCCTTGCTGCTGTGCCCGTGCTCAGGGGGCCCCGAGGGCCCCCAGCTGGTGCCAGCGGCCCACCTGGCCCCTCTCCAGGCACGTAGCACTCCTGACTCTGGATCTGAGAGCCAGTTCAGACATCCGGACCTGTCTCCAAGGCCTATCCACTCCCCCAGGAGGCTTCCTTCTCCTATTGCTCACAAACCCATCTCAAAGCGGAGATGAAGAGTAAAAATAAAGTATTCCTTTTTAGGGCAGCTGTTAGACTGAGGATGTAATGAATCATTTGCATTATGTAATTACATGATTATGTAAATTACAGTAACATTTCAATAAAAGAGGCTGTGGGGCCTGCTGGAATTTGGAGAAAGGGTAGGGCTAGGCAGAGCTGTCTGTGGTGGTGGACATTGGTGGTGGTGAGTTAATCAAATGGGAGAGAAGAAGCAAGAGGGTCTGCAAGGCTGTGGAGACTATCTGCTGGGTAGACGCACGCAAGGACATGCTCCAAAGAGCCCGGAATGCTTTTGGGACCTCAAAGGTGACACTTGTCTTGCAGTGATAGTCTTGAATCATGGGGCGAGCCTGCTGGGCCACGTTCAGCTTCTCCAAGGAGTGAGGCTTTGCTGTATAGGACGTCGCCAGGGCCAAGTGTGTGTGTGGGGGGACGCCTGATGGGGCAGGAAGGGCAGAGAGACACACACTACATGTTTTTGATATCATAACTGCTTTTGACAGTAACACGTTCCTAATTTCCTCTGCTTTGTCCCTGAAACCACAACATCAAACCCACCAGAAAATAGCACAGAGCTAAGGTAGGTGAAACCCAAATGCCCAAGGGAAAAAGTCCCTTATCTCTAAGTTAATGGTCTTAAGTTCTGTTGGTTTCAGCGTGTGTTTGCCTTCTGGTCTTCTCCAGCTCAAACCTGCTACAGACCCAGGTAATCGCGACTGTCTGTGCGCTCCTAGCCCAGCAACACGAGCATCCCTCCCAAATTGTCTCCCTTGTTCTCTGGGTCCCCAGGCCCCCATGGTTCATTCTTGGGGCTCCTCTGCCCGGGGCTGTAGGGGCTGTAGGGCCTCTCACAGGGATGTACAAAGAAGCAACATCTGGTCCCACTTAGGTGATTCTCATGCACCCGCTTAGTTTGGACTGTCCTGTGGGTGAACAAGATCTTTACCGCATCACCTCCGGAGACCCGCAATTCTGTCTTCTGAACAGTTCAGAACCATAAAAGGGGGAGAGGGTTAAAAAACGACAACAACAAAAAACCCTAATAGTTAAATTGTACGGATAGTTGGCAATTATTTGTGGCTAGGAGGAAGGCTTTTAAATACAGGAATTTTAAGGGTCCTGCCCCACTGCAGGGTCCTATAGAGAAGCCTAATATTCTATAAAGAAGGCCAGAAGAAAAGTGATTTTTTTTTACCATGACATTTGGGGAAAACACAGAAAGAGGAGACTAGAACACCCTGACGAAAACAAACAGCAGCTGTGGTGAGCAGCAGCCTGGGGCTGGTCCATGGGACAGATCTGGGGTTGTTGAGAAATGCACTTTGCTAAATGCTGGACTTCTGTATGGAAGACTGTTCTCCTCACCCCGGTTTCAGGTCTCATTTGAAAATGATCCTGAGAATGAACAGCCATCGGCAATCCAACCAAATAAGCAGTCATCCTGCTTCGTGTTAGAGAAACTCAACATTTCCTCCGGAAGCGGTCATCTCCAGGCAGCAGGTGGACTATCCCAAGGAAGTGGTGTTTCACTGTATTTGCTCTTGAGTTTCCCCGAAGTGAGTGTGGTGCATTAGAATCGTCTGAGGGGCAGGGCGGGTCCTGGCTGCAGTGAAAGTTCCTGCGTCCTGCCCTGGAGCTTACTGGATTAAGATCTCTGGGTTGCGCTCTTTCCATCAGCATGCTGGGTGTTTCCAGGGCATACAGAAGTTGGTGGGAACACCGGTAAAAATAAGAAGAACCAAGACCAAACCCTAAGGACTCAAGCTTTTCTCTGCTATTGCTTCCTAACAGTGGAGAAATGTAATTTTTCTCAAATCAGAAAACTCTAGTCTTCACATCTGGGCTGTAAATACACAGTCCAAATCTGCAGGGAATGGCAGAGAATTACTGGCTTTTGCATCTTGTTGCTATATGAAGGAAACACAGAGCTGCGGCAGCCTGGGTGTCCAGTGGGCTCAGCTCTGCGATTCATGGGCCACATGCTGGGTAGAGGACAGCTTTGCCCAAAGACCCCACTTGGGTGAGTGTCCCCTGCAGCCCAAGGAAGCAAAACTCTTTACTTCCTCACACATCATAATAACAATTACATTAAAAAAAAAATCCTGGGCATATTCAGGTAAATCCGACTGAAGACAAGTTATTTCACCCAGAGTCCAGGAGGTGTCTGTGCTGAGAACAGAAAAAGAAGCCAGTGTAGGCAATTCACTGTTGGGAGTGGACATGCTGAGTCTGTGCTCCGGGGAAATCTCAGCTTTTGTTTTCCATCTCATAACCTCGTCTTTCTGGGAATGGTCATCTCTTTGCGAAATTTGGCAAAACAGAGGGTTGCATCTATTTATCGTGTCCGCAAGCCATGCCTTTTGAAACAGTAACTTTCAAGAACCAGAGCTAGCCAGAGGGAGGGGACCACGATTAGGAGTCAGATGCCCTAACTCCCATTTCAGTGTGTTTCTGATTCACCACCACCCTTCTTCTGGATGACTTGGCTAGCCAAGTGGGGGGTTTGGATTTGTCCCCACAGGTGACAAGGAGGCACAAGGCTGTTCTTTGTAGAGCTACCACTGGGACAGCTCTGAGGACTGACTGGGAAAGGAGGGAAGGGGGGGGCAGTGATGCTTCTCATTGTCATACTGACCCGCGGCAGGCCATCAGTTCCGGCCAAAGACATAAAAACCCTCAACTAAAATGGGCTATGAAGGGACACACTGGGGAGATTTTTACAAGATGAAAATCTAAAATGAAGCGAAATGGGTATGGTGGAATTGGGAGAAAGGTCAACTTAGTATCATCCACAGGTTGGGTGGCTAGGAGAGAAATGGGGGTTGAAATACAGAAAGAGCGTCCAGTCTTGGGGAAGTCACAGTAAGTTTAGAGACATGTTGAGTTTGGGATAGGAAGATGTCCAGTAGAGAGGGGCTTCTCTGTGACTGGACCTCAGAGAGATGCCATTGCCAAAAATACAGTGTAGAGGTGTTAGCACAAAGGTGGTAATGGCCATGGGAGGTGTCCTGGGAGGGCATACAGAGAGGGGGAACTAAGGTCACTGGGGACCTGGGGACAGGGCACACTGACACCGAAGAGAGTTCCAGAAGAGCCCATGAGAAAGTGAGAGGGAATGGTCAGGGGGTCCCAGGAAAACAGCAGAGGACTCGCATGGAATCAGGTAACCAGAGTCAACACTCCTGTTCTGCGCACCAAACTATCACACTGGGGTTCTGGGTGATCAAAGGAGCTGGAAGAAAGAGAAGCCACCTCCATGCATAGACATCTGTTTGCTTCTTTGTCACCAGAGACCTTGAACTTGCTCCATGCAGGGGAGCTGCACATAATCCCAAGTAATGAAAAGGATGAGTTAAGAGTCGAATGGCAAGGGGACTCAGATGAGGGGTGTGTCACACACTTACCACGATGAGCGCCACCACAGACAGCGTGTAGTAAATTGAATCCCTCAGCAGGCACCAGGAGGAAAGAGCCACAACCTGAATGAAAAGAGAAGACAGTAACAGTCAGGATATTCGACGGTGCAAAAGGAGAAAGCATGGCTTCTGGTGGCTCTCGCCAGTGATAAACCGGGAACACAACTTAGTATTTCTGTCTCCTGGGCTGACCCCAGTCAATCTGCCTGCAGGTATGAATTTATGGAAGGCCTTTGGGTGTATTAGTTTGGATCTTCTGAAAGACAAATTCCAAGAAGGGATTAAACCTGCAACAGTTTTATGAGGGGAAGGCACTCATAAGAGAAAACGGGGAGGCAGCTGGGGGGAATGTAGGAGGGCCACCCAACCACGTTTTGGGTCTGACCCCTGTGAAGGAGGGAGGGTGGACATGCCCCAGGCTGCTGGGCAGCACGAGGAAGGCTCAGCAAAGCAGAGTCAAAGACCTGTGTCTCCCAGGAACCCACCAGCCTTAGCATTCCTCATGACAAGGGGATGAAGGAGCCACCCACCTTGTGTCCTTGTCAAGGCTCTCATGTTTGCTGCAGCCTGGGCTCATGGAATGAACCCAGGGCTGGACAGCCGTTGCCCTTCACAAGGGGCCTCTTCAGCCACCTCCTCTCACCTCTACTATATGCCTGTCCTTGTGGGCACCTGACTCCTGATTTGATCAGATTTTTTTAAAACACTGATTTGCATATTTATCTGGAGAAAATGTTATTCTTAGCAGTTGGACAATGTCCCTTTAAGGATAGGATGGCTCTGCCATGATGAGGCCAGGAGACACACTGCTGGAGGCTATGACAGGCCTGGCCTGCTGTGTCCAGACTTCTTACAGGGGGAGGCCCCTGGATGAGACAAAGGGGGGCAATGGAGCCGGGCTGGGCTGTGGGGAGGAGAGGCTGCTGGGAAGGGGGGAGCTGCAGATGCCAGGTTAAGATCCCTGTTCTGGAGGAAGAGTCATTTCTCCTTGGTAAGTCCTTCCAAATCACCTTTTGAGGGATATCTGTTATTTCTTTCTTTACTTTGCGGAGTGGGTCCATTTTGGCAGACTCTCACAAAGAAGGGTGGGAGCGTCTACAGAGAGGGGTTGGAAGTGCTTCTTGCCTGTCCCTCACAACTCCTTCCCACCTCCCTAGACAAGTGTCAAGCACCCCTCGGCCGCAGGACCTGTCTAGCTGCCTTTGCCCTTGGCCTTGTAAGTGAAGAAGGACACAGCAAATATCAGCTGTTGGCTGGGCCAATGACAGCCACATGCTGCACTAAAGACAAAGGGAAAAAAGGTTTCGGGGACAAGGCAACATTTGGAGTCTTTTCTCTCCCTGACAACTGTGTCAGTCTATAAAGAAAAGATCAGGCAAAGTCAAACCAGAAAAGGCCTTCTGGATTCAAATAACATGAAAGATAGGACTTAAATAGAACCATAAATGAGTAATGAGGTCTCCTTCCATGAACACATTCTTCCATTTGTTATAGGGACACTTAAGTATTTTTCTGTTGCTGATTTTGCCTTATTAGGTCTTGTACTAGCAGATCTAAGTTACAGACAATGGGGTTGTCAAGAAGAGGGCTCATGCCACAGAAATCACTTTGGAACAAATGTAAAGTATTCTTTACCCTCTTATCATGCTCTCTCCTTGTAGTGTATGCTATTAGAATCCGTGGTCATCTATAGAATAGCTTACATTGGACTGGACCGTCCATTTTCCAGCAGGTCATAAAAGGTTGTGAATATTTATTCAGCATCAGATGGCTAGGAAAATGGACATAAAACATATGGCAAATATCAATTCTGAACTGCCTTAAAAAAATCTCTTGGGCTTTTAGTTTAAGATAACAGACTAGATACATACCCATGACCTTTGCTCTTGTTACACCAAAATAATATAATAGTAAAGGTTTTTTTTTTCTTTTTAACAAGACATAAACCCCCAAGGAAAAGAGAATGTAAGGGCTTATCAAAAATTTTATTTATTTGTCAGAGAGGTGGGGAGAGAGAGAGTGAACACAAGTTGGGGGGAACAGCAAGCAGAGGGAGAAGCAGACTCCCCACTGAGCCAGGAGCCCGATGTGCGCCCGATCCTAGGACACTGGGATCATAACCTGAGCAGAAGGCAGATGCTTAACCAACTGAGCCACCCAAGCGTTCCAGATGCTGGAAAGCAGAAGAATTATGGAATACTCAGGTGGCAGTGGGCAAAGCTCTAGACGTAGGGGTGAAGGAGGGTCTGAAGCCAGGATAACTGAAAGAATATTTGAAAATATAACCCACAAATTATTTCCCTCACTTCAAGCAAACCAGTGACTATACCTCCCTCACCTTAAGAGAAACAGGAAACCTGGCACTTGAAGACAGAAGTTCCAGAAAATAAGAGAGAGAAAATAATCAAATAATATTTTTTAAAATTCCCAGAAGTTAAGCATGTGCATTTTCTGAGTAGAATGGCCCCCTGAGTGTTCAGCACAATGGACCAAAAAAAAAAAAAAAAAAAAAAAAAAAGATGTACACCGAAGTATATCATTATGAATTTTCAGAATCCTGGCACAAAGAAAAAAAAAGGTCCTAGAAGCCACCTGAAAGAGAAAAATGGGATTACATACAGAGGATCAAAGCCAGAATGACATTTTATTTTTCAACAAAAGCACTGGGAATGAGAAGACAATGGAGTGACGCCTTTAAAATTAGGAAAATTATTTCAGCCTGAAATTCTGTGCCCAACCAAACTATTCATTAAGAGTGAGAGAAGAATAAAAACAAAGGTGTAATTGTCTCAAAACCTTTACTTTCTATGTATCCCTTCTCAAAAAGCTACTGGAAGACCACCAGTCTTGATGCTGGATACCTAAAACCAACGTAACCTTGTGTGTCCAGTATACGTCATCTAAAAAATGTAGTTGTGTCAGAAGAGAGGGAAATGGTGCTGGTAGACTGGAAAAAAGAGCTTTCACAATAAGCTTTTTAAAACTGGTTGGCTCTCTAAGCTCTGTGCATATATAACTTAAATACAAATTAAAAAACAAGAGAGTATAGTACAAATTATCCACTTTGATTCACTGCTGCAAGATACACCTTGCATTCAGCCTACAGGCCAATTCTGGATGAGTCGTGATTATTTTATTCTCCAGAACAGCTCTCAGTTGTTGGACCATCATCAAATTTAGCTTCACATTCACAGGCCACACCGGAGTGAAACCAATTTTTTTCTATAGAAGCAATGAACCAGAAGACAAGTAAGAAGGAGTCAAACCAGAGGATAATTTCTTTCCACACTCTAGAGTGAATTAAAGCACCGTTGATGAACCTGCGGGGTCTCTATTGAGAGCTGTGACATGACCTCCTGGCTGCCTCTACCTTACGCTTCTGTGACTGCCACTCATCACAACAGCAAATATTTACCTGACGCTTTCTGCAAATCTGGGGATCCAGAAGGGTTATCTCATTCAATCCTGTCATGACCTAATAAGGTGGGCACCGTCACCCTTGCTGGCCAGCAATCTGGCAGGAAGGGCTGGGATCTGAACCAGGAAGTCAGAGTCTCAAGCCCCTGCCCCCTCCTACTATGGCACAATGCCTCACTGCAGGCAGGGTTGAAAAGCAAACATTCATTTGTGATTGTCTCTCACGGAGGTCATCCTTTCTCTACAACCTTAAGCCATTAGGCAGGTGTGTTGGAGATGGTAGCCAAAGGAGGGAAAAATTGAAGGTAAGAGACCAAAAAAAAAAAAAGAAAAGAAAGAAAGAAAGAAAAGAAAGCAGTGACCACAGCACAATTTAGAATATGTACTGCTTTACAGAGATTCAGGCCAAGGAATCCAAGTAGGAAAGTCTTACCATAAGGACCGCAGATATGGATATGGTATGGATGTATTCCAGGAGGGAGAGAGTACGTGAAATAAACTGGAAACTACTCTGTTTAGCTAGTTTAGTTAAAACAAACAAACAAACAAACACTAATATAAGTTCATTGTTTGGTGACTGAATGTTTCACTTTTCCACAAATTGGGGTGCGTGGGGTCTAAGGGGTTCCCTTTGCCTCTCGGTGAAGGGTGTTTTATCTCTAGAGGGAGGACAGCAACCATCGGATTCTGATCCTGAACACATTTATTGGAAGAGAGAGACATATTAGCACGTCTTCATCAAAATGGGAGCCTCTTTGTCATCTGCTGTCAGGTGTTACCCAGCTTGGGGGGGGCACTTATGGGAGGACAGTAGCTCCTTAGCACTTTGCAAAGTGGCTGCAAGGAAGACCGAGAAGTCACTCTAGCGAAGAGACCAGAACAGGGCTCCTGGGAGGACACCAACAGTGAGTAATTCTGCCCTTGACCTCATTAATCAGTAATGCAGATTGGTACAGATTACAGAAGGCCATCGCTGGCAAACTCCCCCCGTAAATTAAAGGCAGACACTCTATTTGCTGCCTAGCTCTAGGAATCCCTCCCAACTGAAATTTCAGCTTGATATTTCTTGATCATCTTTTCTATTTCTGGAGTGCATTTCACACTTTTTTCTATTAAATATGCAACTTTAGTTTCCTTTTTCTGATTTCATTTAGTTTCAGAGTGGCATAATGCCAAAAAACCACCCTTCTAAAACAAAAAAACACATTCTCCTTTATTCAAATGTTGACTGATAATCTTCTGGAATTCTGGCTCCTTCTAGGAGGTTAAAAGTAATTGTTTATGATAAAATGGTATGTTTTCTGTATATTTCTGGATATATATTGCAAATCTATATATAGCTATTTATACATGTGATAATATACACACATAGTAATATGCAGATACACAGTGTAAATATACATAATATAATGTAATACATATAATGTTTTTTCTCAATGAACAGTAGAATTTGACAATGCAGACACATTTTAAAAGGCACACATGCCCTTGACTTGCAAGCACTTTGCCTTTTTGAAAAGCTATTGAAGCAGTCAGAACAGCATAATGGTTACATGACATAAAACATACAACTATCATCTCAGAAATGCTGTGATTTCACACAGATTTCACGGAAAAGGGATTTGAAAAATCATAACATGAGCTTTGTTCCAAGCTTTTGAGCTGACACAATTTCTACAGCCAATTCTTATCTCAGGAAAGGCAGCCACACGATGTAGAGCAAGGATGGGGCTCCGGGGCATTCCCCACCCAATGTGAGCATGGTCAGCGGTACCGAGAATGGGTCTTCCTCCCATGGGGAAGGCTTGGCGCTGCTCTCTGTGCATTGTTCAAGGACACTTTTTAAATCCTTTGATCCTGGGAAAAAACCCTTTTATATAAAAGACTCCTGCCTTCTGGTTTATCGTCAGAAACGGACCCTAACAAGCAGGCCATGTATGAAAGACCCTGCTTCCGCAAAATACAGTGAACCTTCACTTATTAATCTTCGCAAACATGAAAACGAATTTATACGTTTAATTTTATTTTTCTAAGAAATCTCATTTTGAGATGTATGTGGGCAAAGCAAATGACAAGTAAACAAGCTGCTATTAGAGATATATTTAAATGAAAAATGAGGCCGCACCAGGAGTGCAGACACGTGGTAAACTCTCGAACACGCGTTTTTCGTTGATTGTACTGAACAGTAACCATGGGTGTTCATCATGACCTGTAGCGCCCAGGACTCTGGAGTGCCTTCTCAATCATCCAAAACATTACGTGCAGTTGTAAAATGCAAGTTATTGCCTGGTAGGTCTTCAAAATATGGTAGCTCCAACTGTGCTCACACCCATCAGAATTCACAAGGGGTCAGCTAGCTCTGCCTTAGGGAAGGAAATCCCAGACTTGTGGCCACAGGATTGTGGCTTGCTGTGTTCCTGGAGCCCTGTGCCCACGCTAGGACAAGGTGTAGAGTCTGCATTTACCACTGCCTCTGGCAGCACTGGGTACCAGCACCAGGTAGGAGTTGGTTGAATACATGTAGAGTACTGAGGTTAATGTCATGTCACTGGATATGTGAGCTTGGCTCCACCCAGAAATAGAGCCTGAGGCAAGGATCTGAGTGCACCAAGGTTATTTGGGAGGTGGTTCTAGGAAGCAGTGCTGGGGTCTGGGGAAGTGAGGCAGGTGATGGAAGGAATACAAGAAGCAAGTTACAGCAGGTACAACTGGGGTACAATCCTGATTCCTGCTAGAGAGTTCTGGGAAACCAGGGAGAATGTGCCTCTCCCCTTGTCTCACCCAAGGGGTATTTATACACCCGCTCCCATCAGTCACTGGTTGAGGACCCAGCACCCAGGGTCCAGCACCCAGGTCTGCTGATCCCTGACACTCCCTACCCCAGGGCAGTGACCAAGGAGAGCCTTTAGAAAGAGAAATGCAGGTATGGTGGTGCAGGTGGAAGTCAGGGTGGTGGGAACTGAGATGAGGAAGGGCAGGGGATCATGGAGCACCAGCGTCTCCTGTACCCAAAACATAGATTTATTCACAGCAATCCAATAATCAGTGTAAGCATTCTCTCCCACACGCATGCACACATGCACACACACACACACACACAGTTGTGTTTTTTAAAAATATGTTATTTACTTATTTGAGAGAGAGAGAGAGAGAAAAAACACTAGTGGGAATAGGGTCAGAGGCAGAGGTAGAAGCAGACTCCTGGCTGAGCACAGAGCCGATGTGCGGTCTAATCCCAGCACCCCAAAATCAAGACCTGAACTGATGTCGGATGCTCAACCAGCAGAGCCACCCAGGCACCCCATACATACAGTTTTGTAAGCTTAAAAATACAACCCAATTCCATTTACATAAGATTTGAAAGCAGAACATACTAACTTATGCTGCTTTTTAAAAAGTTTATCTATCATCTATCTATCTATCCATATATATATATTAAATTTATTTATTTTTAAGTAATTTCTATTCACCACCCTAGAGATCAAGAGTTGCATGCTCTACTGACTGAGCCAGCCAGGCACCCCAAACTTATGCTGTTTTTAAATCTGGAATGGTGTTCCCCGTGGGCCAGGAATCGAGTTTGAAAGGGCACAAGGGGCTCCTGCAGGGCAGGACTGTTCTCTTTCTTGATCAGGGTACTGATTACTGCGTGTGCTTAGTTGTGAAAAGTCACTGAGCCATTCAGATGATATGTGCACTTTCCTGAATGCATGTGGTCCCCCAATAAAAATGCTACCTGAACAAAAGAAAAATGCAATTGCTGTGTTGGTTGTCAATTACATATTAATTTTAGTAGTAACTACTCCTTCACATTGAGAGTTGGCTTAGGAGTGAAGTTGCCAGATAAGATATAGAACACCCAGTTAAATATGATTTCAGGCAACAATAAGTAATTTTTAAAAATATAAGTATAATCTTGAACATCACTTGGGAAACATATTAAAAATATATTTGTTGCTTATCTGAAATTGAAATTTAACTGGGTGCCCTCTATTTTTATTTGCTAAATCTGATAACCTTCCTTACAAAATTTTGGGTCTTGGTTAAGATACTATTTTGCTTTTCTTTAAGTACAAAACTGGAGGTTTGGTGATTTTGAAATATTCATAAGGCCAAGGGAAAGCTGATTTTTTTCTATATTATCTGTTTATCTCATGCAGGATATTGATTGCTGTTTTGTTCTGGTTGTCTGGCCTGCTCAGAGGATCTGTCCCCCTCAGTTTCTTGTTAATTACAGTCATTGCCAAGATGTACATTACAATACTGTGGGTGTGATGGAGAGGATTTCCACAACACCAAGACTTTTGGCTTCTCTAGGAAAAACCAGAAGACCTGGCAACCTGGGGGTGTTCTCACGTCACTGTGGAGCTGTCAGAGATGCCCTCTTTAGACAGGACATACATTCTTCAGCTTGCCACAGTCCCCTCAACTCCACTGTCTTCAACTCCAAAGACAAGAGTCCACTGCCATATATAACTTTCTCTCTGCTATTGGTTTTCTTAGACTGGACAGCCTCACTCATTTTCATATATACGTGGGCTCTGCAGGAACATGCATTTGTGATCCCTGACCTAAAAGAATTATTTTAACTAGTGTTGACCATGCTGAACGCACTGGCTGCCATTTCTTCACAGTCCAACATCATGCTGGGGGTGGGGGTCTTAAACATTTTGTGAAATGCACACCTTCGTACTTTATGGACCCCTTTTCAGAACTGTGTAGTAAAAGATATAAAATAAATAACAAAGACTGACCAAGAAACCGATTTACTGAAATCCGGTTATCAAAACATGGAGAAATGGAGATATTAGTAGTATACATGCTTCTTTATTACCAAGAGCCAGGAAGTTTCCTTATTGTAAGAAGAGTTAGTCATTTCAATGTAGTGATGAGTAAGGAGAGCAATCCCAGATAATCCACCATAATTGTAACATAGCATGAATATTTCTTGTATTTCTGCTGGAGACAAAGCCACGAGTAGCTACTGCTGATTTGGTGCCTCATGAATAATGAAATGAAAGGTTAAACCTACGTGGTTTAGAAAGATGTAATTTCAGAAAGATGTAATATTTTTTCTCACTCAAGTTCATAGACTCCTCTAATCTAGTTTCTGGAAAAGGAAGTCCTGAGGTTCTACTCTTTCTCGGTTCCTGGCTTTTTGTCATTTATGTAATTGTCCCTCTGCCAGAAAGGTTGCGGGAGGTGAGGCGGCTCTCAGTCCCTTCTGGGTGTGGTGATAAGCACTTGGATGGAGGGGCTTGAAACTAATGGCAAAAGCACTCTTTGGGGCTCTCTGACGATTTCAATTATGTGTGCTGTTTCATCCATTATCCTGGAGAGAAACTCAGCTACATTTATATTGGTTTCCAGGAAGAACTGAAGTGGCTCACAAACATTCATTCTCCTACCTCAGCCTGGGAAATGCAGAATGGGTGTCAGTCCTCTGGCTGAAGTGATGCTCTCGCCACAGCCTGGTGCGTGCCTCCTGCTATTTACCCAAAGTGTGGCCCAGAATGGGTGGTTCAAAATGCAACTCTCAGGCCCCGGTCTAGGTCTGCTGAATCAGAAGCTGCATCTTAACAAGATCCCCTGGTGACCATGTGCACATTACAGTGTAAGAAGTGCCGGCCCAGAAGACTGAGAATTTCCAAGTCTGGGTCACACCTGCGGAATGGAAATGTAAAGAGCAGGAGGCTGGTGGGGTGGCTCCTCCCCTTCACTTGGGGCACTGGGGCTGGACACAATGCTGTGGGCATGAGTAGCCACTTAGGATCTTTGCACCAAAGAGCAACTAGGTGTGTTTGAGCTGAAGCTGCAAATTAGAAGCTCCTTAATGCTTCTGTGTATGGTGGTTTGTACACTTTGTCCATTTCTAGCACCAAGCCTGCCGAAGACACTGGGGGATCACCCCTTGTCCAGTCCCTTCGGAGAACCATGGCGGGGAAGTCCTGGCTCCCTTGTACACTCTCCTACTCTGTCTGCTGAAAAGATGGTATAAAGACGCCAAAGTAGAGTAGTGCTGAATTTATTTTTAAATTTATACCTTTTGAGGGTAGTAGCCAAATATACACAGGAGGCAAGTATTTCCTCATTTCATGGATTATGAAACCTAGAAGGACAATCTCAAGCTTGTGGGATCATATCAGTGTCCTGACGTGGGACACCTCATCATAGGTAGTAAGGTCCCCCCAAACGCTGTAGGTCTTCTCTGCATTTGAAGTGTTGATGAGAAAGGAAGTTAATACTGATCATGTGAGTTCAGAAATCAGACAGCTAACACCATGTATTTTAGTTAGGTTTCTGGAAGCTCTGGCTAAAATTACACACATTATCCCTGGCAGGATCCATGTTTCCCTGCCTTCATCAAGTTATAGAGGAGAGGCAATGTGGATTGTGTACCTTAAAAATTGGTTAATTAAAATTAAAATTAAGATTTATCCCTACTGTTTGACAAAGAATAGGACTTCCAAAATATCAGGAGTTATTCTGTGTTCTAATGGAATATGTTTTCAAAGGAAATGTGGGAGGACATCACTTGTGTGGGGGCTGTAGGTAGCAAAGGAAGCACCTGTCCCCTACTCATGAGTAGATGCAGTGCGGTGATATTTTCATACTAAAAAAATACTGGTTGCCACGTATGTGTGGCTCATCCGGCTCCAGTTAATGTCAGGCAATCTATTTTAAGCAATTTCTGTGACTCAGGGTAGGGACAGCAGGTGACGTTCATGAATCGATTCTGAAGCCAGGGCACACTGAACACAAGAACATTTCTTGGAAGATATTTTCTCCCCGCATTAAAGAAATTGCTAATTAAAACATGGTAACATCAATAACACATCCTGGGTTTATCTGCGTTAGGCAATAAAGCAGAAAGCTGAGGGAGTGGAGTGGTGGTGGGGTGGGCGCGGGGGTGGGGGGAACGCATAACACCAGCTGGCCAACCAAAACCTCTTCCCAAAACAACCGAAGAATAGTTCTTAGCCAAAAACATGGCCAGAGGTTATCTCTGTGGTTAGGTTAATTTTCTCACTTTGCAGATGACTGTGTAAGTGGAGAGCAGTTAGTACCTTAGTTGTTCAGGGAATCAGAAATGTCATCAAAGTGGTGTGGAAGCACCCAGTAGGGAGACATGTTCATGCCGTGCGGAGGAAGCCAAGGCAAGGGGTGTCTTCCAGGTGTCTTCCAGGACTGGCGGTGGGGTTGCACCCCTCCATTTGCAACCTCGTCCCCGGTTTTCATTCTCTCCACTTTCCAGAGAGCTTTCCTCCAGCTTCACCCTTACTGTGCTGTGTGATCCGGGACATGGTCGGTTCTCTACTGACTATGGAGTTGTGGAGTGACTGAGCCAGGTGTGAGTACCCACAGAGCCCCCATGGTCAGCCCCTTACAGGTGATTATTTAACTTACCTGGTCATGAGAATGACCTGGGTCTGTTTGACAAATCCAGATTTCTAGGCTCACCCCAGACCTTCTGAATCATCCTCAGGGAGGCCTGATTCTCACCCTTGGCTGTTCAGTGGAACCATCCGGAAGCCTTATGAAACGCACATGCTTGGGTCTGACCCTCAGAGATGGTGAGTTAGCTAAGCTGGGCTGTGGTTTGGCCACTGGAGTTTTCATTCTCAGGTGATTCTACCCTGAGCAGCAACCATTGACACCTCTGTTCCCTCCTGCTACGACCGGTTAGTCTGATAGACATCCAGAAAATGAGAAATGAGAAACTGCCCGGCACTACCCAGTCCCACACAACATGGAAGAAAACCCTATCCTCTGTGTATGAGGTTTTGAGAAATGACAATGAATTTTATATATTCCTTATGAATATTTCATAGTCTACACACTAGGAGTGTTTGCCATCCATCACTCTGCTTATAAAGTAGATTTGTTTTAATATCTCTTTTAGATTTATAATAAAAATTCACTTTGTGAGTCATGTCAGTGTCAAACAAAAAGTGCAGAATTGCTGGATTTAACTTTATAGCTGGAAAGATGCAAAGGCTAGGGGCTGGAGTCATTGGCAGCCTGGCTCACTTGAATGACCAGTGGCTCCGGTTGGCCATGGACTGGGATCTCAGCGGGGGCTACTGACCAAATTTACATATGGCTTCTCCACATGGCCGAGGCTTCCTCAGGGATAGCAGCCTCAGAGCAGTCAGACACTTATGTGGGAGCTTAGGGCTCTGAATGCATGTGTCCGAAGAGAGTAAGCAGAAGCTCTATAGCATTTTAGGACCTGGCCTCAGGGATCACACGGCTTCATTTTACAGTCACAAAACTGATAATGTCTAACCATTGTTTGGAGATTTTAAATTGGATAGGAGCACTGACAGGACATTTTTAATATATTTCCTTTCAAATGAAACAAACACTTAAGGTAATAAAATGTTTAAATCAAATTTCCAAAGGGTGCATTTGGTTGCATAAATCACAAACATTTATATAAATTATCTCCGACCTTGGGAGACGGAAGAAACATAAATCTGAGTTTTCATAAATGCCTTCCTACTCCTATCTGATTTTAAAATAAAAGTCCACTGAAATTTTTAAGGTTTGGGCAACACAAACTTTAAAACACAAAATTGATGATTATGGTTAAAAAAAAAAAATTAACGCAGTAGACGGAGCATGAATGGAAGTAAAAGTTTTCTGCCTCCCCGTGCCTTCCACCTCCCCATGGCCTCCTCACTCACTGGATGTACCCATTTTTAACATTTTTGCTTTCAGTAATTTTAGTATCACAAAGCTTCAATAAAATAGTTTGTTTCTACCTCCATATCTTCATTGCTCTGGACTTCTCATTAGGAAAGGCAAGGGAGGGACACCTGGATAACTCAGTCAATTAAGTATTGGACTCTTGGTTTCAGCGCAGGTCACGATCTCGGGGGCATGAGATGGAGCCCTGCAGTGGGCTTTGCCCTCATTGGAGAGTCCGTTTGGGATTCTCTCTCTCCTCCTTCCCCTGTCCCTCCCTCTCCTCTCTCTAAAATAAATAAATAAATCTTAAAAAAAAAAAAAAAAGGAAAGATGAGGAAACAACAGTCCCACAGGAATGACGACAGCCTAAAGCAGAATGGTGAAGAGCAAGGACCCCTCGCCAGCATCCCTGAGTTTAAACCCCCAGCTCTAGCAGTTATCGGTTATACAGCTCTGGGCAAGCTCTTACTTCAAGTCTCTGCCTCTGTTCCTGATCTTCGAAACAGAGAGGATCACAGCACCCCTGTCAAGGGTTATTACCAGGATTTAATGTGCTGATACACGTACCAGGTTTAGGACTCTGCCTGGCACGATATTAAAGTCTATATAATAAGGGGCAGCTACTGCTGTTGCTACTCTCCTGCCTTCCCTTCCTCCTCCCCTGATACTTGAGTTAATTCTTCTGGGAGTTGTGTTAATGACTTTATACCCCTATTAAGGAAACTGAATAGCATGTATTACAAAAAAACTAAGTAGTACTTACAAGGTCTTATTAATGAGAAACAACCATTCCTGCCTCATCCCTCCCACCTCCCAGCAGTATACAATTTTAATCATTTTCCTTTTTGGTTCTTTTAGTTCTTATTTCTATAATGCCAAATAAAGGGATCATAATAATTCCTTCTAGATTTATCCACTTCGGACATCATCATTTGAAAAATGAAGGTTTAGCTCATTTATATTATTCCCTGTATCTTCTTACACTCATAGTGTTTGAAAGTTATATTATTATTATTAGGGCTAATAAATCTTTGAAGTTTTCCTCCTCTATCTCACATTCCATTAGCTTTTGGTAGTATGTCTTGAAGAGTGCTCACATTCCTCTCTCCAGCCATCTTCTTATCCTACCTTCTACTTTAAACTTCTCTCAAGTATAAATTGATTTTTTAAAAAGATTTTATTTATTTATTTATTTGGCAGACAGAGATCACAAGCAGGCAGAGAGGCAGGCAAAGAGAGAGGGGGAAGCAGGCTCCCCGCCGAGCAGAGAGCCTGATGTAGGGCTCCATCTCAGGACCCTGGGATCATGACCTGAGCCGAAGGCAGAGTCTTCAAACCACTGAGCCACCCAGGCGCCCCAAGTATAAATTGATTTTTACATTTTCAACATGAAATCATTTACATTCTATCACCATCTTTTTAGTTGTCCACATTTTATCTGAAGGTTGAGTGTACATATAGAAAACCAATAAATAATAGTTATATTAAGATGACTAGGAAGTGAATATTGCTCACTGTAGAGCCAAACAGCATGCTAATAATGTCATTTTTTCTTATAGGTTTGATGTCACCACTCACTTGCTACTAAAAAGATAATGTTCTCATCTCAAGATAAAATAGTTTATCATCTTAAACTTCATCCTTAGAAAAAGAGATTCCATATTTTAATTTGCATTATATATTTGCAATACTTTTCTTGCATGGATTTTTGTCTTGGTGTTGGAAACTACCTTTTTAAATCCTTGTTGGGAGACTTGATATGTGCCTTCTTCCCCACGTTACCAACATGTGAAGACACATTTTAAAAAGTTTTTTTTTTTTTTTTGAGAGAGAATCTCAAGTGAACACCACACTCAGTGCAGAGCCCAATTCAGGGTTTGAGCCCTGGACCCTGTGATCATGACCTAAGCCTAAATCAAGAGTCAAATGCTCAAGAGTCAGATGCTCAATTGACTGAGCCACCCAGGTGCCCCAAGACACCATATATATATATATATATATATATACATATATATATATATATATATATATGACTTGCAATTAATTCCATTTTTCCTTTTGGAGATCTTAGAATTCACTCTTTGAAAATCTGAACCATTTTCTTTTTAGATCTGCTTGTTCAGCTTACTTTTTAGGATTTCTTTTTATTGGACTTCTGTGTTAATTTTGCCAACCTCTTTTTTAGTTTTTACCCTCATTTTGCTGGAGCATATTCTTAAGTAGCTTCCTAAAAAAAAAAAAAAAAAAAAGATTAGGTAAGAGGTAAAATCCTGGAGCTTTACTTTGCAGAAATATATTTTTATCTGACCTCCCATCTGATTGCCAGTTTAGCTAAATATAGAATTCTGGGTCTAAATTATTACCTTTCTTAATGAAGTATATTTCTGTTGTCTTCTAGCATCTAATGTTGCCAGTTAGAGTCTGAAGTTAGTCCAATTCTATTCCTTTGTACATGACCTGTTTCTTTTCTGAAAATTTTTAGGCTCTCAAGCCTCAATATTTGAACATTTCATGCAGATGTTTCTAGGTATAGATGTATTTTTATTCTCTTTGTTCGCCACTGTGTCAGCTTTTTCAATAAGTAGACTTGTGTTTTCCTTCTGCTAGAGGACATTTCCTATTATTATATGTTTGTTGACTTCTCCTCTAATTTTTGTACTCTCTTCTTCTGGAACTCCAGCTAAATTTCATATTGGAGACCCCACTTGATCTTCCAGGTTTCTTAATTTTTCCATCAGATTTTCCATCACGTTTTTTTTTTTCTGCTCTGAATGCCACTACTCTTACGTCTCTAAAGTCTTTGTTTTGGTCATCACCATATCAATTCTATTATTTCAGTGCTTTTCATATTTTTTAATTTTGGAATTCACGTTATAAATTTTTTTAAACAATTTTTTATACCTTGTTCCTCCTCAACTCCCAACCGCTTCCTTTTTTTTTTTAATAGCAGCCTATTCTGACTTTATGTGCAACCCTTAAGAATAAGAATTAATATTTTTTAAAAGTTTATTTCTATCACTTGAATTATTGGTTACTTGGTGGAGAGCTCTTCTTTTTATCCATTTTGATCCTTCTCTTGGGAAGTTTTCTCAAATGCCTGATAGTCTTTGGAAGCATGCTCATACATAGGAACTAATGACTGAATAATATAGCAACCAGCACGAATTTTCTTTGCAGGTGTATAGACCTGCTTCCCCAAAGTCCTCTAAATGAGAGAGTTGATTGCTAGCTCTCTGAGGTATGAAGGGTGTGTAGACAGGCACGCTTCAGTTGAGGGTGTGTGGTCATTGTTGTACGGCCTCCAACCAAAAGGCAAAATAAAGAGGAGATATAATATTTGAGTGTGATTTACTTGCCTACTTCCCTTTTGAGCCCCTTTACAATATTAGGCATTGTAAAGGTCCAGAGGTAGCTCAGAATTTTCTTTCTTCTCTAGCAGAAGTTATAAGCCTTCCTAGACAGATAAACACTTGCTTTAAAGACTGTTCTTCTGGTTCTGCCTTGGGAGAGACACTGGCCAACTGATAGATATGAGAAAGAACCAGTTGATTCACTTATTCTAAAGCAGCGTGGTTTTCCAACATGGTCACAAATTCTTTGACACTCCTGTCATCAAGAATTGGAGATCTATATCCTCTCCCCTTGAATCCAGATGGACTTGTTAATACAGTATGACAGAAGTGGCATTACATGACTTTGGAAGCTAGGTCATAAGAGGCCATACAGTGTTTGCCTTATTTTCTGAAACACTAACCCTGAGATCCTGGAGCTATCATGAAAGTCATCTGACACAGTCCAAGGCTGCCATATGTAAGGAGGCCCAAGCCACATGTAGGTACTCTAAATAACAGTCTCAGCTGAGCTCAGGTTCAAGTCACCCCAGTCCAGGGTTAAATGTGAGTGAAGATTCTTTCAGATGATCCCAGCCTTAGTCAACCAAGTCATCTCTCGACAGTCCAGAATTTCCAGTGACACTGTATTTTCTTACTATTTCCTAATATTTCCAGTATTTTACTACACATGGTGGAACAGAGATAAATCATTCCTGCTGTGCTCTGTCCAAATTCTCAGAGCACAGATTTAAAAGGCTGTTGTTTTACATGACCAAGTTGGGGTGGCTAGTTACACAGAAATAGATGCCTGAAGCACAAGGATACTCATTGAATTAATTACCCTAATTACTCCTTCTTCACCAACCTCTGCACATGCCACACTTTCTGATTCTATGGTCAAAGCTCTGAGAGCTCAAGTGGACCCAATTCTACTTTAACTCTTTCCTACATGTGCTCTATATTGAGTCTTTCCCTGCTCTGGGTCAGAACAATCACATCTGATTTCTGTCCTGTAGAAATTCATGGGAGTGTCTAGACACCCCTGGCATGCTTTCCTGGTCTCTGGGAAATAATAATGGATTCATCCCCTCTGGATGTCACAACTGTTATTTCAAAAGGCTTGTAGGTATGTGTGGGGGGTGTAAATGTCCCTCCTGAGAACCAGCTATGAGGTAGTTCAGATGAAGAGACAGATCCGCCATTCAAAATGGGCACATTTCATAGCCAGTAATGAATTAGAAGCCGGCTGTGTCTATGAGACAAGAAAGGCACAAATACTAAAAATGTATTCAAATGTCTTTTTTTCCCTAATCACACAGGGTTTGAAATTGACTATGTTAATTTTCTTTTATCTTGGTTAGATTTTTAAACTTGCCCAATATTAATCAAATATTTATTATCATGTGCTCTTTGGTCTAGTCTTCATGGAATGCGCAGACTTAATAAAGAACACTGGAAATATAATCAGACAATGGTTTCAATGTGACACATGCTCTAATTTGTAGCTTTTTAAATATCATATTTTACATTGTATAAATCAAATTATATTGTATTTATTTATATTGTATAAATAAATAATGTATTCTATAAATTATCCGCCAGATGTTCTTTCAAACATTTACAGAAATTCATTTACACTTTGCTACAAATTTCTGACATAGGCCATACTGTAGCCATCCCCATTTTATAGCTGAGAATGAGAGCATAATGAAGTTCATTAATTGTCAAGGCCACAAAACTAGTAACTGGGAGGACTGGATTTCAAACAAATGTTGCTTGGGGTTCCATGACCTTCACCACTCCTTCATGTCACCTCCTGTCAGAATGGAAGCTGGAAGAAATACGCACCAGAACCCAAACTATGGTTTTACATAGGGAATGGAATGTAAGATTCCAGTTTTCACATACTCCCCCACTGCACCAGATTTAAAGATTCTCCCTAGTAAGTAGGTGCAGGGGATATAACCCCCATCTTGGGCAACTACCTGGTACATTTTCACAAACCAGGTTCTCTGCCATTCTATTCAGAAAATCACAGTTTGGTGATTGTGGAAGGACTTTTCTACATGATATGGCCCTGATTCCTCATTTACCAGATGAGAAATCAGAATGTTAAGTGAATCTGGAAATAGCTCAGAACATACAGCCAACCATAATGAACCCTGAAAAAGAGAACAAGAAAGAGGGAGAGAATGGGAGAGGGACAAAGAGAAGGAGAGGGATAGAGCCATCAAAGAGATAGTCTTATGTGTACTGACTGGATAAATTTAGTAAGAGCTGACTCTCATCCCCCTTACCCAAGTGCTCCAACAAAACTAAGAGTACTCTAAAGATATTTCAGGTGTGGTACTGGCGCACTTGTTAACCCATAATTGTCATGCAACTTGTACCCTATTTTCCTGTCTTTTTCCGGTTTCTACATCTGTTCTTTTGCAAATCATTTTAGAAAAAAGTTTACTGCCACCATGTGCCTAAAAAAAGTCAGTATGCATGCCATAGTTTCTGTCTTTAGATTTACCAAAATTACTGAGTGTCAGCATAGTGTTAGGTTTCATTTGGAGGTAAAGAGAAGGGTCTTCCTGATTGTGCAACATACTTTGTTTCCTGGGGCAGTCAGCTCTGCACGTGCCCAGAATTTTCATATCTTTAAGGACTGCTTCCATTAGATTCTACCTCTCAATTCCCATTCTCCATTGAGAAGCCAAACCAGCTCAAGATGCCTGGAAGGTATCCAGCTCTTTCTTCCAATTAAACTCCTCTTTTCCTACCCTTGTCATTGAACAAACTCTTCCAAGCATATGAAGAGATAAAAAAAAATTTCTTTGGGATCAGAGCAAGAATGGGGTGGGAGTACAGAGAATTTATATTAATGGGAGAGAGAGAGAGAGAGAGAGAAATGAGAGAATGAATGAGAAAATGAGAGAGAGAAGAATACCAGTCCAAAATGGCTTCCTTTAAGAATACAGAAGTCGTACCAAATAGAGAAGGGATAAATAAGGAATTTCATTGATGTTCAGGTAGACATTCCTGGACCTACATGAAAGTAAATGTGACATAATACCATGATTCTCATCTTTTTAAGTTATTCCAACTTATTTTCTTCACCAAAACTCCATGAGGTAGGCATAAGAAGGTGATGAATTTGGATCCATTTGTTTAGTTATATCATTCATGATCCCTTAGTAAATACATAGCAGATCTTGTATTAAACAGTGCCCAGTTTTTCTCAATACTGAACAGGGAATGGCAGAGGTTAATAGTGTTACCAGTGTCTACTGGTAAATTGCAATGCTCACTACCTAAAACACTGAAACTCAGGCAGAATGTTTGCTGATAATTTATAAGAAAAAGGTGGGGGGTGGGAGGTTGGGGGAACCAGGTGGTGGGTATTAGAGAGGGCACGGACTGCATGGAGCACTGGGTGTGGTACAAAAACAATGAATCTGTTATGCTGAAAATAAATTTAAAAAAATGATTTAAAAAAAAAAGAATTTATAAGAATTCTCTCTTAAAAGCCTCTGGACAGAATGTTAGTCAGCAAATACGTACAAGAACCTATTTTAGTCTTCAGGAACGAAATGAGGAATTTAACGGGCTTTTGAGTTTGCAGAATTTTCACAGTGGATCAGCAAAAAGTTATTTGTTCCAGGCATCCTGGTCGCTTATGCATTACTTTGATATGTAATATTCTATGGCTCTCTATTCAAGAGCCTTCTGCCTCACTTTCTCATCTCCAATCTGGCCCTTTGTGGGTAAAGCACACAAGAATATAATGGGAGCCAAAAAGGCCAGTTGGCTTCAGGCCTGTGTCAATATACCTCAAATTCTAATTTGGAGAAGACTGCATGGAACAGGATGTTATTTTATTTATTGATTGGTTTTTAAGTAAAATTTGAAAACTTAATTTATAGGCAATTAAATGCATACATTTTAAATGTATAACTCAGTTAGTTGGAAACAAGTTCATATGTCCATGTAACCTAACCACCACCCTAGTCAAGATATAGCACATTTCTATCACCCATAAGAGTGTCCCCATTTTGTTCCCATCACTCACACCATCTATCCCCACCTGCTCAACTACTCATTTGATTTCTATCACCATAGATTAGTTTTCATTATTCTAGAGTAGAATCATACAGTATATTCACCTTTGCATCTGCTTCTTGAGCTCATCTATGTTGTGTGTGTATTGAATAGTTTGCTCCTTTTTATTGTTGAGCAGTAGCCTTTTTGTTTATCTATTGACCTGTCGAAGGATATTTGGGACGTTACTGGTTCTGAGGTACTGTGGTTAAAGCTGCTCTCGCCCTTTTGACACAAGTCTCTCATTGGACACTGGATAAATTTTTTAGATCCACAGATTGTAAGGCTCTTCGTTTTTTCCTTAGAGGAAGTAGAGTTTCCCTGGCAGAGTTCCTGGTACCAGCTGGGTGACTGGGATTCATAAATGAACAACTCGTTTTTTTAGTTTTTCTATGAATGATAAAACTCTGGATCCCAGGAGTTAGAGGGAATGAGAAAACCAAATCAAAAGTGGTCTGTGAAAATCAAAGCCAGCACTGCCACACTGAAAAAATTGATTCAGGTATGACTTGGTCATAAGCATTTCAAAGAAATTAGCAGCCTCCCTTTATTTTTTCTTAATTATTTTTATTAACATATAATGTATTATTTGCCCCAGGGGTACAGGTCTGTGAATCGTCAGGCTTACACACTTCACAGCACTCACCATATCACAGACCGTCCCCAATGTCCATACCCAACAACCCTCTTCATATCCCCCTCCCTGCAGCAACCCTCAAGTTTGTTTTGTGAGCTTAAAAGTCTCTTATGGTTTGTTTCCCTCCCGGTCCCACCTTGTTTCATTGTTTCCTTCCCTACCCCCAAACCCCCCACTCTGCCTCTCAAATTCCTCATATCAGGGAGATCATATGATGATTGTCTTTCTCTGATTGACTTATTTCACTAAGCATAATACCCTCTAGTTCCATCCACGTCGTTGCAAATGGCAAGATTTCATTTCTTTTGATGGCAAGAAGCCTCCCTTTAAATAGCATATAAATATAACTGCCATGGAGCAAAATCCTCAAAATGCATCCCTTTTCAGTGGCAATACTGTCTTAGTATTTAGGAATGGCCATGCATATAAAAATAAGTAGGGAACCTAAAAGGAAATGGAAGACACAGGAAGCTTTTTAAAAGAATTTATAAACATGTGAACTATTTTATCACAGATATAGAAAGAGGGGGGAGGGAGTGTTGGCCAACTTCCTTTAAAAACAATAGCAGCAACAGTGGCATTTTATGGAATATTTGAGTGCCAGGCACCATCCTAACAGCTTTTCTCCATGCGCCTTAATTAATTTGTCATATAACTCACTGAGATGGATGTTGTTATAGGATTACTTGTGACCACCCCCCCAAAAATTTATAGGTTGCAGTCTTAACTCCCGGAATCTCAGAATGCAACTGTGCTTGGAGAGAGGGGTCTTGAAAGTGGTAATTACATTAAAAATGCATAAACAGGGCGCCTGGGTGGCTCAGTGGGTTAAGCCGCTGCCTTCGGCTCAGGTCATGATCTCAGGGTCCTGGAATCGAGTCCCGCATCGGGCTCTCTGCTCAGCAAGAAGCCTGCTTCCCTCTCTCTCTCTGCCTGCCTCTCCGTCTACTTGTGATCTCTCTCTGTCAAATAAATAAATAAAATCTTTAAAAAAAATGCATAAACAATGAATCTTGGAACACTGAAAAAATAAAATAAAATGAAAAAAAAATCATTTTTGGATCTAAAAAAAAAATAAGTTCACAAACTTGGGCTCCAGTGCACTGTGCTCTCTACCTAAGAGGAAATTCAGACACAAACAGAGGGAAGACATGTGAAGATACAGGGAGAACGTGGCCATCAACAAACCAAAGAGAGGCCTCAGAAGGAGCCAATCCTGCCAATGCCTTGATCTCAGACTTCCAGCCTCCAGAGGTGTGAGGAAATACATTTCTGTTGTTTAAGCTCACAGGTTGTGGTACTTTGTTAGAACAAACTCAGCAGACTAATGCTGTGCTACATAATGTCTCTATTTTACAGATATGAAAACCAAGGATCATCATAACTTGCTCACAAGCCTGTATGCCCAGTAATGAAGCTAGCTGGCTGACTCAAAAGCCCATGCTTGTAATTGTTAGATATATAAAAAACTATTTCTTTCTCAAGTAATGAAAATAAAGTTGAAGGCAGGTCTCTATCTTGCAGGAACTTACAACTCATTGTGAAGACAAAACTTCTGTAATGGGAGGCAGTTACATGGCCCAGCTGTCAAGTCTGAACAGCCCAAGGAGTTGTAGGACCAAGCTGAACATTTTTTTTAAAAGACTAGTCTAGGACTGTGTGCCCAAATCTGATCTAACCCACAGCACAACTGCTCTTCACCCCTTGAGCTAGACTCAGGGGTGACAGAAAGGGGCAGTTTGATAGTCTCCTGAAAAGAACAAATAAACAAACCAGATTGCCTGGTATGGTTCCTGAATAATGGCCCCCCAGAGATGTCCATATCTTGATCTCTGGACCCTTGAGATATGTCAGCTTATGTGATAAGAGGGACTTTGTCAATGTGACTAAGTTATTGATCTTCAGATGGGGAGGTTATCCTGGATCCTGGGCCCAATGTAATCATCATGGTCTTTACAAGAGGGAGGAAGGAGGGTCAGAGAGAGTAGAAGATACGGTAATACGATCAAGGGTTTGGAGTGATGTAAGGAAGGGGAAAGGTGACCTCTAGAAGCTGAAAAAGGCAAGAGGATCAGATTCTCCCCTGAAGGTTTCAGAAGGAACACAGCCCTATGGCCACTCTAACTTTAGACTTCTCACCCCTGGAACTATAAGAAAATAAATTTGTGTTGTTTTAAGCCACTATGTTTGTAAGACTGGCAATAGGAAATGAATACACCTGTGTCTACATGCCAGGTGCTTTTGACCTCCACCAATCCCATGGCTGGCAAGTGTTTGAATCAGGGTTCAGATTATTTTCCTGAGATGAAGTCCAGCTTTCCTTAGGCCAACTGGGTGCCCAGAGCCCTGTACCTGAGGCTATGAATAGGGAGTAGGGTATCTTTAGCCTCCAACTCTTCCTACCATCCTACACAGGCCCGTGTGGTTGGTCCCATGTTACAGAGAGGTAAAAATGGTGGGTAAGAACAGTGGAGAGACTCACCACAGCTAAGAGTGGCAGGATCTGGTCCAGATCCCCATTTGCCAGAGCCTGGAACCCACATAGTTTTTTTTTTTTTAATTTTATTGCAGCAAAATATACACAACCTAAGAATTATCATCTTAACTAATTTTAAGCGTACACTTCAGTGGCACTGAGTAAATTCACTCTGTTGTGCAAGCAGAGAAAACTCTGCCCTGTATCCATTAACTATAAATTCCCATTCCTCCTCCACAGTCCTTGGCAACCACCATCCTACTTCTGTCTCTATGAATTCGACTACTCTGGGTACCTCATATAAGTGGAATCCTACGGTGGTTGTCATTTTTGTTTCTGGCTTCTTTCACTCAGCACAACGTCTGCAAGCTTCATCCATGTTTAAAGGTCACATTTTTTAATCTTGGCATCATTTCCAGCTATCCACAGGGAAGCTTTGGCATGGCTCAGTGTGGAGGCTGTGCAGATCAACTCAACACCCACAACCCAAATTTATGGAACAACCTGGGACTCATTCTTGGTCACAAAGAATATTGTAACACTCAATTCTGAGCCTGAAAGTGTGGTCCAACAATCCCTGCACTGCCCACAGAAAGGCTTACTAATTACAAGAGAATTAAGATAACTGCAAAATCCTTCGAGCTCATAATTTCCACCTACCCTCCTCCTATACAAACACAGATATCACACAGAATGATGCTTCCACTGTTGATTTCCTTTGCTCCTCCTGATGGTCTGAAACATGACACAGGGAGAAGAAAGTGGTGTTTGTATTCTACACAGTTAAAAAAAAATAATAAAAAGAAGAGTTGGTCTTCTTTGACTTTATGTCAATCATTCCATGATAGATGAGTGTTTACATTATTTTGTAAAACAATACAATATTTGGTTCACTGCTCACAATACTTTTTTGTAAAAAAAAAACTTAAAAATCCATATTCCACACACACAGTGACATGGTAATGGTGACTATGTTTCACATAATTGTTGATGTAGTTTTTACTTCTTAGCAGCTAACACATTCCATCTGGACAATTAATTAGCTCTTAGAAGGTCAGCACCTAAAGTACCATGAAGCCATTTTCAAGCACTGTCCATGAAGACTCATCCCTCCTTGCTCTTCTGGTTATGTGGCACGTTTTCATCCCGGGGAATACCTCCCTGGCTAGTTGTATGTAACAAGTCAGTCTTTTTCCATTGTAGTCTGACTAGATACTTAAAAAAATGTTTTTGGCTTAATGGAGTTTGGGTTATGTCATAGATATGAAAAATAAAGTAAATAAGAAAGTGAGGTTAAATATTTCTGAGTTAAAAAAGAAAAGAAAACTGCATCCCACTGTAGAAAGAAACACCTTCGAGCTAGAAAACATTTCAGGACAGTTATATTTGTTATTCTTCTGGGTTTATGTTCCAGAACCAGAATTGGGGTCATTTTGTTTCTCAAATGGTCTCCTTGATCCTAACCTGTTATTTATTTTCATCATCAGAATGTTTTCAAGACAGAGCCAGAGTTACCAAGTCAGCATAAGCAGCAAATGGCCTAAAGATTCTGGAAATTGAGCAAACTCATGTCATATATCACAAGTCAACCCAGATCATTCAGGTCAAACATGGGGGGTCCTCATGAGTATTTGGGTAGCTTCTTCTTATCACAAATGGCCTAAAGATTCTGGAAATTGAGCAAACTCATGTCATATATCACAAGTCAACCCAGATCATTCAGGTCAAACATGGGGGGTCCTCATGAGTATTTGGGTAGCTTCTTCTTATCACAAATATTAATATTATTACTGAACAGATATATCTTCAAAGCTACACGCTATTTGGCTTTTGTTATGTGACTTTATCTAATGTTTTTACCTCTGACTGTTTCTCTCATCTCCAGCTGGACAACTTTACTCAAAATAGAAACTTTTCTGAGCATAAATCAAAGTGGCTTTCCACAAGATTTCATGTACATGGAGCTTCTGAGATTATTTCTCGCTACTCATCAATAATTTATAGTAATTTTTGTGCTTTCATCTTTTAAATTCTATACTGAATTAAAAGTGATTATGTACCAACTTTACAATACTACTGATTCCATATTTGTCTGTGTATATACCATTACCCAAAGCTTTATATTTTCATACACTTTCATATTGCTATCAAGCACCCTTTCGTTACAACTTGAATGACTCCTTTCACCATTTCTTATGGGACTGGTCTAGTGATGATGAACTCTCTCGGCTTTGTTTATCTGGGAGTCTTGTTTTCTCTTTCATTTTTGGAAAATAGTTTTGCTAGGTAGAGTACTCTTGGTTGGCAGATTTATTTATTTGTTTGTTTGTTTATTTTCAGAACTTTGAATATATTATTCCATTCCCTTCTGGTCTTCAAAGTTTTTGTGGGTAATTCTATGAGAGCTTCATGAGTTGTTATTCCCTTACAACTTTTTTTCTTTTTAAGATTTTATTTATTTATTTGACAGAGAGAGATCACAAGTAGATGGAGAGGCAGACAGAGAGAGAGGGGGGGGGAAGCAGGCTCCCTGCTGAGCAGAGAGCCCGACACGGGACTCGATCCCAGGACCCTGAGATCATGACCTGAGCCGAAGGCAGTGGCCTAACCCACTGAGCCACCCAGGCGCCCCTCCCTTACAACTTTTAAGACTCTCTCTTTGCTTTTGCTTTTTGACAGTCTGATTACAGTATGTCTTAGTGTTGGTCTCTTTGGGTTAACTCTGGTTGGAGTTCTTTTAGCTTCTTGAATTTGTATGTCCTTGAATTTGGGAAGTTTTAGCTATGATTTCTTCAAATAGGCTTTTTGCCCACTCTCACACCACCCACTGTCCCCCTCCATAATCTCTTTCTGAGACTCCCAGAGTGCTTCTATTGGTCTACTTGACAGTATATCATAAGTCTCTTAGGCTTTGTTCATTTTCCTTCTTCTTGTTCTTCCTCTTATCCCACTTCTTCTCCTTCTCTGACTGGATCATTTCAAATGATTTGCCTTCAAGTTTGCTGATTCTTGTGCTTGATAGTCAGTCTGTTGTTGAGCTCCTTTAGTGAATTTTTCAATTCAGTTTCTGTATTCTTCAACTGTAGAGTTTGTGTGGTTCTTTTTTATTGTTTCTCTCTCTTTGCTGATATTCTCACTTTGTTCATACATTGTTTACTTGATTTCATCTTGTTGTGTGTTGTGTTTTCCTTTAGCTCACTGAGCGTTTTTATGCTGGTTATTTTGAATTCTCTCTCAGATAACTCATAGGTCTCTATTTCTTTAGGGTTTGTTTCCAGAGATTTATTTTGGTCCTTTGATTTGGCCATGTTTTCCTGTTTCTTTGTATGCATTGTGATCTTTTGTTGAGATCTGGATATTTGAAAAGAACAGCTACTTCTTCTAGTCTTTATGGATTATCTTCATGTAAGGGAAAATCTTCTCCAATAAGCCTAGCTAGAGATGCAGTAGGTCTCTCCAACCTTTTCTGGATTGTGACTTCTCTAGGCTTGTGTGTGTAATTTCCCAGCTGAAGAAATGTGCCTGTTTCTACTCACCAACTTCCCTTGGTGTCTTGTCTGCCATCCTGTAGTCTTTCTGATGCTATAGCAAGTCAAGAAGCCCACCTTTGTTCTCAGTGTCTCCCAGGTATCCAAAGTGTACTATTTATTGCCTTTCTTGTCAGTGCTCTGAGTGAGGTAAGATAGAAACTACTCTTTGGAAGCACCCTAAAAATCCAGATCATTGAACATGTGATCCATCTTTATTTCCCTTCCAAGGGAGAGAGACTGAGTTGGGAATTTTCTTCCAATCATGAGCATATGCTGGGAGTGAGATGGAGTTTGGTGGGTAAGTGCTATGGACTTTCCTACCTACTCCAATGCATCTCTTTTTGGCCTTGCACATCTGGGGGTGCTGTAACCTCTCAACTGGCTTCTGATGTTGTCACAAAGGCAATCATATGGTTTATATATCTAGTCCATATTATTGTTAAATCAATGTCTCCAAGGGGAAGGACTCTCTGGGGCTTCCTATTCCACCCTGTTGCTAATGCCACTCGGTTCCTCTCTATAGTCATTGGTGATATGAGCACTTGCACTTTTGCAGGTTTTTCTTTAAGATACCTGTTTATCTTGGCAGCTGATTAAAATTTTCCTTAAAGTTACTTCAAGTTGCTTCTACCTGTGCTAATACATGTCTTCTTATGAAATCCTTGTCACTCATCACTGTTCAGTGTTTATACTTGTTCAACAAATGTGACAGGTAAATATTTCACAAATCACTCAACTGAACATTCTTCTTAAGGGAAGGCAACAATGGTGTTCCTTTCTCTGCTAACTAATATAGTGAAACAATTAAAATAATGTTGGTCAGGCATGCCTTATTCTTTCCTTTCTTGAATCTTACAGCTTCTTTCTCCTTATCTGTTTTATCATAATCCCCTCTCCCCCAAACTATTTAATAGTTTTCATTCTGTGCCTTTTTATGCATTTTCAACCCATCTTCCTAGTAAACACAACAGTCAGGACTCCTTTATGTCCATAGAAGGTATAAGTGGTTTTAAGGCTGTAAAAGCTGAATGCTCAAGAATCAGGTTAGGCTTACGAGTGCTGAAACTAAGCAAAGGAATTCCCTCTTCCCCCAAAAACCCCAAATCTTGCATGGTGGGGATACTATGGTAATAGTGGGAGAGATAGTCAAGAAAATGGAAAATCCAGACATAATGGAATAACAATAACAATATTTTTACATGTAAAAATGGGGAGACAGTGGCTGCAAATAATGGCTTCTGTGCAACTGTGTCACTCTTAGGAAAGAGCACCGACAGCCAACTGCATCCTTGTAGTATTCAATACAGTGAATCCCCAAATGAGTGCCTTCTTTTCCTTAGACCTTTCTTAAGTGCCTTTTGCACTCATACTCTGACTCTGACACTAAACCAGATCAACTTTGCCTTGCAGTTAACAAGGGAGTTTGAAGGGCTCTAATGGGCTTCACTCCTGGTCAGTCTGTAGATCTCCAGTAAGTCAGGCATTTTCTGGTTATATAACCTTGTAGGAAGAGTCCTCAATTAGAAGTCGGGGATACAGATTCTTGTCCATCATCTTACCTAGGACTTTCTATCTGATATTTACCCAGGAATCAGTTGGCTCTCCATGACAGTCCATATTCATTTTGAAAAGGGAAGGGAAGATGATCAAATACACACACTGCTAGTAACTGAAATGCTCAAGGCAATTTCAGAATTGGGGGACTTGGGCCATGAAGGTGAATATTTTTCCTCTACATCAACATTATTTATCCTTACTCCTAATGCCTGGGTAGAATACTCATGGGGTGGAGCAAGATTCCCAGAATAATTTTATGTAAAGGTTTTAGGTTGTGGTGTATACAGAGTGCTGGAACTGAGAAATAACCACTTACAAGGAAGCTCTAATTACTTAAGTTTAATGTCTGTTATGTTTCCTGGGGAAGACCTATTCAGAACCAGGAGGATAGAACAAAGAAATAATCACTTACTTTTGAAATAAGCTGCAATGTTGTCCTAAAGATGAATTTTATTCTGTTCAATAAAACACCATTTTTTTTTGTCTCTTACTATGAACAAAGTACAAAAATTTCTGACTTATTCTATATGTAACTTATGTCACAGATTTATCATCAGGAAAAGTGACATGAATAATATTCTTTCTTTTCTTCACTTTCATTCTAGGACTTAGGCCAGTGCTTCACTGATCTGAGCCCCAACTTTCTTAGCTGAAACACAAAAGTAATAAGCTACCCCTTACACAAGGGGTAGAGGATGAACACGGAAGGAAGGAGCAGAATTATAAGTCTTACTGTGGAGCTTGGATGTAGGTGGTATTCAATAAATGTTAATTTCCTTTTCATTCTGAATTCTGGAACATTTTTAGTGGAGTAAGTGACTAAGTTGAAATATTTTATAAGTCTAAGTAATATTAAAAAATAGTAAATATTACTAAAACAGATTCACTAACACCATACAAAGCTAAGGGCATGTAGACTAAACTGATGGAAAATGAACAAATTATTCCCACAGATAAATGGGAAGAATAAATTCAGCAGAGATAGAGAAAGGGCAGTCCAAAAGAAATTTCAACCAGATGAATAGATAAAAAATGTCTGAAGAAGGAGAATGTTGCTTTAAAACTCTTGGTAGGATGAAGCAGAAAACTAGGACTCCATGGAAAAGATATATATTTCAAGGATTTACTACTTGCATTCACTTGTGGCCAACTGTTCCTGTAGGGTAGGGATCAGTGACATACTATACGCTTGCAGTCACTTTGGCTCCCAGAAAGAAATTATAGAATCTTGGTTTAATGTTATTGTCACAGCTGTTGTTGACAGTTGTTATTAGCAGCTGCAACTCCATTTCTTAGAAAAGACTTGACAGGTGGTATTGGTTGAGGACAGACATACATGGGGATTGTCTTGGTAAATTCAGACCCATGGAATTGCTGGTGCGACGTTGGGTTAATAACTGGCGGCTATCATAATATATCATGTAATGTCAAAATGATTTTAATGTTGTCTCATCAAGTAAGATAGGACATGCAATGATGCCCCACTGCATGGGGAGAAATTGAGGAAAGAGACATATCCTTCTCTGAATTCCACCTGTACTTTTGCTTTTGCATTCCTCAGTATACCTCTATATAGTAAATTGTGGATGTGGAGTAAACCTCATATTTTTTTAAAATTAACATACAATGTATTACTTGTTAAACTCATATTTTTATTTCCAATCATGGAATATATATTTGCCAGATCCATCCAATAGATTACAAAAAGGAGCCAAGATTACTTATTATCAATAAAAGGTGAAATGATTCACTACTCTCTCCCTTGAATCTGGGCTTCTGTCTTTTAGTCTTAAGATGCAGCAGAAGTGGTGGGGTACCAGCTCCAAACCTCAGTCTCTAGAGGCCTTGAGCCTGACTCTCAGTAGGAATTCTTCCATCATTATTTGAGCAAGCCTGGGCTAGCCTGCTGGAGAATATAAGGTGCAGCCTTCCCAGCCTGAGACATTCAACAAATCCAGCCAAGAGAAGCCCACACCAGAAGGATAATCTCACTGAACTTAGCTCTAATTACTGACCCACAGAATCATCAACTATATAAGATGGTTGTTCTATGGATGGATCTAGAGGGTATCATGCTAAGGGAAATAGGTTAGACTGAAAAAGACCAATACCAGATGATTTTGCTTATACATAAAATCTAAAAAATGAAATGAACAAACAAGAAAGGAAGAACAGATAGATCCATAAATATAGAGAACTGACGATTGGCAGAGGGGAGGGAGATGGAGGGGATGGGCAAAAGGGGTGAAGGGGAGTGGAAATTATTCATCCCATAATTGGGATGAATAAGTCACAGGGGTGAAAGATACAACATAGGGATACAGTCAATGCTCTTGTGATAATGTTGTATGGTGACAGTAGCTACAATTGTGGTGAGCATAGCATAACACATAGAGGTGTCAAATCACTATGTTGTACCTGAAACTAATGTAATATTGTGTGTCAACTACACTACAGTAAAAACAAGTTTAAAAGAAAAAAAATAAAATGGTTGTTTTAAGTCAGTTGTTCTATAGTTCATTATATAGAAATAGATAACTGATACTATCCAGCACTTATCCACAGAGTTAGAACTCAATGAATGTGAGCTGTATGACTGATTAACCAGCTCATTTTCTCTTCTCAAGATCTGGATAAGTGGTCTAGCAGTGTCTCAGACTGAACTGTTGGCTCTGATTCTTCATTCTGGATCTATACTTGATTCCACATAACTTTGTAGTTTTCCTTAAAAAATGTAGAATGTACTTTCTTTGGATGCTGGAATGAGAGCGGAAGTGAGGGTTCATCAGTTCTGAGCCTAGAATGAAGAGGTCTGGTATTTTACTTGCTCTATTGTATTTTTACCACTGCCACAAGAAGATAGCTGCTTCTGTCTCAGTCTGGGACCCAGAATATCTGTATATGAAATAAATGTTTATTGTTTTGTACAACTGAGATTTAGGGGTGGTTGTTACACAGCAATAGCTGACTCAAACAAACAGTGTTATTTTGACACTAAGAACCTGTCTAAACCCCCTTCCCTGGTAAATGAGTGACTGGGATCCAGGATTCTGGGCCCTTTGCCTGCAGAACAGTCATTGAGAAACTTTGGAAAAATGATCTTCAGAAGCCACATCAAGATCCAACCAAGCAGAGAGTCCTATCAAAGCATCAGAGAGATGGGACAAGGCAGAAAGGCAGATACCAGGTAAAGGGGCCTCAAAACCAGAGCTGGAAGCAAAGCAAGTAAGTTCTGGAAGAAAAGTAATAGGAGATGAGACCTGAAGAGATTTCATGAAAGCCTTGGCTTTTTCGAGGGATGTCTATGTCGTTACTCCTGACAAGAGAATGAGTTGTTAAGCCAGTTTAATAAAGTGGGCTTTTGTGGAGAATAAGGTATGCTCTTCAACTCCTTCTCTTCCTCTGGAGCCACAAGGATGTAGCTGGCCACCAGCCATCTACAGCTGTTGGTAGTTAGCTCAGCCCCTTGGGTGATACAGGTGTGGTCTCTCATCTTAGGGACATGAATTTGCTCTTCTCCAGATGTTCTGCTCACATTCTGGCAGGCCCATTTCCTACCCATCACTGGGTATCAAGACAACGTGTGTGCTTAGCTTCTAGAATAGCTATCCAACTGAACTTTTTGTGATGATGAAAATGGTCTATGGTCTGCACTGTCCAGTATGGTAACTGTTATTGACATGGGGTTACTGAGCACTTGAAATGTAGCTGGTGTGACTGAGGAACTAAATTTCAAAATTAAATTAAATTTTAGTTAATTAAAATCACACAACTTAATTTAATCTTAAATGTGGCTAGTGGTTGCTAAACTGGGTGGTACAATTCTCGAGGGAAGCGTGCTGGTCAACTCCACTACATTATGAAGCTTTAATAAATACTACTCATTAAAAAGAGAAACCAAGCCTTTCCAGCAAGAACCACAGGCTTGCTGTCCCTCCTGCAGCTTCTGCTTCAGAACTGAGCAAACCAGGTGTTGGCAGTCAGCACATAGAGTGATAGAGGTTAAATTTCCAGGGCCAAAAGCCACTCTTTCTGAGGAAGGTTTTTATGGCGGAAGAGTTGCCACCATCCAAAGAAAATGGACACTAGTACAACAGGCCTGTGGCGTTTTCAAGCCTCTCGGCAAGTTCTAGAGTATGCAGCAGCCGCTGATAGGAACCTCCTTCTCCTACTTGATTAGAGAGACTCAGAACTCAAGTCAAAACATTTGGTGCCTCCTATTGTTTAAAAACCCACACCAAAACAAAAAGCAGAAAATATTTATAACTGAACTCATGTGAACTCATTTTTATGCTCCAGGGTTGGAAAATAATCCAGGATGGTTGGAATGTGAAGTTTGCTTTCAGATATGCTATTCCCCAGTTTAGACAAAAGCAGAGTGTGTTGCAAAAGGCCTTCTCAGATGTCTACACTTAAAGAATGAGAGTGCAAATGTTCTGGACTGTGTTCCCTGAAACAGATTTGTCATTTTTCAGCTCTCTCTGATCAGAACCTCTTCATAAAAGGGTGTGAATTATGGCTGCTCGTTTGATGACCTTTAAGCGCTGGTACCATATCACTCAGAGAGACTCTCCAGATGTTACCCAAGCGTTTTTGCCTTAGTTTCCCTCTTTTGTATTCCTTTAAACATGCACTGACTTTCAGCTACCAACAAGCTAGCCTCTTTTTGTTTTTAAGATTTTATTTATTTATTTGTCAGAGAGAGAGATAGAGAGTACAAGCAAGCAGAGTGGCAGGTAGAGGCAGAGAGAAAAGCAGGCTCCCCACTGAGCAAGGAGCCTGACATAGGACTCAATCCCAGGACCTTGGGATCCAGACCTGAGCTGAAGGCAGTGGCTTAACCAACTGAGCCACCCAGGTGTCCCCAAGCTAGCTTCTTAATGGCCCAATCTCATCTGTGCAAAGAGTGTGTGCTAACTCTGGTCACCATCTTGGAACATCTCAACATCAAACTCCAGCTCCCCATCCTGCCTCAGTCTCCAAAGGCTCTTTCCAACTTCCTGAAAGCTGTGGTGCTGGCACAGTGCAATCCTGTGCTTCAGTACTCATCTTGAATTCTCATCTGGTACTCTTTCTGTCCTTGACTTTGCAAGTGCACAGCAGGAACTTTGTAGGAGCTGCCTAAAAGAGCCCCTGGAAACCCATCACCTCCTTGCATTTTCCTTGATGTCTGCACAAGAAGGAGCTCAATGGATCCCTGACATTAGATTGAAGGGCTGATAAGAGCCACAGGTCTACATTTGCAACACCAGGAGATTTGGCATTTCTGGGCTTCAGTGCCTCATGACAATGATCTGCCATGAGCAGATCAGCTGGGAAGAGAGTTTCTGAAGGAAAGGTGGTGGAATGGGTGGTTCTGGGCAGCACGGTAAGAGCAGAAGACTGGATATGCTCTATAGCCTTGTTCTTGGTGTGGTTTGAGGTAGGGCAGCAGTGTTACTCAGTATCTGGTTAAAAATGCCGAATCTCAGCCCCTTCCCCAGACCATGTGAATCAGAATCTGCATTTTAACTAGATCCCCAGTGATCTACCTGTGCATTAAAGTTTGAGAAATGCTGATCTATAAGTAAACAGACATTTGGGGTTGTACCTAAGGAGTGTAAGTCCTCATAAAAAGGAACGCTTCACTTCACTGCATGTTTGAGAACTAGATATAATTCCTGAAGGGACCAGAATCAGCACACTCTGAGAAAGAATGCCAAAATCCAGTTCTTTACATGGGTGAACAATATTATGTGTCCTTAATAAAAAAAAACAAAAACAAAAAACAAAACCCTTTACCCATATTCATGTCTGAGAAAATTAGGTCTAAAGGATAAGGGCTGGGGCACCTGGGTAGCTCAGTGGGTTAAGCCTCTGCCTTCAGCTCAGGTCATGATCTCAGGGTCCTGGGATCGAGCCCCACATAGGGCTCTCTGTTCAGCAGGGAGCCTGCTTCCTCCTCTCTTTTTCTCTGCCTGCCTTTCTGCCTACTTGTGATCTCTGTCTGTCAAATAAATTAAAAAAATCTTAAAAAAAAAATAAAGGCTAAGGGCTACTGCTGAGGTGGGGTGGGTGGGATAACTATTCAAGGAGCTAAGAGATCTAGGGGGGAAATGAGCCTATTTTGACTCTGTTGGTTTCGTAATGTCAATCTCTGGGAATCCACTCAAGCATCCATACAGGACCGCTGCCAGAACAGAGGAAGGCACAACTAAACAGATAGGCATCAAGAGGGATCCTTATAAACAGGAAGTTTGGTGGGATTTAGGGGGGGGTCAGAAATTACATTCTTTGCCTCATTTTATTACCTCCAGACAGTGAGAGTGAAGAGTCTGGGAAATGAACTTGGAATTGGCTGCTCAAGAAAGAGAACAGAAAATCCTACAGGCACTTTTCAAAATCAAACCCATACCAGAAAGAGACCAGCAGCCCTTAACACTTGTGCTTTTCAGGTAAGAAACATTTTCAGAGCCAGTGATAACATCATTCAGCAGAACACTAGGAGAGGCCCCTTGAAAAATGTCTCTGGGCTTTGCCAAAATTTACCCTGGTAGATGAAGGAGAGCCAGGAAAATTAACCTTCTCTTTCTCCAGGTAACATAGACTAACAACAAGGCCAGAGTTGCAGCTTTTTCCAGTTCTACAAATGCTCTCCCTTCTGATCTCTCATGCTAGGACAGAACCCCACATCTCATTTCTCAGGTAAGGAACAAGTGAATTATCCATCCATTCGCTCAGCAAACACAAGACAGAAGACCCAATCATGTCCCAGCAGGTGGGGTCTCATCTGACTTCTTTCACTAATGTGTTGGGTGTCCCAGTGACATCAGATGACAGCTGCAGCTGCCTGCCCCCCAGATGAACCCCTGTCTTGCTTTCAAAGCTTCAGTGTCAAGGTCTGGTAATGTCAGTTCTTATTCTTCCCGTCTCTTCCTCTCAAGAATGCCTAATCTCCCAAACCATCTGTATGGTTTCCCATGACAGAGCACTGCAGAATGTACTGGTTTTGAAGAGCTCTGAACTTGAAATGCTCAAGTGCAATCATTATCTCTTCAAGCCTCACCCCAAAGAAGATTGACAGCACATAGGCTCTTAAGACTCCCCAGTTCATCATTTCTTTTATCCCAAAGGGAAAAGAATCACCATTTAAGCTTATTTCTAACATGCTGGAAGCTGCCCTGATGATAAAAAGATCTGCTTAACTAGTCAAGGTGACGTGAGGAAGCTTTGCAGGATTATAGCTTGGATGCACTGCAAGACCCTCAGGCTAGGCAGATTTTGATGGGATTCCCAGTTGCTGAATTAACTTTGGGGATTATGGAGTGAGTCAACCAAAGAAAACTGGTCTAGTTCCTCTGAAAATGCAAAGGAGGGCCTTTGTGGGGGTGGGGTTGGGCTGTGTGGGGCGAAGTAGCAGGAATTTTGTGACTTCTGGTGGGTTCCAAGTATTTGTTTTTCCCCCCTCTGTGGGACAAAGTGCCTAAAACCATAGTTATCCCCCACCTTCCATTTTTCCTTTTTGATCAACTTTCCTCTCAGTTAAGATATTCCTTTGCCATAATTTAATCTGCACCCACACTTTATTACTTGCATGACAAGCCATAACCAGAACTGCTCTTCTCTTAAGATTATCATCTGTCATTGGCAATAAACTACAGTTCCTTCTGTCAGTTTCCAATAACCTTAATCCAAACCCAAATGGGGCCTAGAACTCTTTATCATATAATGCATCAAAGGGAGGGGCTGCAGCCCAGAGGAACACCCCACAAAAGGCTGCCCAAAGTGGTTGGATGTTAGCTAAGTTGGTGCTCCAGATATGTAACGTGTATAACAAGTTATTCCAAAGTGTGATGGCATAAGTCAACCATTTCTATGCTCACAGATCCTATAGATCCATGGAGAGAGCTCATCTGCTCTAGCTGGCAATGTTGGTGTGGCTTGAGGATTGCTTGTTCTGTTTGGCTCTGGGCTGGAAACATTCAAATAGCTGGAGTAAGAAATCTGGGGATCCCTAGGCTTCTCTTTCTACCCTTGTACTGTCTCTCTAGCATGGCAGCTCAGGGTAGTTAGACTTCTTTCATGGTGTCTCAGGGCTCCAAAGTCCATGTCCTAAGAACCTTGACAGTGAGCAGGGGAAGCCCTATTGCCTTTTCTGATCCAGTTTTGAAAGCCAGGCAGTGTCTCTTCCCTCTCACTCTATTTTCTGGAAGTGAAGCACTAGGCAGCCCACAGTCATGTGTCTCAAGCCACCACAGTTGGGCAGGAGTGGCTTGGGGAGATGTATGGATGCCAGGAAGCAATGTTGGGGAGGGGGCTGGGAGTTCTGGTCTGCTCTGATGGTCCACCCTGCCATGGGTTTGCATTTTGGTTTGTTGGAATCTGAACCATTCCAAACTCCCAAAAGTTTCAACGGTTGGCCACAGACCCTTTCAATTCTGAGGACAGAGTCAGGCATGCCTTGAGAATCTCTTCTGCTTCCATCTGAAATAACAATTTCTGTCACTGTTCTACCCAGTTAGTCCTTACAGTGGCTCCGTGGGATAGGTATTATCACTGTGACCATTTTTCAGATGAAGAAACAGAGGTACATGAGGCATAAAAAATACTTACTTAAGATCACCTAGTTGGTACATGGATGTTATGTGCCGAATTGTGTCTCCCAAAATATATGTTTCAGTTTGAATCCCCAATATCTCAGAATGTGACTGAATTTGGAGATAGGCCTTTAAAGAGATGATTAAGGAAAAAGAGTCCTATGGATGGGCCCTAATCCAACATGACTGGTGTCTGTATGAGATTAGGACACAGACATGCATCCAGGCAAAACCACATGAACACACAGTGAGATCAATGACCATCTACAAGTCAAGGAGAGAAGCCTCAGACGAAACAACCCAGCTGGCACCTTGATCTCAGACTCCCAGCCTTCACAAGTGTGAGCAAAGAGATTCCTGTTGGTTAAGGGCCCCAGTCTGTGGTACTTAGTTAGGCCCCTAGGAGACCAATGCATGGTGACACAGGAATCTGAACCCAGGTATCCTGACTCTAGCCCACATTCTCACCCATTCTACTCTGGGTCTGGAAAGTGGGGGTCTCCATCAGTGATCCTCTTCCCCAAATTTCCCCACCATTAGTAAAACAATGTTTTTTTAAGACAGGCTGGCACTCCTCACTGGCAAATTTCAAGGAGGATGCTCAGGGGGAATGGGAGGAGAAAGCAACTCAAAGTGAGTGGGAAAAACCCACTTGAAATGAAATTATTTATAATAGGACGAGAGGAGTTTTAAAGCCCCCTGGGATTTGGCTTGGAAGTTGGAGATCAAAAACAGAAGTCACAGAGCCCCTCAGAGCCTCCCTGACTTCATTACCCTGAAGTTATATAATATACAGCCTTGGCTGAACCAGGCACTAGAAATTCCTGCTGGGACACCCCTGTTCTTTTTATTAAATCTTTCTTTTTACAGTTGCTGCTCTGAGAGACAGAAAGTTATGGGGCTGGTGATGGATGAGAATATGTTGGCAGGTGGGTGGCTCAGGATACAGACCTTGGATGGCAGACTTCTCCCAGGAGACTTTCCCTGCTCTAGACTTCAAAGAGGGGACCCCAGAACTGTCCGCCCAAACTCAAGTCTTCATTACACCACCATTTACCCTCCCAGATCTGCCCTGAAACAAACATCATGGTTTGTTGTCCCATGTGCCCATGTGGAAAGAAAAGGCCTCAATGCCAAGGTCACCTCCACTAGACATCTCAAAGCTCTACTGCTTCAAGACTGGAAGGCTGCTTCTGTTCCTTGCTGGTCAATGATGGAGGATGGTGGGAAGAAGGGCCTGGATGTATGTCCATGACTGCCATGGTTTTGTGGGCTTCTTGCCTAACATCTCCGGGTAATACTTCAAAGTACTGTAGGGGTGTACTACTGGGGGGCGGGGCACAAATGCACTGGCACAGAACCCACTAGGCCCTCTCCATGACCCATTCTCACACCTCATCAGTGTTTGGAGTACAGATGAAGGACTGGGTTGACTCCAGAGGAGCCTGATGAAACCAGTTTCATTTGGAACCTTGTCCCATAGGACTATAAACTCTGAAGGCTGAGGCCATTTCCATCTAACCCGGCATGCAATGCTCAGTGTGGTGCCTACAGGCTGTATGTCCCACCCAAATGTAAAACCCACAAGGACACAGGCTTCACTGGCCTGGTTCACCATTAGTAGGTACCCAATAAATGCTGAATAAAAGAGTGGGTGAGCGGCCGATAGTTATCCTGTCCTGTGGGGGGTGGGGGGCTGGAGGCATCTGCCAAGGTGATTTGCTCCTTTCCTTCTTCCCATGCCTCAAAGGGACGCTGGAGGGAGTTCTCAGATGCATAAGCAGCACCTTGGGCTGAGCCATGCTTGGGCTTTTGGCTGAAGAGGACATCAGGAGAGTGTGATGCTGGAAAGGAGCTGATGTCCTTATAGATGTGGCTCAACATCAATTGATCAAAATTCCTAAATGGCTCCTAGGCCTTCCAGTTCCCTCTGGATAAGCAGACCTTCACTGGGACCCATTTCCTTCAGGGTGATTTCAACACAGAAGCTTCCTTTCTAGTTCAGGTGCCCAACATTGGGGTGGCCTTGGCAGCAGTGCGCCAGTCTAGGCCAGCTGTTTCAAAATAGACAGAGGGCCTGGGAACTGGGAGGTCAGAGCACTTGCCAAAATGTGGCCAAGAACCTACCGTTCTTCCCCAACACATTGTCCCCGACTGGGTGCATGTGAATGTTCAGAGGTCCTGGACTGCTCTGCTGGACCACAGATGGGAAGCACGGAGAGGTCACACAATCTCCTTTCTGGGAAGGACTTGCTGCCCAGCCACAGGAGTGTGGTTGAGTGGTTTCCAGCTGTCATCTCTCCTGGGCTGGCTCTGCAGACAGCAGTCTTGCTTGAGGTCACATCTGTCCTCGGTGGCACTCACTCACTGACTAAGAGAGGCAGTGGCACATAGGCTGGGAAGTTTGGGCCCAGATTTGTTCCAGAATTCTGCCTGCTTAGCCAAGACTTGGAGAGCCTGCATCACAGCCTGACTTCAACTCCTTCCCTCTTCCCTTCACAGGTATCAATCCCTAAAAAAGAGCTTGCACCTAAAACTCTGTCTCAGTGTCTGTCTGCAGAAAACCCAACCACTGGCAGCACCTAATTAACTCATTTAAAATGTCTAGGCTCAGCTTGGTCTCTCCCTGACTTTAAAATAGGACAAAAAAGAAACCTAAGCCAAACTGAACCCAACAATAAGAAAACCAACTGGTAAAGGGATTAAACCATTTGGTAAGAATGATCTATCCCATAAATGATCTTTACCCCATCTGTGTGGATGAAGGTAAAGACCTCATAGTCAGTGAAATTAAAGCTTAAAAGATTATGGCTTTAAAATAGAGATTATGATTTGGGTGATGACCAAACAGCAAAAGGATCACTAATCAAAACACATATACGCACACACATACCACCAGCAAATTTTAATTTGGGTTGTGAGATGTTGACCTAGTAGCTCATCTGATCTTCCTTGAACACTCCTACTAACTCAGCCTCACTATTTAGGACCGGTCTTTATGTTCTTAGCAGAGTGATCCAAGTCAGGGATCTACGTGGGTCAACAGAAGCAAGGTCACAGGCAGTTGCAGAGCTGGTGGCATTTTAATCAGAATCCACGTGGTATCCAGAGGGGCCTCAGAGCGTGACTGCACTTCTCTGGGTCCACAATTTGCAGTGTGCCTTTGGTTAATAAGAGCCTGTTGTGTACTGTGCACTGGATGGGAAACAGAAGTTTGAGTGATAGTGCTCGCTCTCCCAGTGCTCACAGGCTAGCGTGGTGACCCAGAATGACATGTGTACAGTGGGTAAGAAAAGCAGAATGGGATCAAGAGCAAGGTTTTGGGGTAAACACCAATGTCTGCATGAAGGAGTGTTGATGGGCCTGCAGCTGCCCCAGAAAGAAAGGGCTTGGGCCAGGCAGGAAGGGCTTTCTAGGAGAAAGATACTGAGTGAGCACAAGTATACTTGCAGGGTTATTTTTACCAAATATTTACTATATACTTGGTGTTATTCTAGGTGCTTCATGTGTATTAATTCATGCAACTGTTACAATGACCCAACAAGGTAAAACTATTATTATTAACCCACTTAACAGATAAGGAAACTGAGGCACAGAAGATTTAAATAATTTGTTCAGTTTGCCCAAAGTCACACAGGGAGCAGGTGGCAGAAATGGATTCAGTCCCCACAGTAGGATTCCAAATTCCAAGCCCTTAATCTTACCCCAATCTTTTCAAGGTGCCACTCCAGCCAACCCCTATAGTTCTGCAGAAATGGCAAAGAATATAAAAGCCCATTTTGCTTGACTGTAGAGCCCAGTGGGGGTCACCGGACTCAACAGAGGTTGCAGATAGTTTGGGTTATAGAAGTGTCTTAGAGAGCAGTCCGCATTTTGGATTTAAGTCTAGATCATAAGAGAGTTTGGCTCATGGGTCGGAGGAGTCCTGGGTCTCCCAGAACTACTTAGTATCCCTGGTAGTAGACCTGTGGGAAGCACTGCCCTGGCCTAAACGCCATAATGGATCTCAGAACACAGCAGCCAGGGCGGTCAGTCAATTACTTTCCTGTAGTCAGGAATCGGAGAGGCCCATTCTCAAAGCTGTCACCTACTCAAAGATGATCAACACTCATGGTGGGAAGCGCTGGGCCACCTGCTCCAGTCCTGTTTTCATCAGCGCTCATATCTATGAGTTGGAGGAAGACCAATCTTCCCTGGAAACTCACCAGAGGCGAATTGCCTCCACCCTCATCACACTATTGAAATTGCTTATCAGATCTGTGGATACCTGGGAGATGGAAATGCACTATGGGAGAGAATCATGACTTTAGTAGCCTGTGCCAAGATAAACAAGGGTGATGTGGGAGGAATGAATGCAAAGAATCTCATACTTAAATATAGGACAGGGTGGTGCATGGGAAAAATACCTGGAGACCGAGCAGCTCAAAAGTTCTTATGAGCCAAGAGTGAGAGCCAAGATGCCTGGGTGGGACAGTCGGTTGAACTTCTGACTCTTGGTTTTGGCTAGGGTCATGATCTCAGTATCATGAACTCGAGGCCTGGGCTGGGCTCCATGTTAGGTGCAGAATCTGGATGCAACTCTGGGATGGAGACACTGACAATGGCTTAACATCCAAAGGTGGGACAGGTGTCTTGAGACAAAGTTCCAGAGGAGCAGTTGGGTGAACTGAGAATGAGGGAGGAGTTCCCATTTTGAACTAAAACCTGAGGGCCCGTCTGAAGGGTCCATCTGAGATTTGACTTTCATTATTGATTAAGGAGAGAAGAGATCTATTTTGTTTTGGCAGATAAGGCAGAGAAATGGGACCAGTTGCCGCACAGTCGAGGGAGGGATATTTGAGCCGAATACTCTAAGAAAGAAATCTTCCAAAAGTTCATAATAGGAGCACTTTGCAAAACTGTAAGCTCTGTATCACTGAATGACAAGCCATTGAGGGTGGATGGGCCTTTGATTGTGATGTCTGTTCTTCCATCAGTCAGTTGCCAAACAGATACCCAGCATTGTTTAGGCACTGGGGACATACCAGAAAGCAGTATCAGTGAACCTGCCCGCCCCTGGTGATAGTCACATCCCATGGGATGAGGGTGTATAATAAACAAGTACATAGTAAATTATATAGCATGTTTATGATGATATGCACTATGAAGAAAAATGAGGCAGAGAAAGGGGATTGAGAGTTCTGAGTGGGGACATGTGTGAACATTTTAGCACAATGACCAAGGAAGATCTAACAAGAGGAGACATTTGAATAATGTACAAGGGACATGGGAGAGTGAGCATGTGGATGTCTGAGGCAGGAGTGTTCCTGAAGGGAGGAAGAACAGGTGCAAAGGCAGGGGCATGGGGTGTGTTTGTGAAACGGTGGGGAGGCCAGTGAGGCCAGAGAACAAAGTGAAGAGCAAGTTCTAGCAGATGAGGTCAGAGGGCCCTGGAGGCCAGCCATTATTTCGTTTTCACTCTGAGTGTGACAGGAGCCTAATGAAGAGCTTACGCTGAGTGGTGATACATTCCCCCTTAGACCTTCAGATGTCATTCTGGCTGCTCTGTGGGGGCATAGAATGGAAAGCATGAAGAAAAAAAAAAACAAGGAGACCACCCAGGGGCCTATGCAGCAATCCTGAGGAGGGAGGAGGGTGGCTTGTCCAGGATGGCAGCTGTGGAGGTGGAGAGAGGTGGTCAGATTCTGCATGTATTCTGAAGGTATATCCAAGAGGTTTTCATGATAGTCTGGACATGGATTACAGGGTCTTGAATCACAAAGCGTGACTCTAAGGTTTCTTTCAGCCTCTCCAAAAATGGACACACCATTTACTTATAAGAAAGACCATGGGAAGAACAGATTTGCCAGAAGTCAGGGAATAACAGATTTGCCGGAAGTCAGGAGTCCAGGTTTGAACATATTTGAGATGTCCTATAGGTGACTGGGGATGGGGGTCTAGGATCACTAGCATGTGGCATTTAAAGCCACAAGCCTGGAAATGAGTGTGGAGAGAAAAGAGAACTGATCAGAAGACAGAGCACTCTGGTTTTTTGTCCAGTGGGGACATGAGGACAAACCAAGGAGACTGAGGGGGAGTGGCGGGGAGGTGAGCCAGGGCTTCGTGGACCCTGGAAGCCAAGGAGAAGAAGTCTCCCCAGCAGTGAACAACTCACTGATGTTACAGCAAATGAGAAGGCTTCCAATCAGCTTCAGATTTAGCTACTTGGAGGTCACTGTGACTTTGATGAGAGCAGTTATAAGGAAGTGAAGGGGCACACGCCTGATTTGAGTGGGATCAAGAATCTATTCAAGGGATACTATATTGGGAGAAAATTTGCACTGAGAGGTGTGCCTTTGAACCCTCAGATTCTACATTCTTATTCTTTTCACTCAGAAAAAAGTTTTGGTTTGTGGAGAGTGGCTGAAGGGGCATTAACTACCTGAATTCCCAAAGGTCCAAAAGCCTTTGGAGAAGGTATGGTGTTGACAAAGTCTCAGGAGCAGTCAGGTAAATTTCCCAATGTCATTCTGACCTCCAGTAGCTTTATGGGTGAAAACGGCAATAATCATTTGTGTATGGGCCATTCTGTCTGGCCATCCCTGATTGAGAAATCAGGAATCCTAGGTGAGATATCAGACTGATCACTGTTTTCAAAGAATCTCTGAACATGCAGCCATCATTTCCTTTCCTCTCTGTTCCAAGAACCAGGTCAGTGATGGGTTTATCCAACGTTTTAAAGGTGGGAAAACAGGCAGAGAAGCATAGATTCTTGCTGTAGAGATAGTCTGGCTAAGACTAGCCTTTTATCTTAAACTTATCCACAAACCTACTGAATTTGCAGGTGTGTGTGTGTGTGTGTGTGTGTGTGTGTGTGTGTGTTGGTGAGACTTACCACAAAGGATTCCTGCTGAAAGCAAGTCACTTACATTTAGGGCTGTCATGTGTACTAGTCCCCTCTTTCTCTTATCCTTCTTGAAAAGGGAATTTAGTATCCTAAAACCAGTATCTTCCTCCCTGAGAGCAGGAAAGAGGCTCCTATCCTCTCCATGGTGTATTTCTGTGATACTGTGTGGAAGACATAGCTAATCTCTGCCCATATCCCATCAGTATCAACCATTTCCATGCACATAAGCTGGGCTTCCAAACTCCAGCATCTGCAGCTTTGCCACAATATTCTCCACTCTACATTCACATGGGCCAGGCTGGAAGTGCTGGGGAGTTGCACCTCTGAGAAACAGCCTTAATGGTCTAATGGGAGTAGGTATGTACATACCCCGACTCTCTCACTGTTGGGGTAGAATGCTGATGTGAGTGTTTCCCACCATCTCCCAGAGTTTTCCCATAGGATTGAGTCCCAGCTGTCTAGGATAGTAACCTGCTTGACAGCACACTCGTGGGTGCTTCTTTATCTCCTTTGCCTCTCTCACATTCGGGTTTCCTGGGTCCAGTCCCAAAATAAATTACTTGCTCTTGAATCTTTGTCTAAAGGTCTACTTCTAGGGAATACAAAATTGGACACAGGGGAAAGGTTCCAAAATATGGTGTCCCTAGATTCTGTGTCATTCCCTGTCATGGCCATTCCCACTAGGAAGCAGGATGTGGCATAGAGGATATGGATTAGAACCATGAATGGATCAGGTAGGAGACCGATTCAGCTCAACCATTCTCTCTCTAACCAGAGTTCTCTCATCTTTAAAATGAGCGGGGTAGGCTCGCTCATCACTAAGGTCATTTTCGGTATTCACATTCTGCATCTGAAGAAGAGAAAGGAAGTTAGAAGATCCCAATCTGTCTCCGTGTAAGTGAAATAATATTTGATAAAAACAAACAAATCCCAAAAAACCCAACAGAACAAAACCCTAAAAGGGAAAAAAAAAAAAAAAAAGAAGAGGAGAAGGAGGACAATGGAGGCAGAGAAAGAAGAAGAAGAAAAGAAAAAGAAAAGAAAGAATAAGAAAAAAGCATCAACTTTTGGGAAAAGTTTTATATCATCGGAACTGAGCAACTGACTATAGCTGACTTATAAGGAAAACAGACACTTTTCCACTTGAGTTTCCTGGTATGCGATCCAACACCGGCATATTGACTTAGTGAACATAAATCAAGGATCCACAGTTATGATCAAGATGAATATCAAGATGTTCAGTTTGATGGCAAATACCACAAAGTTCACTTACTGTGTTACCTCCTTCACCAAGTCATGAAAAGATAGAGACCCCCAAACCAAATGCTTTTTGATCTCCAAGTTCTTTTTCAAAGATAGAAAATTCTATTATTTACATATAATATACATGGGGATAACCTGAAGAGGGGAAAGATAACTTCATGTAGACTACTTGAAATGAAGGAAAGATGCGTAAAAAGGCTGCACTTAGATTTTATCTTGAAAAATAAAATAGAGACCTAAGGTTTCCTTAAAAATTTATGTTCTAAGAACAACCATGCCCTGTTTGTTATATTGAATGAGGGAGGGATCTAGTGTTGATTGTTCCTTAGTGTGGTTATCCTATAACGCAGTAGAAAGTTCACAATAACAATGCCCCTTCATGTCCATTTTCCACAACAATACAGAGAGTTTGGGGTAAAATATTCAAGGGTTTTTTCCAATTTTCCAAGTCTCTAATCCTAATCCTTTATTATTTGAGTCATTTTCTTCACAATGATATAGAACCTGTGTCATCATCCTTGTTTTATGTTCATCCTCAATTGTGAGGTCCTCATTTAGTGATGCTTTTGTGTATGGGGTATAAGCAGTTCTCCAACACATCAGCTTAATGAGATTTGCATTTCTATGGGATGATCCTCTGTCCAACAAATAGCCATGAACTGGACAAAAAGACTGATATAACGGGTGGAAAGAGATCCTTTTGTTAAGCAGGGAAGGGTGGATGAAGGGGGCTTGCTTTTTTCAAATGCTCAATTCGCTAGCGAATATTGTGTGTTTTAACAACTCTGTTTCTCTATGCAAACCGCTTAACAGCAGGGCCTCAGGTAATGAATCCAGTACATAGATCAATGAGGACCCCTGGTTCCATTATTCATTGTACTCTCTTTGTCTACTTAAAAAATATCCTTCTTCTTCTTTTTTAAAGCCTTATTGTTACATGGTGATTCCATAGAGACTATAAAAGGATTCCTGAAAAATGGAGCAAGTGTTGCTAATCTTCAAAGAAAAGCTATTGACTTAGTTATGCTTCTTTATTGAAGTGTGTGTGTGTGTGTGTGTGTGTGTGTGTATAAGACACCCGCAAATGGCACAGATACCGAAGGACCAACTTTAACTCATGTAGAATAATGCACTGGGATCTAGAAAAGGGTACAATTCACTTGGCTGTTAACCATTTACCAACCTATAACTTCGCATTGCTTGTTGCCTTAAAGGTGTATTTAAGTCTCACACTGCTAACTGATACCCACAAGTGTATGTATTTCCTCTGCACCCACACCCCCATATCACCATCACCAGAGAAAGTGAATAACTGAAGAATCCATTTGGACAGCCAACTTTAGGAGTTTACTAGAGCTTATCATCTGCACACTTCAATAGCAAAACTGAAAGACTGCTACAGGAGTTCAAAGAAGAAATGTGTCCAGCTGATGAAATCAGGGAAGGCTTCTTGCAGGGGGTGACACTGAATAGAGCCCCGAAAAACAAAAACGACTTGCACTTTCAGAATTGGGAGATGGTGTACAGTGAACAAAGAGAAGAAAGGCATTTCAGCTAGAAGGAACAACATATACGTATACACTTGTCCAGAGGTGAGAAAATGGGGACAGACACAACGAGCTGTTCAGTTCTGCTGAAATATGGATAGGTGAGAGACATCCAGAAATGGGAAATGGCCACCAGGATGTGACCATGGAAGATGGGTCTTGCAGGTAAAAGATGACATCAGAGAGAAGATTCAGGAGGTTAGTCAGTGTGAAAATGGATTTGAGGATAAAAAGCTAAAAGGTAGAAAGACAGGGGTCAGGGGACTCTGGCAGACCAGTTGCCCAAGAGTCACCATCTGCATTAGATGGTGTCAGTGAACTTGAAAGGAAGGGACAGATACAAGAAATTCTGTGATGGAAGAATCAAACAGATTTGACAACAGGCTGGATGTGGAGTGTCTGCCATGAGGCTGAGGCTTAAAGTGTGAGACAGAACCCAAGGGATACACACTCAGGACACCTGAAGAACTCAGGTGGGATGGTGGGATGGCTAATTTCACATGTCAACTTGACTGGGCCTAGATACTTTGTTACACATTATTACCCTGTCTGCAGGGTTGTTTCTGGGTAAGACGGCCCTCCCCAATATGGGTGGGCCTCATCCAATCTATTGAAGGCCTGAGGAGAATAATGAGCTGGGAAAGACATAATTCCTTCTCTCTGCCTGTCTTTGGGTGAGGACATTGGTTTCTTGCCTTCAGACTTGGCCTTGGCCTGGAACTTACACCAATGGCTTTCACGGGTCCCAGGCCTTCAGACTTGGACTGATACCACCAACTTTCTTGGGGCCTCCAGCTTGTTAACTCACCCTAGAGATCTTGGGACTTCTCAGCCTCCACAATCATGTGAGTCAATTCCTTACAGTAAATCGCTTTATAGATGTGTGTGTGTGTGTGTGTGTGTGTGTGTGTGTGTGTGTGTGTGTGCTGGGGAGTGGGAGTAGGAGACGGAGATGAGTCATATCTTACAGGTTCTCAAAGAGTATCTTTGAGTTGACTCATCTTACTGGTGATTTCCTTTAAGACAACTGTCTGGATCCATTCAACTTGTCCATCTCTCCTTCATGCCCACACATCTATTCACTAATTCATGAAAAGGGCCTGAGAGGCTGTAGAACGGAAGGACTGACATGTGAACCAGGTACAAAGCACAGCTTAGTAACACACTGTGCCCATACACACTGGAAAGGCCAAGGGAGGCTGGACCCAAAGCACAACAGTGGGATTCAGTTCATAGTCTGACAGTTACAAGTTGTATGTGTGGACAAGCCACTCCCCCCAGCATCAGCCCACCCATTTGTTCTGGTCATTCTTCTGTGGTTCATGACCTTTCCTGGCTTTCTTCCTTCTACACCCTCAGTCCCACATGTCCTATGCCCCCTCTGATCTCCCCCCTACACATAAGGCACATACAAATGCCTTTTATTTTTATTTACGGACAGAGAAGAGGTTAGTTAGCATACTTTCCTAGGCTCTAAAAATTCACTCCTCAATGTCAGATGAATCCCATTTGCTAAGCAATTGTTCAGATTCAAATTTACAGAGAAGTGTTAGAGCTTCATTGGAGCTTGAAATCCCTTATAAGAAATGTGTTTCTGCATTTCAGCACCGAACAATTTTCAAACAGTCTGAGCTATGGGATAAAAAGTAAGATCAATACCTACTACCATTACTTCTGTGGGCGCGGCTTGCACCACTCTCAACCAGAATCATGCCTATTGTAAGAAGCTCTGTTCAGTGACATAAGTACCCCTCCCCAAAGCTGGAAGCCCTAAGTACTCAGCAAGTAGTAATTAGAACAAGACAAGTCTGCACACACCAGTGAGCAGCATGTTCATGTGGAACCCAGGCAGGCAGCCTGCCCTCTATTCTGCCCTGCTCCCAGAATAACTCTCAAGGGGAGGAGTCTGCTGAGCACAGAGCTCCGGGTATGATATCACAGACCCACTTTATTTCAGTGACAGAAAGTGGAGGACTGGCTAGTTTGGCCTGCTCTCCCTTGCTGGGCCAAACAGCAAGCCCAGCTGGGGACATCAGGAGGCTCAACCTACTGCCAGGCTAGAAATTGGAACTGGGTGTCAGAACTGGCTTCAGAGAGTGGGCACAGCTGTTTGCAGCAAGAACAGGTGAGGGGCAGCCTCTTCCTTTCACAGTCCACTAAACCTCGTGCTGCTGCTTCCAGCCACGATTCAGTGGACATCTGGGGAGAAAGCAGCCTGGAGGTAGAGTTTCCTTTTCCTTTTCAAGACTATTAGGGTGTACTCATTTTCTCTTGGCTTGGCAAGTTCACCAGACTGATTCGTGGGGAAAACTGAAGTTTTGGCAATTTGGTGGTTGTGAGTTGCTGAAGAAGAGGATGAAACGTCAGGTCTCTAAACAGAGACTCCACAGGTGGATGTCAGAAAGCCTGTGCTGGGAAGAATATCTTTTCAAAATGAAGACGGCATGGGTTATGGCTCCAGATGTGCAAATCCGGCAATAATGCAAATGGCAGGCTTATGGAATTGGACCTGCATCTCCTAATGGCAGTCAATATAAATTGCTAAAAGTCCTAAGAATCAGTTGAGGTTAGCTTCAAAAACTCGCATGTTGCTGTTATATTCTAACACCAAAGCTATATTTTGCAGAAAGAAAGAAAGGAAAGAAGGAGGAAAGGAAGAAAGGAAAGAAGGAGGAAAGGAAGAAAGGAAAGAAGGAAGGAAGGAAGGGAGGGAGGAAGTGGGGCATGGGGATGGGGGGCAGGAGGAAGGGAAGAAGAGAGGGAGAAAGGAAGAAGAAAAGTAAAAAAAAAAGAAGAACTTTTTTGCGGAGAAAGCTTAGTAAAAGTTCTAACTGGAAACAGACTATTTAGGCAGTGGATTTAAGTGTTGTAAAAAATTATAGAGAAAAAACTAGAAATAAACACAGGGTGAAAGTCCAAACATTAGACAGCTGTTGTTGAACTGGGTGAGTATGGAGCTTTAATTAAATCTGATCAGTCAAGCACTTCATACAGTGTCTTGGGGTTCCCAAATCTAGGACCACTGCAGGATTCAGTCAATGAAGTCAATGCGGTCTGTTGCTTTTACCTGGTATTATCTGCCTGTCAAAAGTCAGATGCCACAGGCAGCCATGCAAGGAGGTGGGAGCATGGACTTTTCTGTGAAACAGGTGTGGGCTGAATGCTTACTCTGCCATTTCCTGACAAATCCCTGATATCTCTGAGCCTGCTTTGTCATTTACCAAATGGGGGTAAATTTTACTGTATTAGTTACCTACCATGTCTAACAAACTACCCCCAAACGTAGCAACTAAACACAAAAAAACCCAGTTATTATCTCATGGAGTTTTCAAGGATTCAGAATTTGGAAGTGGCTTAGCTGGGTCATTCTAACTCAAGGTCTCACTGGGTTGCAGGGAAGATGTTGGTTGGGGCCACAGTCACCTGATGACTTACAAGAATGGAAGGAGCTGCTTCTAAAGTGGCTCAGTCACAAGGCTGGTACACTGGTGCTGTTGGCAGGAAGTCTCAGTTTCTCCTCACTCTGACCTCAACACAAGGCTGCTTGAATGGCCTCACAACATGGCTGCCTCTTCCCCCAGAACAGGTGATCCAAGAGAGAAAGGGAGGCAAAAACTCTCCTGCCTTCTACAGCCTGCCTCCTACAGCCTGCCTCCAAAGTCACACTGCCTTTTCCACAATATACTATTGGTTACATGGGTTGTCCTTGTTCAGGGTGGGAGGGGAACAAAGAGGCCTGAATACCAGGAAGTAGGATGCCATCTTGGAGGCTGGCTACCACATTTGCCAAATGTCATTTCTTAAATTAGAGGTAACTATAACCTGATTGGTTTTTTTTGTTTGTTTGTTTTTAGAATTTATTTTATTTTATTTTTTATAAACATATATTTTTATCCCCAGGGGTACAGGTCTGTGAATCGCCAGGTTTACACACTTCACAGCACTCACCATAGCACACACCCTCGCCAATGTCCATAACCCCACCCCCTCCCCTCATCAACCCTCAGTTTGTTTTGTGAGGTTAAGAGTCACTTATGGTTTGTCTCCCTCCCAATCCCATCTTGTTTCATTAAATCTTCTCCTACCCCCTTAACCCCCCATGCTGCATCTCCTCTCCCTCCTATCAGGCAGATCATATGATAGTTGTCTTTCTCCGATTGACTTATTTCGCTAAGCATGATACCCTCTAGTTCCATCCACGTCGTCGCAAATGGCAAGATTTCATTTCTTTTGATGGCTGCATAGTATTCCATTGTGTATATATACCACCTCTTCTTTATCCATTCGTCTGTTGATGGACATCTAGGTTCTTTCCATAGTTTGGCTATTGTAGACATTGCTGCTATAAACATTCGGGTGCACGTGCCCCTTCGGACAACTATGTTTGTATCTTTAGGGTAAATACCCAGCAGTGCAATTGCTGGGTCATAAGGTAGTTCCATTTTCAGCATTTTGAGGAACCTCCATGCTGTTTCCCAGAGTGGTTGCACCAGCTTGCATTCCCACCAACAGTGTAGGAGGGTTCCCCTTTCTCCGCATCCTCGCCAGCATCTGTCATTTCCTGACTTGTTAATTTTAGCCATTCTGACTGGTGTGAGGTGATATCTCATTGTGGTTTTGATTTGTATTTCCCTGATGCCCAGTGATATGGAGCACTTTTTCATGTGTCTGTTGGCCATCCGGATGTCTGCTTTGCAGAAATGTCTGTTCATGTCTTCTGCCCATTTCTTGATTGGATTATTTGTTCTTTGGGTGTTGAGTTTGCAAAGTTCTTTATAGATTTTGGACACTAGCCCTTTATCTGATATGTCGTTTGCAAATATCTTCTCCCATTCTGTCAGTTGTCTTTTGGTTTTGTTCACTGTTTCCTTTGCTGTGCAAAAGCTTTTGATCTTGTAAAATCCCAAGAGTTCATTTTTGCCCTTGCTTCCCTTGCCTTTGGCGATATTCCTAGGAAGATGTTGCTGTGGCTGAGGTTGAAGAGGTTGCTGCCTGTGTTCTCCTCAAGGATTTTGATGGATTCCTTTCTCACATTGAGGTCCTTCATCCATTTTGAGTCTATTTTCGTGTGTGGTGTAAGGAAATGATCCAATTTCATTTTTTTGCATGTGGCTGTCCAATTTTCCCAACACCATTTATTGAAGAGGCTGTCTTTTTTTCCATTGGACATTCTTTCCTGCTTTGTCGAAGATGAGTTGACCATAGAGTTGAGGGTCTATTTCTGGGCTCTCTATTCTGTTCCATTGATCTATGTGTCTGTTTTTGTGCCAGGACCATGCTGTCTTCATGATGACAGCTTTGTAATAGAGCTTGAAGTCCGGATTTGTGATGCCACTGACTTTGGCTTTCTTTTTCAATATTCCTTTGGCTATTCGAGGTCTTTTCTGGTTCCATATAAATTTTAGGATTATTTGTTCCATTTCTTTGAAAAAAATGGATGTTACTTTGATAGGAATTGCATTAAATGTGTAGATTGCTTTAGGTAGCATAGACATTTTCAGAATATTTGTTCTTCCAATCCAGGAGCATGGAACATTTTTCCATTTCTTTGTGTCTTCCTCAATCTCTTTCATGAGTACTTTGTAGTTTTCTGTGTATAGATTCTTAGCCTCTTTGGTTAGGTTTATTCCTAGGTATCTTATAGTTTTGGGTGCAATTGTAAATGGGATGGACTCCTTAATTTCTCTTTCTTCTGTCTTGTTGTTGGTGTAGAGAAATGCAACTGATTTCTGTGCATTGATTTTATATCCTGACACTTTACTGAATTCCTGTACAAGTTCTAGCAGTTTTGGAGTGGAGTCTTTTGGGTTTTCCACATATAGTATCATATCATCTGCGAAGAGTGATAGTTTGACTTCTTCTTTGCCGATTTGGATGCCTTTAATTTCCTTTTGTTGTCTGATTGCTGAGGCTAGGACTTCTAGTACTATGTTGAATAGCAGTGGTGATAACAGACATCCCTGCCGTGTTCCTGACCTTAGCAGAAAAGCTTTCAGTTTTTCTCCATTGAGAATGATATTTGCGGCGGGTTTTTCATAGATGGCTTTGATAATATTGAGGTATGTGCCCTCTATCCCTACACTTTGAAGAGTTTTGATCAGGAAGGGATGCTGTACTTTGTCAAATGCTTTTTCAGCATCTATGGAGAGTATCATATGGTTCTTGTTCTTTCTTTTATTAATGTGTTGTATCACATTGATTGATTTGTGGATGTTGAACCAAGCTTGCAGCCCTGGAATAAATCCCACTTGATCGTGGTGAATAATCCTTTTAATATACTGTTGAATCATATTGGCTAGTATTTTGGTGAGAATTTTTGCATCTGTATTCATCAAGGATATTGATCTGTAGTTCTCTTTTTTGATGGGATCTTTGTCTGGTTTTGGGATCAAGGTGATGCTGGCCTCATAAAATGAGTTTGGAAGTTTTCCTTCCATTTCTATTTTTTGGAACAGTTTCAGGAGAATAGGAATTAATTCTTCTTTAAATGTTTGGTAGAATTCCCACGGGAAGCCGTCTGGCCCTGGGCTTTTGTTTGTTTGGAGATTTTTTTTTTTTTAAGATTTTATTTATTTATTTGACAGAGAGAGATCACAAGCAGACAGAGAGGCAGGCAGAGAGAGAGAGAGAGAGAGAGAGAGAGAAGCAGGCTCCCTGCTGAGCAGAGAGCCCGACGCGGGCCTCGATCCCAGGACCCCAAGATCATGACCTGAGCCGAAGGCAGCGGCCCAACCCACTGAGCCACCCAGGTGCCCTTGTTTGGAGATTTTTGATGACTGTTTCAATCTCCTTACTGGTCATGGGTCTGTTCAGGCTTTCTATTTCTTCCTAGTTCAGTTGTGGTAGTTTATATGTCTCTAGGAATGCATCCATTTCTTCCAGATTGTCAAATTTGTTGGTGTAGAGTTGCTCGTAGTATGTTCTTATAATTGTCTGTATTTCTTTGGTGTTAGTTGTGATCTCTCCTCTTTCATTCATGATTTTATTTATTTGGGTCCTTTCTCTTTTCTTTTTGATAAGTCTGGCCAGGAGTTTATCAAGCTCATTAATTCTTTCAAAGAACCAGCTCCTAGTTTTGTTGATTTGTTCTATTGTTTTTTTGGTTTCTATTTCATTGATTTCTGCTCTGATCTTTATGATTTCTCTTCTCCTGCTGGGTTTAGGGTTTCTTTCTTGTTCTTTCTCTAGCTCCTTTAGGTGTAGGGTTAGATTGTGTACCTGAGACCTTTCTTGTTTCTTGAGAAAGGCTTGTACCGCTATATATTTTCCTCTCAGGACTGCCTTTGTTGTGTCCCACAGATTTTGAACCGTTGTGTTTTCATTATCATTTGTTTCCATGAATTTTTTCAATTCTTCTTTAATTTCCTGGTTGACCCATTCATTCTTTAGAAGGATGCTGTATAGTCTCCATGTATTTGGGTTCTTTCCAAATTTCCTCTTGTGATTGAGTTCTAGCTTCAGAGCAATGTGGTCTGAAAATATGCAGAGAATGATCCCAATCTTTTGATACTGGTTGAGACCTGATTTAGGACCCAGGATGTGATCTATTCTGGAGAATGTTCCATGTGCACTAGAGAAGAATGTGTATTCTGTTGCTTTGGGATGAAATGTTCTGATATAAGGATTGCCACTCCTGCTTTCTTCTGATGTCCATTAGCATGGTAAATTCTTTTCCACCCCCTCACTTTAAACCTGGAGGTGTCTTCGGGTTTAAGATGAGTTTCTTGTAGGCAACATATAGATGGGTTTTGTTTTTTTATCCATTCTGATACCCTGTGTCTTTTGATTGGGGCATTTAGCCCATTAACATTCAGGGTAACTATTGAGATATATATATTTAGTGCCATTGGATTGCCTGTAAGGTGACTGTTATTGTATATTGTCTCTGTTCCTTTCTGATCTACTACTTTTAGGGTCTCTCTTTGCTTAGAGGACCCCTTTCAATATTTCCTGTAGAGCTGGTTTGGTATTTGCAAATTCTTTCAGTTTTTGTGTGTCCTGGAAGGTTTTAACCTCTCCTTCTATTTTCAATGATAGCCTAGCTGGATATAGTATTCTTGGCTGCATGTTTTTCTCATTTAGTGCTCTGAATATATCATGCCAGCTCTTTCTGGCCTGCCGGTCTCTGTGGATAAGTCTGCTGCCAATCTAATATTTTTACCATTGTACGTTACAGACTTCTTTTCCCGGGCTGCTTTCAGGATCTTCTCTTTGTCACTAAGACTTGTAAATTTTACTATTAGGTGACGGGGTGTGGACCTATTCTTATTGATTTTGAGGGGGGTTCTCTGAACCTCCTGGATTTTGATGCTTGTTCCCTTTGCCATATTGGGGAAATTCTCTCCAATAATTCTCTCCAACATACCTTCTGCTCCCTTTTCTCATTCTTCTTCTTCTGGAATCCCAATTATTCTAATGTTGTTTCATCTTATGGTGTCACTTATCTCTCGAATTCTCCCCTCATGGTCCAGTAGCTGTTTGTCCCTCTTTTGCTCAGCTTCTTTATTCACTGTCATTTGGTCTTCTATATCGCTAATTCTTTCTTCTGCCTCATTTATCCTAGCAGTGAGAGCCTCCATTTTTGATTGCACCTCATTAATAGCTTTTTTGATTTCAACTTGGTTAGATTTTAGTTCTTTTATTTCTCCAGAGAGGGCTTTTATATCTCCCGAAAGGGTCTCTCTAATATCTTCCATGCCTTTTTCGAGCCCGGCTAGAACCTTGAGAATCGTCATTCTGAACTCTAGATCTGACATATTACCAATGTCTGTATTGATTAGGTCCCTAGCCTTTGGTACTGCCTCCTGTTCTTTTTTTTGTGGTGAATTATTCTGCCTTGTCAGTTTTTCCAGATAAGAGTATATGAAAGAGCAAGTAAAATACTAAAAGGATGGCAACAACCCCAGGAAAATATGCTTTAACCAAATCTGAAGAGATCCCAAATCATGAGGGGGGGAGAAAGTGGATAAAAAGAGGTTCAGAAAGAAAAAAAAAGAAACAATTAAAAAAAAAAAAGAAAATGAATAAAGAAAAAATATAAAAAAGAAAAAAAATATATATATATTAGATAAACTAGTTAAAAAACGTTAGAAAAGAAAAGGGTAAAAGTTAAAAAAATTTGGCAGAAGAAGAGAAAAAAAATTGAAAAAGAAAAAAAAATTAAATTAACTGCAAGTCTAAAGAATCATGGGGAGAAAGCCATGAGTTCCGTGCTTTGCTTTCTCCTCCTCTGGAATCCGCTGCTCTCCTTGGTATTGAAACTGCACTCCTGGGGCGCCTGGGTGGCTCAGTGGGTTAACCCGCTGCCTTCGGCTCAGGTCATGATCTCAGGATCCTGGGATCGAGTCCCGCATCGGGCTCTCTGCTCAGCAGGGAACCTGCTTCCCTCTCTCTCTCTCTCTCTCTCTGCCTGCCTCTCTGTCTACTTGTGATCTCTCTCTCTCTGTCAAATAAATAAATAAAATCTTAAAAAAAAAAAAAAAAAGAAACTGCACTCCTTGGTAGGTGAACTTGGTCCTGGCTGGATTTCTTGTTGATCTTCTGGGTGAGGGCCCTGTTGTAGTGATTCTCAAGTGTCTTTGCCCCAAGCGGAATTGCACCGCCCTTACCCGGGGCCGGGCTGAGTAATCCGCTCAGGTTTGCTTTTGGGAGCTTTTGTTCCCTGAGCGCTTTCCGTAGAGTTCTGGAGGGCAGGAATGAAGATGGCGGCCTCCCGGTCTCCGGCCCGGAGGAGCTGAGAGCCCGGGGCCCCACTCCTCAGTGCGCCCTCAGAGAACAGCGCCCAATTACTCCCGTCACCCTGGCCTCTGGCCGCGCTCCGAGCTGACCGAGCCTGCGACCGGTTCAAGGTAACCCCGAGCTTAGAGCTCACTCCTCAGCTCTCTCTCTGTAGCCAGCTTCCCCGTTCTAATACCCGTGAGCTCTGTGACACTCAGACACCCCCGGTCCTTCTGTGACCCTGCGGGACCTGAAGCCACACTGACCCCGCAAGGGCTTCACCCCAGTTAAGCCTCTGGAGCGATGTCCCTCAGCGGAACAAACTTTTTTAAAAGTCCTGATTTTGTGCTCTGTTGTTCCGCTGCTTGCCGGGAGCCGGCCCCTCCCCCTGTGGTCTATCTTCCCATCGCTTTGGATTCACTTTCTGCCAGTCCTACCTTTCAGAAAGTGGTTGATTTTCTGTTTCTAGAATTGCTGCTCTTCTTCTCTTCGATCTCCCATTGGATTTGTAGGTGTTTGCAATCTTTAGATAAGCTATCTAGCTGATCTCCTGCTACCTGAAGTAGTCTCAGCCTGCTACTTCTCCGCCATCTTGATTCCTCCCTAACCTGATTGTTTTTATGAGGAATAAATAAGAAAATGCACATGTTGTGCCCTGTGCTCAGTAAAGCCTGTCCCCTTTCACTACAATTTAGGCCAGCTTTCATCTGAGGGAGACTAAAACTGCAGGGTCTGCTCAGTTTAGGCACCACAGAGAGAGTCTGGAAAGTAGGTGAAGCTTGGTCTGAATAGAAATCTGTCAAATTACAACTCAAAACTGACACCTGAGAGATGACTGTGAGAAGCAGACAAACAAAGGGGCCTAGGTACAAATATTCTGACCTGTTGCTCATAATAAACCACCAGACCACCCAAGCAAATTCCAAATTTTCAGCACCCGAATGACTTCCCAATTTAACTCTTGCACCTGGAAGTGGCTTGGTCAGACCAAGTATTCCAAAATGGGTGGAAGGGAGGGAGGGGAATGGGGGCCCCTGAGTTGGGTAGGCAAATACTTGGGCTTGAGACTAGCTAATCAGAAAGGCCACCGCAAGAGGAGAATGTTGAGAATCTGAAAGACAAAAGGATTTGGAAAAGACAAAGAGAAGAAGGTCACTAAGGCTAATGGACTGTATATCTTTCAGGAATGGAACTGAGGCTGAGCAAAAAGGGGGTACTTTGATGTAAGGATACAGAGTTGGTGAGAAGTGAGGGAGGGTAGGGGAAGACCTTGGGGGAAATTCCTCAGAAGGAACAACCACAGGTTTTGAGCCAATATTCAAAGGCAGATATGGTAGGATCTCACACTTGGGTGGTATTAGAGATGTTGCCCCTGTGGCATTAAGCTGGTTTAGAACCATTTAACACCTTGACAGACCTAGGTTAACACACAGATTTCTGATTCTTTTCACCTTCTGTGACATCTCACCAGTAAAAGTGCCCCCAAGTATTTCCCTAGAACACTGTCCTGACTGCAGCCAAACCCCTCACTAGGACTTTCAGGAGCCGGTCCTGCCTCACCCCTAGCTCTCCACTCTGAAACACTGGCTTCCTTTCTGTTCCCCCAAGTTGCCCCTTTGTTTCCATCTCACAGCTCTTGCATGAAGTTCTCTGCCTGGAAATGTTCTAGCTCGTTACCAATCTGGCCTCATCCCCAAAGAGTCCTTTTTCCCTTGCAGCATGTGAGGTGGTCCCATTCTAGCCTCTCACTCTCTGCTAGTCACCAAGGTTGCTCTATTTTAGTATCTTCGGACTATTTCCATCCAACACTACCTTGTTGGTTTAATGTATGCTTGTTTCTCATCTGTCTTCCCTCGGCTGGAGTATAAGCAACACTAAGGTTTAGGGGCCCATCCAGTCTTATAATCATTTTCTCAAGCACTGGAACTATCGCTCAGGAAATGATCACTGGTTGAGTAAGTGATTGGATCACACTGGTGCTGTCCGGGGCTACCCTTTGTGGGATAAGGCCACTGGAGTCCCAGGGCTTCTTCGGAAATCCTTCCACAGACCTGGAATGATGGGGCTCACTTGCACACCAGGCTCAGTGGGAACAGGGCACCAGGAACAGTCACAGTAGGCACCCCAGGAATTCACAGCATTTTCTTATGCACATACACGGCTCCGAGGGTGGCGATAACACACTTAATTTCAGAAAGAGCAAACAATTCAAGGAATGACCACAAAAGAACTAAAGGGAAAATGTGTCTGGAGACTGAAAGCTCCAGGAACCCTCTTCTTTCTTCTGATGGAGAAAGGACTTCCCTTTCAAACAATGGCTAGATGGTTTGGCACCAGTAAGCCCACTTGGGCAAACAGGTATATAGATGCCCCATAGGGTGTGGTTACAAATACAAAGTCAGTTCTGGACTATTTATAGAGTTCATTGATTTCCATGTATGGTGGGGCTTGCTTGACCCCTGCACACTAAAAGCCCAAAAAACCACCTCAGAAATACCCACTATGGACCCCCCCCCCCCGCTTTATTCTTTGGAAAAGGACAGAAATTAGAGAATGCAAATTTAGAAACATAAAAAGTCAGCATCCAGGGGCACCTGGGTGATTCAGTCAGTTAAGCATCTGCCTTTTTCTCAGGTCATGATCCTGGGGTCCTGGGATTGAGCCCCACATCGGGCTCCTTGCTCAGCAGGGAGCCTGCTTTTCCTTCTCCCACTGTCTGCGGCTCACCTTGCTTGTGCTATCTCCTTCTCTCTCTGTCAAATAAATAAATAAAATCTTAGGGGGAAAAAAGGCAGCATGTACCACCATCCCCCATTGAGTGACCTGGCTGGACAGTTGGGAACTTTCAGTGGGCAGATGCTATGGCATGGCCAAGTGTGCTCAGACCCAAAACTCCACAGAATTCTGGGCCAGGACTAGACAGGACTAGTGAAGTCAGCCCCAATCCCGGCCAGTCAGGGCCAGAGACTTTATAATTCATAAGGATCCTTTTGCTTCTAAATCACACATGAGTTTGTCCAGTTCTCCCTGGCAGTATCTGGCAGTCCAAGCTAGGGCCAAGGGGAGGCTAAGAAGGCCAGAAGTTGAACTTAGCACTTGGGTAAAAGCAATAGGTTTTCTGCCACATTTTGGTTCACAGCTCTGTGCAGAGAACACAGAGGCTTCTCTCAGGAAAATTCCCGTGGGCCTTCAACCTGGTCCCTGGGCCTTCACAGGTTGCACAAGCAAAACCAAGCCACCCAAGGGCTCCAAAAGAAACTTGGTTCTGAAAACGAAACCGACATTTCATAAGGGACACGCTTGGGCTTTGCCTCCCTGGGTCAAGTAGGAACCCACCTGGCTATCCCTCTCAATCTTTTTGCCTTTTCCCTGAAACAGAGTAGACTCCTCTAAAGGAAAGAATATAGGCCAAGGGTAGAATGGGCTGCACAAATCAATCAGGGGCAGCCCCCATCAACGTGGGGCGGTGGGAGGGCCAGCCTTCTGCTGCTCTGTTCTGTGGAAGTGCACTGCTCCGTAACAGCGGTATGAGAGTCCCGACACCCATTTCGTCCCACAACACACTTCAACACCTGCTGTTGTCAGAGCATGTATAAATGCAGCTTAGAACAGTCTCCCTTGCTGAAAGGAGACATCATCTGGTTTTTCACTCACAGACAGCCCCCCAGGCTGCTGATCTCAGCACTTTCTATAAAAAGTCCTAAAACAGAAGGACTTAAAGGAAACCCCATACATGGGACACTTCGAGACCAGAGAGAAGAGCTATCTGACAATCTGGGAGGGCCTCTTCTTTCAATCACAAAACGTGTTTTCCTACAACCTTCCACCATGAGAGACCTCCCCACATTACTTTTCTCTGCTGGTTTTTGTTCCTCAAGGATTAAGGATACAAATTCTAGAACAAGATGTCCTAGTTCTGAATCCCAACTCTGCTATTCCTGGTTCTGTGGTCTGGGGCAAGTTTTCCCACCTCCCTCTCTGGGTTCAGTTTTTGCATCTGTAAAATGAGAAAGACAACAGCCACTCCATGGGGTTGATGGAAGCATGCACTGAGTTATATATATATCTATAAAATTTTATGTTAATTCAGATGAAAAACCAATAAAGATGAGCTGTTAATATTAAAACTGTCTTTAATTGAAAATAAAAATAGATGGTAGCTGGAAGCAGAAGAATGTTATATATTATTAAAAAGCAAAAAAGGGAAAAAGGCAAAGATGCTATGGGGAACCTAGAACCCATGTTTTTAGCAGCTGCATGTTGCAGTGATCAGAGACAGAGAAAGGAAACGGAAAAAAAAAAAAAAGATTTACTGTATCATGACCAAGATCTTGACATGATGAAGGCCAGGGGTCTCATGCTTACAGTTGACCAAGCCCTGAGTTCCCCTGCAAAGGGGGTCTACTGCATCAAGTACCCTAATTCTTATTTTCCGTGCCCCAACTTGATCTTAGGGGGGAAAATCACAAATAAAGCACACTGAAGCCATTTTCTTCCCCAGTCACTTTGAGAGTGGCAGCTCACATATATCCACTATGGAGAAAGAGAGTTCCCCTTCCTGCTGTGTAAACATAAGCCACCTCTTGGTTGAGTGAGGGGGAGGAAAGCCCCAGGCCACCCTCTACTCCAACTGACTTTGCCTGTAAAAGCCAGACATTTGGTACATGAGCTCTCCTCTTGCCCCAAACAGTCTGCACGCTATCTGGAAAGGTTAATGACATTTGTTTATTTCTCACATGGAGATTCAGGCTCAGGTCCAGTCTTAAGGTTTCCATTTAAATGCAGAGCAATATTTCCCCTGCAGGAAAGAACAGCTGGATCAGGAGGGCATAAATGTCTTACTTCACATAAATAAAAGGAGATTGGCCTGGAATAGAAAATAGTGAACTATAAAAAGTGTTTGGTCACATTAAAAAAAACAGGGGGCAAAAAAAAAAAAAATCCACAAAATTTTCCTGGTTGCTTCCTCCTGCTTCCCCAGTTTTCAAGTTGCAAACTGTGTCCTGATGAATTACCAAGTAGAGACAGGGCTCACTGGGAACTGAGAGAACCTGAAATAAAGACAACCCTATGGTACTGCAGTCTAGTATGACCTGATATAATATTCCGGCTCTGTCTGGACCCAGGGTAGGGAGGGGAAAGGAAATGACAGAGAAAACGATGGGTCCAGCCATACCACAGTAAATGTTGGGGGTTTCAATTGTGCATATCTGACTTCACCAAACACAAGATCATGACCACCACAGGTCTACGGAGCTCCCAGGAGTCACTTGTAAATTCACAGAGATGGAGGTTGACATAAGATGGGCAGTGCCATCCAGGACTCAGGTCTCACTGCATCTAAGGCCCTAGAAGGAGCTAATCAGGGCTTTCACTGAAGTGACACCAATAGGAGCAGTGGCTCTCTAAGACAGTTGGGCTGGGCTGCTCAGGCAGGCTGAGTAGGGCTGTTAGTGACAAAAGCTGGCCGGCAAAGTGGCTGGTGAGTAACAGATGGCTGATCAGACTTTGAATTACAAAAAATAAAACCTCACAATGTATTTTGGCCCCCTTACCAAGTTTCTGGTTCTGACATACCAGAGTAGACTTTAGAATACATTAGATAATAGTCTGGCTAGTCTTTGAAAACAAACCCTCCTCAGTTGTCATGACCAATTCGTACTTGTTAGTATCGCCAGGCCCCATTTACATGGATCATGACCAAAATCCTGAATCTTCCATGATTTATCTCATTCTGTCACTCCCATTTTTAATTCATCAGTAAATCCTCTTGACACCATCTCCAAAAATATTCTGTGTCTAACAACCACTTCTTATTGTTGTTACTGCCCCAAATTCAACTCATGCTTCCCCACAGACTTGCCTAACTTGTCTCCCTGCCACTATCTGTCTCCATAGGGTGCCTTTTCCCCCAGGGTAGTTTGAGTAAATTTTCCAAAGTATAAATTAGGTAATGTCACTCTATAGCCTACAACTCTCCAATGGCTCCCCATTTCACCCAAATTCCACCATGATCTGATTCCAACCAGAGCTCTCTCTCAGCCACACTCTGCCTTCAGTAGGCTCTTCCAAATGGACCCTTTTCCTGACCCACACACATGCCACACTTGTTTCTGTCTGAAGACCCACTACTCTTTCCCAGATTTGCATATGGAGTTGCCTTCATGATTTGGGGTTCCTTTGACACCCTTCTCCAGACCATCCTTCCCAAAGCTCCTCCTCTACCTTTCCCACCAGTCACCCCATATCCCAATGCACTGTCTTCAAGAACTTCTTGTTTTGTATTATTACATCATCATTTATTGGTTTACTTGCTCTTTTCCTGGGTTTCCTACTGGTCTATGAGCTCTAGAAAGGGAGGAAACTTTCCTCTGTATATAATAGGCAGTGAATGGATCCAAGAATTGAAGTCCACGTAAAAATCACTAATTAGATTTCATGACTATGTCTCAAGTTCTTCCTGAAGAGTTTTTGCTGTTTCAATCCACCTCGCCTTTGGGGTTCTTGGTGGCAAGTTGGGACATTCATCCCTGCATCTGTCTAAGCCTGAACACTTATCAAACAGTTCCTGAGCATGTTTGTGCCAGGCCAGGGGGCACCGTGAACTGTATCTCTGATTCATATATCCATCCTCCCCCGCCCCACATCAGTGTATCAGTCAGTCATTCATCAAAGGTTGATGGAGTGCTTACTATATGTGGGTAGCACTCTTGGTGCTGCAGATACAGCTGGAATTAGGTGGAGCCAGGCCGGGCCCTCAGAGAACTCCCACCACGCATCATGATTCCCTACTGGCAGGAAAGAGTTTCCCTACAATTCTGCAGCCTCCTCCTGTATCTCATGGTGGATGGGGATGGTGGTGGTCACTGCATACACCCTTCTGGCTCTGCTTGACATTGGTGTATCCTTATTCTACCCTGTAAGCTTGGCAGACCAACCTTTTACACTGTCCTAGGGCAAGAACTGTCTATCTGCTTGTGGGGCATGTTCCCTCTGTTCAGAGAGACTCAGATGTTCAAAACAGTGCCCAGAACCAATCTTCATTGTAGATGGTACCATTTTCTTCACGGAGTAGAAAACAGAAGTTTTTTCTCATTCACATTGAACTATCAACACTTACAAAGGGACTTGTAAGTCCTGGAAGCCCTTTATAAATCAGTATTTCTTCTCCCATCTTCTCTCTGTGACCCTTACTTTGCTTTATTTTCTTCAGAGCGTTGACCACCACCTGGCATAACACATCATGTCCTCATTTAATTCCCTCACTATCTCAAACTCTATCAATCTGGCTGTCTATCTGTCATCTATCTAATGCATCAATCTGTTATCTGTGTTGGGTATTTAAGATCCCACAGCCCGCTACTAGAATGTAATTTTTTCCCCTAGTATCTCTTCAGTGCCTAGAATATACTAGGCACTCAGTAAACATTTGTTGCATCAATGAATGAACTAACCAAAGAAGGAATATAATAAAAACATTTCCTCCCAGAACACAATCAATGGATTATTACCCTGGCTTTAAATTCATAGATGACAATACAAAGAGACAAACCACCTTTAATTAATGTTATTGTGTAGATATGCCCGGGATCATAAGTGCTGGGGATTCACGGTGTCAGGGGCTGACCATGGCTCATGCCATGGACACTCTGATCATAGCTGCTGGGATCCAAAACATGAAATTTGGTCTGTTCTGTCACAGCCCATGCAATGCCCTATGTGTTGGGGTGGTGGTGGAGACAAGTGCTAAGACCAGGAAGGATTCTGGTGGCCACCAGCAGAAGGCCTTCTTTGTCCTGCTTGCAGATACACTTTCATGACTTGCTAACATTTAACATTAAACTTGCTAACATTTTTATCATGGGAAGCTTTCCAGCAAACTTTTGCCTGGGGTGGAATTAGGTCATGATTAGAATTCCTCACCTCCTCTAGTGGCATCTGCAGGGTCTGGCTATGAATAAAGGGCAAGTGTATTGGTGAGGGAATCTCTGTGTCAAGTGTTGGGGTGCCTGGGCCCCCTGGAGCTTTCATGGGATCCAAGTGTGGGTGTATAGGCCCAAGATGCCAGAATCCTCTAGAAGAATGTAAGCTCAGCAGACGCTACACACACATTCCACTGGGGGGTGAAGGGGGAATTTGAGGATCCTTCAAGGGATGGTGAGGATGACTGCCACACAGAAGGGAGCTTTCTGGATAAGGCTTGGTGGAAATCAGCTCTCTGAGCAGGGCTGCACCCCTGAAGCCCTAAAAGCCTCTCAACTTTCCGGTCCTGTGACTGACATACTGCTCAGCCTCTTGGAGTTCAGTTTCTTCTTTTCTAAAAACAGTGTCCTTGTCATAGGGCTGTTGTAAGGACCAAGAGTGTTAATCTATGCAAAGTGGTGAGAACAGTGCCTGGCACATGGTTAGGGACTTTAAGAGTGCTGGTTACTGAAAAAATAAAATTAAAAAAAAAAAAAAGGAGTGCTAGTTAAAGAGAAATACTATATAAAACAAGCATCTGTCTGTCAGATGGGTTTTTGTCCTCCCTGCATTCATCCTCAACCTCAGGTCCAGCTGTTGGTGAGGAAGAGGGCCTGGATGTCCACAGTTTATAGCTCTTTCTGCGATTTCACTAGGGTGGCCTGGCTCTGGTTCAATTTGGCACCAGCCCACAGGGTAGATTCCTGCCAAGAGCCCCACTCATCTATACCAGGAGGCAGTGTCGGGGATGCTGTGTTCACTTGGACATGATCATGAAAATAAATGTCATTTGTGCTGAAATGGGGTGATGCCCAGCCATGATGGGTGTAATGTTCTGGTCTCCTTATGTGTTGAAGTCTAGCCAACACTGAGAACTCCCCTTCCAAGGATGGAGCTGGTGATCTGAAACTCCATCCCCTTTGCTCACTTTCAAGGAGAAACATGAGACTTAATTACATGGGAGGAATGTCTGGCCCTGGCTGCCAGAGGCTGGGTGCCATTTCTGGAAGGGTGCATCTCAGCTCTCAGTGACTGCTATACAGAAAGTCATGCTGGACGAAGAGAGGTGACCTCTGCATTTTCTCCCACATAACTCAGGAGTACCACTCCTGAGTACCTCTTGCAAACCCACTTGCAAGTAACGAAAGAAACAAAACATGGCCAAGATCACTTTGAATCATTTTGAATGGCCTCAGGCTCTACTGATTTGGAAATGAGTGAATTGGACAGAAGGACTTAGAAGGGAGGTCCGAAGGGATGGTTAGAGGATCTCTGAACAGTGGCACTGAGGACAAAATCTCCAGTTAAAACAAAACCGGGCAAAGATTTGTACAGAGTCTTCATCAAAGAAGATACTGGATGGCAAGTAAACACATGAAAGGACGCTCACCATCATGATTCATCAGGGATCATGTGAATTAGAACCACAGTGAGGTGCCCCCCCACACTCATCAGAATGGCTAATATTAGAACAAAAGGAAACCGGTAACACCCAGTACTAATGAAGATGAAGAGCATCTGCAACCTCACATAGTATGGGGAATACAAAATGATTCAGGTACGCTGAATACTTGCTAGTTTGTTCTTACTAATGCACTCACCATACAACCCAGCAATCCCACTCCTTCGCGATCCATCTGAACGAAATGGAAGCATACATTCACACAAGGACCTGTGACGGATCTGTGCACTGTATTACCATCTGCGTTACACCAGCCAAGGGGAAGCAGGCACTGAGGCAGCTCATGACTGCCCAGGAGTCAGTTACCTGTTCTGTAAAAAGCTGTATATTTGGGGCAGAACTAATCACATTTTTAGCTCTGGAGAGAAGAAGAAGAAAACGGGTGGGTGGTTCTTGATTACCCTAAGCCAACTGGATTACTCTAGTTCTTTTGCCATAGTGACTGGTTCGGGGATGCGTAGGTGACCCAAGATGGCCCACTCAGATTTTTGGTTGATCATGCCAGGTAGGGGATGAGAGGTAGGGTCGGTGGGGAGACATTCTCCTTCACTTCTGGTCAATGTGTGTGAAACCACTATGGTCATCTTTTGCCTTGAAGGACAGCCTGAGGAAGAAGTCAGAGAAGGTTAGTGATAAGAGAATCAAAGAAAGTGGGCCGGAGCCCTGAGCAAACCATGCCTGATGTCCATTTTCCTCTGTATTTTTCAGACACTGATAAATTCCCTCCATTTAGAAAGCCAGTTAGAGGTGGGGATTTTTTGTTACTTGAAACTGAAAAGCCTCTGAACTAGTCTACATGTGGGTCCAGGAATGGATTTGATTTCGAGAGATCATTTCAAGAAGGTAGAATAAGCCAGAGACAGGTGCCATAAGCCAAAGTCAAAGCTAAGGAAGAGATCTGGGATGAGGATGCAGAAGCCATCAAGATGGAGCAGCCCAGAGGTGGGTAGGTGACTTTAATGGAACTTGGGGCCAGGAACAAGTGTGTGTCAGGGGAAAGATCAGGTATGGAGCCCTGCCCGTACCCGGCCTTGAAAAGGCAGTAGGAATAGCCAGGGAAAAGAAATGACCAGAAACTGTGAGGGCAGACAGCCCATTACAGGACTGGGGCATCAAGTGGGGACAGTTCACGCTGCCTGGGCCAACTGCCCAACGAGGTCTGTCTCTTGCCCAAGGCCAAGCTTGGTCCATGAATCTGAGCTGAGCTGAGCCTGCAGATGGGGCTCCAGCAGGTACATCTGGTCTTCCAAGTTCAGCTGATCTCAAACTAGGGCTCGGGATCTGCCTTCAAGCAAGGTCTTCCTGAGGCATGTGGCTGGCCGATGTCACTAGAAGAAATTATTATTTCACTGGAATGTGATAGATCCAGGGACTCCAGATAGACCAGGCCCTGGCCTTTGTTTCCTCTCCCACCACAAATTATCCTCTCCTACTCAAAAATTAAAGCAACTTGACCCCTCGAGTATTCCAGGCATCACTCACTCTCCCTCGTGTACTTCCATCTCCTTTTCTAGGGAGAATGACAGACCTCCAGGCCCTGTTTCCAAGGATGTGGGTGGGGTTTTTCAGTCTCATCTGTTCGGTCCCTCAGCCTCTTGGGGAATCTGGATGCTTCCCAGAACTGGGAACTTAACATGGTTAGGTTAAGTCACATGTCGGATTTTGTCTAGAGAACAATAAGCTAGGAGCCAAGGTGAACAGAGTAAACTGCGGTGATCTGTGGGCTCCTACTGTGTTTGTTAGCTTGAATCCTCCAATCTGTTTAGTGGAGTGAAAGTCTGGTGGTAGATGATGCCACCTGATTATAAAAGAAACTTCTGGTTGAGCACTGGTTGGGCTGAGCACTTTCAACACCCATCCCAGGGCACCACCATTTGTGGACAGGTCCCTTCTTTGCCTTGGCCCAGCTCCTACACTACCCACTTCTAGAGAACACAGAAACATTAACCATAATAATGCAATAGCAACATCTGGGGAGTTTTAAGTCATAGGCTCCCCAGGAGGAAGGAGAATGGATTTTACGGTCAGTGATGTGGGCTCCAATCCAGGCTTCACCAGCTCAAGGTAGCCTCTCCTGCACCCAGATACCTTCTTCCTTGCTGTAAATGATGATAATACTGTCTTAAAACTGAGTAGGTAGGGCACCTGGGTGGCTCAGTTGGTTAAGCGACTGCTTTTAGCTCAGGTCGTGATCCTGGAGTCCTGGGATTGAGTCCCACATTGGGCTCCCTGCTCGGCAGAGTCTGCTTCTCCCACTGACCTCTCTCCTCTCATGCTCTCTCTCTCTCTCAAATAAATAAATAAAATCTTTAAAAAAAAAACTCAGTAGGTATATTTCTACAAACATTTATAAAGCACATTGTGGTACCTGCACACTGGGGAAGTTTAATAAATGAGAGTAGGGGTTGTTTACATATATATAAAACCAGACTGAAATTATATCTATAAAATACATAATTTTATATAATATATATTATACAATATATATTATAATATATATACTATATTACATAATATATAATTGTATATATATAATTCAATCTGGTTTTTCTTATTTTTTCCATTTCTCTGCTGAAATTCCCCAACCATTCATTTATTTTTCCCATCTGTCCCTATTTAAGATAGATATTTTAAGTTCTTTTCCGCTAATTCTTATATCTGGATCATCTGTGGTTTGCCTCTGCTGCTGCTTTCCCTTGGTTATGAGTCCTGTTCCCACCTCCTCACAGGTTTTGGATTTTATTATTGCATCCTGGAAATTATATACAGAAGAAAATTGAGAATTGAAGAATAATACTGATTCTTCCGCCACACCCCCAACAAATGTCAAGTTCTGCTCTCATTCGCTGGCTAAAGCGAGGGAGTGATTATTCATGTTTCAGGAAGTGTTCATTTGACTGGGAATGAATGGTGGGTCACCTGTGGTCAGCCCCACCTCACCCACCCAGCTTCTGTAGGAAGGGCTAGTCTCCTAGTACCAAGGGTTGGATTTGGGATTCCTCCATTTTGGGGACTGGGAGGACATGAGAGATGGCACAGATGAAATGATCTCTTTCTGCTTCTTGGTCCTGCCCTCACTTATGTTTTTCCAGACAAGTTTGGGGAGGGGTGGAAAGGACTACTCTCCTCTGTTGAAAAAATTATTAGTATATGTGATAATCTTTCAGACACCAGGACCTCCCAGCTATCTCCAGCACCGCCACTATCTCACCCGGCTTCATCTCTACCCTGCACAGTTCTGGATCTTCATAGCCTTCTGCTCTCCCTGCAACCAGACCTGCCAGGTCTCAGCTCACTGAAAGAGGGCTCCTCTCTCTGGAAGCTAGTTCATCAAGTCTCTCCTACCTCATCTCTTCTCTGATGGTCTCATATACGAGTATGATTTTTATATTCTCTAGATTGGTTTTTGGTGTCCCCATGGGAGCCGAGGTCTTCTGTGTCCTAACTGGAAGCAGTGAGTGCCTGGAATGGTAGCTGTTATTTTTAGCACTAGAGGAAACTTCCTAACGCAAGATGTCTTGGCCCTGAATTCTTAATAGCCAGCTTAGTTATGAAGCTTGTGTTTCATTCAGGAGAGGTGAAAATGAGACCACATAAGTGGCTTATTTTTAGTTTTTTTTTTTTTTTTTTTTTTTTACAGCTTTATAAACATATATTTTTATCCCCAGGGGTACAGGTCTGCGAATCGCCAGGTTTACACACTTCACAACACTCACCATAGCACATACCCTCCCCAATATCCATAACCCCACCCCCTCTCCCAACCCCCTCCCCCCATCAACCCTCAGTTTGTTTTGTGAGATTAAGAGTCACTTATGGTTTGTCTCCCTCCCAATCCCATCTTGTTTCATTTACTCTTCTCCTACCCCCTCAACCCCCCATGTTGCATCTCCTCTCCCTCATATCAGGGAGATCATATGATAGTTGTCTTTCTCCGATTGACTTATTTCGCTAAGCATGATACCCTCTAGTTCCATCCACGTCGTCGCAAATGGCAAGATTTCATTTCTTTTGATGGCTGCATAGTATTCCATTGTGTATATATACCACATCTTCTTTATCCATTCGTCTGTTGATGGACATCTAGGTTCTTTCCATAGTTTGGCTATTGTAGACATTGCTACTATAAACATTTGGGTGCATGTGCCCCTTCGGATCACTATGTTTGTATCTTTAGGGTAAATACCCAGCAGTGCAATTGCAGGGTCATAGGGTAGTTCTATTTTCAACATTTTGAGGAACCTCCATGCTGTTTTCCAGAGTGGTTGCACCAGCTTGCATTCCCACCAACAGTGTAGGAGGGTTCCCCTTTCTCCGCATCCTCGCCAGCATCTGTCATTTCCTGACTTGTTAATTTTAGCCATTCTGACTGGTGTGAGGTGATATCTCATGGTGGTTTTGATTTGTATTTCCCTGATGCCGAGTGATATGGAGCACTTTTTCATGTGTCTGTTGGCCATCTGGATGTCTTCTTTGCAGAAATGTCTGTTCATGTCCTCTGCCCATTTCTTGATTGGATTATTTGTTCTTTGGGTGTTGAGTTTGCTAAGTTCTTTATAGATTTTGGACACTAGCCCTTTATCTGATACTACCACAACTGAACCAGGAAGAAATAGAAAGCCTGAACAGACCCATAACCAGTAAGGAGATTGAAACAGTCATCAAAAATCTCCAAACAAACAAAAGCCCAGGGCCAGACGGCTTCCCGGGGGAATTCTACCAAACATTTAAAGAAGAACTAATTCCTATTCTCCTGAAACTGTTCCAAAAAATAGCAATAGAAGGAAAACTTCCAAACTCATTTTATGAGGCCAGCATCACCTTGATCCCAAAACCAGACAAGGATCCCAACAAAAAAGAGAACTACAGACCAATATCCTTGATGAACACAGATGCAAAAATTCTCACCAAAATACTAGCCAGTAGGATTCAACAGTACATTAAAAGGATTATTCACCACGACCAAGTGGGATTTATTCCAGGGCTGCAAGGTTGGCTCAACATCCGCAAATCAATCAATGTGATACAACACATTAATAAAAGAAAGAACAAGAACCATATGATACTCTCCATAGATGCTGAAAAAGCATTTGACAAAGTACAGCATCCCTTCCTGATCAAAACTCTTCAAAGTGTAGGGATAGAGGGCACATACCTCAATATTATCAAAGCCATCTATGAAAAACCCACCGCAAATATCATTCTCAATGGAGAAAAACTGAAAGCTTTTCCGCTAAGGTCAGGAACACGGCAGGGATGTCCGTTATCACCACTGCTATTCAACATAGTACTAGAAGTCCTAGCCTCAGCAATCAGACAACAAAAGGAAATTAAAGGCATCCAAATCGGCAAAGAAGAAGTCAAACTATCACTCTTCGCAGATGATATGATACTTTATGTGGAAAACCCAAAAGACTCCACTCCAAAACTGCTAGAACTTGTACAGGAATTCAGTAAAGTGTCAGGATATAAAATCAATGCACAGAAATCAGTTGCATTTCTCTACACCAACAACAAGACAGAAGAAAGAGAAATTAAGGAGTCCATCCCATTTACAATTGCACCCAAAACTATAAGATACCTAGGAATAAACCTAACCAAAGAGACTAAGAATCTATACTCAGAAAACTATAAAGTACTCATGAAAGAAATTGAGGAAGACACAAAGAAATGGAAAAATGTTCCATGCTCCTGGATTGGAAGAACAAATATTCTGAAAATGTCTATGCTACCTAAAGCAATCTATACATTTAATGCAATTCCTATCAAAGTACCATCCATTTTTTTTCAAAGAAATGGAACAAATAATCCTAAAATTTATATGGAACCAGAAAGACCTCGAATAGCCAAAGGAATATTGAAAAAGAAAGCCAAAGTTGGTGGCATCACAATTCCGGACTTCAAGCTCTATTACAAAGCTGTCATCATCAAGACAGCATGGTCCTGGCACAAAAACAGACACATAGATCAATGGAACAGAATAGAGAGCCCGGAAATAGACCCTCAACTCTATGGTCAACTCATCTTCGACAAAGCAGGAAAGAATGTCCAATGGAAAAAAGACAGCCTCTTCAATAAATGGTGTTGGGAAAATTGGACAGCCACATGCAGAAAAATGAAAGTGGCTTATTTTTAAAGGCTTAGTTGAGTTTCTAGCAAATGCTTTATGGGCTGCACTCCTGTCTTCCTACCTTTACCATTTCAGGTCCTTCCAAGGCCCAGCCTCTATGTCTTTTAGCTTGGGTGTTTTCTCCAAAAGTCAGTCCTGCCCATGTCCAGCAGGAGCAGTCCTTACCAACAATTGGTGGAGCCTGGTGGATATGCACCCCAACTCCCTTTCCCTTGGGTTAGATACCTTAGAAACCTGTATTCTAGATAGTCTCTCATTCTCCCAGAAGAAGTAAATCTCAGCTGCCCATAGAGGTAACTTACTTACTAATAAGCACACTTTCCTTGGCTAGTTTCTCTTCCTGGCCTCACTGACTCCCTCCCTGGCATGTCCTGGGATCACCTTCCAGATCAACTACCTGTCGTGGAATTGTTGCTTAGACTCTCCTGTGGAAATCCAACTGAAGACAGGCTTCAGTTCAGATGTGCAACCTCTGGGTGCTACTTTGGTTTGTGTAAAGGGGCCAACATAGATAGGGTGTCATTTGGAGAAAGGTGAAGTCAGCCAAGCTTAGATGCACCTTGCCAGGGATCATCAGGCCCATTTCGAGAATGCCAGGAGAGCTGATGCTGGAGTTCTTTATTATAAACTGGAGCCATCTGCCAGCCTGTAATAACTGGAATATGAATATCTTAATCTGGGATGCACTTAAATGGTTTACTTTCTCTTTGTGCTTGTGTCTTTAAAGCCTAACATGTGCTGGATGGTGGACTTAAATTCATAAGTACATTGTTTCACAAAATTGGCATGAAGTTCTTGGCACGCAATATGCAAAATATATTAGTATGTTGTACTGAGAGCTTGGTGTTCTCTCTCCTACTATTTTTTGTTTTTAAATAAAGCGCTTGTAGGACTACAGCCCTGTACATGTCTTGTGGGGATGCCAAGGACTGCTCTAAAAGCCACTTTCTAAGAAGCAATTTTCTTCTTGTCCCATAAAACTCCCCAAAGCACCTTAGGCGAACACCAGAGCGCTGGGTATGTTTGCAAACTGCAAATACGGCAGACATTTAATTACATCGAATTCATCAGAACCCTAATTGAGACAGGAACTCAAAGCTTACTGCTTAATTACTTTGATTTCAGATGAGTAACAGACTTGGTCATGAGCAGCCCTTCAGGCCAGAATACATTAGAAAGAGGCCTGCGGGCACTCTCAGGGAATTCTCCAAGCCAAATGAAAGTGTGGGGCCACATAAATAACCATGCTAAGTGAGGCCCATGATTGGATTTATTAATCAGTTCAATTCCCAGTATCCATCCCTTGCTGCGGTGTTCCACAGCATTGGCCCACCACCTGGGAATGCTTCTCCGGGTGTAAGGCAGGATTCATTTCTCACCCATTTTTCCTTTCCCTCTCAATGATGAGACAGCATGGAGGCAAAGCCTGGTCTTCTGAGACCGCCCTTCTATCTGCATCTTCTCATTTTGATTTTCATTTAGAAGAACTTCTTCCTGACCTTCCCTTCCTTCCCCACCTGGCACTCCGTGGATGTTCCACTAGTTAGTAGAGTCCACCAACTTCTTGGCCAAAGGATCACAGTGACTTGTGGTGGGATTTGGAGGTGAGGACCCCAGGGATTGTTACTCTTCTGTGAGCCGATGGTGGCATCTTCTATTGAGTATTTACCGGGTGGGCTGGCTGCTGCTTAATGCTGAACCTGTTCTGTTTCACCTGTATGGTGATGCTAGGTGGTAGGTAGGCTTAGAGCCACCTGCTCCATAGATTTGTAAACAGGCTCAGAGGAACGATAAAGTCACTTCTCCAGGATTTCATGGCCAGCAAAGGGCAAAGTCGGAATTCAAACCAGTCGGGATTCAAACCCAGGCCAGTCTGAGTCCCGGATCCATGTTCTTTCTGAAACATAATTTTCCTCCCTCTGCAAAGACTTCCGGGATTCTACAAACTGCTGGAAGAAGAGAGGTGGATGGCCTTAGCCATCTCCAAGTGGGCACAAGACAAGGAGAAACAGAAGGAAGTGCTGGCAACCAGAATCATCACACAGGCGACTTCTCACAACATAGTGACGGCTACTTCTCTCTGCTTGCAAAGACCTTCCAGAGGGAGGAAAGTGACTGAGACCAGCACGTGCTAAAGTTCAGGAAGCAATCTGCCTTTTAAGCTGGTGTTCTAACCAAGTCAGTGATTAACCACATTGTTAATAAATTATGAATACAAATGAATGCAAACCACTTCATATGTAATTAGTTGCCTGGCATTTTCTAGGTACCTCCCAGTCATTTGTTTCATTTCTTTACGTGGCTTCTCCCCCTTTGGGCTCACCTTTCCATCACGATGCAGGTACAAATGACTAATGCACTAATGACAATGAGAATAACGGCCAGGTTAATAATCATACTGCTAATGGTGACAATGCTAATTAAGAGAGTGTGAATGGCAACAGCCTCTTCTGAGGATGTGACTATTCATCTCCACAAGGCAACAAGAAGACAGCCGACAAGACAAGATCCACGCAAGCACAAATGGCACCAAAGGCAAAGACAGAGACTTGTTTTTTGGTTTTTGGGTTTAGGAGGGAACTAACTATATTTATAAGTCTAAAAAAACCCCACATTGTGGGTCCATACAACCTAAGACTAGAGATGATGGGTCAAAATGTTGAGGAAAAAAGAAAATGTCAGTCTAGCAAGTTGGGCAGAACTCAATCATCACGTATGGACATGCCAGCGGGCTCTGGAGCCCATTCCTGGTGACATCGAGGTGTCCCTCTGCCTGTTACCCACAAGCAGCCAACCCATCAGGCAATCTGAACAAATTTACGGGCATAAAATGATGGCAGTGAGAAATGGGTAGTGGAGAACTGCAACGGTATCCCAGGTGTCTCCTGCAGACTCTCCAGTCTGTGTTAGAGAGACAGGCAGGATGGGTGCCCCTGGCCGGCTTACTGGACAGCACAGGGGCCCAGAAAAGGGTGTGGAAGAAGGTTCAAAGGCACTTTCTTTCACCTTCAGACCAGCTAACCACCTCTAGGAGGACCCTGTGTCCTCACAGTGAGGGAATTGGTTAGGATCACCAGGCTCCTCAATAAAGCAAGGGGAGTGCCCTAAATGGGCTTCTAGAAGGTGCTTTTCCTAGAAGATCTTCAAGCCCGGGTGTCTGGGGAGAGCTCAGGATCAAAGCTCCCATGAGGGGATTAGGACGTCAGAGCTGGCAAACACACGGGTGCCTCAGCATTGCTTGGGGCCACCAGTGAGCCTTGCACTTAGGTGACTTCTGGGAGTCTTCCTAAGGCTTTCCAAACAGACACCAGACCCCATGACAGTCCCTGGAAGTAGAACAGCCTCCAGAGACAAAACACAGGCATGCAAAGCCCCTTAGGATCCCAGAACGAAGCTAAAGTAACCACAAAAATAAATGGCTTGATGGCTGTCCCAGAAAACCATCCTATGCTGTGACGGCAGCAAATGGTTTTTAGCAGAAAACGAAAATCCGTCGTTTCCTCCGTCTCTCTCTCCCTCACTTCCTTTATTGCCAGTGAGGAAAAGCCATACCTTAAATTGTTTTAGGTCATTCCAGTCCAGATCATGACATTCAAAATGAGCTGGACACCTTCAGATCCGTAGCCTGTACCTTCAGGCTGGTCAGTTATTTATGTGGACCCAGGTGTTCTGTAAGCCATCAGCATGGAGACCAAACAATGGTGCCTGACAGTTTCCAGTCCCAGTTGAGCAGCCTCCTGGGGTGTGAGATCCCATGTCACTGCTGCCCGAGGCCACCGGCCCCCATGCCCCACCTCCACGCTGTCCCCTCTGACCCCATGCCACGTCCCACCTCCGGCCTCACCTGCCCAGCAAAGAGCCCGCAGACACCGATGATGCACAGGATATTAAACACTGCAGAGCCCACGATGGTCCCGACTCCCACGTCGCCCTTGGTGATGAAGACCCCTGAAACAGACCTGACGTCAGCCTGGTTGTTGTGGCCAGTTACCCTCATGCAAGTGTGGGGAAGTTTTCACAAGTATTAGCTAGACCTTTCTCAGGGTCCACAGGAAAATGGCTGAGGATGGGAGAGAGTTTTAAAATCTGCACTGGGGCTATTGTTCCGTGGGGGCATTGGCACAGGAACTGGGACACGCTTGTGCAAAGTGAAAGTGTCATTTAAGTAAAAGAATGACAGCAACCACAGTGGGGCGGGAAGACGGGTGTTCTGCTCCTTGGGGTCTCAAGAGTCTCATTTCCTATTCGCCAACCCACTGCAAGGCTGTCTGTCCCCACAGCCCTTGTCCTCAAGAGAGGGCAGGGCTGAGAGATGTTCCCAGGTCATCACCTACCTATGACGGATGTGAACAGCTCTGGGGCCGAACTGCCTGCTGCCATGAACGTGGCCCCAGCCACATCTTCACTGAGGTGCAGGCGCTACAGAGGAGCAAGGACAAAGCACAGGTGAGTTGGGACTCCCCTGAGAACAAAGGCGATCATGACTCCTGAAGTCCCGAGCTCAGGCCTCCCAGAACCATCCCCCTCCCACAGCTGGACCTTTCTTGCACCATCCCCTGCTGGGACACAGCTCCCCTGGCCATCCTCCTCTGGGGCAGGATGAGGGAGGGGCTCCATAGCTCTGTGAGTTAAAGGTTCTTGACAAGATCTAGGAATCCCCAACCCAGGAGCCCCAGGTGGTGTGCAGATAACGGGGGGTGGGGTGGGCTAGTGTGAGGCATGGTGGGGGTCCACCTCCTTTCTAAAGGTATGCCACTCAATTCCTCCATGTTGTCAAATAGCCTTACTTCTTAAGGGATGTCCAAATCCACATTTTTAGGCAAAACATTTTTTATTTTTTCCCCCAGTAATTCTTTAGATATGCCTAAGGGCATATTTAGGTATGCCTAAATGCTTATCACAGGCTAAATGAGGCTCCCAGTAATCAGTTTGCAAGTCTGGATTCTAGGAGGTTATAGTGGCTTTGGGGGTGGAGGGGTCACCCTCCTGAAACCTACTGCTCATCACTAATGCAGTTTGAACCCCCTTTTGGTGAGAATGGGCGGGGGAGCAGTGAGACTAAGACTGAGTGGAAAGGATGTGGAGCCGTCCAAGATGTTCTATACAATGAATCCTCCCGAGTTACCCTGTCTGTAAATCCAAAACGTGATCTACAAGAAGATGAGACAAATATACAGGTATCTGAGGCAGGTTAGTGTGTTTAGCCTTCCTGCATTCAGTCAGGACTCAGAACATACGCTGTCCCCACTGTCAGTAACTAGCGGGTTTCCTGCTGGGTCCCAGCCAGGAGAGGCTAGTCTTGAATGACACAGTCCCTCTTCCCATTGCACGATCAGCTGTACTTCCTTGCTCGGCCATGGCTCCATGGACCAGCAATGGGCTGCTGTGGGAGCCCTAATGGAGCACTTAGATCTGGAGTCCAGGGGATCCCTCACTCTGGACTGAACAGCTCAACTTCACATGTGGTTCTGAGAAGATTCTAAGAGGTGCTGATACCTCCAGTTGAAAGGTGTGGCTGTGAGGGGTGCAGGTGAGACCCTGGACAGGGAGTCCCTGAAGGTGACCTAACACAGAGCTCACATTCCTTGGTGGTCCATCAAGACTTGCCAGGAGCTGGGAGCCCAGGACTGCTGTGTCTGTTCCAGCTCAGGGTCCCTAATGGGCATGAGACACACAGAGTCCACACCCTGAGCTCATCTCCAGTTCCTCTCTCTCTCCTTCAAACCCTAAAGTCTGCTTCTTCTCCCATGTTTCCTTACCTCCCCTCCTCTCTCATCCCTAATTCACCTGGGCTCTGGTAACATCTTGCTGGATGCTCCGAATTACCAGCTGGGGGAGGGAGAGGGTCTTCCTGCCTCTGGACACCTCTATCTACAAGAACATAGTTGTTAAGAGCCTTCCTAGCTCCCTCCTGAGGGCTGGTAACCCTGATGTCCCTACCCCAGAGGCGGATTCCAGTCCTGGGTTCTCCTCCCTTCGTCCCAGAGCTCAGACTCTTCTCAGCACAAATATCTTTCCTTGAAATGTGTTGTCTTGAAATGTGAAAAATGCCTCCAAGGGCTGCTCCCATCCTGTCCTGCACAAGCCCTTCCCTAACCATCCCCGCCCCCCATCCAGATCTCCCTCCCTTTTCCTCTCTCTACTTTCCAACTTCCCAGAACTTCATCCAGCCCCGTGTGCCTCACCCCAGAGAGTGGCTATGTGTCCTAAGGCCTATAGATGTCAAGGACCATGCTCTGTCTCACCCCATTTCCTCCCCAAGGGGGTGTGCTCACAGGTGCTATGGATTTCCCCTCTGGAGCAGAATACTTCCTGACAAGACTGCATACATGTCTAGAGCAGGGTCATAAATTGGCTATAAAAAAAAGTTGTGTGGGAAAGAGAGTAGTTTGTTTTGCATAATGAATAGAACACCAAGTGGTGGTATTTCCAAAATCACAAATGATCCCAGTTATGGGTGCCTCAGCACCTCCTCTCCTGCCCTATAAGGTGACCCTGGGCTCAGGTGACGTTGCTTGGAACAAAAGGCTCCCTCATGTGCCCACTATCCATCTCAGATGCCACCTCATTGTTCTCCTTCTCCTTCCACCCAATAAAGGAAGATCCTCCTGAGACCCTTCAGGGCTCCTGAGGCCCGATTCTCTCCCATCCATCCATCCATCCATCCATCCATTTTAAAGTGCAAAAACCAAGCAGATTTCCAGGATGTAGAAGAAACTGTTTAAGTGAGTGATCTCTAAGTGAGGTTTGTGGACCAAGAGCCCCAGCATCATCTGGACACTTCACAGCATTGCAGCTTGGGTCCTCTGCTTCCCCCCAGTGACTCAGACAATCAGGGGTTGGGTGAGGGGGAGGGAAAGGAAAGGATGACCAAGTCTGAGAACTACATGAAGAACATGAGTCCCAGATGGGAGGCGTGTCTGGGAGAGAGGCTTTTGGAAAACAGGATTCTGAATTAAAAATAAAATAAAGTGGAAAGCTTCCAGATAAAGGAAACGACATTTCAAAACAGACGGAGATGAAAGAGACGAGAGAATGAAAGTGTTCTAAATACGCTGAATATTTTCTGATGAAAGGGCTGTCATTTGGTCTTCAACCTGGCATTCCCGGGCTGAGTGAGAACAGAGTCCCTTTCCTGTTCTCTGTGGTCAGTTCTTTGATCATCTTCCTTCTTGGGCCTCTGCTTAGAGCATTTCTGCACGTGTACAGAGGGGCAGGGCGGTGGAGGCGTGTGGCTGAAGACCTCCTGCTCGGTGAGGACCCCACGAGGGAGGTCACAGATGCAGAAGGAAACAGAGGAGGGGAAGATGAGGAACACAAAGGGAGAAAGCAGGATTAAAAGAGGAAAAGAGAACAGGGAAATAGGACTCAAAGAGCACCATGAATTGCCGAATGGAGCAGGGAGAGCTGGCCATAGCGGTGAAAGCCCAACTATGGGTCGGTACCCTGACATTCTAAACGGACCAATGAAGCTTTTGTGCTAATTTTGCTGGTCACTCAGAAGGACGCTGATGCCCGGTGCTCCCGCCCAGTGGCATGGAGGGCTCCCCAGGTCCTCCCCAGGTCCTCAGTGAAGGGCGCTGGGGCAGCATAGTTGCATCACCTGCCCAGACATGCTGAGAATATAAGGCACGTACCTCACAAATCTTTTCCAAGGAGGGGACAAAGAAGTCATCACACACAATGGCCAGCGCGTAGAACATGTACATGGCCTGGAAGAGAAGAAAGAAGATGTTGAAGTCAGAGCCAAGGCAGAGCCATAGGGTGAGGGTCTGTCTACCCTCTGCTTCAATAACACCCTCCAACATCATGGATGCAACATGGTAAAGTACAAAGACTGTATTGCCTGGGAGGCCCTCTGCGATCGCACCTGTCATCTCTGACCTCATCATCTACCACTCTCCCCTTGTCCACCAAACAGACTATAGATGCCTGCCTCAGGGTCTTTGCACCTACTGTTCCCTCTGCTCAAATCATGCTTCCCTCAGATGACCTTGGCTTACTCCATCATGTCCTTCGAGTCTCTGGTTCAATGTCAACTTAAGCAAGGGTCCTTGGACTCCCTTCCCTCCCATTTCTCTCTACCCACCTTATCCTGACTTGTTTTCCTTGACATATTAATTTGTATGTTCTCCATCTTCCTCACTAGAAGTCCAAGAGGATGTGAACTTTGTCTATCTTATTTATCCCCAGCACTGGACACAGTGCATATTAGGTGTTCAATAATATGTATGCAATGAAGGAATAAATTAACAAACACTTCAACTGAGGCTGTTCACTGTGCTGTTCCCTGCAGGACAGACTCTGCAATCTTGCTTCTTGTCAGCTCTGACTAGGAAAAAACCCTGAAGTCTACGGTTTGGCCATAACTTACCTCTCTACCCCTTTAACTCAGGTTACTTCTCTAATTAGTAAAATCTTATTTGGATTCCATTGTTGGTTGACCAGCTAGCATCATCTTCCACTCCATCCCAATGGGACCCCAGTTTCATCCCAATATACACCATATCCCCTGGGAAGGTGACCCCACCCTTTCCTCCCGGAATAGATACTGACTGGGCAATAGGGTACAGTGTTTCCCACTGATGGCTGGTGGTTCAAGGGTGGACACATGATCTGGACTGGTCCAATGACATGGCAGGAAATGTCTTAGAGTCCTTGCCAGTGGGTGCCATTTCCCAACCTCCAGCACTGGTTACAGACAAGGAAGCTAGGAGTCCTGACTGCTCCTAGCAGCCATGTTGAGGGAAATGGGATATAAGATGAAGCTGACTCTGAGTAACTTAACGGCATCACCAAGCCATTGAGCATATCAGGCTGGAGCATGCCTGCCTCTGGACTTCGTAACATGGCATTCAGCAGACCAGTCTGATTTGGAGTTTTCCTGTTACTTGACACCTAAAACATCAAATGGGTATATCGGCTCATCCTTAAGTTCAGCATCCTCTGCAATGACATCGCTTTCATGTTTTCATCTCTCAGCATCTTTTCCTTTTGAGAACTGCTCCACCAGACAGACCTTAATCACACACTCTCAGCCTCTCTCTGCACAGGGTGCAGGCACAAGACCCAGGCTAGCTGCCAGGACATCCCATTCTGTGTCACACAGTGGTGGTGGGCAAAAGGTCTGCAAGGGGCTAAGGAGGGATTGACAGAGAAACTGGGAGAGAGGGGCTCTCTCCTTATGAGATATAAATACCACTCAAGTTTGGAGCTGCTGGAGGCAGTTGGTATGTAGAGAGAGCTTGCCCAAGAATGCAGCTCATGTAGTAAGAAGACCATCAAAGAGATGGGACAGACAGACATATCCACACACAGATACACACATACAGACATACACATTCACAAAGACAGACAGACAGACAGACACACACACACACACACACACAGGTGCTCAACGACACCTCATGAACTCTGGACCCAGCTCAGTCTGAAACCAAAGTCAGCCTTCCAATTTCATGAGCCGATAATATGCCTTTTACACTTAAGATGACTCGAATGGGGTTTCTGTCACTCACAGGTGCCCTTCATGAAGCCTTCTGTAGCAACCCAAGCATGAAATGATCTTTCTGGCCTCTGACTCTCGGTTGTTGCACTGATTTAGCCATCCCTCCCCTACTCTATGAACTCGTTTTCCTTTTCACACCTATGTGTTTGGGCTCTCTGACCAGACTGTAAGATTCTAAATGCATCTTACCACCTGATTTCTACAGAAATATCAGACGAGTGCACAAAAACATATGCAGCGGGGATATTCTTTCCAAAATGCTGACTATAATAAATTATCAAAACCTAACAAAAATATACAATAGGGGATTGTTATCTAAACTGTGGTTCATCACTCAATGAAATCCTGCTAAAAGAGATTATTTTAGTCCACAGTTAACAACAAGAAAAAAGGCATTTACAATACATTGCTAAGTGAAAAATATTATACAACAGTGTGTACAATACTCTTTTTGGGTATCATCTATTGTATAAACACATTAGTTACAGGGGGTGGGTGCAAGACGGGGGTAGGAGCGGAGGAGTAGGAAACCTAAATATCAGGTCCCAGGAGTTCAGCTAGATAGTTATCAACCATTCTGAACACCTACAAACTCAACAGGAGATCAAAGAGAAGAAGAGCAGCAATTCTAAGAACAGAAAAGCAACCACTTTCCGGAAAATAGGTCACGTAGAGAAGTGAATCTGAGGCAATATTTGGGAAGAGAGACCGCAGAGGGAAGGGCTGGCTCCTGGCAAGTGGTAAGGCAGGGGAGCATAAAATTGGAACTTTTAGAAGTCTGCTCCACTGAGGGACATCACCCCAGAGACAAAGCAGGGGGTGGAGCTCTTGTGGGGACAGTGTGTCTCAGGACCCGTGGGATCACAGATAGACTGGGGATGTCTGAGTTTGGCAAAGCTCCCAGGTATCAGAGTGGGGAAGCCGGCAGCAGAGACAGAGTGAAGCATTGGGCTCTCAACTCAGGGTTACCTTCAACCATGATCTGGGGCATCGCTGGGCCACTACTCTTTGAGCAGGGACCCCACAAGGGGCAGATCCGGGGAGACTCTCCTTCCTCCTCTGGAAGGAGTGGTATGGAGCATGTGGCAGGAATTTGTTGGGTTTGAAGACTCCAAATGGGACCAGGCACCAGAGGATGAAAACGCTTGGTCACAGGCTGGCTGACCTTGGAGTGTGGGGTGGAGACCAGGGAGATGGGAGGGATTGACTACTTTTCTCTGAGGGTGCACTAAGGAGTGGGCCCCCAAGCCCTCAGCTACTATGGGCAGAGATTGGGAGGCCATCAACTTCATTCCCGTCCTCCAAAGCTCTATGGAAAGCGTTTGGGGAACAAAAGCTCCAAGAGCGAACCTGAACAGATCGCTTAGCCTGGCCCGTGGCAAGGGCAGTGCAATTCTGCCTGGGGCAAAGACATTTGAGAATTACTGCAACAGGTCCCTCCCCCAGAAGATCAGTAAGAGCATCCAGCCAAGTTCACCAATCAGTGAAAACTGCAGAACTCCAGAGGTAGGGGAAAGCAACACATAGAATTCATGGTTTTTCTCCATGATCGTTAGTCTTTCAAAGTTAAATTTAGAAATTCATTTTCTGGGGCGCCTGGGTGGCTCAGTGGGTTAAGGCACTGCCTTCGGCTTGGGTCATGATCTCAGAGTCCTGGGATCGAGCCCCACTCGGGCTCTCTGCTCAGCGGGAGCCTGCTTCCTCCTCTCTCTTCTGTCTGCCTCTCTGCCTGCTGTGATCTCTCTGTCAAATAAATAAATAAAAATCTTTTAAAAAAATTTCTTTTCAGTGTCCAGAATTCATAATCAAGATTAGAGCAGAGATCAATGAGATAGCAACTAGAGATATAATAGAATGCATCATTGAAACTAGAAACTGGTTTTTTGAAAAAATCAGTAGACCATAAACCACTGGCCAAACTAATCCAAAAGAAAAAAGAGAGGACCCAAATTAATAAAATATGAATGAAAAGGGAGAGATCACGACTAACACCAGGAAATAGAAACAATCATCAGAAATTTTTTTCAATCATCAGAAATTATTATCAACAATTATATGCCAATAAGTTAAGCAACCTAGACGAAATGGATGCATTCCTGGAAACCTATTAAACTTCCAAAACGGATCAGGAAGAAATTGACAACCTGAATAGACCAATATCTAGTAATGAGATTGAAGCAGTGATCAAAAACCCCCCCCAAAAAATCCCAGGACCTGATGGATTCCCTGGGGAATTCTACCACACATTCAAATAAGAAATAATACCTACTCTCCTGAAGCTGTTTCAAAAAATTCAAGCAGAAGGAAAACTTCCAGACTCTTTTTATGAAGCAAGCATTACCCTGATCCCCAAACCAGGTAAAGACCCCACCAAAAAGGAGAATTTCAGACCAATATCCTTGATGAATACGGATGCTAAGATTCTTAACAAGATCCTAGCTAATAGGAAACAATGGTACATTAGAAAGATTATCCACCATGGCAAGGTGGGATTTATCCATGGGATGCAGGGGTGGTTCAGCATTCACAAATCAATCAATGTGATAGAACAAATCACTAAGAGAGAAAAACCACATGGTCCTCTCAATTGATGCAGAAAAAGCATTTGACAAGATATAGCATTTGTTCCTGATTAAAACAATTCAAAGTATAGGATAGAGGGAAGGTTCCTCAACTTCATAAAATCTATCTATGAAAAACCCACAGCAAATATCATCCTCAATGGGAAAAAGCTCACAGCCTTCCTGTTGAGATCATGAACACTATAAGGATGCCCACTCTCACCACTCTTATTCAACATAGTATTAGTCCTAGCAACAGCACTCAGACAACAAAGAGAAATAAAAAGTATTCAAATTGGCAATGAAGAAGTCAAACTCTCTCTCTTCACAGATGACATGATACTTTCTATGGAAAACCCAAAAGACTCCACTGCCAAACTACTAGAACTCATACAGCAATTCAGTAATGTGGCAGGATACAAAGTCAATGTACAGAAATCAGTTGTTTTCTTATACACTAACCATGAAAATACAGAAAGGGAAATTAGGGAATTGATTCCATTTACTATAGCACCAAGAACCATAAGATACCTGGGAATAAACCTAACCAAAGAGGTAAAGGATCTGTACTTGAGGAACTACAGAACACTAATGAAATAAACTGAAGAAGACACAAAAAGATGGAAGACCATTCCATGCTCATGGGTCAGAAGAATAAACATTGTTAAAATGTCCATACTGCCTAGAGCAATCTATACTTTCAATGCCATTCTGATCAAATCACTGGTAATTTTCAAAGAGCTGGAACAAACAATCCTAAAATTTGTATGGAACCAGAAGAGACCCTGAATTGCTAAGGAAATGTTGAAAAAGAAAAAGGAAACTGGAGGCATCATGTTGCCCGATTTCAAGCTTTACTACAAAGCTATGATTACCAAGAGAGAATGGTACTGGCACAAAAACAGACACATAGACCAGTGTAACAGAGTAGAGAACCCAGATATGGACCCTCAATTTTATGGTCAACTAATTTTGACAAAGCAGGAAAAAATAGCTACAGTGGAAGAAAGGTGTCTCTTCAATAAATGGTGCTGGGAAAATTGGACAGAAGAATGAACTCAACCATTCTCTTACACCATACACAAAGATAAAACTCAAATGGATAAAAGACCTCAAAGTGAGGCAGGAATCCATCAGAATCCTAGAGGAGAACGTAGGCGGTAACCTCTTCGACATCGGCTGAAGTAACTTCTTTCAAGATATGTCTCCAAAGGCAAAGGAAACAAAAGCGAAAATGAATTTTTCTTATTCTGTTTTTAAAATTTTTCCTCTTTCCTATTTTAACTATTTTACCTTATAAATACCTTTAAAAAAATCTTTAATTTTCATTGCTCTAGTCATATTTTATCTCTTCATGTATTTACCTTATTTTTTGTATATGTACAAGGTTTTATATTTTCATTAAAATTTTGGGATACAATTTCTTCTAATAGATCAAAATATACCCTAAATCTAGCATATGGCTTGTTCTAATCTCCAGCCTGATCACATTCTTTCTCTTGTTTTTTCTTTTTCAAGTCAACTTCTTATCTTACCCACTCCTCTTTCAGAATCTTTTTTTTCTTTTAAAGATTATTTATCGACATTAAATGTATTATTTGCCCCAGGGGTACAGGTCTGTGAATCATCAGGCTTACACACTTCACAGCACTCACCAACCATATCATATACCCTCCCCAATGTTACAGTCTTTTAATTTACATCTTCACAGTCATTATTCTATCCCTTCATCATTTTTACCCTTATTTTTGTATGTATATAAAAGTTTTTTTAAGATTTTATTTATTTATATGTCAGAGAGAGTGAGCACAGGCAGACAGAGGTCAGGCAGGAAGCAGAGGGAGAAGCAGGTTCCCTGTTGAGCAAGAAGCCTGATGTGGGACTCGATCCCAGGATGCTGGGATCATGACCTGAGCCAATTTTTCTTTCTTTAAAATTTTTGGGAGGCAGTTTCTTCTAACAGACCAAAAAACACCCAAAATCAAGTGTGTGGCTCTCTCTATATAACATATATTATATATCACATATATTATATATATATATATAAAATATATTATATATATTACATATATAGAAAAAATATTATTTTATAGATATATAAAATAATTTTTCTATTTTCCCCTTTCTTCTCCCCCTGGTTTCAGGGCCTTTCTAATTTGGTTAGTATATATTTTTCTGGGGTTGTTGCTAACCTTTTAGTATTTTGTTCTCATTCATCTATTCTTATCTGCATAAAATGACAAGGTATGAATGACAAGGTGGAAAAACTCACCAAAAAAAAAAAAAAAAGAAGAACAAGAGGCAGTACCAATGGCTAGGGACCTAAAAATATCTTTGGGACACAGCAAAGGTGGTCCTGAGAGGAAAGTGTATAGCAATACAAGGCTTTCTCAAGAAACAAGAAAGGTCTCAAGTACACAACCTAACCCTACACCTGAAGCAGCTGGAGAAAGAACAGCAAAGAAAGCATAAACCCAGCAAGAGAAGAAAAATAATAAAGATCAGAGCAGAAATCAATGAAGTGGAAACTAAAAAACAGTAGAACAAATCAACGGAACTGGTTCTGTGGAAGAATTAATAAGATTGATAATCCCCTGGCCAGACTTATCAAAAAAAAGAGGGAAAGACCCAAATTAACAAAATCATGAATGAAAGAGGAGAGATCACAACCAACACCAAAGAAGTACAAACAATTATAAGAACATATTACAAGCAACAATATGCCAGCAAATTTGACAATCTGGATGCATTCCTAGAGACGTAAACTACCAAAACTGAACCAGAAAGAAATAGAAAACCTGAACAGACCCATAACCAGTATGGAGGTTGAAGCGGTCATCAAAAATCTCCTAACAAACAAGAGCCCAGGGCCAGGTGGCTTCCCAGGGGAATTCCACCAAACATTTAAAGAAGAATTAATATCTATTCTCCTGAAACTGTTCCAAAAAATAGAAAGGGAAGAAAAACTTCCAAACTCATTTTATGAGGTCAGCACTACCTTGATCCAAAAACCACACAAAGACCCCATCACAAAGGAGAATTATAGACCAATATCCTTGATGAACATGGATGCAAAAATTTTCACCAAAATACTAGCTAATAAGATCCAACACGACATTAAAAGGATTATTCATCTCAACCAAGTGGGATTTATTCCTGAGCTGTGATGTTGGTTCAATATCTGCAAATCAATCAACGTGATATAATACATTAATGAAAGGAAGAACAAGAACCATACAATACTCTTAATAGATGCTGAAAAAGCATTTGACATCCTTTCTTGAGCAAAACCCTTCGAAGTGTAGGGATAGAGGATACATCACTCAATATCATCAGTTTCATCTATGAAAAACCCACAGCAAATACCATTCTCAATGGGGAAAAACTGAAAGCTTTTCCCCTAAGGTCAGGAACATGGCAGGGATGTCCACTATCACCATTGCTATTCAACATAGTACTAGAAGTCCTAGCCTCAGCAATCAGACAACAAAAAGAAATAAACATCATCTGAATTGGCAAAGAAGAAGTCTATCTCTCACTCCTTGTAGATGATATGATACTTTATGTGGTAAACCCAAAAGACTCCACTCCAAAACTGCTAGAACTCACACAGAAATTCAGCAAAGTGTCAGGAAATAAAATCAATGCACAGAAATCAGTTGCATTTCTATACACCAACAGCAAGATGAAAGAGAAATTAAGGAGTTGATCCCAATAACAATTGCACCCAAAAGTGTAAGATACCTAGGAATAAACCTAACCAAAGAGGCAAAGAATCTGTACTCAGAAAACTATAAAGTACTCAGGAAAGAAATTGAGGAAGACAGAAAGAAATGGAAAACGTTTCATGCTCATGGATTGAAAGAACAAATATTGTGAAAATGTCTATGCTACCTAAAGCAATCTACACATTTAATGCAATTCCCATCAAAATACCATACATTTTTTTCAAGGAAATGGAACAAAAAATCCTAAAATTTATGGAACCAGAAAAGATCCCGAACAGCCAGAGAAATGTTGAAAAAAAAAAAAAAAGTTGGTGGCATCACAATTCCAGACTTCAAGATCTATTACAAAGCTATAATCATCAAGACAGTATGGTACTGGCACAAAAACAGACACATAGATCAATGGAACAGAATAGAAAGCCCAGAAATAGACCCTCAACTCTATGATCAACTAATCTTTGACAAAGCAGGAAAGAATGTCCAATGGAAAAAAGACAGTCTCTTCAAATGGTGTTGGGAAAATTGGACAGCCACATGCAGAAGAATGATACTGGACCATTCACCAACACACACAAATGGACTCAAAAGGGATGAAAGAGCTTAATGTGAAACAGGAATCCATCAAAATCCTTGAGGAGAACACAGGCAGCAACCTCTTTGACCTCAGCCACAGCAACTTCTTCCTAGAAACACCGCCAAAGGCAAGGGAAGCAAGGGCAAAAATGAACTATTGGGACTTCATCAAGATCAAAACTTTTGCACAGCAAAGGAAACAGTCAACAAAACCAAAAGACAACTGACAGAATGGGAGAAGATATTCACAAATGATGTATCAGATAAAGGGCTAATATCCAAAATCTATAAAGAACTTATCAAACTCAACACCCAAAGAACAAATAATCCAATCAAGAAATGGGCAGAGGACATGAACAGACATTTCTGCAAAGAAGACATCCAAATGGCCAACAGACACATGAAAAAGAGCTCAATATCACTCGGCATCAGGGAAATACAAATCAAAACCACAGTAAGATACAACCTCACACCAGTCAAAATGGCTAAAATTAATAAGTCAGGAAACGACAGATGTTGGCAAGGATGCGGAGAAAGGGGAACGCTCCTATGCTGTTGGTGGGAATGCAAGCTGGTGCAGCCACTCTGGAAAACAGTATGGAGGTTCCCCAAAAAGTTGAAAATAGAGCTACTATACAACCCAGCAATTGCACTACTGGGTATTTACCCCAATGATACAAATGTAGTGATCCAAAGGGGCACTTGCACCTGAATGTTTATAGCAACAATGTCCAGAATAGCCAAACTATGGAAAAATCCTAGATGTCCTCAACAGATGAATGGATAAAGAAGGTGTGGTGTATATATACACAATGGAATACTATGCAGCCATCAAAACCCCCAAGAAATCTTGTCATTTGTAATGACGTGGATGGAACTAGAGGGTATTATGCTGAGTGAAAAAAGTCAATCAGAGAAAGACAATTATCATATGATCTTTCTGGTATGAGGAATTTGGGAGGCAGGCAGAGGGTTGTGGGGGGTAGGGAGGGAAAAAGATGAAACAAGATGAGATCGGTAGGGAGATAAACCATAAGAGACTTAATCTCATGAAACAAACTGAGGGTTCCTGAGGGGTGGTTGGGGAGGGACAGGGTGGCTGGGTGATGGACATTGGGGAGGGTATGTGCTATGGTGAGTGCTGTGAAATGTGTAAGCCTGATGATTCACAGACCTGTACCTCTGGGGTAAATAATACATTATATGTTAATAAAAATCACATAAATACACACATACTCACATAAGTATATTTGCGTATAAGAGTTTGTAAGGCCATAAATCAAAATAGCTTCTCCCTCTGTTGGTGTGATTCTGTTTTTATGATTCCTATCTATATTTTCTGTTTGTCCACCTTGAGTTTGTATTTATATTGTAGATGGTGGAGACTTTAGGGCAAGGATTCCATCTTATATGTTTTTAATCTCCAAGGAGCCTGTGATGTCTGGCATGCAGAGAAGCCTTAAAAATAACTTTTATTGATTGGTCTATTCATAATCTACACAAAATTATTTGTGGATTTCTGGGGGAAGAAAATGTCAATTTAAAAAAAATTAATGCTATATTTTCAGCTTGTGGCTGAATGAGAAAATATACTCCCAAGTTGTAATGGAATCAACTCCCCCCCCCTTTTACTGTATGACTTGGCTGATCCAAAGATATGTGGACTTTATCATTATCTTGAAAGGACAGCCAGATGCAGTAACTGGAATACAGAATTGCACATTTTTGAATTAAGCAAGATCTAAATAATCTGTCTAAAGCTGCCACACTCAACTCACTGAAATAGCCAAGTCTATAAATCATCTCTTTAAGAATATATTCCAATATGTTGTGAAGCAAGAAGCTCCATCTAACATATTGCAAATCAACACTTGGATTGATTGGGTTGAGACGTGAAGAGGTTTCCCAGGTTCTCTGTGCTTTCAAGGGTGATGACTATCACATTAACTTCCCTGCACAGGGGAGTGTGAGATGGGGATGCCCATCCTGGATCAGATGCCCCTCTGGCCACCAGGTGATGGGGCTCCTTTCCAGCCATAGAGCACTTACTATCCTACCACTCTGCTTACAAGAAACTCTGTTCCAATTCCTGCCATGTTACCCATTGGAAATCAGGTTCCCATTGGAAAAACAAATAAAACAGAACAGAGTATTGATGGGGGAAGGTGCTGTGCAGGTAGAGGAGTAGGAAGGAAAAGGAAATCAGTACCTTCTGCTCAATTTTGCTATGCACCTAAAAATTCTCTAAAAAAGGGTCTACTACTAGTACTAAGAAATTAAAAAAAAAACTAAACAGAACAAAGGAACAAAACAAATATACAAAGTCAGTCTTGAAGATACAACCTTGAAGAACCCACAACCTTGAAGAAAGCCTGATGATATAGATAGTACCATTGATACCACTGGCCTGAATATTTTAGAGCGAGGCACTTTTCTGTCAAGTTGGCCATTCCTCTATTTCCAAAGGATATAATGATTGGTGATAATGACTAATAACAATACTGTTAACATTTGCTACAATTTGTTGGGTCAGGTATGGAGGTACATTCTAGGTACTTTATGAGGACTGTCCACATCATTTCTTTAACCCCTGGGGGAGGCAGGGAGTTACTGGCCCCATTTCCCAGATGCCTCTGAGAGTACGGTACCTTGTCCAAGGACACATGGATGGCAAATGGCAGGCCTTGGATGTGACCCCAAGACTCTCTGAGTCTTCCTACTGAGGCCAGCTGCCTCCCCCAACAGAGGCCATTCTGGAACTGCTACCCAAATGACACCTTCTATTTTCAGTTAGCCTACAAATAAGCTGATCTCTCCAACTACACAAAGGGAGGGATGGTTTTGGAATCCCAGTCATCCACATCTGGGAGCTGCTGGTTCGAGTCACTGATGCCCTTTCTTATTTTTTTTTTCTTTATTTTACAAGCTTAATTTTGATTACCTACTCATATACAAATATGCCACTTACATAAATGTATCAATGTGATCAGCACGAGCAGGAGTAAACCTCAGTGACCGCTTTATTGGTAGCAGCTTCCTGTTTTCCCCTATAAATAAATGGACTATCAACACTGCTGCAATGAACATCTTTAAACATACATCCTTTTGCATTTTGAGGATAAACTTCCAGATGCTGGAACTGCTGGGTGATGTTCTTTTTTAATATTATTATTTTTACAAGGTGCCCTAAAAAATACAAGACAGGCTTAAACCCTCAAAAATGTTTGAGGTGAGCCAATGCCCCAGGGTGGCAGATGTATGGCTGTGCCCCCTGGAATTCAAGCCTGCGGGCTGGCTGTAACAACCAGAACCACCACACGTGGGTTGCTTTCCGGAAATCATGAGCGGGGTATGTGTGAAGAATGAGAGGAGAGGAGGGGTCCGTTTCAGTTTCAACTCCAAGCTCAGGATCACAGGGCTCCTCACTTCCCTGGGAACTCATCAGGGCCCTTGCTGTGGGCATTGCACTTTGGCACTGACTATGTGCTACCAGGACTGTGAGCCCTGTTTTAGGTTCAGGTACCTGGCTTCTCTCCTCTTGAAGAGGCCAGCAGCTGTGCTCTTCCCACGTTCATACCCCATCTCAGGGCAGGCTTGCACAGAGTTGAAGGTCCTGTTTATATGAAATGAATGCGTCCAAGCAGGGCGGTGCCCACAGAATATGGTGCCACCTTTAGAAGCCATCAAGGGAAATGCCTGTATAGCAATGACTAGCACAGCAGCTGCAGAAGGAGAGGCAGCCTGGAGCCTTGGAGGAAGCCCAGGACGGGATCAAGGACCTCGCATCAAATCCCACATTGTGACCTTGAGTGACTCTCCTTGCCTCACTTAGCCTTCAACACGAGACCAATCACACCAGGTTCTCAAGTTAGTGTTCGAGGCTACTGTGGGGAGTATGTGGAAACGGAAGAGCAAAGGGGACTGGGTGTGGCCAGACACCTCCCACAGCAACAATAATGCTGTGAGAATGTGCCCCGGGTAGGCTGCTGGAGGACAAGAGACACACGGAGCACAGCCAAATTGCCTTCGTCCCAGCTGAGGCTGTCAGAGATCGGTTGACAAGCAGCTAACCCCCAGATGTGGGTCACCTGATCCCCAAAGTTCAGCTGAACCCCAAAGACCCAAAAGCTAAATAAATGTTTACTATTGTATGTCACTGAGGTTTTGGGCTCATTTGTTATAAGGCATTATTATGGCATCAGGCAACAGATACAGAGATGATGATACAGCCACAATGAGAACAATAATGAGATGTAACTTCCAAGTTCTGGCTGACCATATACTCAGATTTTCTAGTCTCCCTGGAACTAGCCATGATCATAGGATGCAGTTTGGGCCAATGAGAATAAGGGATAGATGCGACTAAAGTGACCTTTTTTTCTAGCTTTGCACTTGAACGTAATGTCTAGAGTGGCAGCAGCTGTCACATGACCATGAGACAACAAGCAAGAGATACACACCAAAGTGCAAGGGATGGTGGAGCCCTAAGGATGCCATTCACTAGCCTCTCTAATGCCAGAAACCATCTTCCTCTGTACTTCTTACTAGGTGAGAAAATGAAAAATGAACCCCCATTTGCTTCAGTGGCCATTAGTCAGGTTTCCACACCTGCAGTCATGTGCCTCCCTATCTGATTTTTTTAAAAAGATTTTATTTATTTATTTAACAGATCACAAGTAGGCAGAGAGGCAGGCAGAGAGAGAGGAGGAAGCAGGCTCCCCGCTGAGCAGAGAGCCCGATGCGGGGCTCGATCCTAGGACACTGGGATCATGACCCGAGCTGAAGGCAGAGGCTTTAACCCACTGAGCCACCCAGGTGCCCCCTCCCTATCTGATTTTTAAAAATATTTTATTTATTTATTTATTTGAGAGAGAGCATAAGCAGTGGGGGCGGGGAGGTGGTGTGGGGAGCAGAGGGAGAGGGAAAAGCGGACTCCACACTGAGAGCCCAACCTGACCTGGGACTTGATCTCACGACCCTGAGTTCAGGACCTGAGTCAAAATCAAGAGGTGGACGCTTAACCTACTGAGACTTCCGGGCACCCCTCCCTATCTGATTCTGGACATACACGGTTCATTCTGCTAGACAAGGCTAGTGAAGGGAGGCCAGAGAAGGCTTCACAGAGGATGTAGCCACTGAACTGGGATTTTGGAAGATAAATAGCATCTCATCAGGTGGTTTCACAGGTTGATTGGGACTAATAAAACTAGAGAAACTTTGGCCATAGTGGTAAAACTGGAAAGCACCTAAAGTAACAGGAAATTATCGGGGCCTGGGGCTTAATGGAGGTGAACAGGCTCTAGCTGAAATGTCAATATACATAAGAGCTTCTGAATTGTGAGGGCAAATGTCTCTGAACAGCGCAACATTAACCCTGCTGTTTTATGTGGCATCTACAGTCAGCAGTTTTCACAGACAATTTCTTTTTACTACATCATCTGCACTCATGTCACTCTGTCTTTAATTTCAATGAAGGTGGTGCTGGACAAGCAATTCCTAGGGAAGATCTATAGAACTCTGGCCTTGGTGGAAATTGTTCTAAATCGCCCAGGGAATATGATCTGAATACTAAACAAAAAAAGATTACTTCTCCCCTTCTTTTTTTTTTTTTCATAGTTTTAAGTGATAATATAAGATTAAACTTGGGGGGGATGGTATTTCTTTTAAAATCATTTCCCCCCATTACAGGCTTGGTCTCTCATGGCCCCACAATGCCATGGTGGGACTGATATACACAATCACTTTCGGGTTCTGCTACCATGACAGACAACAGTCTCCTGGAAACACTCACCCTGTCTGGGGACTAGAGAGAGAAACTCTCAGCTTCACAGTCAGACTAGGGTTCTGCAGGATTTGGGATTTGGGGGAGTGGAGTTGCAGGGAAGAGGAATGTAGCAGATAACTATGTGGGCCCCTGGTCCTACCATATTCTTCAGGCTTTATTAATTTAGAGTGTCTTTTGAAGGCCATAATCTGGCTTGATTTGCTTGAAGACTTTTCATTTAACCTTACACAAAGCAATCCAGAAGTGCCAGGGCATAACTGCCCCCTGGGAGCCACCCCAACATGAACAATGGGAGTTGGTGTATCAGTATCCCAGGTCCCTTGCCCTCTGGGTGGAGTAACCATCACTGTCTCGCTGAGTTTCCCAGATGCCTAAGCCTCAGGTGCCCATGCTGTTGCAAGATTGACCACCCAATCTTTAATTATCAGTCCCCTTCCCCCTTCTCTATCCCACTTCCTACTGCACTACTGATGTTTCTCTCCACCCCCAGAGAGCCACTTGCATTCCAGCCCTTGTCTCAGTGTCTGCTTCTGGGAAAGCCCAAATTAAAACGAGAAGGAAGGAAGGAAGAAGACCGTGGAGAGAATGAAATGCAGTTTGCAATCCATTCTTAGAAACAAGAGTTTTCCGAAAATCCAGAGGGACTAGTGTAAGGGCATATAATTCAAAGACATCCATATCAGACAAACATATTGTCAGCTACACAACTAGATAAGGAGCTGGGCTGCCCCACCATGAAGTTCCTCTTTTAGAAAGCCCTGGTGACTGAACGAGTGAGTGACCCTGCTTCTCCCTTCCCGTGCCCTAATTCCCACTCTTCTGTTTTAAATTCACCAATAAAGAGTAAGCCTATGAAACCCCAGGCATCCCAACCTTGACCCCAGAGAAGACAGAGCCCCAGATCTGCACTCCCTCACTCTGCCCTCCACTGTGTGGCTCTGCTGTACTGTGTGCCCTCCAGAACCTATAAGTAATAAACCTTAGTTTTGCAGAGTTCCCTGATGGTTGTTGCTGTGGGAGGCCTTGCATTCATAATAAGAACCACAAAGGGCAATTCAGCCATAACACTGGCTTCTGTCAAGGAGATGTGTGTGAGGGCTTGCCACAAGTAGCAGGGGCCCAGAGACATGCCCCAGGAGCCCCTAGAAGATAGCATCAGTATCTGTAGGTTGAGGCCAACACAAAACAGGGTCTCCATCCCTCAGTCCCATCTCCAGAGTTGTTCTGTCAGCAGGCACTGTGAAGGTCTTTGAAACCACTGTCAACTGAAAGCGTTTCTCTTGAAGGAACTCAAATGCTAAAGGAAAAGAGTATGCTAATGTACTTGTTCCATTAGCATAACTCCTATAATTATGTTACTTGAAAGGGTTGTTATGATGCCATATGAGGCCTAGAACTGATCAGTGTTCTTGGAGGTCACCACATTGGAGTGACTACTTGGGGGCCTTGGGAGTGAGATATTTGCCATCTCAGGAGAAATATTTTGGTGGGAGAAGAACAATTATTTCCCCTTGTGTTCTCTTCTCTCTCTGTCTCTCTTTTATCCCAGAAGCCTCTCCCCTGGTGTTGCTCTGAGATATTGGTTCCTAAGTCCCTGAGGAAGTCATTTATTTCTTTTGGTTGTCAGGTTCTCACAAAAGTGGAGGGTGATAACTGCCATTTCCCCTCCATATTCATTAAAGGAAAATTTGGGGGCAGGTTTATGTAGCTGGGTTGATGGCCCTGTGGGTCAGCTCACTGGTGCCAGGCACACACATTCTCTTTTATTCTGAACAATGGTACAGAATGGGGCACTGGATTTACCAGCCTCACAGGCAGGAATCAAACTCAGTAACTTGGCTCAGGTCACACAGCTAGTAGGTAGTGAAGGCAGGATTTAAATGGAGGGCACCTGCCTCCTGAGTCCATGCTCCTAACCACCACTGCACACAGCATATCAGGAAGAAATGCTTCTTTATGTAAGGAACTGTCCTTTATTTAAGGAATATCTACTTCTCTAACCTGTGCCAGGCCTCAAATTCCCTTCTGTGGAGACCTCCTATGAGATGTGGGCTTTTAAGCAGGGGTCCCTGAAACCCCTACCCTACCAGGAAGGACTCAGAACTTAGGAGTTTGTTTATGTGGATGGGAACAAATTGGATCTCTGTTTTCACTAGCTTCTGAGCGGAATTCAGCATTTCCTTCCACTAAGAATATAGGCAATAAGCCACAGTAGTACTGGCCAGACCTGGGAATATGTCTCCAGGGGGAATCACAGACCTTTCATATCACATGACCAGCACTGCTAGGACCACATGCATATTTGTCACTACTTCAAAAATAGATATGAGATATGACGCCAGCTCTTGTATTTGACATATTAACAAAGAATCATGCAGGTTTCTAGATCGCTGTGTGCTTTAAGGTGTACCGGGGTCATCTGGGAAATGCAGACAAAATGAGGGCCCCACAGCCCTACTTCCAGAAGATCTAGTTAGCAGGTCTGGGTGGGGACCCAGGGATCTGCATTTCTAATCAGCACCAGATAGTTCTGATATAGGTGGTCCAGGAGTTCCCTGGTCCATTTCTGCAGGCCCCCAGTGGGATCCCTTGAGAGAGAGTTAAGTTCACAATAGTGGGAGACTTGATGCCTCTGTCAGAGTCAGTATAGGAAAGAGAAGGTCACTCAAAAGGGCTTAACCAGAGAGAATTCTTTTTAACTACAGAGAGTTTGATGAAGGGCTAACTTACAGTAGTATAGGCAGGGCTAGGGGACAGAGAATGGACATGAATGGACAGAGAAAGCAAAGCACCCAGCACCTAGCAACACAGGAAGCTGTTCCCTTGAAGTGGTCTGAAGGTGCAAGAGGAGGGAACAGGGTTCCCACAGTCTGGTGAGTGGGGATGGGCTGCTCCGCAGGCGGGTTCTCACAAAGGGTGGAGGGAAGCAGTTGCTGCCAGAGCCTAGAAACCCAGGAGTGAGCAGGGAAGAAATGCTCTGACCTCTCACTCTCGTCCCTTCCCAGAGGCATGGAAGCCTGGCAGAAAAGGTCCTTACCTTCTGGGGTCCAGAGTGGGGCAGAGAAGAGTGGACAATGAAAGTGGGGGCAGAGACAGAGAAAAATTACCTAGGAAAACTGGGGAGAGATGTGAAAAAGAAAGGGGAACAACAGTGGGGGAGGGGGCACACAGGAGAAGGAGATGGAAAGGGACATAAACAGGTTCTTAACGCCAACCACAATTCATAAAGACATCAGCCCTTCATGACTTCCTTCCCTTCACTGGGGATTTATGAAGACTCACAATAAAAACAGATACAATAAGAGTGGTAAACACAAATAAGTGTAAAATACAAAATAGAGGAAAAATAAAAATACAAGTAGGAAGCTGTGATCGAGAAGAAACACACATATAGCACCATGCACACTGCACCCCACAGGGACCTCAGAAATCCTGGGGGGGGCGCTCTGGGGGACAAGCACATTCTGGCTGGCTAGGTCTGAACCCCCACGGGGGCTCCCTGACACACCCAATTTGGGGTCATGGGCTGAACTGCTTCCTGGGGTTTGTGGACCACTCTCATTTCTAAATAAGCATTTTTTTTTCTTTTCATCATGTAAGACAGAAGAGAGCAAACCCAGTTAGGGGAGGAGAAGGGCCAAGTTCTCAGAGAAGGGCCAAGTTCTCTGAGAATGAATGGAGCATTCTCTTTCTCCATCTCTCTCCATCAATATTTAATACATATTATGTATATTTGATATTTTTAAATTTAACTTTTTTATGGTGGAAAATATACACAATACAATGTTTACCACTTTAACCATTTTCCAGCATGCAGTTCAAAGCCATTACATGTATTCGCATTCAGATTCAGATCATTATACAACTATCACCACCACCCATTTTTAAGAACTTTTTCATCTGCCCAAACTGAAACTCTGTACCTGTTAAACACTAACTCCTCATTTCCCCTCCTTCTCAGGCCCTGGCAACCAGCATTTAACCTTCTGTCTCCATGAATTTGACTCTTATAGGTATCTCATCTAAGTGGAATCAGTTTTTGTCCTTTTATGACTGACCTATTTTTCTTACCATAATAATGTCCCCAAGGCTCCTCCACATTGTAGCATGTGTCAGAATTTCTTTCCTTAAAAGCTGAATTAATATTCCATTGTATGTATATATCACAATTTCTCCATCTGTTCATCTATGTATGGACATTTGAATTACTTCCACTTTCTGGCTATGATGAACACAGGTGTACAATGATCTGTTCAAGTCCCAGCTTTCAATGTTTTGGGGTAAATAACCAGTAGTGGAATTCCTGGATCATGTGGTGATTCTGCGTTTAATTTTCTGAGGAAACTTTATGCTATTTTCCACAGTAGCTGCACCATAGTACGTTCTTACCAATAGTGCATGAAGAGGGTACCCATTTCTCCACATGCTCGCCAACACTTGCTGTTTTCTGGTTTTTGTTTTATTTTGTTTTTTGCCAGTAGCCATCTGAATGCATACGAGGTAATGGGATCATGACACAGTATGGGGTTTTTTGAATAACTTCATTTATGGCAAAAAAGTAAATAAAATCTCCCTGAAGCCCTGCTGCCAGGAGAGGAGACAAGCTTGAGTAGAAGAGGAAAAATATTTCCTTGCTCCTTTGCAGCCTTTTTCCCAAACACACATACAACTCCATAAAGTCCATTAATTCTTTCCAAAGGAAGAGCCTTGTTTGCAGAATCAGGATGGTAATTTTCCTACATCTATATGGGTTTTCTTTTCAAAGTCTTACCCAAAGTCTTACACAAGAATAAGTGCAGAATCAGGGCTGAGAGGAAATAAGGACTATGAAGGAAGGGGCAGACTCAGTGAGTTATAATGATTTCAGGCACCTTGGTGTTGTCACCTGCTGCTGCCTGACACCATGGCCTCAGTTGCCTGCAGGGATCCACAAGGTATAAGAATAAGAAAGTGGATGAGGCGGGGTCTGTGGCTTACTGGCCAGTGGAGGCCCATCTCAGGTGGGCAGCCTGTGCTCTGTCCTAGCCAACATTGCATGAGAATATGTGTTCAGTGTGGCCAGAGCTACTGAGTTTTGAAGAGGGAAGCTGCAAATCTGGACTTCAGGTAAAACCTTCTGATTCTGAGTAATGGAAACCAATGTAGCCACTTTGTTTCACCCCTGACCCTCTCCTTTGCTGATTCTGTTCCAGGCACACTGGCTTCCTGGCTATTGCATGAATAAAACTGGGTGGCGGTTGTACCTCAGGGCCCTTGCACTGGCTGGCCCATTTTCTTCACTTCTTTCACTTTAACTCAAGTATCACCCTCTTCGAACCTACCCTCACCCTGAGACATGCCTCTCCTGCACCTCCCCTCCTCACTGTCCAAACCCTGTTCCACTATTTCTTTTTCCACCATATGGATTAGATTCTAGCATAATAAACAATTTACTTATTATGTTTATTTTACTGTCTGCCTCCTTCCTTAGAATATAAGCTCCATGAGGACAGGGGGCTCTTTCTGTCTCATCCTCTGACGTACTCCAAGTACCTAGAACAGGGCCAGTACGTAGTACATGCTCAGTAAGTACTGAACGAATGAATGATTGAATTCAACAATTGTAAAGCACTGAGCCAAATGAAACCTGTCAATAGTCAGCATGATGATCTCAGGTCAGGTCCAACAGCCCATTTCTTTGATCAGCAATATAAGGCCCTGGGCCGTTAAATAACTTTTCTGTAGTCACCCTACCTGGTTTGTTCTGAAATTCCTACCCCTAGACCATTGGGCCAGGACTCTTCCCAAGATAACAGGCAGCATCTTTCCACCTGCTTTCCAGTTTATTCCTGGAGATAGGTACTAACTACCTGGTGCTGAAAGACTGAACCCATGTGTGAACTTCAAGAGCCCCAGACCCAGGCGTCTCGCACCTCAGGCCTAGAGTCTATGCTGATGAAAACATCAACAACACCTGGATGGCACCCAGGACAGAGGTTTGGGACAGGTTTGTTCACTTCTGTATCCCCTGGCTTACATTAGTGCCTGACATTGTTTCTAGAACATTTCTTGAATGAATGCCTGAATGAATGAATGAATGAATGAGTTCTTTCTATGGGCCAGGGCCTAGGCTCCATGTGTAAAATGCATTAGTTCATTTCACCCTCCCAAAAACCCACATACAGAGGTTGGCCCTGTAGAGTCTCCATTTTACTGCAAGTAAAACTGGGATCTGGAGGGAATAAGAAACGTACTTTATCAGCAGAGTCAGCAATTACTCAAGTCTATTATTGTGTGATTTCAAAGCCCTCATTCTTCATCACATGATCTCCACTCCCAGTGGACTCTAGGAACTGAGGATGGAAAATTCTCTACCTGCCTGGCAGACATTCCATCCATTCATTTAAACATGATATTTATTATGAAAGAGCAATCTGTGCTTAGGTAGTATCAACCAGTCCAAAGGAAAGGGCCTCTGGAACTTGGCTGTGTTTGCGGAAAAGAGACCCTCAGGTGAGAATCCATATACAATGGGAGTCTGATAAGGTAATGGAGAAAGAGGACAAGGAAGTAGAAGAAATAAAGGAAAGGCAGATGCCAGGTGATACCTAGCCTCAGCCTGATTCTGCACAGAACTCTGGAGTATAAGTTGCGCCTCAGACTTTGTCTTGCCTTGAAACAATGGGCTGGGCTTTCATACTACGTATCAACCAATCATCAGTGGCTATTTGCCACCCCAGAGAATACAAATGATGAGGGACTTGCCACTCAGTGAACCCTGGTGAAGTAGCTTCAGCAGCCCAGATCTTAGAAAGTCACAGGTGTGATCCATGAGAAGCACAGCATCCAAAAGCCACAAACTAGTACAGAGGACTCAGGTCGATCTGATGGAGCACCAACAGGTCTGGTTAAATATGTAAGCAGAACATTTGTTATTAAAGCCAAACACAGAGCTATTCACAACATTTTACATGAGCTTAGAGGAAGGACGCTTAACCTACATTTTAGATAGTGAGGGGAAAGGTATGGCAAGACTCTTGGGAGGAGTAGATGCTTATATCATGTCTGAGAAGCCAAGCAAAGAAGTGGCTAGGTAAGGAAAAAAGCAGCATGAGTCAAAGCATGGTATCATAAATTAACATGGTTTGTGCTGAAAATGACAAATTATTCACCACTGCTGGAGTGTAGACTATGGGCAAGAAAGCAGACAGATGAGGCTGCAGAAATAGGCAAAGATCAGTTTGGGGAGGCTCTTATATTCCGGGCTGGTATTTGGGTGCATAAATGCAGACTGTCTGCCTTGAACATGAATTACTTGTTGGCTCCAGTAGGTTTAATGCTATAACGATGAAAATAGTTTTGATGGTGGTGATGATGGTTGTAGTGGTGATGATGATGATGTTTTTTTTTTTGATGATGATGATGATTATGTGATTATGTGATTATGATGCGATGATGATGGGGACAATGATGATGATGGTCATACTAGTGATTGTGATGGTAATATTGGTGGTCAGGGTGGTGGTGATCGTGATAGTAATGACAATTATGATGATGATGAGGGTGATGGTGATAGAGATAGTGATTTCATGATGTGATGATGATGGCAGGTGGTGGTGCTGATGGTGCTGATGGTGATGATGATGGTGATGGTAATGATGATGTAATGATGAAGACAATGATCATGGTGGTGATGGTGATGAAGATGAATAATGGTGATGGTAATGATTATTGTGATGATGACTGAATGGTTATGGTGATGGTAATGATGATGGTGATGATGATAATAATGATGAAGATGAGGATGGTGATGGTAACCATGATTAAGATGGTGATGATGATGTAATGATGATAATGACAGTGATGGTGGTGGTGGTGGTGGTGGTGATGGTGATGATGATGATGATGATGACGATGATGATAATGATATTGATGGTGATAATCATTTGACCATGTGGTGTCAATGATGAAAGTGGTGGTGATATAGTGATTGTGATATGATGATGACAGAGAATGATGATGATGATGATGGTGGTGGTGGTGGCAATCATTATGATTCCTGACATTTATTGAATATTGAGCATGGGCCTAGAATTACTTTAAAGCTTAATCTCTCAACTACACCACAAGATAGAGACTATTGTCATATCTACTTTTCAGATGAGAAAACTGAGTCAGAGAGAATATAAACCCAAGATTATGGAGCCAGTCTATGACTGAAATGGGACTCCAACCCCATTTGTATGAATCTAATCCAATTCCAGAACTCATGGCTCTAACCCCAGTTGCTTTCAGTAGCAAAAGAAGAGGAATGGTCTGGAGGTTTAGAATGCCCACAGTCTTGAAGTGTTCTTGGGGTCTTTTTCTTCCCTTTCTTCCTATCCTACTTCTCAGTGACACTCATACCTCATCCTTCCCCATTAAACTCTAGTGGCACACTCTGAGGGAGTTCTCAAAGTCTCATGCAGAGACTGGTTGACAACTGGCTTGTCTGCCAACAGAGGCCTCTTCCTCTTCAGGCTTGTTTGAGAAAATGAGGACAATGACTTCTCCCCTAGAAATATATTACAAATATTAAAGACTTTAACTTTTCTGGAGGAGTTTGGAATTTCAAATTTTCCCCAACTCTCTGCAAGATGGTAGAACTCTTCATTTCAAGTTTGGTATGAGGAGAAACCTGCTTCTTGTCTCAAAGTTTTTATTAGTGCCCTGAGCCAAGCCTTTCTGAGGAAAACCACAATAGGGTAGGGATTTTCATGCCAGAGTTAGAGCTAAACTTATTGCACAACACTGTGCCTTTGAAAGACACCAGGCTGGTTAAAGTTATCAAGATATTTGCATTCTTGCCTTTCTGTCATTTTCTTGTTATTCTCTCCCCAAACAGTCTTGGGAGCTGGTGGGCACCACAATTGCTGGATAATTTCAAACAGTGGAACTGCAAGCCAATCATAGAAGAGCAACCAGCACTTCCAAACACAGAATCAGCCGGAGACCCAGGCTGGCCATCCAAGCAGGCTCATAAGCTGGCGCCTCTTCAAACCCATGTTCTTTAAATATTTATTCAACATTTATTTAGTGGAGAAGGGAGGAGAAAACTAATCTTCTATTAATAAAAAAATATATATAGAAATTAAGCCCCTTACTAATTCATTTCCAATGGTGAAAGCAGAGCCAATGTTCTGAAAAATATTCTAAAAAATCTTCCCCCATTTTTCTGTGATTGTTGTCTCTTTCAAGTTTCTTTTGTAGCAAGAACTACCCTACAGTAGGCAACTTCTTGTTGGTGAATTCAAAGTTTTAGTATTCAATATTTAGATAATGAAACACATTTTAGTCAATGTTGGCAGATACTATGCTCTGTGCAAATTTAAAATTTTAGCTGTTGCAATGATATGAGCACTTACAGAGTACATGTAATCGAAAGAGGACAGTAGTAGCAAAAAGCAGAAACATCCTTTTTGTTCCATTTTAGGTGGCTGTTTGTTTCAGGTGGAGGGGATTAATCTATTTGTCTTCAGTTATATTGTGTGGAAGCCATAGTGAAGTGGCACCATCTTTCCCATTTATTACAGTGATGTTTTAGTATTCTTGGTAGATTGGCACTCCTGAGAAGGTGCCCAGATAGCCACCCTGCAATCTTTTGGGCACCCAGCGGAAAGCCACGACAGCATTCCCAGGTTGGGACCACTTCCTTAACTGTATGTCTTTACTGTGTCTTATTACCAGAACTGACCCAGGATCACAGGATATGCTCCTGAAACAGAAGGCAATTTCTCATTAGTTGTGAAGGGCTATACTGGGTCACCAAGCGTTCCCAGCCTGATTCTGTTTGTGAATGGTATAAAGGGCTAATGGTTGGATGCCTGTAAGTAAGGGTCCATTCTGGGATTGTGTATATAATGAACAAGGCCAACAGGCTTGTGTGGGGCTTAAACTCTGACCTTCATTTTATTACTCAAGATCTAGTGCAACTAATGATGCCAGACTGAAGCTTCATATTACATTATTTCCAAATTCACACTTCAATGACAATCCATTAAAATAATTACCAAATGATTACAAGGGACTTTTAACTAGGAGGTGCAAAATCTCTCTTGCCAGACAATTAGATTAGCTGGGCACATGGGCTCCTTCCCAAGGCTGACATAGGCTGGCTTGATGTTCACAGGATATTCCAGGGAATCCTGTGTACCTGACCAACAGTACAAATGACTGCCAGTCTTGGGATGTCCTTCTTGCATTCTGTTCACTTGGTGTGCCCTCAGAAGGCAATCTGGGCTCAAGACAAAGACACTCCCAGGCCATTCTGCTAAAAAGCCTCTCTATTGTTGGAGGAACAATGTCACTGATAATGAGAAGGACCAACTCTTGCTGTGGTGTGTAGATGCTGACACCAACTTTATGAGCTGTGGATTCAAGGCAGAGGGCTAAAATTTAGTCATGTTTTCATTTGACTCTCTCAGGGCTCAGAAAAATTAAGAAGCAGAGTTGCAACTAAGAGTCCAATGGCTGGAGGTAGAGCACAGTGACATAGGAGAGATACATTCCCTTGAGGTAATAAAGGGACTGAAGAACACTAATTATCTTTGAGTTTCTGTAGTTCTCTTCTGCAACTTACAAAACAGGATTGGGAGAAATCTGCTAGCCACTAACTCTGCTCTCCCCTAATGTAAATAAGTTGGTGGATGCTGTGATTAACCATGGTTACAAAGCAAAATCAGATAGCCAGGATCCATATCTGAGTTGTGTGACCTGAAGTGAGTATTTTAAACCTCAATTTAGACTTAGTCTCCCTTGTTTGTAAAGTGGGAAAAATAATGGTATCTATCTCACATGGTTGTCTTGAAACTAGATAATTCATGCAAAATTCTTAGCATCAATGGCTGGAAGGTTGCAAGCATTCAATAAACACTGAATAATATTATCTTTGCCAGGGGTCATTATTATTTCAATCAACTTGTTAGAAAAGTGGGACCAACTGAACTGAAACGGAATCAAAGAATCGCAAGAAAAGATAAGCAGGCTTCTTCCTCTTTGACTGCATCTGTCATGGCCACTTCAGCATGGAAACAGGCACACAGAAATGGTTTTCCGCACAGCCTGGCTTTCTTTTCTGCTCCTGTCCCCTAAGAGCTGTTGCCCATCCGAAGAAACCCAACCCAAGTTTCACATTCCAACAAACACATGATTTAGGATTCCCTCGTGGTCAAGAGGGACGGCCAATGCTATGGTAAAATCCAACCCACCCCTGGATCCGATGTTAATTACAACTGAAAAGCAGATGGTGCCTCGATCTAGGCCCATCTGTTCCCTGTCTGTAGGAAGTTTCCCCGGCAGAGAAGACAGAACTATAGCCAACTTCTTTTTGCCCCAAGAAAGACTGGACTTTTGCATTTCAGAAAACATTTTATTATTTGTCATGATAAGACTTTCTCTGATCTAAATAACTACAGAAACATTAGGTCAGATATCCAACAAGGGAAAGTCAGTGGGACGACCTTGGTCATGTAGACAGCTGCTCAAACTCAAGATGTCACCACAAGTGAGACAATCTGGAGAAAAGGAAGTATTTGAATATGACTTGTCTACTGGTTTGTAAGACAAGGCTTGCTCTCGGGCATATAGAAATCCAATTATGAAGTGGCCTGGATGAGGAAATTGATTAGATTCTATTACTCATACTTATATTACCCATGTTTTTAAGAACCAACAAGGAAGTGATTTTCCCTATCTCTTTCTAAACAGAACATACCAGTTGAACAGAAGTGACCTTGTGGCTCCTAGAGGGAATAGCAGTGTCACTGGGTATGGTCTGGTGGTGACTTTAAATGCACTGATAAGGGACGCCTGGGTAGCTCAGTTGGTTGGGAGGCTGCCTTCGGCTCGGGTCATGATCCCAGTGTCCTGGGATCGAGTCCCATATCGGGCTTCTTGCTCGGCAGGGAGCCTGCTTCTCCCTCTGCCTCTGCCTGCCACTCTGTCTGCCTGTACTCACTATCTCTGACAAATAAATAATAAAATCTTTAAAAAAATGCACTGATAAAAGCCAATAAAGAAAGCATTACCTAAGTTGCACTGGGCAGGGGATTGTGCCTTTGACTGTGGACCTAGTGGGAGATGCTGTTGACTACCGGTAATTTAGTATTTAGAAAAAGTATGTAGTACATGGAGTGGACCCTGTTGTTTCTCCCCATCCCACTTCTGACAATGATCAACTTAAGACACACTGGCAGCTTCCTACCCGGAACAGCTTCCCACCTCACTTGTGGCTCTTCTGTTTTTCTGCCTGGGGAAGCCACCAGTGCTAGAGGGCTTTCCTTAACAATGAGCAGAGCAGCCTGAAAGTGCCCAGGTTTTAACAGCTCAGGGACCACCATCAACAAAAGAAAGACAGAAGAAGGAATCTGTGAATCAGTAGCCAGCCTGCTCAGCTCTGACTAGGACAGTTCTGAGTCTGAGTCTATACTATTTCTCTGAGAGTCCTCACTAGGATGGAGCCCCAGATGTTCACCGTGGTAACCCGCTCTTCAATGCCCCTTTGCTGGTTCTCTTCCTTTCCCTGTCTTGCTCTCCCCACTCCTTCACTCTGTGTCCTGAGCCTCACCTCAAATAAACTGCCTGCACCTGGTGATGTTCTGATCAGCTCACAAGGAAAAATAATTAAATTTTCAAGAAATCTGCATATCTGGCAAGGTACTGATAGCTTAAAATTGGTCCTGGCTTAGGTATTTACACCATGGATATTGGCAAATGTTACAAATCAGGGCTTCTCCCCACCCCAGGGGACCAGTTGTTAAATAGTAACCAGTACACCACTGTCTTCATCCTAGATTTGTCTCAGGGTTTGTTTTGGGAAGCACCCAAATTAAGAGTGTAAGTAGAAGGTGCCTCACAGAAGCCAACACAGGAGGATTTAAGGTGATAAAAGAATCAAATTTGCCATTATGATAAAACTGAACAACAACAACAAAAAATATGAGGACCTATTGCTACCTGAAACTCAGTTTGGACTAAAATACAAGAGAACATCTTTGTGAGGTTGGGTTACACACTGGCTTATCAGTTAGAATATAAAAAGAAGAACTGAAACAAAATATACTGATAAAATGGAACACATCACATTGGGGAGGGTATGTGCTATGGTGAGTGCTGTGAAGTGTGTAAACCTGGCAATTCACAGACCTATACCCTTGGGGCTAGTAATACATTATATGTTTATAAGAAAATAAAAAAATATTTAAAAAATGGAATGCATCAAAAACAAAACATTGCTCTTCAAGAGACATTGTTAACAAAATGAAAAGACAGACCACAGACTGGGAGAAAAAAGACTGCAAAATATGCATCTTATAAAATACTTGTATTCCACAAATATAAAGAACACTTACAATCAAAAACAAGGAGTTACATAATTAAAATGGGCAAAATATATATGTATATGTTTCACCAAAGAAGATAAATAAATGGGAAAGAAGGTCATGACAAGATGTTTAAGCTTATTAGTCATTAGAGAAATGGAAATAAAAACCCCAATGAGTTGCCTCTACACACTAGAATGGTTGAAGTGAAAGAGACTGACAATATCCAGTATTGGTGAATAAATGGAGCAACTGGAACTCCCATACTTTGCTAGTAGGAATGTAAAAATTATAGCCATGCTGGAAGAAAGTTTGGCAGTTTCTTATAAAATCCAGCAAATACTTACATACCGCTCTCAGGTATTTACCCAACATCTGTAGACACTAACACTTGCACATGAATATTTATAGTAGCTTTATTCATAATAACCCCCAAATGGGAAATAACTCAGGTGTCTACCAACTGGTAAAAGGATATGCAAGTGGTACACCTGTACAATAGAGTTCTACTAAGCAATAAAAGAAAAAAAGAATAAACTTCTTGTACATACAACAGAACACACAACCACACAGATGGATCTCAAAAGCATTATGCTAAGAGATGAAGGTTAGTATCACCAGTAATAAGACATATCAACATCTCATCCTCCTGATATGAGATGCTGAGAGAATATAGTATCATTGCAGTATTCTGCTGAGCATGTACACCTCAAACAAATCATGAGAAAACAGAGCACAAACCCAAACTGGCCTGGATTCTTCAAAACTGTGAAGGTCATGATAAATAAAGACCAAGGATCTGTCACGGATTGGATCTACTACAGAGACACACAACTAAATGCAACGTGGGATCCCAGGTTGGCATGGAAAAACAGTTCATTGGGGAAACTGGGGAAACTGGAATAAGTTCTGTAGATTAATTAATAGCATTGTGCCAATGTCTTATTTCCTGGTTTTGATCTTACTAGGGTTATGTAAGATGTTATTGTTAGGGGAATCTAGGTTAAAGGCATATGGGAATTCTCTGTACTCTTTTTGCAGTTTTTTTCTATAGGCCTAAAATTATTGCAAATAAAAAGCTTTTTTTATTTAATTTTTTAAAAGATTTTATTTATTAACTTATTTTAAAGAGAGAGAGAGTGAGCATGAGTGGGGAGAGGGGCAGAGAGAGAGGGTGAAAGAGAATTACAACCAAACTCTGTGCTGAGCCTGGAGCCCAAAGCAGGCTCAATCCCAGGACCTTGAGCCAAAATTATTCTGAAGCTCAACTGACTGAGTCACTCAGGAGTCCCATAAAAAGCTTTTTTAAAAGGAGATATCTTTTTTTTGCATGCTAATTATACCTCAATTGAAGTAATGAAAAATAAGCAGGTCCACATTTCTCAAACTATAGCCCAGAGAGTGTGAGGTTTCTTCAAGGGGCCCAAGATAGGGAAATGGTAAGCATATGGAAGTCTGACCTCATTTCTCTTCCACATACCCTACCTTTGGTCACATTTCAGTTCAACTTCATTTTTTTCTATTATATATACATACATGCATATATACATGCACACATACATATATGCACACCCAGATTTATTCTGTTTACGACTTCATTCAAAAAAGGGGATATTATTGCTAAGAATTAAAAGAAATTTCAACAACAGGATTATATTTTTAAACATTCAATCTAGTTGTCTTTTTTATTTTATTTTTTTTTAAGATTTTATTTATTTGACAGACAGAGTTCACAAGTGGGCAGAGAAGCAGGCAGAGAGAGGAGGAAGTAGGATCCCTGCTGAGCAGACAGCCCAATGTGGGGCTCGATCCCAGGACCCTGGGAATCATGACCTGGGCCGAAGGCAGAGGCTTTAACCCACTGAGCCACCCAGGCACCCCTAGTTGTGTCTTTTTTAGAAGAAACCCATCTTTAAGGAAAATGGAAGTGGGCAGGTAGTTTTAGAGATTTTGAGTTTGAGGTGGTAATGCAAATAGATGGACCCAGTGGTGAGCTAGTAAGTGTTTAATACCTGACACTCTAGGGGAAAAGCCATGACAGGTAGCATTTGTCCATGTCCATGGTGTAAACACTAGCACCATGGCCAATCTTAGGTTACCGGGAGAAGCTGGGAAGAGATCTTCGGCTCTTGTGAGCTAGGATGAGCCATCTCTAGTACATTCCTGGACAGACATGACTGGGGAAGGGAGCAGGACTCAGTATTTTGATAAACAGGAGAAAGGATCTCATAAGTGTCTGTAGGTGGAAGAGGCCTCTTTATCTGTCTAATAAAAGCCACAGAAGAATCAAGATGTTGCCATCACAGAAGAGCAAAGAATACTTGGGAGAGATACCCTCAGACTGTGTAAACTACAGACTTCCAGGTCATCCAGGAACCTGAGCTCCAAGCAGAAGAATGCCATGTCAAAGAAGAGCATGCTGTCTACAGACCTCCACAGGGTTATGGTTTGGAAAAGCCCAGAGGGCCTGGGCATCTTGTTGGCAGCATGGGGTGGAGGCTTATGGGACAGTCAGACCATGGAGAGGACCCCACCTCTTGGGGCACCAGGAATGTAGGGGAGACTTTTTTTTTTAATGAGTTTTGAGAAATGCAGGGAATATTCAGCTCCCATAAAACATCTATAGATCTAATGATTGCCTGGTGTTTTCTAATTTGACTTCTTTCTCTCTAACTTTGAGTTTTGAGGTCAGTAAGGTTATAGCACAACCCTGTCTGTGAAGTAAGAGAGAAGACGCTACACAGAGCAAGGATTACATGAACCTAGTCACTTGGGAGTCTGAGGAAAGGTGTCCTAAAAACCTGTCGTAGAAGCAGGCTACATATGCTTTGTTTGAGCTGCCAAGTTGAATTTGTCTTTTCTTTTTTTAACACACTGGCTACTACAGCAACATTTTTACACTCCAGCTAAAAACAATGCCTCCTTCTCAATACAACATAATTATTTAGGGTTTGCCGGAAGAAAGCCCACACTTATTAAATGGTTTAACTCAATGGTAAAATTATTCAGCTGACTCTGAATTCTATACCAATTTGGGTGATAGGGGCGGGGGAGAGGACAATTTAATAAGACAAACTGATTATTAACACCATGACCAATTTTCCCAGTAGAATGCTTTGCCAGTATGAAAGAGTTTTATTCTTGGATTTTCTTTATGCCTAAGGCACAGAGTGAAGGAGAGGAGTAACAGGTAAATTTTGATGCTCATGATGTATCTTTCTGTGTGTCTCTGTGACTGTCAGCATTTACTCAGCTTGAGTTGCTGAAATTCTCTGTGTGGTGTATTTGCTCCCCCACAGAGGAGAGGGGTCCTTTAAAATGCAGAACAGTTCACAATCCCCACCAGTCATTTACAGAATGACTTTGGGGGCCTTCTTTTTCCCCATGATAAAATAAAGGAACTGGCTTGGTGATGTCCTTTCATGTGCTAGTGATCTTCATTTTATAAATGAGAAACTGAGTCCCACTGAAGAGAGACAGGATGTTCCAAGGAGATAGAGCAAATCTCTGGTGCCTCTGTGGTAGAAGCAGGTCTCCTGAAATTTTTCTAGATCACTGTTTTTCAGAATACTGCCTGGAGCAACCTAGCAAATACCTACCATTCTAGGTCATCCATGCATCTATTTTTCTTTTCCATTTATTGGAACAAACCGGAAGACCTATGGCCATTCTTGAACTTTGAACCCAATATATTGGAACTGGAGAACAGAATTTCCCATCTATCAGTGATCCTTGGTCTCAGTTTCCTTTATTTAAGAAGTGTCTTATCACCCCCAGGGGCCTCTGAAATAACTCCCTTTTGCTCCCACCTAGGCTCATCAGGATGGTGGGACATTTGCATTCACTGTTATGTGATGTTCCCTTGACAAATGACTTACTTTTAAGTAGCCGGTACACGAGTTCTTCTCCTTGAGAGTAGAACAATAAGCATGGCTTTTATTGTCCTTTTCAGGGATGCTAAATTCTATTTGGGGGATGTTACTGATGTTGTCAGTGGCTCAGGCTATGGCTAACTCCATGCTGCATCCAAAATTGCAAAGAATGAGAAAATCATGTTCCTTTACTTAAGAAGAACAAAAGTTATCTGCTTAATCCAGGCATATCTGAGAGCAGCTTTTAGCAAAATTGGATACAGCACGTCTACACCCTCCCTGCTTCCCTGCTAACTCTCAGGACTCTCTGTTGCCATTGCAGCTTCCTTCCGAATCAGAAGGATGGCTTTATCATCCCTCTCTGGGTGCAGTTCTTTCTTTACTCTGGTTTCTCCACTGGACTTTCTACTCCTTTCCTCACTTGCCCAGTCTGCTGCACACCAGGGCATTCGGAAAGTCGAAATGCATATTCAGAATTTGTTGAAGTCTAGTTTAGCTCCACCTTGATGCCTCTGGAGCTCCGCGTGTGTTACTCTGGCTGAAGGAAAGTAAGGAAAGAATGCAACTGTTATCTGAGGACCTCCTGCAACGGTATTCCATTAGAGGCTCTACATGGTTTCCTATTTAGGTTAATGACCACTCCATGAAATAGACATTATCAGTAGGCACCATTTGACAGATGAAGACACTGAGGCTCACTGAGCTTAAATAACTTGTCTAAGGACTTACAGCCAGGACGGAGACCTCTATGTGACTTCCGCTCTCACAACATTCTCTCTCCTCCACCCTCCCTCTCCTCCCCAAACTTAGCTAGAAGCATATCTAGAGCAGAGCTATCCAAGAGAAACACATGAGCTACATAGACAATTCATTGACTTATATTTTTCAAGGTTTTTTGAGATTTCCTGGATTTTTGAAATTTGATTGAGTTTTAAATTTTGATTTAAAATGTTCTGCTTTTGAAGTAAGATTTTTAGTTCAAAAAAGTAAGAAGAAACAGGTGAAATTAATTTTAATATGTTGCATTTAACTGAATAGACCCACATATTATTTCAATATGTAATTTAAAGTCGGAACATATGTAATTTCAATATCAATATAAACATACTCACGGGATATGTTACATTCTTCCTCTTCATCCTAAGTGTCTGCGATGTGATGGGCATCTACATTTACAGCACACCTCAGTTTGGACTTGCCATCATCTTTCACACACTCCAGAGACTCCTGTGGCTGGTGCCCACCATGCTGGATGGTGCACCATGAATGCCCCATTTCCCATCTCTGCCATCTTTCTTCTTAAATTACCTTATCTCATTGGCTCCATTCCTCTTTGCATTTGCCATCTTAGATTCGCTCTCTGTGTTTTCTGAATCACTTCCCTCCTTTCCCACACTCTTGTCTACTTGCTGTGCTGCCTGCCTCCTAACATCCTCATGTTGTCCACCAGCCTGCACAGTCCTCTACAAAGTCACTCAGACATGCACAGGCTTGTGTAGCTCCGTAAGTGCTCCCTCTTCTTGGTCCCCCAATATTTTATTCTATTTCCAAGGTGTAGATCACTGGAAGCATTCTAAGGCAGACCTGTGCATTCCACACATCCATTCATGCCCCTGGTCTTGGGGGTTTCCCAGCATCATTTAAAGGGCCTGAGGTGGCCATTCCACAGTCAGCTGATGTGGGCAGCACCAGTACTCGTAAATGGTTTTATCAGCATTCGTTTTATGCACCCCATCAGTCATCCTGTTATTAAATATTTACTTAGTACCCACAATGTCAAAGACACACTCTAAGGGGCTGACGGAGAAGTAAGGATTATTCCCATATGGACTCCAGCCTCTTGTAGTTTACACAGCTGTGTTATAGAGAGGCTCTTCTACCCTTTGGTGCACATGATTTCACATTTTCTGAGCTCTGTACCCCTGTCACCGCAAGAGCCACTGTACTTTCTCATGATACAGTGATTTACCTTACAGTAACATACCCCCACCCCATAGCTTTTAAGGTGTTCTGTCAATACCACCCACCACCTGCATTTATCACACACACAGGTGTACATGGGTCAACACACAAGCACACAGGTGCACTCTCAGTTACACAGGCTGCCTATCTGCTATAAATAGCTTGAGATTTGGCAGAAGAACTCTATAGGTATTAGAAAAAGGAAGGAAGGAAGGAGAGAAGGAAGGAAGGAAGGAAAGGAGGGAGGGAAGAAGGAAGGGAGGAAAAGAAGGTGAATAGGTAAAGGCAGGGCATGGACCCTTTGCAAGCTTTGAGAACTGCTTCCCTTGACATTTGCTTACCACACTGCACACACTGCACATGACAAATTCCTGTTGATTAAGATCTATGGACCTTGGTAAATAGAGCCTCCCTCTTCTTCTGATGAGGAAAGATGACACAGGCATAGGCTGTCCCCTAATCCTGTCCATTCTTGCTCTCCGAGCTGACACTCGAGATAGCTGGGGAGGAAGTCTGACATTAGTGAGAACTACAGGCCAGGCGAAGTGGAGGCAGCTGAGAAAATCAAAACAGGGAGTTTCAAGAGGGAGCAGAAAGAAGAAAACCAGATCTTGTGAAATGTTTAACCTCAAAGTAAAAAGTAAATGGCATCAGGCGAAATCAGATGTTGTTTCATAATGAAATTATTTTCACCCCTCGCTGCAGCCCAGAGATCCATCTGGTGCGCAGGAAAGGAATGGTTCCTGTCAGTGTAGAGAATAATGGAAAGAATGTCATCACTGGTGGAAAGTAGAAATACAGCCTCGATTTGCCTAAACTTTGAAGTAGATGGCCACAGCGAGGAGCAGCTATACCTTAAAGACCGGGATGATTTGGTGTCAGAATAAAGTCTAAGTCAGTAGAATGCCACTGTTGGTCTCTCCCCTGTTGGGAAGAAGGTGTGTAGACAGCAACACAACAGGGATGAGTGTTACTTTACAGACATCAAGAAGAACTGGTCTGTCTGTGGATATTTGTGGACATGGAAGAAGAGCTGCTTATGTCTGTTTTTTCCTCTACTGAAGGGAGAGGCTTAGAAGCACGAGCTTACCTTTCTATTCATGGCTGGAGCTGAGAACAGACTGCCCTAACTGTTTCTTCATGGGGAGAGGAACAGTCCCAGAATGTATGAACAATGAGAAGTTTGAAGACAGAAAAAAAGAAGTTTCCAAACAGGTAGATCTTGAAGGAAACAAAAATTGTTTTTAGGGGCAAGGGAGCTAAATCAAAAATTGCTTCCAGGAAAATAAAAGAGTATTAGCAAGCAACGAAGTGAGCATCTTCTTGCATGGTCAGCAAAATCAACTTTGAGTTTTTTGTTTTTATTTTATTTTTCCATAGCTTGGGTTTTGAGAGAGTTTTTTTATATAATTGGGGCCCCAAGAATGGATCAAGCAGCTGAGGTCAAGCTATCTGGTCCTCTAGGGAGCAAAGGGAAGGAGGAAAGAAGGTAATGAAGTAGCTTCTTGGAATAGATTCGAGGATTCATTAGGAGGAAAGCTGACTGACTGTGTCCCCCAAGGTGGGTGATGAGCAGAACAGTCTTGTGTTGGAGTGCTCTAGTTCCCAGGAGTCAAAGGAGCAGGGCATTCCTCAGCTAACCATCACCTGTGCCTCCAATACAGGGCAGTACGTGGCCTTCAAAGGGGGCTGGGAGGACACAGCACATGAAGAAGAAACAAAATTCCTGGCATGTCATGGCAACTCCACCAAGGAATTTGTTTTTCTATATCCATTGTGAGGTCCATGGAGGGTCATGGGATGGGGAAGAAGCAATGATAATTTTAAAATAATACCATTTCTGCTTCAAGTTTTGGAGACTTCATTATACATGCACACCATCTTTTCAACACCCTCCTGGTTTCTTGAATTCTTCTGCTCCAAGGGTCTTGTCTTTCATCCTCCCTCAGACATTCACCTCTATAATCACACCATAGTAGACCCTGTCATTAATACTTCCTGTCCCTTCCTTGATCTCAAATTCATGCCTTCCACTCTGACCACTGCCCCCTGCCTTCCCAGTATGTTCCATCTAATGTCCCACATCCATCAGTTCTTTTCTCCCAAGTGGAGCCTCCATCTTAAAACTATGGGGACTAAGGAGAAGCAGTGCAGAAATATGGAAGGGTCTTGGTACATTGCACAAGCTCTTGACATGACTCCTCTGAACTCTTTTTTTCCTCTTGAGAAAAACAGTCATCTATGAGTTTAAGCCAGTGTTAGTTGGGTTCTCTATTCCCTGAAGCTGAACAGAACTGGAATAACACAGAGCCTATGCCTATTTGGTTTGTGCCTTATGTAACTGGCACTAACCCCCCACACCCCTACTGGTTTTAATTTACTCTCTGACCTCATTGCCAAGTTGGGTCAAATTTACTTACCACTCTCAACTTTATTCTAATTTTCTCTTAATTAATTTTTAACTTTTTCAATACAGTTCCTAAATTGGCCACAACTTTTGCAGGCACTTCCTCTCTCAACCAGACTTAGTGATCACCTTTCTACACAGGTACAATAAAGGGTTACAAGAGCTACAGATAGAAGGCCAGGGACTAAATCTCTTTGTGCAAAGACAAAAGGAAAATATATTGGCCAAAAACCAAATTTCATTTTGACATCATGCTGCTAGTCTTTAACTGAAATTCAAAATACAGAAATGCATTTTCCACTTTACACACACACACACACACCAAACCCCATTTTTCTCTAGTTGTGATTGTGTTGCTATGTATAAGTCAAGAAGGTAGAATTCTTTTCAGTTGCCTGTTGTTCAATTGTTTCATTGCGTGAACTAAAGAAAGCCTTTGAAAACTACTGCCAGCTACTCCCTCTCAACAGATCTTCCTTTTCCCCTCCTCTTTACGAGAAATGTCAAATCTTACAAGACACAACAGAACTTAGCTCAGCGATGCTGTGTGTGTTTTGAGGGGGTTCGAAAATGGCACATTAGTAGAACAACTGTTTTTTCATCAAAAATTTTTTTAATCTGGGGCACCTGGGTGGCTCAGTGGGTTAAAGCCTCTGCCTTCAGCTCAGGTCATGGTCCCGGGGTCCTGGGATCGAGCCCCACATCAGGCTCTCTGCTCAGTGGGGAGCCTGTTTCTTCCTCTCTCTCTGCCTGCCTCTCTGCCTACTTGTGATCTCTGTCTGTCAAGTAAATGAATAGAATATTTAAAAAAAAAAAGAAAAAATTTTTTTAATCTGTTGCCTTTTAAAAAGCGAATATATATATATATATATATATATATATATATATATATATATATAGTAGAAAAGTTTAGAGTGGGGAATAAAAGGAAATTGCTACAATTCTTAGGTTTCATCTAGAACAGCATGACAAAAGTAACTTGCAGAAATTTGTCAAGGCTAAATTTAGTAAGTGCTGTCTTGGAAACCCAAAGCTTTTATTTGTATTTCTCTCAAACGCACCTTCCCTGATAAGAAGGAATGAAAATGATTATATGAGTCAAATATGAGACATCATCAAAATTTAGAAAAATTAGTAATGTATTCCTAATTAATGACACAAATTTTCCAAGGTCATTATTTATAGTGTTAGGGTATGTAAAGACAAAGAACTTACAATGAAGATGAAGCCTGGTAATTTGTTCAAACGTGGTCCTTGTAAACACAGGGAACATTCTAGATATGCAACACTAGGTAAGGATGAGTACAAACAAATCTGAATAGTTAGTGACCCGATCACAGCTGAGCTGGGCTGCATGTCAGTCTCACTTGTAGCCTAGGTCCATATCTTTCATGCACAGGGCCTGATTTGATCCACTTGGTAACTGAGAAAACCATGTAAATTCAGAAGAGAAAAGAATGTGGTCAGGAGAAGAATTTTAACATAACTAACATTGACTGGGCATTTTTTATAATCTGGGGGCAAAAAGCCTTGCCTGCACTGTAGCTCCTAATACCTGGTTGTTTTGCTAAACTTTGCAGTGATAACTGCAAAGATGTTCTGATTCCTGGGCTGTGTCCAAAGGAGACTTGTCTAATTAGAGAGAGGACAGAGCTACAACCAGGGCTGATGGTTATTAGAAATCATGAATCTTCTCTTGCCCTGGCTCTGGGACACCATCAAAGGAACTGCAATTTCAGCATCTGTATGTGAGCTCAGCTCAGGGCAAGGGGAGGGTGAGGGAGGGAGTTGTTTTTGGCCTGGTCATTCCCCCAGCTGCTGCTGAGCATGCACATCTCTTGGTCGGAAGAAGGAGAGAGGGAGATATGACAGCAGCCATGTCCATGCAGTCACCCGTGAGATCCCCATTCATTTCACTGCATTCATTTTTTTTTTGAACAGCCTTATTGAGTTATAGTTTATATATCACAAAGCTCAACCATTGTAACTACACAGTTTGATGATTTTTAATAGATTAATATAATCGTCCAATCATGACCACAGTCCAGTTTTAGGACACTTCCATCCCCTGCCCCCCTCAGGAGTCCCCCCATCTCCATCTGCAGACATTCCTTACTTCCATCTCCATCTGAAGGCAACCAATGATTTCTTTCGAACTTTCTAGTTTCCCCTTTTTAGAAGCTTCACATAACTGGAATCATACAGCATCTAGTCTTTTGTACTAGTCCTCTTTCACTCAATTTGATGCCTGTGGGGCATCCATCATGTGTCAGGCACTGAGTTAGGACCTGGTGGTGGAGTGATGAGTGAAACGGACATGGTCCCTACCCATATGGAGACCAGTGACTGGCAGGGAGAGAAATGTTAATGAAACAATCCCACAAATAGATATATAATTGCATATTGTGTTAATAGCTATCAGAGGAAAGGCACAGGGTGCTACAAATTTGTACAAACAGGGGATGTAAGCTGATCTGGGTCAGAAGAGGCTACAGAGAGGAGGTGACCATTCCCCTGAGCTCTTAGGAATGCACAGTAGTTAACCTTCTAAAGAAAGAACAGATATCTGAAGAAATGGAATAAGGTCAGGATTGCTGGAGTGCAATGGAGTGCACACCATGGGGTGCAGTGGGTGGGTCGATATGGAAGACCCTGTGGTTGGGGGATGCTAGCCTCAGCCGGATCCCATGGAGGACTCTTCCACGGTGTGAATGGTCCCAGAGAGCTGTTCAACCTGGAGGCAAGGGGACTGCAAAGGTCTAGGCAAGAGCACATGGGCTAATGGGTAGTAGAGATTGAAAGCCAATAGAGCTGAGTGCCACTGCTTCTCACACTATAATTCTAAAGTGCAGATTCTCAGTCAGTAAATCTGGGATGGGGCCAGATATTCTGCACTCTGTCCAGAACTCAAGTGATACCCATACTGGTAGTCCATGGACCCAGCTTTGAGTAGCCAGGATGGAGCACGCCAGGTGGTGATTTCATCAAGGGATATGGGAACAGGTTTCCAGTTTAGCACAGTAGGAAGGGCAGAGCCATTTGCAGGGAAAGAAGAGGGTACAAAGGAGCCATGCTTGGGAGGCAAGGCTGGGATTTACTCCTGCGGGCAGATGGCTGTAGAGAATCTAAGGACCTTCAAATTGGAAAGGACCATAAAAATCACTAGTCTGCCATCCCTGACAATGAAGGCACACTGTGCTCTCTGGATCTCAGTCTCCATGGAGCTGCCTTATGTGGGGCAGGGATGCAAGTGGGATGGAGGTGAGGACCAATTGGATGAGGGAAGCACAGCTTTGGTACTTCTGGACAACCTCTGTGATGCAGCTCTATTGCTATAAATATCTATTGCTAAAAATAATAAGATGGGAAGGGCGGGGAGAGGGATTGGTATTACGTGGTATCAAGAGACTGTGGCCTGGTTCTTGACAATCACAGAACACTCTTTTCTCAGCTCTGATCATCTTGGTTCTAGCTTAGGGGTGTAGGAAGGGTGCCGTGAAGGATTCCTCACCATCCACAAAATGCTCCTCCTAGCCGCATCCTGGGGAAGTGAGCGAGTAAGAAAGCCAGCTACCTGTTTCATAGGTTTTAAAGAATGGTGTTTACTTCCAGGGAAATGAAAGCATCCTACTCATCAATTAATTTGTGTCAGTAAAAATGAAGACAATGCTTCGAAAAGTCCTTAGTCTCCTCCAGGAACCCCAAAAGGTAATGACTCCAAACTGGTACTGCGTTTTGTCCCAGCATTGTAGAAACACTCCAGGCATCCTCCAGTGGGGAACAGGTGGCCTCGGGAACACACTGAGGGATGGCGACATTGCCAAGCAGCAGGGCCCAACCCCCTGCACCTCCAACTCTGTCTCAGGAGACCTGCTCACGGGGTGCCTGGGTGGCTCAGTGGGTTAAAACTTCTGCCTTCAGCTCAGGTCATGATCCCAGGGTCCTGGGATCGAGCCCCACATTGGGCTCTCTGCTTAGGGGGGAGCCTGCTTCCCACTTTCTCTCTGCCTACTTGTGATCTCTCTCTCTCTCTGCGTCAAATAAACAAATAAAATCTTAAAAAAGAGAGAGAGAGACCTGCTCACAACATCACTGCCTTCCCAGGGCCAGGAAGTGTGGCTGACCTAGATGTTTGATTCCTTTTGATCCTGCATGGGAGCAGGAGTCAGAGAAAAGAAGCCCTATTATCAGGTCTTAATTAAACACAATCTGCATAGAAAGGACAGCTCTGTACAAGTGCAGAAGTGAGGCTGGCTGACTCCAAGGGGGAGCATCTCTGATGTAAGAGCTGAGCACTTACACATGCCTGTCATCCACACGGAAACTAGGAATTCCTTTCTTCCAGACTTGGTCTACCCTTATTGTCAGAACTGCTTGCTAATTCGTATCTGCTCTTACAGAGTTTTATGTAATTATGTGTTGTCTTCCACCTACATTACAAGCATTTTGAGTTACTAACAACTTCCTTTCTTTTTTTACTTTATTTTAAATTCAATTTTAATTAACATATACTGTTATTAGTTTCATAGGTAGAATTTAGTGATTCGTCAGTTACATAAAACAACCAGTGCTCATTCACTGTAGCTAACCACTTCTTGTATTTTCCCCCTTCTCCTCCACCACTTTGAGTCCAGTCAGTACATAAGATATAACAAACAAGTGGGGTTGTTTTAAACCCCACAGGCTCTTTCTCCTACTAAGTTTTTTTTTAAGTTTTAATTATGAATTTAATTATGGAAATTATGGTCCTAAGTGCTATACAGCTTTTTTCTTCTTCTTCTTCTTCTTTTTTTTTTTTTTTTTAAAGATTTTATTTATTTATTTGACAGAGAGAGACACAAGGAGAAGAGAACACAAGCAGGGGGAGTGTGAGAGGGAGAAGCAGGCTTCCTACTGAGCAAGGAGTCCAACATGGAGCTTGACCCCGGAACCCCGGATCATGACCTGAGCCAAAGACAGATGCTTAACGACTGAGCCACCCAGGCGTCCCCAGCTTTATTCTTCTTAAACCTTGGACCGGTAGTATAGAAGGAAGCATCCACAATTTCTTTCCGCACTTGTGTTTCTTCCCCATTCCTCTTGTCATTTCTTGCAAGGAAGCTAATTTGAAGTCAGAGTTCGTTCAAGTTTCTGGTTAGCATGAACTACTCACAGGTCGGCTGCTTATAATGACCTGCAGGTGTGCCTGTTCTCTTTCAGTCCCACAGGAGTTGTCAGGTCCATTCTGGAAACTGTGCCATCTTAGATATGACCGGGAGAGAAGGAAGCTGCACTTGGACCTTGGGCATGCATGTGTAAGTCCAGCAAACCTCATCAGAGTTTTGCACTGGTGGGTATCATAGGCATGCTTAATTCCTAACTCTGCTGTTGTCCTTGCCTAAGATATATGCCCTAAATAGGAGGAACAAGTGTTAGATTATGCTTACCAACCTCCTGTCCCACAACCTTGAACCCTGTAAATTTTAGTCTGGTGCAAGAGACATGTCTCATGGGCAGAATTCTCCTGGTACATCTATGCACAAGTGTTAGAATTTCAGGTGTCTTTTTAATGCTTATATTGGTTTTTTTTTCTTCTTCTTTCTTTCAAGCTTCTTCTTGATGCTATTGCTGTGTCAAGCCTGGGTACCTGGGACCTCAGAACAGAGAATGGAAAAATGTCCACCTTCCGTACTGTTCTATTCTTATGTCTCTATGGGAAGTTACAGCATCATGTTACCTTGCTGGGCTCCCACTGGGCCAAGCACAAACTGAGTACCTCTTAGGGCCTTTTAAGGAGGGGGTTCTGCGCTGTCACTCCTTTCCTTTGGAACTGCTTTCAGAGCCTGCAGCTTGTCCTTTCTGACAACTTCAATACAGCAAACAAGGTCCACAGAAGGTGGTTTGATTTTGGCCAAAAATCCTCTAGAGGTAAAATATGTGAATTTCAGGTCATCACATTTGTGGTTCAAATGAAGTAGGAGTGTAATGTCAAGACTTTGACTTCCAATGGGGACTCCTAAACTCCCAAACTCTTCACCTGGCCAAGAGGAGTTCCGAAAATACTTGGGACAATAATAGCATCAGCGGAATAAATGTGTGGCCTCCCAGGTTACCATTCTGAAGAGGGTACAATTCACTTCAGTGAGTACATTCTGGAACGTAGGTGAGGATAAACCTCCTTACCTACAGCCATAAACTGTGCCTGAGGCAGCACTGGGTTCTGACGCTCCGAATTCTGCTATCCTCCTTGCAAAGAATAGCACAACCGACCATCCCTGGAAACCTAGTTTACTTATCAAGTCAACCAATATTTATCAGTTACCAGATATCCACAAAGCAGTCACTGGTTTTCCTAGAACACAAAATACTGTGCTTCCTCTCGCAGCCTGTGAGGACTTGCCATTGTAAGGGAGGGAGTGGGAGTGGTTGGACTCCTTCCTCAGTGCTCCTGCAAGGAGGCCTATCACACAGCCTCCCTTGTACTCACGTTTGTACCCGCAAAACAAGCATTGGTTTTTGGTGAACACATGGAGATTTGGAGAGAGTGGGATGCTTGGAGAGAGCGGGCCATGGAAGTTCTGCTTCCTTTCCCCATGCTTTCCCTATGCATCTCTTCCATCTGGCTGCTCCTGAGTTATATCCTTTTATAATAAACTAGTGATCAAGTAAAATATTTCTCTGGGTTCCATGAGCTTCTGTAGTACATTAATTGAACCCAAGGGGGGGCGGTGTGCTTGGAACCTCTTATTTATGTAACTGGCTGGTCAGAAACACAGGAGAGACACCATGGGCTTAAACACGGTGTCTGAAGTGGGGAAGGGGGCAGTCTTGCAGGACTTCGCCCTTATCCTGGGAATTCAGATGCTGTCTCTAGGTAGACAGTATCAGAACTGAGCTGAATTGAGTTGAATTCTTGTATATCCTGCTGGTTTCCAAGAATTGCGGGGTATTGGGTGGGAACCCCATCTTTGGCTTCCTCCCACATGCTGGCATTAAGTCCAGGAACCTAATTTAGCCCCAAACTCAGACTTTACCTCATCTCTAATGTTCCCCTTGCGGTCATAGGGAACAACAGCAACAGGAAAAGTCAAATGTTTGTAGCTTCGAAAACAAAATAGAGATGCTTTCACCTGGAAACACCAATCCTGGGTTCCAGCCCATTGACCACCCCAATCCAGGAATCATACCCTGACATTTGCATTCTCAGTAAGAGGAAGGCTGAAAACAGGAGGCTTAGTTTGCAAAAAGATGACCAGCGGCTTGTCCTGATCCCAAACAGTGATTACTTACTGACATATTTTCAGGACCTAATAAATACATACACGCATTATCTCCCAACTTCGCAGGCTCGAGGATTTCATCAGAGATTAGCATGCAATTCTCACCTGGGCCTCAACATTCAGCACCTAGCTCAGGTGTATCTCCTGCGGCACTGCCTCAAAACGCTTATCTTCTATCCCGACGCTCCCTTTCAGCCTGGCTGCAGGTCCCCCCAGTTGGTTGATGTGATATGCTTTGCTGCATAGGATCCTTTAGATTCTCATTCGGAATTGCCCTTGGCTGGGATCCCTGTGAGACTGTGATCTCTTGGTGGGTAGGACCAGAAGCTGTTCCCTCATCCTGCCCCTGTTGCCTCCACCCGCCCCCCCAGCGCCTGGTAGCCTGTCCACCGTAGGAGTATCACGATGCATGTTGACTATTTCATGGTAGCCAAGGACCTGCAAGCCAGGAGACCACAGAAGAAGAGGGAACCACATGGACTGACCACACACAGCTCTCACCCACAGGTCTCCCTAGAAATGATAAGAAATGAGACCATGCATCCTAAGACTAATCCTGAGAAGTGAGGATTCCAGGCAGGTGGAGGATGGGGGAGGTCCCACGTCTTTGGATCACATCTCCAAATCCTCTTCCTGCAGGGCCTGCCCAAACCTAGGGATAACCCCTTAATGGTGTTTGTGCAAGAAAGCATTATCTTGACCACAGGAAGGAAGTGAGGATGATAAGGAGAGAGTTGGGTGCAACGGGACCCTCATTTCCTGGAGAACAAAACATATATGGGGGTAGAGGAGGATTAGGGCAGTGCCAACGTCTTCTAGAAATATCTCCTTGGTGCAACGCCATCATCACTATTATTATAATGATTGTCTTGCAGACAAGCTGTTCTTTTTCATCTGAAAAGTTTCCATCATGGATTTAGCCTAAAAGGTACATTGTGTTGAAAGGTTTAAGCAAAATATGTTCACTAAAAAGAAAGAATAGAGTAAAAAGCTGCTATAAAATCAGGATGTGAGCTGCACATGTGGGCGTTTCTTCAAGCAGCTGGGGTTCAAGCCTTCAGTGTCTCAGGTTCTCATCAAGGATGGTTTTGTGGGATTTTCCCACAAGAAGCAGGGGCAGGGCACACGAAGGATATCAGCACAAAATTATCTGTAATTTGTAAATTACTTCAATATTTATACAGTTCAAATACATTTGCAGCAGCAGTGTTACTCAGATTGATTTTCTTTTCATGAACACTTGTCATTGATCTTTGGTGATTGTAACAAATGAGTTAGGACCACACCATAAAGGGAAGGAAGACGGGAGTTTTTTTTTTTTTTTTTTTTTTTTAATCTCCTCAGGTTCCTTTCCCATTTCTAAAAATAATTCTGGAAATAAGGCCAATCAAACACAAATGTGCCCATTCCTGCAGCACTGCTGTAGAAGCAGAATGTCCGGAAATCCACTTCGCCAGTCTTCATGCAACATTAACCACCCACCCGCTAACACATGTGATGTTTACTCCTCACTTTGGTGCTGGCTTCATCCCTCCCATACTGTTTGGAATGTACGATGTGGAGGAGTTGGTGTTATCGGCCTCTGAGAACCTTCTGGTTTCATATTTGTGTAAAGTAACAGCTTTTGCGTTTTCAAGGCAGATCACAGAATTCGTTTGCATTTAAAATGGGCACTCAGGCAGAGACAACTGTGCAGAAGGTTTCCGGTTGCTTCTGGCTTGTTCTGGTTGTGCCAGAGCAGGAACCTTGCTTGGAGCACCAGCTGAGTCCCCCGCTCTCCTCTTCATGGCAGGAGGGTCCTTTCTTTGGAAAGCAAGTTCTGGAGTCTGGGACACCCTAGTTCCAGTTTTAGCTCTATATGAACGTAGTCCCTGAATGACCTTGGACGGGCCATCTGTCCTCTCTGAGTCTTGGTGTCTTCATCTGTACTATGGGTCAGATAACATGGTATATGGTATATATCACACCCCAGGCAGTTGCCCAGAGCTGGGCTGGGCAGGGCAGGGAGCATCTCTGAACTCTGGTGTGGCTGCAGCCACCATGTCATCAGTGACACAGGGATCCTCTTTTTATGTTTCCCTTCCTATTGGAATGGACATGTTATAAATGAACAACTCATTAATTTTTATACAATGAATACACCTATGTAATTGGCAACCAGATCAAGAAACAACAGACATGACAGGCACCCCAAAATCCTCCTTGTAGTCTTTAACCTGTGAGGCCACCCATTATCCTGACTTCTGTTTCTGTATTTTAACCTAAGTGGCATCCTACAGTCCACTCTCCTTTGTGGCTGGCTCAGTACTGTGTTGGTGAGATTCAACCACAGTGTTGCAAGTTGTTAGAGATCAGTGTGGATCATTATCATAGTGGGATGAGAGCAGGATTTATGTTTCTCTTTCATTACTGATGAGCATTTGGGTAGTTTCCAGTGTGTGGCTATTAAGAACAGTGCTTCCGTGGACATTCTCGTACAGCTGGTGCACACATACTACACATTTCTGTGAATAGCACAGGAGTGGGAGGGCTAGGTCACTGTGCAAGCCCATGTTGCTTGCTCAGCTTCAGTAAATGACTCCCAGACAGTTTCACTAAGTGACCGTGTCAATTTATATTCCCACCACTGGCAGAAGAGATTCCGGGGGCCCCACATCCCTGTTGACACCTGGGATCGTCCATCTTTCATTTCAGGCATGCCGGTAGATGTGGTGTGGTACTCTATTCTGGTTTTAATTAACTTTCCCTGATGAATGATGGCCTGAGCAACTTTTCATATATCCACTGACCATTTGAATTTCCTCTTCTATGAAAATGTTTTTTTAAGACTTTTGTGCTTTTCCTTTCCTAGGGTTGCTTTCTTTTTCTTATTCATATGTAACAGTATTTTTTTTTTTTTGCATATTCTGGATACGCATTCTTTGATGGAGCTACACACACACATACACACACACACACACACACACACACACATTATTGTGATTTGAAAATACTACTAGGCTTGGGAATGTTCCACTGGGTAAAGAGGTATAAAAGGGAAATGAGAGAGAAGCCTGGGAATGGTAAGGATAATGGGGGGAAAGGATAAGGTTGGAACTGGGTTCTCTACTTAGAACTGAACTCCTGAGCCTGAAGGAAGACATGGGTATGCTGAGGAGTAAGAGAAGTGACCGTCAGGAAGTCTCTTCGACAGGCACAGTTGGGGAATTGGTATTTTTTTGTCCATGGTTAATGAAATTCTTGCCACTAAAGTAGGCATATAACAAGGGAAAAAAAATCTAATCTTTAAAATGCCAGGCAAGAAGGGAAAGGACATAAAAGGAACTAGAAGAGTGAAGAGATGCAGAGTCAGATGAGAAATTAGAAACACAGAAAATCTGTTATGATCTGTAAAATACAAGTGCCTCTCAACTAGCCAAAAAGAGTAAACAACTGTGCAGAACACACGTCACATTCCCCAAGTAGCCCTTTCTCTCAGGGACTGCCTATAACGGTGCTCTGAAAAGGGGGTCTGGGTAGCTCAGTTGGTTGAGCATCAACTCTTGTTTTCAGGTTAGCTCATGATCTCAGGGACTTGGGATCCAGCCCTGCAGTGCACTCTGTGCTCAGTGGGGAGTCCGCTTTAGGATTCTCTCTCTCCTTCTCCCTCTGTACCTTCCCCGCTTATGCGCTCTTTATAAATAAACAAAATCTTTTTTTAATATATTTTTTTATTTTTTTATAAATATATAATGTATTATTAGCCCCAGAGGTACAAGTTTGTGAACTGCCAGGTTTATACACTTCACAGCACTCACCATAGCACATACCTTCCCCAATGTCTATAACCCCACCACCCTCTCCCTACCCCACTTCCCCCGGCAACCCTCAGTTTGTTTTGTGAGATTAAGAGTCTCTTATGGTTTGTCTCCCTCCCAATCCCATCTTGTTTCGTTTATTCTTTTCCTACCCCCCAAACCCCCTACGTTGCACCTCCACTTCTTCATATCAGGGAGATCATGTGATAGTTCTCTTTCTCCGATTGACTTATTTCGCTAAGCATAATACCCTCTAGTTCCATCCACGTCATCACAAATGGCAAGATTTCATTTCTTTTGATGGCTGCTAAACAAACAAAATCTTAAAAAAAAAAAAAAAAGATGCTCTGTGAATATGATTTAGGGCAAGGAAAAAAGGAGAAATGCCCCCTTATACAAAAGGCCTAATTTTTAAAAAAAGGTTATTTATTGGGGGGGGGGTGTAGAGGGACAGAATCTTCAAGCAGACTCCTTGCATGGAGGCTGATGCTCGACATTACTCCCCATGAAATCATGACCTGAGCCGAAAGCAAGAATCGGATGCTTAACCAACTGCGCCACCCAGGCACGCCCAAAAGGTCCAGTTTTCATGAGAATACCTCATCATTATGGTGATGAAAGAATCTGGAGTATATTAACTAAAGAGAGAGACCCAGTTTCAAAATTTACAAAGCAAATGAAAATACCATTAACTCAACATTAATTGCATTAATGGAGAGGAACATTAACACAGACAATCCAGATCGCTTTAATATTTAGCTCTTGAATGTGCCTTGGTATTAGCACATGAACACAGGTGTCCCTGCCTTGCAGGCAATTCCAAATGCTTGAAATAAAGTGATGCTCTCGCCTGATACACTTCTGATTTGCTCCTTGCTCCTGCTGAGGAAGGCCAGGGTCCTCTGTCCATTAACTGCCACTGAGGACTTGGTGAAACCCAAAGAGGCAGTGGCCACATCCCTGAATCTCCTTATTCACAGTAGTTATGCCCTCTACCATCGCTGGGAACACAGACTTTGGGAATACTGAAGCATTCCTCACAGAGGAAATGCAGGGTTCCTGAGAGCCCGAACTCACACCACTGTCATCAAATGATTAACACAGAACCTTGTTTTATGTGTGCTTCTGTTTAACAACACTTCACTTAATAAATACTGTCAAGTCATTAACATTGAACTCACAGACAACAGCACTATAACTCATGCCCGAATGAAGCTTATCTATCACGCGTTATTTTCTCTGTAAGGCACATCACAGCCTTCGTGTGCTTAGGAATACTAGACAGCTCTTCAGCATTATGCTTGGAGACAGCTTTAAACAGCAAATCACCAACAAAAAGCACAAAAATGCACAAACCCTGGCACTAGGAAGACTGTGAAGAGGATGCTTGTTGACAGTATCGGCTGAGACAAGAACACAGAGCCTTGCCTCGTTCAACCTCAGCCGAGAACGTGCACATCGGGTCACCACTCTGTGCATGTCTGTCAGCATGAACATTGATTTGGGGGTTACAAATAAATTCTAGCAAGTAGATTAATATGCAAATACAGAATCTGTGACTAACGAGAATCAACTGTATATTCACTGACTGATGGATGTAGGGTAAAGAATCTTCTTTATTAAGTGCTATGAGCTAAAACAAACAATGATCTCACATAAAGTCCTGAACTAAGCAGAGTAATGGCCACACTCTTCACCCTGCTACAGATGATGAATAGAAAACCTCCTTCCAAGGAATATGGACTACTGAGAACAGCTGTGTAGCTTGTGCACTGCACAAGGCTTTCCACGGAGAGGTGTGAGCTGCTGGTCTCCATTCTGTGATTAAGTCCCATGCCCTGTTTGCCTTGTTTCACTCAGGAAGGGGTGCCATTTTGTCACTGGCCCTTTGTCATTCATCCAGATACACCATGTGTGCTGATGTGCTCTCAAAGTGCTCCCTGCATGATTTTCTACAAACTTCCCTGAATGTCTAAGAGCTGAGCAGGGACAGGCAGCCACCCGCTGGTTTTACTACTGGCAGTCTAGTGGCTTGCCCAGGGATACTCCAAGAGCCACTCCTCCAATCTTGTGCTACTTTGAAGGCTGACCAAGCAAGGGTTCCTCTGAGCAATGGCCACCTGTGTAGTGTTTCCCTTAGTCAACAGGAAGTCTCAGGGGAGGGCCAAGGTTGCAACCTGCCAGCTTAAATCTTTGCCCCATTTGGGAATTCACTCTTGAGACTGCCATACCTCTGACATGATGAAGCATCTCAGGGCCATGCACGGCTGAGGCTAGCACATGGCACAGTCTCTTACTGACCAACTACCATCCTCGCCTATGAGGAAACAAAAATTTGCCCACCAGCAACCAAATCACAATGATCCCAACAGAATTCAGACATTTCCATATAGACTAGCAAATTCTGAGCCTTGTGTCTAATAGCACATGGATAAAACTGAACCCCAAATAACCCCAAATAACCACTACCCACCATTCCTTCTTCCTCCATCCTTCCTCAAAGGCATGAGGCCCAAGGCTAACTTCCCCTTCCAGAGACATTCCCAACGCTCCTCCGGGAACATTCTCCCTTGCTGCAGCAGGCTTGAAATAATCTAACTTCATACTCTTGGTAACTAAAAGGGGTATTCCTGGTCATCTCTCACTGGTAGGGTTCCATGCCTAAGAATACTATTTTATTGGGAGAGAGAAGTTTGGACTCACCTCTAGTGGGCACATGGAGGAGTGGACTACAGGGTGGACTTAGTCTTGTGTCATCTCCAGCAGCAGCCCCTCCCTCTCTGGCACCCCAAATAAACACGCAATCAAGGTTCCCAAACTCTTTTTGTTTGTTATTTGTTTGTTATAGGATCACAGCTTCAACAATAACTCTGGGCCTGTTCTTCCAAACAAATTGCCTCTCCAAAGACCCTAGACATTTAGAATCTTCCAGTTCTCTTGCTAATTTCTCCCTGGCTTAGGATTCATGGGACCTGACCTTGTGAACAGCTCTGAACAACAGAGTGTGGCAGAGGTGAGCGTAGTGCTGCCTCCGATTGCTTTCTTGGAACCCTGTCCAGCTGCCATGTAGATAAACCCAGGATGGCCTGACAGAGGTTGATACACCGTGTGGCCCAATTGCTTTCACTGCCCCAGCTGTCAGCTGGTCATCTGTCCAAGGCCAAGCTATCTGGCTGCTGAGAGCCAACCACAGACACATGAGGAAGGTCTGCCAAGATCAAAAGAACCGCCCTGTTGAGCTCAGCCCAAACTGCTGACCAACAGAACCAGAACCTGAATAAACGGCTGTTGGATTCAGCTACTAAAACGGAGAGTTATTTGTTATGCAGTGAAAGCTAACGGATATAATACTATTCCTTTGAGAGCTGAGCCAAGATCAATTAATGAGCCCTGAGTATGGTTAGTCATTATTCCCCAAAGTAGGATGCTTTGCAAACTCTTATGAACTACTCTGTGAAAAGATGGAATCTGTGGTCAGTTTTGAAAGCCCTGCTGTTATACGTCCCATATGGAGGGCTATGGCCCAACACAGCATATTTGGAGTTTGTGAGAAATCCTGCATTGAGAAAATAAATACATAATACCTTAACATTTTTTAAATATGCTACTAAGGAATCCTTATTTTCCACATCATATCTATGACCATCTTCCTTCCAGGAGTGCCCTGAGAAAGCAGGGTGGAGATGCTACTCTAGGTCAGTAAAGGAAACTTGGTTTTCAATCTGTGGACCAGGGGTCCACTGACAAGCTTGGCTTATCACCTCAGTAGGCAGGCGTCTGTGCATAGATGGTGGAGGAGGGGTCAACACACTCCTCGTCTGTCAAAAAGGAATCCCCATACTCCAAAATAGATTGGGGATCACTGGTTCCAGACTGCCTATTTGCTTCATGGACTTGTGCCCACTTATTCCACGAGACTGGCCACAGAGATGATGTGACGTGTCCCCTGGGAAGAGCTCCAGAAGGTGGACGAGCTGCTTGGCAGTAATTACCAAAATTCTATATTTACAGAAAACTGGCACTTCGTAAATACCAAGCTATGCTATTTATGTAGCTGTTTCTCATCAATATATGTGGGAATTCTGTAATTATCACGCGTGCTATTCAAAGGCTTCCGGAATTTCAGACAAACGAGGGTAACAGAAGAGCTGGTTGAGCCCAGCAAACACCACTGGCCCCAGGGTCCCTCTTTCTGATGCAGCCCAGCTGCTCAGACGAGAGCAAAGGGCCAGCGCAGGGCCCAGGCCCAAGCTGTGACCAGAGTCTGGTCTGGTGGTCCCTCTCCTGAAGTGTAGATGAGGGAATGGTGAGGACAGAGCCCAGTCACTCTTGGATCTAGACATGGAGGAATGCAAAGCCTATCCAAGAATCCCAGCCCACTTGGTATTGGACTTGAGGTTGGCAGACACTACCCTGAGAGCATGGCCACAGGCCCCATGCCCACTCCTGAGGACCCCCTGGCTTTTCTGGCAGCTTATAGCCTCAGGAGGTTGTTTCTAGAGCTGTATCTAGAATAAAGACTGAAAACCTTGAACAGACGTGTCCACTGATCATGCCTGGAACCCTTTCCAAACTTGCCATTCAAGTCACTGTCCTGGGAGGGAGGTTCTCTCCCTCCTACCACCCCCACTCTGGAGCCTTAAGGCTTGGGGTCAGACTCCCGCTCTGATTCCTGAGCTATGTGCTCTGCAAGTCACTTAATTTCTTTGTGCCTCAGTTTCCTCAACTTGTGAAATGGCAGAAGGTAATACCTATATGATATGGGGCAAGTCACTTAACAGCTCAGTGCCTTATCCCTCCATCAGCACAACGGGAATGAGAACAGCCATGTGGCAGGAAAAGCCGACATGCACTCGGTTACATCTTCCACTGCTGTGTGATACTTCCCAGTTCATGTCTTACCAGATGTCGGACTCCGAGCAGGTGTGGACCGTGCTTATCTATCCCTCCTTGTGTCCATTCTGCACTGCTCATTTACAAAGGTCCCAGGAAATACTTCTTTGTTCGATGGAACCCAAGGTATTTAACACAGGCTTTGGTCTAAACATGACACAAGCAATTTGTTCCCGGGGACTAGTGACTTCTCCAGCCCTTGGCTTACTCAATTATAAAACAGAGAGGGTGACAGACACTAGGTGGTGGTGGTGGGGGGGATCAGAAGAGAGGGTGTGCAGAAGACCCAGCACACTTCTCCCTTCCTCTTTCTCTTCATGGCCTGGGAGCAAAACAACCGGGCAGCTGGATTTGTACATTACTTTTTTCATACATGACCCATTTTTCTCTCCCCCATCCTCCCTTGTAAGCATCTTAGTAGGAGATGAGAAATTCCCAACAACTTGGTTGATTGTTTTTTGAACTTCAGGGCAGTTCTGATGCACCTGGACTGCTGCTGGGCCCATCTACAGCTGAAAAATGAAACAGGGGCATTCCTGCCCCACAAGCTTACAGCAGAGGAGCAAAAAACATCAAGTGGCCTTTCTGCTGAGGTCCCATCCTGGTGCCTGTGGCTGGCAAGAAGTGATGTGGACACAGTGGGCCACGGGCAAACCATGTCTGGCATCATCTGGCATTTGGCCTGCAGCCGTTAATATTATTTTGGGAGAGGCACTGGCTCTCGATTCTGGACAAGAGTCCTATTCCTTATATTGAGCAGCTGTAGGCCTTTCTTCTGCCCATGTTGGCCACGTGACTTGCTCTAACCCCAGGGCCATGGAGGCATGTCTGTTCACCCATGACAAGAAGATACAGAGCCTTTGAGAGTGCCTGGTTATAGCCCAGGACTGAAGCTCGTCATGACTGCCTGGCGAGTGTTAGCTGGGCAATATCATGACTCCCATGTATATCCAGGAACTCCAGGCTCCTCAGGAGGGGGAAGTCACTAGGGGGCTTCTACTGTGCAAACTATAGATCTCAGAGTCTTTTTGGGGGGAGGGGTGGCTCTTGGAGTCAGACTGGACCTTGAGAATATTTTTCTCATTTAAAGTTGAATAAGCCAAGATCCCAAAGGGCAAGTGACTTACTCAAGGCCACAGAGTTGGTCACTGGTGGCTCTGGAAAGAAGATGGCCCACCATTGAGCCATCATGGGACTAAATAAGCTTAAGATATTGACATCCTCCCTTAGTCATACCTTCTTCTCCTTTGGTAACAGATCCAGGGTCATCACCCAGTTACCTCAAAGACAAACAGAGAGAGCCCCTCGGTACTCAATTGATTTGAAGACATCCAAAGCAGCATGGCTAACGTATTGATGCCCAGCGAGTATGCTTTCTTTGCATCTTATCATGAAAAATATCACAATGGGGAAAACTGAAGTCTTTCCGTGTCCTACAGTGCAGAGCACCCTAGCCCCTTCCCTTGGCATGCTGTGTTTCCATGACAACACCATCACTAAATCAAGTTATATGAATACATTCACAGAAGAGCTTTTCCCTTCCTTTCCAACATTTTTTTAAAAAATGAGGGCCAGTTAATTTGATAAGGGATGACATCGTCAATTACTTCTTCAGTCATGCTGAGCCCTTTCTAGTTTGAACAGATTCCTCTCTGAGCTGACTTGTCTATTTACTATAAGAAAAGAGACAAGGCAATTCACTTCTTCTTCTTCTTCTTTTTTTTTTTTTTTTTTTTTTTTTTTTTGCCATTCTTGGTATAGAAGAATATGGTTCCTTGGCCAGCAGAGCAAAAAGTGGAGCAGAACTTTCAAGCAGCTGGCCATCAGTGAATATTCACAGGCAAGCTAGGATTGAGATGTGGTGGCATAAGACATCAGTACAGAGAGAGGGTCCAGGTGCCATCAGAGGAAGGGCATATATCTAGCTCCCTAAGGTCGGATGAGCTTGAAACATTTGAGCAATGGGAGGGCAGGTGTGTGGGGTTGAAGTATGGCAGGTGTTTCAGGTAAAGTGAATTTGGAGAGGTCAGAAGGGCCAGGAAGTGCACTTCTGATCCCCACATGTTTTTCAAGGACACCAGTGTGTAACTGAGAGGGGAGATCTTTGTCCAGGTGAGGGATGACGGTAGCCTGGATGATGGCCACGCCAGTGGAGCTGGAGAGAGAGGATGGGATGGAGACATAGGTTGAAGGTGGAATGGCCAGGACTTGTTGACAGGTGTTGGGGAAGGGAGGAGTCAATGCTGATTCCTGAGTCCAGCCTGAGCAACAGGGGGATTGCATGGTGGTGGTGGTGACAGTTGCTGAGATGGTCAAACTAAGGGCTAAATGGGTTACAGGGGAGAATGAAAGGCAGCTGTCTTTTAAAAATTCATAGCTCCATTTTAAACTATATTCTGACTGCATGTCCACCCATGCTGAGTTCCTAAGGGAGAGATTACAAGCCCACACACACACACACACACACACACACACAACCTTCATTTCTCCAATATCCCACTTTAAGTAGTCATGCCTAATATGATCTCTAATTGTCTTTTTTTATAAAAGGTAATAGACCCATAGATGTGCATCTGTGTGAGGAATGTGTCCATTCTGATGTGTTATGTGTATTTGAGCCTGGAGATAACATAACCCTCCAGGCCCTGTTCCTCTAAAGATGAGAGTAATGGGTCTTGCCTCAAGCCAGCTCTGTAAAACCAAAAAAGTGGTGGAGTCAAATGAACTTGGGCCTGTGTCCAGGAGAGGATAAGAGGGCCCAGCAAATGCCAAAACTGCTGGTCCCATCACAGCTTCAGATGCTGAAAAGCATTATGCTAACTGCCAAAAATACATGTCTGCCTTAATCCCTGCAGTCCATATCACAAAGGAAAAGACTGTTCTCACAACTTTAGGAAGGGAAAAAGTAGATCCTCTGGCTTCCACCTTTGCACCTAAGACTGGAACCATCAGAGCACCAAAGAAATAGCTGACAAATTCCATGATTACCTCTGGAATCTGCTCACTAGCAAGGAGCTAAGGATATGTCAAGAGAATCAATGAAAACATCCCAACCAAAGACTCAAGAATGAGGGCCACATTTGGACCTGATTTGCATACTTGCTTTGAGATTTCTAGGTGAAAAAGCATGTCACCAAGAAATCTACTTACAAACAGCTCCTAGAACTGATGGGAAAAATGTGAAGAGAACCTTAGGAAATAAAAGTCTTGAGAGAGCCATAGGTTGTCATGGACACACGGCTTTACAAGGGTGAAGAGTTGGGTAAGTGGGCACCATCTTGGGCCCAGTTTTCAGTGAGTGGGATAGTTGATGGTTGCAGTCACTACACATGTCCTCTGAACCAGGAGGAAGTGGCTCCAAATTCCCTAGTGAAACAGCTGGTAAGCTCTGAAAGGACAAGTTATCTTTGGGGGTCCTTAGGTTCCTGAAAGTATAAGAATAAGAGAGCACCAGCAGCAACAGGAACAGCTCTGGAAAATCTTCAGGAGCCTTCGAAGAGAGCAAGAAGTTCATTGGCATCTCAGGGAAGGAGAGGGATCCCCCTGGAATCCTGGTGTCTGCTGCAAAAAAGCCTTTCTCATCGTTGGATCCTCCAAGCTAAATGGGCTCAGGAAACCAAAGCCATGTTCCCAAATGTCACCTCTGCTCATCCTTAACTGATAACACAGTTTGAGTCCCTTTCATACGTGGGCACTGCCTTTGGTTCTGAAATAATGCCTCAGTAGATCAAGGCCAATACTTTAGGGGAAGAATTTAGCTTAACAAAGTTAAAGAACAATGTGATTATCATTAATGATGATGTTTGTTTAGTTGCTACGCTTTTGTGCAAATGTTCAGAAAGGAATTTGAGTCTTGGGCAAAACAGACACATCTCTGTAAGGGAGGGTTTCTACTGTCACTGGATTTTTGTAATGTCCAAGCTATCTGGGCAACACCGACACTGTGGTAAGAAAGGCATGCCACAGGAGTAGGAAGCCTCTGGGTTCTTGTCTTAATTCATCCACTCCTGCCTTGGATGCTGGGGTATCCTCAGCATTTAACTCAGTACACTTCTCTCCATGAAGATCTGTCTCCAAAAGACCATATCATTATACTTGGCACTGATGAACCCCCAAGCCTTATGAAAACATCCTATTATTTTCATTGCTTAACTCTTACCAGCTTAGTGAACAGACCCTATACTCAGCAGCTAAGATACTAAGCCCATTTCATCCGTTCATTTACTCACACACCACACTTTCAGTGAGCAATTCCTGCATGCAAGGTGCCATGCTGGGTGTTATGGGAACATAAAGATGACTAAAGCATGGTCCCAGCTCACTAACACTCATGGGAAGAAGGGGAGAGGCAAGATGTGTTATTAACAGAGGGCTGCCTGAATGAAGTTCCTTGGGGGGTGAACAAAGAAAGTGGAGATTTAGAATAGGATGCAGATCTGAGCCAACGTGAAGTCCCACTTCTCCTTATGGGAAGTAAGAGAAAGTTTCAAGGAGATAACATCCAGAGGGAGCTTGGAGGAGAATTGCAAGAAGACTAAAGATAATGGGAAAGCATGGGCAGGAAGCATGAGCAAGGAGGCCCTGGGATTTCTTGGTGGGTGGTGAAGAATCCATTTTTGCTAGGCTATCCTATAGTGGTATACGGAAGGAAAGAAAAGAAAGCAAGACTGAACACTGGTTGATGCACAGATGGTGGGGACACTCTGAAATAACAATAAGGATAATGACTGACAATTAGGAGCATTTCCTAAGTGCCAGGTTGTGCTCCAAGCACTAAGATAGCATCTCAGAAACAGATGCTACTATTATCCTCATGCTACAGGGACACTAAGGCACAGAGAACAAAGTTTATTTGTGCAAAGCTATTAATTGTACCTAAAAAGAGTGGTGAGGCTGGCATTTGAACCCAGGTGGTCTGACTCTGACACCCAATGCCCCCCCTTGCAAGCCAGGTTGGCCCTCCGTTGGTGGGGGATGTGACTGGGGAGAGTTCTGAGCGTGACCAGGACATTGCATTCAGGGTGAATGTGAATAGCGCTGAATTTCAATGGAAAGGGAACAGACTGAAGCCAGAAAGATCATCTGGATGGCCACCATCCAGACACGAAGGGACCCAAGAAGGATCCAGGGTAGAACAATGAAAGTAACGTGATAGCTAATATTTTCTTATTCATATTATAGCCAAGGCACTGGACTAAGCATGTTCCCTGCTTTCTCCTACCTGGCAGCAGAACTTCTATGAAGTAGGGGCTAGCATCATCCGCATACATGGATGAGGAAACTGAGGCTCTGAGTCATAAAGGCCATGCAGGAGGTCTGCGGCAGTCAGCATTTGAACTCTTGAACTCTTGACCATTGCAGGAATCCTGAGAAATGGTAGAACTAATAGAACTTGTCAAGTTCAAAGTCGGACATGGTGCTGGAGGGAACACATGGAAGGGAACACAGGCTTTGGGGCAAGACAGGACCCTTGCGGGGGAAGGGAGTCTGACAAGGCACACATGAGAAGACACCAACTTGCTTTGCTCCCCACCAACCCAAGTGGGTTCAGACAGTCTGGGAAAAGCTGCAGGACCGTCTGCCAAACAGTCTTGGGAATTCCCAAGTGGGTGAACTCACACAGAGGACGTTTGCCGGCATCAGACTTGGAAGGTGTTGCTGGGGAAAAAATGCGGAGAAAGGCACTGGCCAGGATCTTCAGAAGAAACTCATGGTGTGGGTACAGGTGCAAGTCCTCTCCTATCTGGGGCTGTCCGGCTGGGACATGTCATGTCTACCCTCAACCTTGGTACTCACGTTCATGGCACGGCAACTGAACAACTTCCATCTACTGACTGGGGCTTTGGAGCAGCTCAGCTCCTCTGGGAGAGCAGCCTCCAGCAGTGACTGACAGGAGGCTGCCGTTCCCACCCCCCACCTCAGTTAGGGTGATCAGAGGGGCAGGTTCTCCACGATCAGCCAGTCTCCATGGGGCTAAGCTTCAGCCACCGTGACCATGATGAGTAACTGGCCTTACCACAAAGCCTTTATTGGATGCCCCCTCCTCTGCCTAGCCCTGCTGGGTGCTTCCTGGCATCATCCCCCCAAGGAAGCCCCTGTCCTGACTCCTTGTCTTGGGGCCAACTTTTCGGGGGGTGGGGAACCCTGCCTGAGACATGCCTCTTGGCCACAGGAGCTCCTCCGGTACCAATCTGAGGTGGAAACTGGCTCCTCAGACTGTGGAGCAGGCTGCAGATCTGGATCCCTGGGTGCAGAAGCTTCTGGGTTTTAAGGTCAGGGTTTTTTTGTTGTTGTTGTTGTTAAACTTGAAACTCCTGTCCGGAGTCTCTATATCATACCAGAGTCAGGGTTAGGGTGGGAGGCATGACAGATAGAGGGAAAAGAAAACCAAGTTTCCTCCAGGTAGCACTTATTCTGATGCCTTGAGGCATGATAAACCACAGGTCTTCTACTGAGCTTCTCTACACAACAGTGATTCTGGTATCTGTTTCCTGATGATTTCAGGAGACCACTGACAAAGATCCACACCACCAGGCACCAACATTTAAAATACATGGAGCAGGGCGCCTGGGTGGCTCAGTGGGTTAAGCCGCTGCCTTCGGCTCAGGTCATGGTCTCAGAGTCCTGGGATCGAGTCCCGCGTCGGGCTCTCTGCTCAGCGGGGAGCCTGCTTCCCTCTCTCTCTCTGCCTGCCTCTCTGTCTACTTGTGATCTCTCTCTGTCAAATAGGTGGATAAAGTCTTAAAAAAAAAATACATGGAGCATTTTCTGATAAATTAGAGCATGTAATGGACTACTTTATCCAGACTAGTTCTTTAAACCAGGACATACGACAAATCCAAATGGCAGTACCTGGTCATTCACTTAGCTTTGGTATTTACACTTTTCAAAGGAAAAACTACTACAAAACTTCAAATAGTCAACACATAGCTACTGTGTATAAATTGTGGCTGTTGGCAACATCATCTCAGAGGAACACATACATAAAATTTATTTCCCAAATAACGAAATAAATGAAAAAAAATACAGACAGTGCGGATGAGTGAAGCAAATAATACATAAGATGAAGAGAAGCATACAGCAGGCTCCCGGTGTCTGGCCCCCATGGGGAAATGTTTGGTGTCTAAGTCATGTGCTCACTCTCTGCCCTCACTGTTAAGGGCCAGATTTCATGGTGTCTGCTCCAAGGCTCATTCTGAAGCTCTTTGTATATCATACGGGGTTCAGGATATGATTCACAGAGACAGTAGAATTCATGTCACCCCTTGGTCTGTAGATGTCTAAAAGGGACTGGAATCTCCTAATTCTGCAACTGGCATTATGCATCTGATTTGTGTGGAGGCCAAGAAAATTAAGGCCATCCCACCCCAAGTTTAGCTGATGTGGGAAACAGAGGCAGAAGAAAATCATTAAAATTCCTTACCTACTGACAAGCCCTTGAAACAGACAAAGTGGCTCTCCCCTGGGGACTTAACTGCCCTCACCTTGAGGTTTTGCTAAGGACAATCCTACCCTGACCATCCTCCTACCGCAACAGGTCTGACCAGGATCCTGTAAGTCTACTTTAACAATTCCTTTAGAAAACTTTATCTCTGAACCTCCAAGATAGTGTCAAGAATCATTCCCAAGTATATGGGAATGATAGACCTCTAAAGGGTCTTAAGAGAAGATTTTTATTATTGGTAATAAATAACCTTTCTCCCAACAACAGCTAGCCCCTCAAGGTCCTGGAGACCTTGCTTCCAAAATTCCTTAGAGACTTACATCATCCATAATCCCCTTTATCCTCACCCACTGCCAAGTCCACCCCTACTCTGCCTTTAAAAACTCTGTAATCTGGTTCGGGGTCCAAGTCCCTACTCCGCTGTGCCGGGTATACTTGGGCCCAAGCTTAAGCTTGTCAAATAAACCCTCATGTGATTGCATTGGTGCTTGGCTCCTTGGTGGTCTCTCAGACGTGAAAACTCAGGCATAACAATTTGCATAACAATAATGGTAGGTTTTATCTGTTCAACCTGTGCCTTGGAAGCAGAACTGGGTATCAGGATTCCCGTGCAAGTCCTTTAGTTGGAAGCGGAGACTCCCAGAAAGCAGCAACAGACAAGCAGGAAAATGAGCTGGGGGAGAGCTGGGCAGATAATCAAGGTGTTATCAAGCAAGGCACTGTCTGGGCACCTAGAGCTTCTACCTGCTCCAGCAACTCTGGGATACAACCTAGAACAAATGTTTCATTTAGCCCAAGTAAGGCATGAAGGAATGGAGATATTTACCAACCAAGCCTGCTCCATCTGAGGGCTACTTCTGGGCTGTCCTGCATTCCGGTAGAATGGGCTCTGCGGACCAGAAAAAGCCCAGAGTTGTGCAGGCTGGAAGTTGGGAGGTGGGCAGGCACACACAGGTTGCAAGTACTAGGAGCAGAGGTGGGGCACTGTCTATGCAGGGCAGACACTCTGCCAAGAGCCTGGAATGCTTGCCTTCATGTATTCCTCAGAGCAACCTGATGACGTGGCTGCCATATTTATCTCCAGGGACAGATGAGGGAAACTGAGACTTGGCAAGGCAAAGCAACTTGCCCATGGCTATGGAGCTAATAAATGAAGAGCCAGGACTGGAACGCAGATGGATTTCATTCCAAGAGTGTGCTCTAACCCTCTTTATGCTTTGTATCCAGCTCAGGGGTCCTGGGGACATCAATCTCTCAGCAAGCCCATGAGACCTAATGGTTAAACCTGAGCCTTCTGAAGTGGGACCCAGGAGCAAGGAGGGGAGGGAATAACTTAAGATCTATTGAAACATAATAATTTACTCTCTTCGTGCTAATCCTCTCTGGACGCCAGTTTTAGCTTTGTGTTGACACTGACAAATTAAGGACATGCTCAGCACTTTTCCAAGAGTAAACAGCAAATTCCACAAGCTCTTCTAATCATTTTTCTCTTCCACGGTGAAATCCCTTAACTAAACACGTCTGCCTAGCGAGTGAACTGTTGCTGGGACCTTGCTGACCAGATCATACAGGTTCCTTTAAATTTCAAACCCCAGCAACTGCCTCTCTCCCAGAGCCCTGGGCCTGGCAAGGCACCAGCTTCAGAGAGGCCTTCCTGATGCCCCCTGTCTGGCTGCTCAGGAGGACGGGGCTGCCTCTGAGTGGATCTGGCTCTGGTCCCATGACAGGTGTTTGTAACAGGCTAATCACATGGGAGCTTAGAGGGGTGTGGGTGGGATGGAGAGAAGGTGAAGATCAAAAGCCTACCATTTACTGAGCACCTACTATGCACCTGCCACTCTACAGATGTGGAAACTGAGGTCGGAAGTTCTCTGACTTGTTCCAGAGCACTGAGCTTGTGGGTGACAGGTAACTGTCCTCACTCCTAATCTGGGTGTCTTGCCTCTTCATCAAACATCCCATTGGGCCCTGGCAATGACTTCCCTGCATCCCGTATGTTTGAATTGCTAAACCCAGGCTAGCCCTGAAGAGAATGAAATGAGGGAGCAACACCTCTTTGCTTTTTTCCTGTCTCTGTCTGCTTCTTGATTTCAAGCTGACAACATAAAAAAGGAAGGGAAGACGCTGAGTCTGAATCCATCGGAAGGCTTTCCAGGGCAGCCCCCTGCCACAAGAGGCTATTTAAATTTATGTTAATTAACATGAAATAAAAATAATCAGTCCCTCCATCACACTAACCATACTTCCAGGGCTGAGCGGACATACACAGGCCAGCAGGCTGCCCTACTGGACCAGGCCATCAGAGAACATTTCTACCAGCACAGAAAGTTCTATTAGATAGGGCTGGCGTATAAAAGTCGAGTTGTTTCACAGCCAAAAAAGCAGAGGGATAGCCTTGGAGAGACAAAAATCACCCCTGGGGTGGAGGTGGACCAAGAGCTTTGACATGCAAAGCTGCCTCTTCTTGGGCTGGTATGCGGGGGCGGGGGCAGCGGAAGGGGCCCCCTCCACCACCTGCTGGTAGCCTGGCCCTTCTGCCCTCTAATAACGGGCTGTTGCAGCAAATAGTTTATTCCTTGGCTCTTAACAAAAGCAATCTGGGCCCCAGAGGGGCACATCCAGAGAAACTACTCCAGATATTAAAATTAAATAGAGAGAACTGGAAGGAATTCAGGCCACAAGGAAATGACATCTCTTGGTGAGGCCCCTTCCAGACAGCTTCCTCCCCCAGGACTGAAAGGGGAATAGACCACGTGGGACCTGGGCCCTCCCCAGAAAGACCCCCCACCTGGCTGCTCCAAGAACACATCCAAATCAGCCTTCCTTTTAGCTCTGGGTGGAGGGGGGTAGTTTGGGGTTGGGGTTGCAGAGCCCAGACTCCTCCTTCAGAAGCTGCCCCAACGTCTGTATCTGCTGATGGCAGGCCTGTACTTTGATCATGTTGACTGGGTAAGACCAGACCCAGAAGGCAACCAAGTCTGGCTGGTGACCAGCTGGCTGGGAATTGAGAAAAAGTGAAGGGTACAGGGAGAGAGCCAGCAGAGCAGGTGCAAAAAGAGGCCAGCATGGGAACAGTGTGGAAAGGGAGGGCAGAATGGATACATCCAGGACATCTAGGCATTCTATCTGTCTGGGAGCCCTGGAAAATCAGCAACATGGAGGCAATATGGAATGGACCTAGAAAAAACACAATTCCAGAGGGAGCCTGGTATTTAAACAGCCACTCCCCCACCAACCCCGCTGCCTCACATCCCCATCACTTCCTCGGATGCCAACTGGTTTCCTCCCGCAGCTTTGGAGAGCAAGCCAGGTCGTAATGGAACCATGAGACAGAAATTAGCGAATTCCTTGAGTTTAAAAAGCAGGCTGATCTGGGAACAAGATGGAATTTGGTTGCAGGCTCACAGAGCCAGTTTCCCTAAATTCCCAGACCAGATTAAAGAGTCCTTGGGCTAGAGAAGGAGGAAAAGAAATATGGACAGGAACTGGGGTACAGGAAAGCCCCCATGCTTGGGATCCAGCCCTGGACACCATCGGTTTAGAGATCAATGGCCCTCACTTCCACTCCCAGGGAACCCTGGCTTGACCCCCACCACAAAAATTTAGCCTCTAATTCTGAAATGCTCCAGCCCATATAGAGCCCACCTCATGTGAACACACATGAGCTCCTAAAATCAGCACTGGATATAGGAGTGCAGTGAAGACCGAGATGTGGACAAGGGAGTCCCTACCACTGGACAGACTGGGCCTGAGGCAGATGACCAGGGACCTCTCAGTGGCTCATGCATTCTTTTGCTGCCTTGGGAAGCCTAGTGTGGCCCCAGTGGAGGCTACCCTAATGCTCCACAGAGGAAGTCCCTTCTGCATGCACAGGGTTGACACCCGAGTTTCCAGTGGGGCTTCTCCAAGCATACCCACGTTTTAGAACACAAAGATGGACATCAGAAACATTCTCGTTCCTAATTCTTTCTTGGCTGGTCCATGGATGGGTCTGAGCTCCTGGACCAGTAATGGAGCCCATCTCCCAGCCAGATTCACTTAGCAGGAATTTGCCTTCATAAGGGCTATACATTCATTTTTAGGACTGCGATCTGTTAGGTCCCCCAATAATGGGTCCCTGATTAAAGGAGCGAGACTGATATAAAGCGAAGGTCAAGCAAAGCTTTATTTCGCGCCAAGCATCAAGAATCAAACTGACCGGCCAGGGCCACGCCTCTTATAGAGAGTGGCGACCCTTCTCTGTTTCACAGACTAGCTTCTAAGGGCAAAGGCCATGTGGTCGGGCCTGGCCACGCACAGGCAGCCAATGAAATTGTAACACACAGAAAAAGCTGCACAGTGATGCTAGGTGACCAACTGAATTACAATTTACCCTATAGTAGACATTTGACTTAGCCTATCACCTGGTTAGAATTGGCGCCCAACAGTCTCCCAAAGGGCGGGGGCCCATACTCCTTGATAGCTAAGGAGACAGTATGCAATCCCCCACTGATCAGATGTCTCCACCTGGCCTGACCCACCCTTGTATCTGGGCTTTGTTACCTGGAGCTGGTTTCTAGGACTTGTTTTTAAGTAAATCCCCTGGAGGAAGAGAAGCAGGGACAGTTTAAGGGTTAAACAACAAGGTTATTGTTTAACCTTAATGGAAGCCTTTTGCTAAATAGGTCCTTACATGATCCTTTATACCACCTCTCACACACACATAGAAATATGTCTACCGGAAGAGGGGAATTACATTAAAAATGTGAAAAGAAGACTTGAAGCTTAGGAAGAATATTTTTGAATGCTGACAAGGTACACAGACGGTATTAATTTCTGCAATGGAAATTGACTTACTAAGGACAAGCCCATTTTGAGAAAGAATTTCAAATATTGATTATTTAAAGCTTCTTTTACTAGATGAGAAAAGCTTTTACTAGCTTGTCTTATAATCTCAAAGATTCAACTATCTACCGGGGGGATGATTAGCAAATTTCACAAGATATTCCTAAATCACAAAATTATTCACAGGCCTCTCTCTCTATTTAGGGCAGCCTCCATGGGCTTATAAGGTGCAAATTTCCTCACATACAGAGAATACTGCTTTAGTGTCCCAACATTATAACAGATGGGCTATCAAGCAGGTTCTAAGACCAGTGTGCTTTCTTGGGGATAGTTACTGTTGATACAGTTATACCAATGATGACTTTCCACACTAGCAAAGAATCCATCCATGAAGAACAGTCAGAAGGAACAGAAGTATTTTTTAGGGCAATCTCAGGATTTAGGGTTTTTGAAATCCACAAAACCAGACAGATTCAAGGGAAAATGAAAGCTGCAGCCTTCAGAAAGTTAAACCAGAAATGGCTCTTTGATTTCCAAGAAGCTCACAAAAGAGAGGATAGCATTTCTGTGAAAATCAAAGAAAAAGAGAAGCAAGTTGTGAAGTGAAGATTTAAAAGACTGTTTTGGGGTGTCTTCAGAAGCACCCATGTCCACAGACCAGGAATCGACCAGGGCTGAAGACTATGAGCTCTACGGAGACCCATGTGAAAAGCAAACCCATGTGGCCCAACTAGAATGGGGAATTTGGAGTTTGAGTGCAAATGAAAAGTTTAGTCAGGTTTCAGAGTAAGATCTGAAAGGACTGGGTTCTCCGGTCTAGAACCACCATGACCATCAGTGAATCCCAATGAAAGGACAGCCTCAGACCCTCTCCCTGGGGCAGGCTGCGGTGACAGGACACAAGTCTGGAGCCTTCGCCTCACTGGATGGGCAGACCCTGCTCTTCAGGGGCCCAGAGGCAGCTAGATGACATTCAGTCCCTTACACCTCCTCTTGATGCTCACGAACACCCATGCCTGGGGTGTTCTTAGGGTATTTAGACTTTGGGACCCCTGCCCAAATGGCCCTGAGCCTTTCTCTGTGGCCTGCCTGGGTCTTCATCACCTGACTAGAGCATAGACCATGCTGGGTCATCTCTGGCCATGCCTGACCCTAATCCCTAGGCAAGGAAGGATGGCAAGGTCAGGAATCTGCTTCCCCCTACTTCCAACTCAGCAGCTGAATCACCTCATGGTGCCTACAAGGTGATCCCCGCCCCTCACCTTCCCTGTCTTTAGTTTCTGTTCATTCCCGATGCCCTGCGCTTTCAAGTCTCTACATCTTTGATCATAGGTTTCCCTTTCCTTCCTAGAGTTCCTTTTCTCCCTTCTTTGGAAAATGCCAACCTACTCCAGTCCAACTGCAGTGACTGGGTCTCCACAGCCTGGAGACAGGGGAGCCTCATTGGTGCCAAGGGTGGCAGCTGGAATCCATATTAATTGCTCTGTGTGTGTGACTCTCCTGAAGGGCAGGGAGGATGGCAAAGAGTCTACTTTATATGGTGTTTTCAGAGAATGTCTTTGCTAAAAAAAGATTTCTCGTGCTTTTTCTTCAAGAGGAGAGTTCTGGGCAGTTGGGGCAAGTGGGGAAAGCTCTGAAGAGTTGATTGCTTTCACCACAAGGGGAGTCAAGCTGGGAGCAGCTTTGGGTCCAGGGAGGCTAAACATCTTGTCAGAAGCCACAGGCAGAACAAGGACAGCGGACCTGGGCTCCATACCCATGCCCCCGGTGTGGCCTGAAAAGGAAGGTGTTTGTCCCTTGCCCTTGAGTTGTGGTGGGTTTGTGACAATAATACAATCTTGTGGAAATGATGCGTGTGACTTCCGAGGCCAGAGCATTACAGGCCATGGGGCTTCCTCCTTGTTCACTTAATGTCCCTCTCCAAGTACTGGAGTGCCACAGGGAGTCATGACAGAGAGGCCACATGGAGGCACTCTGGCCAACAGTTCCAGACAAGCTGGAGATTTGGTCACTGCAGCCCGGACACCAGGCTCGAGGGTGGAGAAACCCTCTTGGGAGGGGGGTTCTCCAGCACCAAGGGCTCTAGTCCAGCTACTGGGGTCACTGTCAGCCATCTGGATTGTCCCCTCGCAGGCCCAGGTCCGGTGGCACAGCATTCCCTCTGTGCCCCTTCTAAACTCCTGACTCACAGACCCAGTGAGTAACGGAGAGTGGTCATTGGGTATGTTACAAAATTTGGAGAATTTGTTTTACAGCAATAAATAACCAAAATGGAATTAAGAGAATTTCGGGGAAGAGTGAATATCATAGAGACGGGAAAGCACAGTGGCGTACCTAATCCAGGATTTGGCCTGGGTCTTTCTGATTCTGCAGCCACTCCTTAGATATATTTTCACGTACACACCCTCCCCACGATCTCCAAACAGGGGCAAAGAAAAGTGAGGACCTTCCATGCCCTGGGTCTGCTCTAGGGCAATGGTGGACATTAGGAACCAGAACAAACGTTTATTGCTTGCCTACTCTAGGTCAGATGCCGTGTCAGCGACGTGACACGTAATCTGTTAATTTCACAAATACTTTGTCACTACCGCATGCCAGAAATGGGTCTGGGAAAGAAGCCATGTGCAAGACCATGCCCCAGTTCCCCTGGGCTTGCATGTGAGTGAGGCTGATGGACAGGAAACAAATAATGATAGCATAATATGTCAGATAGTGATCAGTAATATGGAGAAAAACAAAGCCCAGGATGGGGAAAGATGATGGCATTCTAGAGAGGCTGGTTAGTAAAGGGTTCCCCAAGAGGGTGGCACTGGAGGAGAGAGAGCAAGGTTAAATAGTAGACAGCAAATCTTGCTGACCTGGGAACCCAAGGTTTAGACTCTGATATCAAGGAAAGAATATGTTGCTATCTTCCAGCTTATGAGCCTGCAACCTCCTACACAAGGTACATATGGAGACTGCCCTCCACGGGGTTCGGAGGACCCATGCCAAGGGTTCATCTCACTATGCCCACCCACCACTGGCCAGGTCTCCCCTCCGGACCCTCTAGCAGAGCCCCAAAAGGGATACTTACGCAGAGCACGTGGAGAACGACCGCCCCCTGTCTTCGATCCTCGTTGGTGAAGATGTCATTAGGGAATTCGTGCAGGGCTGAAGAACGGAAAGAGAAAACCAGCTCAGAACAGAGGATAATATTTTCAGCTCTGGAAGACTGGGACAGTCACGCCTGTCCTTGTTTTAATGCAGAATCCATGAACTTGGATGAGAAAAAATTATATCTTTACATTCACACATCTCTACCTGGAATTTAGTGTTTCCTTCAGGTAAGAAAGTAGGCAATAAACCTCAGGAGTGTGAAAAGCACAAGAGACTCCGGCCCCATCAGATATGTTTTCATGATACGTTATACTATATGCCCACAGCAGCTCTTGCTCACCGCTGCAACATTGGGGGGCAGTTAGATCACCCCTTGTGATTTATAGTGTTCATGAGAGCAGAGGTCTGTAGGCTTCCCTGCATTACCAAGGGGGTCCATGGGACACACAGGGTTAAGATCCCTGCCCTAAACTATCCCTCCTTTCCCACCAGGACTGTCTTGGCTTGGGGCCTCGGGCCTGGTGCAACACCTTCCCTGGTCTTTCTTACCCTTTCTGAATTTGACCCACATTTGCCACCCCTGAAATGGACTATCAAGCACAGAGCTGCTCATGCCTGTCTCCCTGGTCCCAAGCCTTCCCTACTGGGCGATGAAAGCCCCAGTCTGTGCACTGGCAGTGCCAAGATGGTCCTGGCTGTTCCCTACTAGAGCTTTCTTCTCTTCTCCCACTCTTTTATACTTTGCATGTGCTCATTCACTTAGTTACTAACTCCCGGGCAGCTACTGTGTGCCAGGCCATGCTCTCACTGCTAGAAATTTGACAGTCAACATTGTTGCATGGGTGTCATATTCATAACAGACAGGACCATTTGCTATTCCTTGAGCACGCCTTGCATTTATTTGCTTTCTTTTTATGTCTTTATCTGCACAGATTATACCATCAGCCCGAGATATCCCCTTCTCCAAGTGATCTTCTCTCCCTGCCTTTCATAAAATCCCATCAGCTTCAAGGCCAGAGCCTTCATAAGGCCTCCTGTAGGACCCATGGCTCTCGTCTCTGGAAGACGCATCAGAGCAGGCTCTGCGGGAAGCTGTGCATGTTTCCCTGCCCTTGGCCCCATCTTTAGCAAATTTGGCCAGCTGATGAAAGCAGACTTTCTCTTGGAGCTCCACAAGCTCTCCGTCCATCTCCAGCACACAAGTGGGACAACTATCACCAGTGGACAGGGAGGATGTACAAGATGACACCTGCTTGCCACGTGTCTTGTTTTGGGTTCCCCCCAAAGCAGACCTTCAGTCAAGGATTTGGGGATACATAGCTTATTTGGAGGTGACTCCTAGACACGCTATGAGCGAGGAAGGGGAGGAGACCAGGGAAGGAAGGGAGTCAAAGACAATAACATTGATGAGTGAGTGGGTGACCACACAGGACACCTGGGGTCCAGTCCCGCTGCAGATCCGGGGAGACAGCACAGAACATGCTTCTGGTTTGCAGCTTGTTGGCCAGGCTGTTGGCCCAAGATGCAAGTCTCTGGCTAGTCCTTGAAAAAGTTCTGCTCTCTGCTTCCAGGGCATCATCAGATAAAGACAACCGCGTAACTGAAAAAGTTCTGCTCTCTGCTTCCAGGGCATCATCAGATAAAGACAACCGCGTAACTCTTTCCAGAGCCACAGCGGTGGTGATATGGCCTGAGGCTACATCCAGCATATGAAGCACAGATCACCTGCACATGTCACAGGTGTGATCACACATGCTAGTTTTGTCCTATTCTTCATGTGATGAAGTGGAGAAGACAAGGAAAGAGAGGGAGGTCATGATCTGCCCACACCCCTCCAAGTGGCTCTCTAAGCTGAAGCTATTCCAAACAGGCTGCACTGAGTCCTCCTGATCAATGGATGGGAAAAATGAGGGCAAGCCTGGAGGCTTTCACTTTGAAGACCAAATGACACGACAATCTGGAAATTACCAGAAGGGGACAAACATTCACAGAGCAAGGTTGAAGTTTGTCCGTCAGGCCCTGGGCACTGCAAGGATTCCAGCCACTTTACTGAGGAGTCTCTGTTCTAGCGTCTTCCCTCTATGGGCCTAATGTTTCTGGCTGGTGTGCTCTTGTCCAGTAAGCAGAGCTAGCGGAGGCCTTCCAGCCTCCCTGGTGAGAAACCCTTCGACTTCCTCCTCCCTGAAACTTCCCTGCTGCCCACAGTATCCACAGAGGCTGGATCTGGGGAGACTTGGTATTTGCAGCCCCCCAGTCAATTCCTGCCTGTCCTTCTTCCACACCTCCTGGCTTTCCTTGTGCACACAGGATGTCTTACACTCTTAGGAGATGCTTTCTCACACTTCCTCCTTTGAACTTCTCTTTGAATTTGCCTGAATAAATTTTAGTCCAAATAACCATCCCATGGCTCTCACCTTGCCCTCCCCTCCCGAAGTTGTTCAGTGTGGATCAGGAACCAAGAGAAATGTCCTTTTCTGTCCACTTCCCAAACCCAGGACACTGATGTTCTCCATGGGTCACCCCCATGGTGGGGAGTGGAGCAAAGGTAAGGAGAGGAAAGGCCCTGCTGGGTGGGCTGGAAACCTTCCAGCCCTGGCTGGTCCCCATGTTCACCTGGACTTGTCCAGACCACGCTGGAGGCTATGCCCTTGAATGAGGTGGGACCCACAGAGCCAAGTGCTGGCTCAGGAAGGGCTGAGGCGCTGTCCGAAGTCCTGGCCAAGCAGGCCACTGGCAAACTTCCTCATGAAATTGAACCTGGCTGGTCAGTGGCTGAGATAAGGGGTGGGTGTGATGGCAGGGGTGGAAAAGCAGAGGAGAGGCAGTTAAGGATTCTCAGATCAGTCTGCTTCGAGAACAACAACAAAATTCTTATTTGGTGGTTCACAACAATGTGGAAAGAATGACCAGGGTCAATATCCCCCAGCAAGCTACTGACATGGATCCCACTCTACTTATTCCTTATAGGTCCTTTGTGTAAACATGTATTGGGCTGGTGATGAAATTCTAACAATAATTTCAAAGAGCTAATGCACAATTTGCAAAGAGGAATACATATATTTTATTTCGCTCCTATAGAATCATCTTTTGGTGAAAGTTACAAGAAAATATTTTTTAAACATGAGCTGGAGTCCCTCTCCTCTTGCCCTCCAGGCAGTAAGCCCTCCTTCAGAGGTCCCACATGCCTATGTTTGAGGGTGGGTCCCTCAAGAGCAGACCTTGAGACAGAGATATGAATGCCAGCAGTTTATCTGGGAAGTGATATCTGGGAGGAGGGAGACAAATCAGAAAGGGGCTGAGGCAGTAGGCTCAAATTTGCTGGGGCCCCTCTGAGAGATGGTATAGAATATGCCTCAGTATTGTCACAAATGCTCATCCATCACTGTTGAAGGCTGTCCTAAACACTTTAGGGCTAACCCTTAACACTCCTCATCTCTGCACTTGGCTAACTCGGTGTGTATGTGGGACCAGAGAAGGCCCCAGACAGAGTCACAGGTGCTTCAAGAAACCACCTGCATGTCTGTTGGCCATCTGAAAGATGGCCGCAATTCCTCTTCATTGCTCCTTCCTGTCTAATCTCAGAGTACGGTTAGTGCACAGAGCTGGTGTCTAATAATTGTCAGCAGGATGAAGAATGCTAAAGGAATCCCCAGTCCTGGACACTGACTGGGGATGGAATATGCCCATCTTGTCCATCTGGCCCAACTGGTCAAGAAGAGGGCTGCCAGCAGCAGCTGCTTGCCTCCTTGAGCCCGAGCTAGCTCCCTACCTGACAGGTAGGCCCCAAATACACCTGAGAAATTGTGTTTTCAGAACAGCTACAGCTGTCCAAGATAACCTGTAAAGATACATTGTGGCATGCTGGACTAGAAGGTTCTTCCCAGTGCTTCTTGGCCTCAGTTTCCTCATCTACAAAACAAGGTAGGGCTGCTAGAGCCTCCTGCAGAGCTAATGGTAGTAATGCCATCCCATGTGTCTTCCATTTTTGGTGTGCTTCTTCACACCCAAATCCAAAGAACCGGGGGCATTTCTTGGCCAAGGTGGGAGCTGGATGGTTACCCATCTCTGGGAACTTGACACTGCCCTTGGGCTTTTGGTTAGGTTTTGCATAAGGACCCAACATGGAGCATCAGGCCTGGGTTTGGATCCGACCTATACCACTTATATAACTCATGGGTTATCTTATCCTCTCTCAGAGCCCTATTTCCTTCATCTGTAAAATGGGTGGGTGAATGCCAGCTTTGCGGGGTGGCTGGGGAGAATGTAGGCAGAGTATGTAAAATGCCTCCCACCATCTTCCTAGGCCACTTATAGTGAGTCTTCATAATTATAACAATGATGGGATGCTGGTCTGGCCTGGGGACAAGGACACATTGTTTTCTGGTCTTGGAGTTGAAATCCTCCTACTGCCAATTCCCACCTGCTTTGTGCTGGCATCTGTTTCTCTAGGATGGTGTTTAGTCTGAGAGAGCTGTGTGAATGCATGTACCTCTAGATATATGCTTCCCCTGTTCAGGCTGCGTTGGAGCCAAATGGCCCACGTGGTGTGCTGGGAACAGCTACACATCCAATGGAGGGTTCCCCCAAATACCTTCAAAATCCTCAACTCTTTTTCTGCAGCTCTCGTTCTCTCCCCCAATTTTCCTTTTAGTACATCTTGTCAGCTCAGGGGAGCCAGCAAAAGCAAGCAGTGCTGTTCCCATAGAAACCACAGAGCCCTGAACAGAGTGGATTCCCCTTACCAAGGCAACAGCAGTCAGCTGTCCTGCTTCTCCTGGCTGCTTTCCTGAGGCCTGAGTTTGATGAGTCCAAGTGGAGGTTTGCAAGGGATAGAGAGTATTTTCTGTTTCATTTGGGGGAAAAATTGTAGCAGGGACAGTCATGGCATCTATAGGCATACTGATCTCATGTTGATTACATGGAGTCTTCCAAGATGTAGTTCCAAAAATTTAGCTACCTTAACACGTTTGAACGAAGGGAATCTGACTGCTACAACCGTCACAACACTGGCCTTTCATCCCAGGGGCCTTTTTATAACAAAATACCTTGCACATTTTATTGACTTGTCTCTTGGGAGTTGCCCAAGAATTTAGGGTTGACACTGCCCAACTTCTCCCGTGCATGATGCATGACTTCATGCTTCTGCATTAGACAATTTCCTCCACCTGAGTGCTCCATCCCATAAAACCTTCTGTTCCCCCTCCCCTGGCGTTAACACCAGGAGAACACCATTAGCCAGCTGTCGTAGTACTCAGCCTCCCATGGAGTCTTCCAGACTCTTTCTGTGGTGTCCTTGTCCTATAAGTACCCAATAAGCGGTTTTCCAACCAACTGCAGTCACCTTTGATTCCCACACTGTGAACTCCTTGTGGAAAGGAACCGTGCGTTTTTCTCTCTCTGTGGCCAGCACCCACTGGGCCAAGGTCCATGAAAGAGAAAAATAAATACCATGAGAAGACAAGTGTGAACAAACTTAGAGGGACTTTCTCCCAGGGATGGTTTTCGTATAAACACAAGACAGAATTATTAACTAAGAAATCCTGTTGGGAGAAGCAGAGCAGTAAAACTCCCAGCAGTTGGGAGTGGCTATTTTGGCTGTTCTTTGTTCTGGAGACCTGGAAGGACTATACTTCTAGGTTCTCTTTAAGGGTAGGTGGGGCCACATGGCTTGCTTTGGTCAATGAAATGGGAGCAAACGATATATGTCACACTTCTAGGCAGGCTTTAATAGCCAGTGTCTGATTCATCACTTTGCATTTTCTTGTCTAAATATGCATAGAATCATACAGCAGGATGAATTTTGCATCAGCTTGAGTCCCTGAGCAACTGATATCAGAATCCTACTCCTCTGACATGCACATTTTATACCTGTAGGATGAGTAAAAAAATAATGTGCTTCTTCTCTTAGCCACTGAGGCTTGGGGCTGTTTGTTACTCAGTGTAGCCCAGCCCATCCTGAGTAATGCAAAAGCTAATATGGGACTCAGCATTCTGCATGTGAGGCCTTGCCTCATCAATTTTTGGTTTCTTTTGCCTTCTCCAACAGACCAGAGGAGGACAGTTAAGGCTGGAAGGAATTTATCCTTCTCTTCTCTGCATTCCCAGTGCCTAGTGAGGTGCCTGGCACAGAACAGTCACTTAATTAAGAGTGTTTGTTGATTAAGTGAACACATATGTCATAACTGAAGGTCCCTGAACAAAATTATCCACAAAGGAATCTATGTGAAAATGGATATATTCTCAACTTAACTCTCTAAATATTTAGTCTCTGGAAAAGTTTCAGAGACATTTTGGTGCCCTTCTCTTATGCTCAGTGAGGTTCAGTAAGCCACAAAAGTACAGGGGTGGGAGGTGGGGTGGGACGTATATGGCAATGGGAGAGTATAGGGTGTCCCAGAGAATTGCAGGCTGCTGGGAGGTCGTCTTTGGAATCTGAGTCTCAACAACACTGGAAAATGTATTAACAAATCAATCATATGCAAATAAACATGCAGTTACTCAGTTCTTCACACATGCCAGGTACCCTAGTCAAACCCAGTTACAGAAAGGCAAAGGATGCACTGTCCTGGTCACTGATGAGTCATCAGCTGAGTGGACCAAAGCAGAGGTTGGAAGCAAGGGAACATTCAGCTCTCTCTGCAACCATCCCAATACTTAAGGATGGAACTAATCTTTATTGAGTCCTATAACTATTTTTCACTTTATCATGGTTTTTTTTTTATAAAATACTGCCTTTTGTTGATTGAAATCTTTTTTTTTAAGATTTTATTTATTTATTTGACAGAGATCACAAGTAGACGGAGAGGCAGGCAGAAAGAGAGAGAGAGAGAGGGAAGCAGGCTCCCTGCTGAGCAGAGAGCCCGATGCGGGACTCGATCCCAGGACCCTGAGATCGTGACCTGAGTTGAAGGCAGCGGCTTAACCCACTGAGCCACCCAGGCTCCCTTTATCATGGTTTCTATGATAGGAATCTTTATCCTCAGTTTACAGATAAGTAAACCAAGACCCAAAGAAGGCAAGTCATGAGCCAAAGTTCACACAGATGGTAGTGGAGGGCCTGAGATCATGAGTGGGGTCTGACTTTCTAGCATGTTGATTCTTCCATATTAGAAAGGGCAAACTGACCTTTCTCCTCCCTTGACTTTGAAGGTCACAACTTCTTCCCTTCGAAAGCCAGAAACAAAATCTGGATTCAAATGGATCAATGTGTGCATGGAAATGAGACCATAAACAGCATCTCTGTGAAGGAGGATATAACCAAGGGTCATGGTAACCAAGAGCCTCAATGTGGCTGTCAATCAAAAAGATACTACCACTCAAATTTGCTGAGAAAGTTGGTTTCAAATGCTTATGTGGTGACATTTGTTTACCACAGGCAGCCAGGGTTTTGTAAGAGCCTAAAGACCTGGACCTGAAGACTTCCTTCACCACTTACGAGTTCTGTGGCCTTGGGTAAATTCCTTAACCTCTTTCAGTCTTAATTTCTTAACGTGCAAAATGGGAGGATGAAAACAACACCAGTTTACATAGTTATTATGAAGATGAATTGTGATGAAATTTATGAAACATGTAGTACCTAGAATCAGGCAAGTAATTATCAAATGATAGCTCCTTTTACTTTATTAAATAGTAGAGAGATAAAAATATGAATAAGGCTTGTTTCCCAGGACATCAGTGTCTGGGGACACTGCCCACATTCCTGGAATCCTACCACTTTTAGGCTAAGCAATTACCAGCACCTGCGTCTGTCTGCCTGAAGACTTTCCCTAAGGCAGAGATGGGGTTCTCTGCCCAGATACTGCAGGCTGGATATGCTGGAGAATTAATACTGCTCTTTCCCCCAGGTGAAGCCCTCAACCCAAGTCTGATGAAAGGGTGGGTGTATAAACACCTCAGCTCCCTCACCACCTGGGTGAGATAACTCTCAGATGTGTCTGGTGCTATTTGCTAGCACCCTCAGCTGGGTAAAGCTCTGGGTGCTCAGTGTGACAACTGGCTTTGTAACACTCTTTTGATTGGATGCCTTCCTTTTCCTGTCTCACTTCCTGACTCCCCTATCTGGATCACCTCCCAAATAAACCTGTACTTGAATCTGCCTCAGGGTCTACTTCTGATGAACCCATATTTAGACAAGGGAAGCTAAGAATTTTGCATGTTGGCACCTCTCCATTTCAACAAAGATTTATTCTTCCAGCAGAGGACTCATCCATATTCAGGTGAATTGCCCCTCCAATAATGGTAACAGTTTTCAATGGCCTCACTTCTATACATTTATAAGGGATTGATGCATCCTGCTTTGTTGACAGCAGCATGGAACCACCTAACTCCTGAATCCAGGTTCGAAGACTGTCTGCCATGTTTTGATGGTGCTGAAGTTGATCCAACACACCCATGAGAAGTTCCTTGATTTCCACTTCAGAGCTCTTTTTCTCATATCCATATTGGCAGGAGATTTAAAAAAATCATCCCACAAGCTTTTCTCCTGGAAGGGAACAGACATTCTTTGCAACTAAAGAACCCCAATCATTAGTTACCAAAGACTTTTGGCCTGGCAAGGCACTGCAATGTAATTTGAGGAACTGGAAACATATTTCTTTATCAATAATAAAAAACCATGGCCTCAGCATTGCTCATGTCTCCAAGCCAGTAGCTACTGTAGAAAATACAGTGATCCCATGACTAATTTAGTGTTCTCAGGCCACAAACATGGCAGCACATAGAAGGAGGCCTATTTGTAGGGGCAAGAGCCTACAACCTGTATTTGTTGCTCATGTGGGATGACCATGGCTATATCATTAAAAGAAATGGAATATTTATGGTCAATAGCCCTGTGGTGTTCAGAACTTTAGGCCCCTCATGGACTGCTCTGTTCTTCAAAATGTTCCTTGGTGCCAATGTTAGAGAATGTGTGGCTGGATGGACTGGGGTCTGACCCAGGTGTTTCATCTGTTATGATTTCATGTCTGCTTACTGATGCAGAGAAATTCAGACCAACAAACTGATATGCACAGAAACCCACTACATAGTTCCTTAAGGGGATGCACACTGGTAAAAGAAAAGGTCATTCCTCCTCAGCATCCTTGGGGAGAATGAGGGTGCATGTCCTAAGAAAGGACAAGTGCAATTTAAACAGTTCTTTTTGAATGTAGTAATTCCCCATAAGACTTTAAATCGACAGTTTTCCTTCTTCATGTGTTTACTTTAGAGCAGAGATGAAGTGTGCATGCTAAATGAGCGGACACTCCAAAATCAATGATTTCTTTTGAAAAAAAAAAAAAAAAAAGTGTTAATCCATCACATTTCAGAGCCAGAAGTAACCCATAGTGTTCTGTTGGTCTATAGATGGGAAGGTAATAACAGAAGGATTTGGTGAGAAGCACAGTTAAAGTTTTTCCTCTGTTTTCTCCTTTCAAAATCCATTTTTTTCTCTTTCACCCTTGATGATATTCCATGATCACCAGTTTCAGAATCAGAAAATAGATCTCATCGCACATGTTCATCAGTAGAGTGGTAACGACTGGCTGTTAGGCTGAGTCTTAGATGGGGTGCAGTGTGGGAGAGGAACGTGATCTATTAACAATGCTGCCATATTGGTTATGAGAATGGGGATGGGGACATGTGTGCTTCTCATTTCCCTTCACTGAAGCTTTGCTTACAAAGTGCTAAATTGAAAGAATAACTGGCATTCCCTGCTCCTAGTAATAGTAATGACTACCACAGTTTCCTTTAATATGCATCTCTTTTTGAGCATTATTTATTTAAAGATGGGGGGATGAAAATATTTCAATACAATCTCCCAAAGATATAAAATATATTCAAGCAGATTCATTAGGCTGTTACAAACCTAAAATACAGTTGCTTGAAATCTGGTCTACAGCAATGAAATAAATACCTAAAGAAACTCACAGTTAGTTGTAGGAAGAGATGTAAATAAATAAGACAAACGACTGGCTAACTTAGCTGGCAAAACACATTACTCCTCATTTAGTACCTGGCAACCTCTGCTCCTCCTTGGAAGAAAAATTAACATGTTACCTGGAGGAAATAATTTTCCTTTTTATGTTGACATATATTAAATATTAGCTACCTATGGTTTGGGGTCAAAACACTCAAGAATCTAACTATATCTGGAACTCTTTTAAGGGTAGGTCTCAAATCAGAGTTTTTTGTTGGATCACTAAGTTTGTGCATTCAAAGTCTACATTCCAAATATGATGGTTCCATCTGAATGAAAATTATGAGAAGATTATAATTAATCCAAGACTAAAAGTAATTACTGTATCAATTTTTTCTTCTTTTTTTTTTTGGCTGTAGTGATGGTACATTATGGTTTTGAACGAAACAGACTAAATACCTTTTGTTTTCACAATGTGCTTTGTCCTCCAAACTAGGCTTTTAAGGGTATAGACCAAGAGTAGGACCAAGAAAGATCCCTCAAGAAGGTCACTGTGCTGTCTTGTAGTTACCAGAGCAAGGCTGGTTACAGTGTGTAGCAGACAAGATTAAAACAAAAGAATTTAGAATCTACTTGACGTATGTCTAGTAATTTTATATCGTATATCTGACTTTACAGAAGATGCACCGAGAAGACTCTGGATTCTGTTGTCTTCCTCAGAACAGTGTTGAATTTGTTCCAGTAGGCAGTTAACTACTGCAGGGTCATCTCTGGTGGTGGTTTTAGGCTTTTTTCTGACAGAAGTCTGTTCTGATTATGCTCTTTATCTTGGGATGAGGTCCTCACAGGATTTCTTTTCTTTTTTTTTTTTTTTAAAGATTTTATTTATTTATTTGACAGACAGAGATCACAAGTAGGCAGAGAGGCAGGCAGAGAGAGAGGAGGAAGCAGGCTCCCTGCTGAGCAGAGAGCCTGATGCAGGGCTCGATCCCAGGACCCTGGGATCATGACCTGAGCTGAAGGCAGAGGCTTTAACCCACTGAGCCACCCAGGTGCCCCCTCACAGGATTTCAATGGGAAGTCTGACCTGTTTACCAAGCCCCTTACACATTGGGGACTTGAACTCCAGAGTTTGTCTTTCCAGAGCAATGTGAAGTCCCTACTCAGCAATTTCAGGCTTTTAAGCCATTGTTCCCCCCAAACTGAAAGAAGGAAGCCACACCTGTCAGCTTTTCCCCTGTGAAACTCCCTAGTATGTGCAGATAGAGCTGGAACAGAGCTGGGGGATAGAGGTGGAACAGAAAGCAGGGATCTTATTGGGCTGAGGTCTCCAAGACTGAAGTTTGGAGCTTCTGAAGGAGCTAGAAACTAGGCATCCCAGAAAGGAAGGTTTCAGAAAGGGGGAGCCCTAACATACATGTAAATTCCCCTGAAGTCTTTGACACCTGAACTGTCCATGCTTGCGGGCACACCAAGCAGTGTGGGGGGAACAATGACTATACTCTGGATTTTTGACTTCAGTTCATAGTAGAGTAGCTTGCATTGGATTAATTCTCCTATAGGAACAATTACGGACTCTGGAAAATAAAGAAAAACAATGTTTAAAAACTCTGGAAAGTTAATGAAACAAACAGAATATATTCTGCATCATCACCTATGGCAGAAAACTTACAGGAAACTAAATTCACATTATAGGTTCCCAAACTTGATTAGCCCCATTAAGTTCTCCATGGAACTAAGGCAACCTGGAGGAACCATGTGGCCCAGTAGTAAATAAAGACCTCGGGAACGTGAAGGTCATTGGAATGTGCTGGCAAGATCTGATAAAGGGCCACAGGTCATTTAATTGCATACAAACTTATATATGGATAAACCAGGATTTGAGCAAAATGGGACCTTGATATAGCAGAGCTTATAGGAAGTGATGATGCAGCCTCCCACAGCCTTCAACTACAAATATTTCAAGGTCAAGACAACCCAGAAAAGCATCTGTGGCAGTTCTGATGTCTCTGACAGGTGATATTCGAAGGCTCAGAGGCAAGAATGTGTGTTAGGGGACAAAGGGTATTGGAAACCAGTTACTGCCAAGGGAGTGAAATCATGTTCTACTTCTTTAGGAGTCTGGAGGTTCTCATACATTTTCCCATAAGTGTCAAATTGTGACATCCTACAAGATGTTGGCAAATTGAAATTCACAGCAATAGAAGGTAGGTGTTTAATCAGTGCCTTTCAAGTCCAGACAAATTTTTGAAGCTTCAGAAATAGGAAAGAAAGGTAGGCAGCAAATCAAACTTCTGACTAAATCTGGTCACTAAATCAAGCACATAAACATATTAGTGATTAATTTTTTTAAAAGGAAGAAAAAGAAAATTCTGCTAAATTCCTGAATTAGTCAAGAACAAAATAATCAAAACTACATTTCTGTTGAAAGTTAAGTGGAAAGGCATCCACAAAGGAAGAGGGAGGGGGTCCACTTTGTTCTTGCCCCAGAACCCCATCACATTCCCTATCACAAGTCAATGACCTTTTGCCCCCCTCACCCCTGAAATTAGAATTTAGTGTCATAGCTGTTTGGCTTGTGTCTTTCTATGTGCTTGCATATCATTGCAGGATTGTTGGAGTTGAAAACACATTCAAAGAAATCAACATCATTATTTTGAGATCAAAAAAAGAAAATGCAAGGGAAACATAAACTTTGTGATGCATTAACCTCAGTCATCATGTCACAGAAGCCTCATGCAAATGTATGTATTTATTGTCATAAACCAGGACAAATCTCAGGCTCACTTGAGAAAAGGCTGGTCAGAGAAAATGAAGACCCCTTGAAACCACCACCATCTAAAGTCTGGTTTAATGTGTACTGAGGATGCTGGCCTGCAGCTCACCTGAGCTGCTTGGACAGTGAATTCATGCAAAGGGAGGGTAAAAGGAGTTGGCAGGCTTTCACAGGCTAGAAGAGTTTGTATCGTTCCTTCCTTCAATCCTTCCTCACATAAACACTGAATTTCAGGGCATATCATATAGACCTAAGGGGAAAAAAAAATCTATTAAAATGATTCTTTAAAAAAATGACCCTTTGGACAGTTGAGATCCATGGTTTTGGTTTTTTTTTTTTTTTAAGATTTTATTTATTTATTTGACAGGCAGAGATCACAAGTAGGCAGAGAGGCAGGCAGAGAGGAGGGGAAGCAGGCTCCCTGCTGAGCAGAGAGCCCGATTCGGGGCTCGATCCCAGGACCCTGGGATCATGACCTGAGCCGAAGGCAGAGGCTTTAACCCACTGAGCCACCCGGGTGCCATGGTTTTGTTTTTGTTGTTGCTTTTGGGAAGGAATACAAATAACTTTATCCTTCTATGAAAGGCTCCAATGTTTAAGTTTTCTTGCCATAGCTCAAATAAGCAGAACCAGACTGTCACAGATAGCTGCATAAATAATCTCTGATCTCCTAGGTAACATTAAGAGGAGGAGACAGGCTAAGGGGCTGTTTTTCAGGGGCAAATCCCACAGAGGTCCTGGACCGAGGAGACAAGGTCTTGCCTAATCACTTGGAAGAGGCTGGCTGTCAAGTGCCCACAGGTGGAAGGGCCAGTGAGATCAGCGTTGTCTTTCCCTGAGTATGTGACACAGAAGCAAATTGGCTGGCTTTCTCTCAGTGATTTCAGGCAACGTTTCTTTCCAAAGATACGTTTCCTTTGAGAAAGATTCAAGTACCAAAGAGACTCCGATTCCTTCAGGATCAGAGTTGCACTCTGTAAGGACAGCAAGCTTTTCAGGGACACAGATGTGGGCCCAGATGTTTCCCTGTCAGTTTCACTCAAGGACATATGGTGCAGTGGTTATGCATCTGCCGGGTGGCCCTACCTCTGCCAGAGGATAACTAGGAAGTATGCCACATGGTCTTGCCCTCGTGGAGTTTACAGACCCACCGAAGAAGTCAGATTTGAGTGCATGAACATACAAACTGAAGGATGGTAATAGGCAGGCTATATCCTCCCAAACACGTAAGTATATATATGCATGTGCACACACATGTCTATACATATACACACTTATGTATCATAGACATACCAACTGTTGCATAATGACTATCCCAAAATGTAGCAGTTTAAGACAACAACACTGCTTTTATTGTATCTCACATTTCTGGGGCAAGTGGCCCTTTCGTGGCTGCTCATGTGATTGCAATGACTTAGTGTTTGGAACTGGAAACACGACACTTACTCATTGACTGTCTGGCACCTGCACTGGGGAGACTCAAACACCTGGGGGCTGGAACCACTCAGGCTGCTTGGCCTCTCTCTCTAACTCAAAGTGGCTTCTCCACATGGCCTTCCCTTCATTGGCTTGAGGACTTCTCCCATGGTAGCTCAGTGCTACAAGCCACAAGTTTCAAGATGGAGAGCTAGAGGAGGAAGCTGTATGGCCTTTTATGATCTGGCCTGGGAAGTCACGCAGAGGGTCATTACAAAGGTACGGGTGGCCTCAAGGGGGAGGAACAAGATTCTGGATGAGTACATGGTCCTAGAGTTACTGCTGTGGGCATTTTGGAAGAGGCAACCTGCCACTACTCACCTCTATCTGAAAAGGAGAACTACATCTACAGCCATATTTACAACAAATCTTTATCTAGATGAAGGTGAACCAGAGAGTGAGTGGTATTTGGGGTCAGGAAGAAAAATGTCAGCATGAGCCAGCTCAGTGAATAAAGACTGCATGGGTGACTCAGATGTGCAGAGCCTCTAAGAAGAAAAGGCTTACACAGCTGTAGAGGAGGCATTCCAAGTGGACAGGAAGCAGAGACAGAAGTATAGAGGAGGTGGGAAGCAGCAGAGTCATTCTCTGTTCTAACAAGGTGCGTACTCTTCAATGGGTTTCTCCTTAAATGAGCAGCCAAGTTCTCCATGGGAAACACAAATAGCTACTAATGTGTTAACATATCACCATTTCCCTTACATGATCCTTCCTAATCCTCATCGCCATCCCGAGACCCCTGCACTTTATAGAGGAGGAAAATGAGGTCTAGCGAGAACCATCCTGGGGCTAGATCTAAGTCAAGTGCCCTCTTGAGGGTCAACATGAGTCAGGGCTTAGTTCATGTTTTCCCCCAGGCCCAGAGAGATCAAGCATGGACTTATGCAAAGCCCAGGTCTGTCCCCCCCCCCCAAAGGAAAAGACTGCAGCCAGAATCTAAGAAAGAACACGGGATTGCATTGAATTTCATGGTGCATTAGAACCCAGAATGGGACCCAAGACTAAAATTGGCCAGTTTTCCTGATTAGCCTTTTACTAAGCCTCAGGCTAGAGAACATAACTCTGGCATGCATTGGGATTCTGTTCCACTGCGGGCCTTGTGGTGGATAGCTTTCTCCATCTAAGGGCTTCCTTTTCAGACAAAATGGTTTCTGACCCCTTCTACCCAAAAGGAACTGGTTTGGAGCTCTGCCTTGGTTAAGTGTTGGGAATGTCTACCTGCATCTTGACATTTGCTATAGACTGAAAATAAACAAGGAGTTAACTCAGATCCTCCTGTTAGCTGAGATAACATCCTGATGGAAAGCATATTGGCACCTTTTGCAGTGCATCTATCTGTGCCCTGGAGTCCCATTTTATCATTTGCACATTTTATGGCCATGGGATGCTGCTGCCCCAATATCTGCTTAGTGTGTTAGGACCCACAGGGGTAAGGCAGAAAAAAGAGTTATATATGGGTTTCCCAAAGATCCCAACTTACAATGCAGTGAGGTTTAGACACTGGGGTCAGAACTGACCTGGGGAAGTTATGGCTCCTGTAAACTCTTCTGGAAGTTGCTAGAAGGGAACTGAAGCAAATCTCCTTGCCATTTTCCTCCTGTCACTCCTGGGGTGCTTTCATATCTGATGACAAGCACCCAGGGCTACCTTGAGCTAAAGTGGCCACCGTAAGCCTGCTTGACACTGTATTCTTCTCCTCTCTCCTCCCTCCCTGGTCCCACCACTCATTCTCTACCAGTTTTTCCAGGGAGCACTTTCAAAATCACTTTTGCATGAACACTCATGCCAGGCTCAGCTTCTGGGAGCCCAGGCTAACCCAGGAACCACACAAATGCTGCTTCTTCCACAAACATTCCCTTGATCATCCCAAAGGAATCCTGCGCTAAATCACCACAGAGACTGGGATCCAGACCACATGAGTGGAGGCTAGAGGGTTGGTGGTGGGCAGCAGCTTATTCCCCACACCCCTGGGTATGGGGACGGCATTCCATTCTTTCTTTCAAATGACAGGGTCCCAAACAAGCCACACACATCACTCATCAGCCTGTCAATTCCCAGGGGGCCTATGTGAGCTCAGTGGATGAGCATTTTTTGTACTGAGATCGCAGCATGCCTATGGGTCCTTGCTGCATGGAGATGAGCTGGCTGATGTTTAGGACAGACTGATGCTAGATGGGACATGCTCTGGGAAGTCGTCAGCAAGAGGGGAGCAGAGAAGGCACAGAAACAACTACGCGTGGCTAAAGTTTCCATTCCTGGTGCCAACTGATGGGAGCCAGGGGTGTCCCAGGGGCACGTCTGACTTGTCTGAACCAAGAGTCGGCAGCGAGAATGTCTTCTTACGGGTTTTCATTGGTCTTGAACACATTCCAGACGTTCCTAGGTTCTCCTGTCAGGTTTCTTTAAAACTGCTTTTACCGGGAAGCTCAGATCCAAACAGACAACAGAATAGAGTCTGTGGTTGTTCTACTGGAAGTGGAAACGGACTCAGGTGACAAAAGGACAACCAGCCCCAAATCTGGGGTATTGTGGATGAGCTGGATATTAGAACCTCATGGTGTGTGTGGGAAAGAAAGTGGCAGCTTGGGTTTGAGAGTGGAAAAGGCTATAATATTTTGTGACCATTTCCAGGTAACAGAAAGGAAAAAAGCTTGAGAAAAGATGAGAAGCTTAAGTAGTGGTCAGGGGCAAGACTAGGCACATACAAGGGAGTAAAGTCTTAAAAACATCTTCCACACAAAAGGTATGGACCACACACATGTTGGCCAACCTTGCATTTCCTGGGGGAAATATACTGCCATAAAATGGATGAAATCAGCTCTTTTTATGCCTCTATTTTTAACAAGCCTGGCTGAATAACTGAGTGGCTGCGTCCATAGTTGCTGGTGCTGTATGCCGGGGGAGGCAATAATGTCGACCAGCTATGTTAGCTTATGCATCCCCTCCCCTTCCCATCCCTCTATAAAACATGTCTAAAACCTGCTATGGTATAATGGCTTGGAAAGGAAAGTGAATCTCTTAGACTGATGAATGGCACTTTCTTGTAAAGGTAACAAAAACTGGGGGTTTTACTACTCCCAGTCTGTGGGAAGTCAAGCAGGTGAGTGTGCACCGCTGGAGAGGACCATTTGATGAAGGCTCAGGATCTCCTTCATCGGGCTGGGGTGCCCACTGCCCCAGGGCGAGAATGCTGCTGCTAATGGCTCAGGGTACATTCTCCTCAGAATTGCTCTAGGCGAATGAGCACTGCCTCAACCTAAAGGGCCACAAGATGAAGTCCTCATGCCAAGAGCAGGGTGCAGCCAATGTTCTGCCTCAAGTTAGGACAGCTCCATGCCACTATTCATGCACCATGGCCCTGTGGGATCAGGCGGAGGCCAGTCTGCCGCTGAGAACACAGCCCTGCTGATTTGTCCTCCTGCCTGATCCTGCTTCTCTTGTTCACCTTTTCCTGAGAACTCTCCATCAATAAATCCCCTGCCCCAGAACCTCTAGTCTTGGGGGCTCCATCTGAGACAGCCCCTTGGGCTGGCTTTTGCTTCTAAGGCTCCAAGGGAATGGGAAATCTCACTGAAATGGAAAATGCACAGCAGCTGGGAAAGGTGAATCCCTGCGCACTCTGGGATGGCCCAAGCAAGCTTTGCCCCTCCTAATCCCTCCAAATCACAGCGGCCCAGAGCTGGGCTCTGGGTTCTAGCTCTTTCTGTTGCAAGTTAAGCCCCCGGCCTGAGAAAAGCTGCTGCCCAGGTGGTGTGCCCTGGAAACTGACCCACAGTATGGAACCAGCTTCAAGAAACCACTTTCCTTCCCTCTAACCCCCTACAAACATCCATGGAATAGTTAAAATTGAGTAGGATTTCCTTTCCCCAAATCTCCCTTTGAAGTTTGCAGATGGATTCTGGGGAGGTCTTAGATTTTAATAAGAAATTTATTTCCCAGATGATTCCGTCACTTGGAAGGTAATGAGTTTGGACAAAACCAGGCATCCTTTTAAGGCGCCCTAAAGATTCATGTTTGCAAATCTTTCCTCAGCTAATTCTGTAGCTCTTGAAGACAGAGCCCTATCACCACAAGAAGTGCTTCTCTACAGCAGGACTCCCACCTTGATGTCTTGAGGGGAAATACTGCTCTCCTTCATGGCAAGGATGATAAAACTGAAAACGTTTTCCGCAAGTATGATTGGTTTGAGTGGGAGGGACAACAGATCCTGGGCCACGCTAGGATCTAGATATTCAAATAACACAGGTGGCATCTCTGCTGTCACACGCTGGCCTGGTGGCTGAGAGTGAGGGACACAGATAGACTTCCATCAAAAGGAAGAACAGCAGCCACGGATTTTCTCTCGATCCATGCAGATCTACACCCCAAGCCCTGGGGAGGCTCCTTGTTCCCACCCGGAAGGAGTGTGAGCTATTTTAACTTGGAATGCAGCAAACCAGGCCAAAGGGAGCCACAGCCAAGAGATACAGTGTACAGCAAGCACGCCCAAGAGAGCATTTTCCCAACAAACTGCCTCTCTTCTGAGGACCCAAAGAGGCAGGCAGTAGAGTGGACAGCCTTGGCCCGCCCCTCATCAGCTGCACTGCAGTGTTTTGGAGGTGGGCGGGCTGGGGCGTGCATGAGCAGGCAGCTGGCATGACAGGTGTGCTCCCAACACCGAACCCCTCACTCCGACTCCTGACCCTTCCCAATTTCGAATTGGTCCTCTTTCCCCAAGAAACTTCCATAACCTCTTCCTCTTCCCCAGCCCTCCACCTACCCTTTTACATTCCAACAGTGCTTTGCATTTCCAGATTCTTTTACTCTTTTATCCTTGACCTGGTCATAAAGAACACAGAAAATAGGAGATGCTATTTGCAGGGAGTGGATGCCTGATTGTGATGCAGAATGGTTTTAGGACTTGGCTTATTTGTTCAATAAAAATTCTGGAATGCCTACTCTGCACCAGGAGCTGTGCTCACTAAGTAAACAGGCAATGCTTACCTTACGTGCTTATCTTTCTCCCTCTCTCTTTTTTAAATACGTCATTGCATCATGTGTCTCTTCCAAGGTATGTACAGTAGACCACTCCCTTGGTTTTCAGGTCCTCCCAACTCAGATGTCAGAGGTGACATCTGGATGGTGACTGCTGGTGTGACCCACTTGGGGGATGGGAATGCGAGACCTTGAGATGTTGACAAAGGAACAACTTACACGTGTAAATCTTCCCCACCCAGCTGGTTATCTGGTGGGCTAGTGCTGATTCCTGTCACTATGGTGACGAGGCCAGACCCAGCCATTTAATTCTGAGAGCTACCTGCCAGCCCCATCAGCAACCTCAGGGCCCAAAAATATTTCTCTACCTGCGGTCAGACACTAGCATTCAAAAATACCAAACATTTTTATTGGAAAGATTAGGAATAACAGACTCATAACTCCTTCTTAGGCTCTAGGGCTATTGAGGTCCATTGATGTGGTTGGATGGCATTTGATGAACAAAGTGCTTCCAGCAGGAATGCCTGGGGTGTTTTGGGGGGATATATGAGATGATATTGGGCCACATAAGAACAAACTTTATGTCAATAGTTACATAATGCTTATTTTAATACTACTATAAAAATAGATGTTCATTTATGGAAGATACATAAAATCACCTTGAAAAATAAATTCCTTAATTCTGCATTTATAGTGGTATGGAAGCCTTTTTGTTTGTTTGTTTCACGGGAGCACTGAAATTTACCCAAACTTTTATTGTCACAAGGTATTCCCGGTGTCTGTGTGTATGTGTTTAAACAGGAGTGTTTATTGTACACTCTTGTTCTGCTGATACAATTTTGAAGTGGATTAAGGAGAGCAGGGCACAGGGCACACACATGATGTCTGTTTATGTATGTGCAGATGCTTGTCCAAGACTGTTTTTCATCCCCTCTACCACGAATGAATTTTCTTGTTTGTGCACTGGAATGATTCAGGAGTAAGTGACCATAATTGGCTATATCCACAGAAAGGGACAATTAGCCATCTCACAGGGAATTTTGGCATGAAAATAAATCTCTAACTCTGTATACTTGGGTAATCTTGTTCTCTATAAAGCTGGGAAAGTTGACATCGTGATTTACTAAAATTAAAAAAAATCCTTGTTGAGAGTAAAAAACAAAAAAAATTTTTTGAAAGTGAGTTTAAGGGCACCTGGGTGGCTCACTTAGTCTGACTTTGGCTTAGGCCATGATCTCAGGGTCCCGAGACTGAGCCCCACCTTGGGCTTCTTGCTCAGCAGGGAATCTCTTTCTCCCTCTGTCCCCTCTTCCCACTCTCTCTCTCTCTCTCTCTCAAATAAATAAAATCTTTTTAAAAAGTCAGTTTAAGAAAAGCCCTATAAAGGAAATAATTGTCCATGGTAAACATGTAACTATGGGATATGATCAGCTAAAGTATGGACACCTCAGCCTCAAAGTTCAAGGGTCAAAGGTCCACCCACAGTAATCGAGGGTCCTACAGTAGCATTAACATCCCTAATTCCTCTCCTTTCAAACTGGGAAAGATGTGTGACTCTAAGACCTCTTATGTGTTGAGTGGGTGTCGTGGGCCGAGTCCTGGTGGTCGGCCATGCACATATTGTCTCAATGGTCCTCCAAACACCTTGGCAGATAAATGCAACTGTCATCATTGCACAGATGTGAAGATCTGACTTTAGAAAGGCAAATAACTTGCTCATGGCCACAAGACTCCTAAAGTGGCAGAGCCAGATCTAAAGCCCAGTTTCCTTTGATCCTAGAACCCACATTTTTAACCGCAATGTTGTCCTAATTACCAGAAAAAAAAGCATCTGGCCCAGAGGATAAGGAAGAACAGGGACAACTTTGTCGGCAAGAAGGCTCTATTTTGGAAATCCTCCCAGAGTTGCCCTCTCCTGGTTCACCGTGGACAACAGTGATCTGTCAGCCCCCTCGTTTGGATGTGCACCCCTTTCCTATGCTTCCAGTTCCCCTAAACCAGCATCTGGATGGCCCTAGGGCACCTGCAGAAAAGTCCCGCTGCTAACACATCACCCTTCCCTTGCCCAGGTCCCTTACCCAGTCCCTAATAGAGGGAGCAAACTTGCCTGGGGTTGGGACATTCAGAGGGCATAAATGATACTTGAGAGCCACTGTGGGATCAGGGGGAGACAACCTGGGCAGGACTTTCACTGAGGTCACACCCCACTTTTGTTCCTTCTTTTCCTCTTCCTGCCCCACTCCCTGACTAGTATGTCATCCTTAGAGATAGCACACATATCCTCATTTCAGGGCTGTTTCGGGAGAGCTCATCCTCAGACAGTGGGAAGAGAGGAAGGTCAGGTGCGTGGACACATGAACCAGGAGGACTAGAAGCTCAGTCCCCATCAGCCTGCCTTTGTCCATCAGGTACAAAGGTTGGGCGCTTCAGCCCTGAGGTTATGACTGACAGAAGACAGTTAGCTCAGCCAACTGGGGGACATGGCAAACGAGGCTGGGGAAGGCAGCCTCGTTGAAGAGGCTGGTTACACAGAGGGTACAGCTAAAAAATAAAAGTCAGAGGTGTGGGGAATCAACACATAGGAGAGAGCAATAACCAGGAGAAAGCAGAACAAAGAGAGGGCAGGAAAGCGATAACGCCATCTGGTGGAATGGCCCCCCACGGCTCAGGTGAGGTGCTTGGGGGTTGGTTGATGCTGGTACCCCTGGCATCCAAGTTCAAGGCTGGCACTGAGGACCCATCCTCCCTGAGGAACAGCAGGTCCAAGTACTGGGGCTTCAAATGAGTACTAGCATAACTGAGTCATTAATGCATGGGGAGTGGGGAAAAGGCAAAACTGAATTTTATTAAAGTTTCACATTTAAAAATATGAATAAAACACTCCCTGCTCACTGCAAAGAAAAACAGAGACAATCTGAGTTTTAAAAGTGCCACTAGGGAGTGGAGGGGAGAAAGAATTTTTTTGCCCCACAGCGTCATTCACCTGTGTAACATCCACAGACACATATTTTAACACCTCCAAGGGAAGGCAAAGAACAAGTAGGAGTAGATAAGTCCTCAAGTGTCCCCTAGGCAGATCTCACGTCTTGTGCCAAAGAGCCCATACAATCTTGTGTCCCTCAGAAGAGGGGTTCTGGAGAGCAGGGTGTGGGACAACCAAACTGAAAGGCAATGTTCATTTTCAACACTAGTGTCTTCAGTAGAATCTTCCCTACTTCCTGATCTTAATAGCTCTGTGTCAGTCTCTGAATCATTGTCATCTTTTAGCAGGTGTCCAGGTCCTGAAGCTTTCTTTAAGGTAATTAAATCTCAGATGACAACCCCCAGACATCTCTTTCCCCAGAAAACGACTACCTGGTTTTCTGGGGAAAGAGATGTCTGGGGGTTATCATCTGAGTTTGTTCAGCAACAAAGCAAGTTTTTAGGACCTTTGGGCTCTGGCCTGCCTCTCCTTTGGGCTTTGTGAGTGGAGTAGGATGGAGCGAGGGTCAGGAGATATTTTTCAACTGCCGGCTTTCTCACGAGTCTGAGAAGAGCTTCTGTCCTGGGGAAGTAGACCAGGAGCCACTTTCTCCATTCCCAAGGGGCCACAAGCTGTGAGTTCCATCTCATTACTGTCGTAGGGACAGATGGGAGGAGAGGGGGCCTTTGGGGTCAAGAGGACAGGTTTTTTTACATTTTTAAATTTTTTTATAAACACATTAGCTCCAGGGGTACAGGTCTGTGAATCGCCAGGTTTACATACTTCACAGCACTCACCATAGCACATACCCTCCCCAATGTCCATAACTCCACCCCCCTCTCCTGATCCCCCTCCTCCCCGGTCACCCTCAGTTTGTTTTGTGACAGTAAGAGTCTCTTAGGGTTTGAAGAGGACAGTTTGAGTGAACTTCATGGACTGTTCATGTGGCCAGTCTGGGGCCACTGATGATCAGGAAGTGTGGTTTCTGGGATCCCTGGCAGGCCTTGGCAGTTTATAAAGTTAGAAAAAAAAATACATAGTAATTCAGGATCACATGCACACCCATAAATGATAGGAACTTTATTCCCAAAGACATTTTCTTCTACCTTCTACCCAAAGGTTCTGGGATCTGATGTTGTATTCAGAAGGAAAATGGGGCAACATTAAACTGTGTTATTTAGTATGCTAAAGGGAATGGCACATTCCAGAAATAGAGCTACCTACCGTGTGTTAAATAAACACCTAAATAAAAAATCACATGCTATTATAAAGTACATTCAGCACTAACACTTTTCTGGACATAGTTTGATTTTTCTACTACACTCAAAACACAACTCAGGACCCACAGAGCCTCGGGGCCACTATTAAACTCAAGTTAAAGCTCATTGATATGCACCTTGGTGCCTCTGAATAGTGATTTCTGGCTGATAGAATATCTGGAACAACACCCCACTTTTACTTTGCTTCCAAAGACCCTTGATCTCCTTTGACAAAATAAGTTGGGGAAAAAAATTCAAAAGAGAGCAAAATATGTAAATGTTTAGATCATATCTACCACACTTCAGGTATTTGGTAAATGTAAATCACGAACTGAAAGCATAGCTTATGAGCTCCTGTCGAATATATTACTATGGTGTTTAATTTTCTTGGGCCATGTATTATGTAACCAGATAGGCATGATTTCTCTGCAATCATAGTTAAAATAAAATAATATAAATAAAATGGAATACTTGCCATTAAAACCTGTGATCTGAACTTTAGGATTCTGGAACATGAAAACTCACATACATTGAGAAAACAGTAAGCTCCCAGAGTCAGTGGGTCAATCCTCTTGAGAAAGGGACCTGTGTCTTTACTTATTAGTCCCTGTGAATGGGACTGAGAGTCTAGTAATTCTTCACGGCATCATGGGATCATGTAGAACAGAGCTCAACCCATGAAATTCTCTAACAAACCATTGTCCTGGTTTTGTTTTACCTTCCTATGTTAAGACCCTGGTGTGACTTCTCAGTCTCGTCCTTGAAGTGCTCAAGGCAGGAAGGTGAAGGTGCAAGCAATCCTTAGAGGTGAGCAGGGAAGAGAGCTGAGGTTAGGGGTCCAGCTCAGTGCTCCAAAGCACTTGCCCTCTGGCCTCTGCTTGCCCCAGATGAGGGAACTGAGCACTGCCTGAGGTCCCATGACTGCAGCTATATCCGTGGGATGGATACCAGAGTAAATAGGAATAGTTACATTACCCAGGCCATGCTAATTTCTGTTACTTAGTATACGAAGTTTCCCTCACTGATGCCTTCCCATTCCCATCAGTCTCTGCAGAAGGAGGTACAAGGACCTATGAGACTATTTGGGATGTGATGACAAACACACAGAAAGGGTTATGGATACATCCCTCAGTTTAGCCTATATTTGAAGAAGGAAGCATCCTACGTATTTAGCCCCATCAGGAAAAGACAAACAAACAGAACGAAACCCCACAGGGAATCGGACTATATTGGAAGTGGCAGCTAACCACAAAGAGACATCATTCTGAGAGGCTTGGCATAGAGCTTCATGACCCCGGAGTGGTATCAGCATCTTGGGGATCAGCAAATATTTCCAGAATTCAGTAGCTACACCTCACTGTATGAATTCAGTGGGTGTTTGGTGTGCTGTATGGATTTTAATCTTCCTCTTCTGCTCTCAGTGACTGACTAGGTTTAGGGACTGTGACAGACTCAAGATAGAACTTCTTGATGACTTCCAATACAGATGCTTGATTGTGCCACAAGCTGGTATGATTTCTCTAGAAAGCTGTGGTTCTACCATGGCTGAGTGTGTGGTCTCTCCGAGCCTTGGTTTCCCCATCTACCAAATCAGGCAAAAGACAATTTCTGCTTTGGAACTCTAAAGTGCCATTGTTGTCCTCACCATTATTACTCAGAAGTACTGATGCTGGTGCTAGGGAAACCAGTAAGATTCTAAGGGCAGTGAGGAACAAAGGGATGAGGAAAATGAAAACCATGATCTGGAAAAGGAAAAGAGGGAGTGCTCGGGGAGAGCGGACAGAGCCCTCCCTGCGCTTCTGAGAGGACATGAGGGGGATTCCCAATGGCATGGATGCCTCCAGGCTCAAAAACCCTCTTAGCATATTCCAGGGTATTTAATTCAATCCCAGAGGAATCTTTCTGGCATCTCCTGTGTTCTGAGCACTTGGTTCTATGGGAGATGCCACAGAAAGGTTGTAAGAAAATAGCCAATTCTCGACACTTACCTAACGGATCTTCCAAACTCATTTATGAAGAACATATCCATATTATTTTCCCCACTTCATAGATGAATAAAACTGAGGTTTAGGCACTTCTATAACCACTGGGACCTGGAGCCAGAGCCCAATCCCAGGTTTGACTCATCCTGGTGTTGGTACATTTAACCACCATTCAAAGAGGCAGGAGTCCACGGCACAGACAAACTTGCCCATGGCCACCTCTGAGTGCCAACTCTGTCCACCCGGTCACTGCCCCATCGCACTCCCCCCACCACCATTGCTCCAGTTCCTGCACCTGTCTATAGCAGACCCCTTGCCGGCAATAGGGTCCATTATCCAAAGTCCTTGATGGTTCACCCCCAGGGCTAACCCCAAATGTGGAAAGCAGCCTGGTATGGGGACAATGGAATGAGTCAAAGGTGTTTGGTCTGGCCACCTAGATGGCACTCTCTCTCTTTCTTCTGGAGGGACCACACGCTCTCCTGGAGAGGGGTCAGAGAGGCTGGCTTTGGGGAAAAAAGCAGATCTGTGGCAATGGAACCCCTCACCGGTCTGGCCTGTCTTCCACATTCTGTGTCTTCTTCTTTCCCTCCCTGGGGGGCATGGAATCCAAAGTTCCATGAGCAGGAACCCTGTTTCACACCCTCCAGTGACCTTGCCTCCCTCCCCCACTGTTTGACCCTCTCTGTGTTTCTCACAACCGAAACCCATTCTTCCAGTATGAGAACAGTCATGGAAATTTTAAGAGGAAAGAAAACTGATTCATTAAATGCAGAAGAAGTTATGAATAACAGATAGGGACACATGATCTGCAGTCTCCACATGTATCTTGTGTTGTGAAGTTTCCAGATTGATTCTGGCAACGTGGAGATTGCTGGGACAGGGGCATTCTGGAAGTGGGTGAATCTTGGTGGTCTCAGACAAGCCTCTGGAGAAACTGCAAGGCCTTGGGTTTTCATTATCACCTCCAACTCTGAAAGCATGCATATGTCTGGACGGCTAGGTGATGTGTGCATGTAATTGTTTAGAATCAGGAACACAAGTTTATGGAAGGGAATCCCTGAAGATATAAGAAGGAATGATGGTCCCGGTCATCCCAATTTCAGGCTCAGAGACCACCAGGATGCCCAGACCTCTTGGGCCCTGGCATGAATATTCTTATGCACATATGAGCACTAAAGCATAATCCAGGCTCCTTTCTTTTCATACAAATGGTAGCTAATTAAACACAGTGGTCTGCATGCTGCCATTTTCATTTAACGCATCTTGGAAGCTTCTCCATGTGAACACATCAATCTAGCTGCCTCATTTTCTGTGTGTTGCAAAGACCCATCCCTTGGCGGTGCCCTGGTGATGGGCACCTAGATTGCTTCCTGTCATTCACTATGCAAACAGGGCTACAGCATTCCCCTGCACGCTCCTTTGTGTACCTGGACAAGTATATTTATAGGATAACTCCCAGAAGGGGAATCAATGGTTAAAGGCAACGCACATGTTTTAACATTGCTAGAAATAAAATATAATCCAAAGAGTCAGTACCAATTTTTACACCCACCAGCAATGTATGAAGTGCCTGCTTCCCAACACAGTGAATTTTCTAGCTTCTTGACCTCTGCCACTGTGATGCAGGGAACACTGTGTTCATTGGAGCTTTAATTTGCACTTTTGCTTATAACTGATGAGGTTGAGTATCTTTCCATATTTTTTAAGGTTTCATTTTTTTTCAACTGTGGTAAAGTACACATGACATAAAATTGCCATCTTAAGCATTTCTAGGTGCACAACTCAGCTGTGATCCTCAGAACTTTTTCATCTTGCAACATTTAAAGTCTGTCCCTATTAAATAATGACACCCCATTCTGTCCTCCCCCAGCCCCTGGAAACTATCATTCTACCTTCTCTCTCTGAAATGGACCACTCTAGGTACCACATACCATATACGTGGAATCATAAAATATTTGTCTTTTTGTGGCTGGCTTATTTCACTCAGCATAATATCGTGAGGGTTCACCCATGTTGGAGCACGTCTCAGAAACTCCTTCCTTTTTATGGCTGGATAATATTCCATTGTACGTATATACCCTGTTTTGCATACCCATTCAATTCTCAGTTCCTTCCCCCTTCTTTGGCTCCTTCCCCCTTTACTGTGAATAATACTGCTGTGAACAAGGGGTCTGCAAATATCTCTTTGAGACCCTGCTTGCAAGTCTTTTGGATAAACACCCAGAAGTAGAATTGCTGGATCATATGGTAATTCTACTTTTAATTCCTTCATTAAATTTCCAGTTGACCCTTCAACACTGTTGGAACCTCAGTTTCCAGGAATCCTTTCTCTTCAGCCTTTAAGCCTATTGCTGAATCTGTCCTCAGCACACTACCATACTCTGGTATTTTGCCCTTCCAAGATGACCTCATAATAAAGCTGGAACCAGCCCTAACCGTGTGGACCCAACCTCGCCTGCCGGTTCTGAGAGCCTTGGCCATGAGCAGAGAGAGCCTGTCTCAAAGCTCCTGACACAATGACTGCGTGTGCTCAGGCCCCAGGACACCTGGCTCAGCCTCCTGGCCATGTCGACCCATCAGCCTCTCTCTTGCACCCGATACAGCGACTCTGGTGCACACACAAAGGAGGCAGCTCTTTAAGGCATTTGGAACATCATTTAACCTCAGAGACAAGAAAAACAGCTGGTGCAGCTGGTAAAAATGCTACCTAACCTTAAGATCTTGCCAAAATACTCCAAACCCTAAATTTAGGTTTGGTTAAACCATGCACACGCAGTTCCACAAGCCACTGAAATGTGATAGGCTGATCTGTGTCCAGCGTCTGAGGCTGCCTGCCTCTACAATCTCTTTTTCTTTTGTTTCCATTGCAAATAGCTCTTTTTCTTTCTTGGTCCCCATTCCCACTACTTTGGAAAGCCCAGCTCGGTCAAAACTTTGCCAAGGAGCTATCGCTTGTTAAATGTCAACCCCTGCCATGCGGGTAGGAGGGGGATGATTGGTGACTGAACGCAGGTGCTTCCTGGAATCCCTGATCAGTGGAATGATTTGATCAATGAATCAGGACTCATCACTGGCCCTGATGTGCCTGCCCTCAGCAGTCATTAATTGCAAGCAAACAAGCTAATCATTTGCAGGTAATTTCTTGCTGCAGAGCCTCAATCCCTGCAGTGGAGACATAAGGTGTGTTAACACGGGAGTTCAACCAGAAGGCTGGGCTGGCTCTGCCATGCTTCAGAGAGGGGAGGACCCTGGCAATCACACGGTGCATTCCTGGAACTCAGCACACTTCCCATCTGCTAAGTTGGTCTTCACCCTGAATCGATAAACTCTGCAATTCAATTCAGTGGGTCTGCTTACAGAGCCTTATGTTGGCTGAGCCATGTCCTCAAACTCTGCCCAGGGGTCCCTCCTCCTCAGAAGAGTTGGTGCTGTCCAGAACATTTCAGCGAGGTATGCATTCTGTCTTCACAGAAGGCAAGAACAATCTTCAAATGGGAGAGAGGTGAGACTGTCCCAAGTTTGCTTCATTCATTCATTCATTCATTCACTCATTTAGATAATATCTGTTAACCCTGTTATGTACCTGCCATCTGCAGAGCATCAAGTACAGGGAGATTACCATCTAGTAACTGACAATTTAAGTTCACTAAGGAATATAAGGTTTCAACTGTGATGCTCCCTGGGGCTCGAAGTGCTCATGAAGGGAGGGCTGCAATTCCTCTGCCTATGGAGGGAGGGAAGAAGAGTAGGAGGGAAACAGGAAATAGGCAGAGGAAAAACTGGTAAGATAAAAAGCCTAGAAATGCTGGAGTGGGGGTGGGAGGCCCACATGTGTTTGTGCTATTCAAGAAGGAGAGAGAGGCTGGAGGGGAGAAAGGCGGGGCAGGCGGAGAGAGGGGAGGTGGAGAGGGAAGTGCCAGACCACATGGTTCAGGTGGGTCAGGTTACAAGGGTTGCCCTTTCCCTGGGGAGCAATGGGAAATCATTTATGCATTTTCCAAAAGGGGATGCATGATGACCTAGAATGTGTAGAAGGATCACAGTGGCTGTTGTGTAGCTCTATGAGAGCACTGGAAGGAGGCAGAAGCCACACGAGCCAAGGCACCGTCCAGGAGAGAGGAAGAAGTGCTTGGCAGTCTTATGGAGGATGAGTGGCCAGATCTGAGAGCTAGTGAAGAGGTACAGCCCCAGGGTCTGTTAGTGGAGACACTGGGTGTGGCTCTAGAAGGATGTCCCCGTCCCTGTCTTCAGCCATGAGTGGGTGTTCAGAGAACAGGAACCCAAGAGGAGCACCAGGTTGGGGGGATGGTCAAAGGGTCAGTTTGGATGTGTGGAGGGTGGCTTTCCAGGAGGGGGTGCCAGCTAGGTCTAGAGTTCAGAGGAGAGCTGTGACAGCAAGGGTGAATACAGGAGGCCCTAGCACCGCTTCCTCCTCCCAAAGAAGAGTTTCATGTGGGAGAGTTGCATGGTGAACAATCATTGGCTATCTCTGGGTGTACTGAAATGCTTCCTTGACTTTCCTGATTTCTCCAGGAAGCCCCACAGACATTCTTTTCTTTTCTTTTCTTTTTTTAAGATTTATTTATTTACTTTTTGAGAGAGAGAAAGAGATAGAGGGCACACAGTGGGGAGAGGCAGAGGGAGAAAGAATCTCAAGCAGGCTCTGCCCTCAGCACAGAGCCTAACCCAGGCCTCAATCTCACGACCCTGAGATCACAACCTGAGCCAAAACCGAGGCAAATGCTTTACCCAGCCATGCTACCCAGGCACCTGGGACATTCTCCCACCCTTGGGCATTCTCCCCACTATCCCACCAATATCTCACTCAATTTATCCTGACTCAGACCCATTCTATTATCTTCCATCTCAGAGATAACCACTAGTCTTCCATTGTGCACCCATCTTATGGACTGATAGGATCATGAATGTCACCAGGCACCCAAATGGAAAATCAGAGTTGGCCTGCATTTTCCTGACCTTTGATGCCCTCACCCAAGACCCAGCTCTCTCAGACCCTTCTCTCCATCCCTACCAGATTCTTCTCATTTCAGGAGGATGGATTTTCAGTAAGGTCTAAAGCCCGGCCTTCCAGATTCTCATTCTAACGCCACCTCTTACCAGCTGGGCAGTGTTGGGCCTCAGTTTCCTCATCTAAAATTGTGAAGTCAGCCTCCTCTACTTTATATGGAATGTGTGTAAAGCTGAGCACTAATGTACATAAAGTGCTAAAACAAGGGTCCAGGACATTGTAATTGCTCAATAAGTACTGGCTATCATTTCAGTATCTCTTTCCACATACTTCACACTGATAGCCAAGACGCGGCAATGTAGCACCTTCGCTTGAAAGCCCTACCTCAGATATCTGTCTCTTCATCTGGACTGGCCATTCCTCACAGGAAAGAGCTGTTCCTCATTCATATTTGACTCCCAAGCGCCCAATACATGCTCTAAAAATGACTGCTCTTTCCCTGAACGTGTAGCCACAAGAAATTTTACAAGAGGAGTAGACAGTAAGTCATAGGCAAGGCAAGCATTTCTGATGCTCCTGTCAAGAAGCCACAGTATTTTCAGATGCTTTTTATTAAGCAGGGTGGCCAATATACATCTGTTGAATTCTACTGGATTTTTCTTACGTTACTAAACTCAGTTGTGCTGTTTCAGACCCTTCCAGGAGAACGTCTGAGCCTCACTGCCAGGAAGGATCGGTCTCCCATGACCCAGATGTTCCTGAGCAATAAATGTGGCTCTGAGATTGAGGCCACTGACCCAAGGAGCTCAGGTAAGCCAACAGTCCTCTGGGGAAACTTTCCTTCTCCAAGACCTGCACACAGATGAGTGTGAAATCTACGGAATGTTCTGGACTTGCCTGTGAGCAGGGTCTGAGGAGCTAAGTGGGCTAGTTGTTTGACAAAGGCACAGAACCGAGACTAGAGGGAAGGACCCTGCCACCTGTGAGTGAGGCAACCTGCCAGGCTGTCCCTAATGAAGTAATATAATACTGCACCTCGAACTGGGGACCATTTCTTCCTCTTTTTGAAAAAGGAGATGCAGGCAGTTACATGTCCAGTGATATAAATATGGTTCCCAAGGAAAGGTTTGGGAGACAAAAAGACCAGCAGGGAGTAAAGTTCAGCTTTCCATGAGTAGCTGTTCTGCAGATTCATCAATGATTAAACCCTTTTCCAGTCTAAAATTCCCGAATGAGAAAATGGGTCCAAAGGGGAGAAATGACTTTCCTTAGCTTACTCATCTTAAGGCCAGACACCTGCCCCCTGCCCCCCTCACCCTGTGTCCTGCTAACCGCAACCTCTTGCTGCATGTTTCTGCAGACATCTGATCACACTGCAATGAGCAAATTTCAGTCTGAAATAATGAGTGAGAGACAGACAGGTACACTTACAGCACCATTCAGGGCTAAAACATCCTTGAACTTCCTCAGCCAGGCCCCATGCCTATAAGCATTTCCTAGTTTGGGCAACCACGGTATAAATGTGTACCACAACTGTCCCTGTCACAGAGTTTGGGCTGCTTGGCCCAGTCCACGGAGCAGGCAGGTATAGGAGCCCACTTTGAAGCCTCAAAACCTGAGGGTAATAGTGCTGTTCATGTCCCAGCCATGTGTTCTGGGCACACTCATAGCCCTCATGCCAAGAGCCTGAGATTCTCCATGTCCTACCTGCAGGATGGGGCTGTCTGCCATCCTGCAGGTAAGACAGCAGGACAGACTAGAGAGCTGGGGGTTAATGGTCCGAGGGTACCCCCAAACAGTGATGGGTGGGAGCTGGAGGTTACACACTACCCAGTAGGACTGAACCCTACCTTCTCCTTGACACACCTTGTACTGATTTCCTTCCCCTCCCATCTCACTTCCCCATGGCCTCCCAAGTTCCCTGGAGTCACTCCCAGTAAATCTCTCACACTTACATTTTGTCCAGGGGCTGCTCCCTGGGGAACCCAGGCTAAGATTGAGAGAAACAAACAGGAACGTCCTCTCTCCTGATCTGTGAGAACGCGGAGCACAGAAGACATCCGAAACACAGAAGAGCAACGTCAGGAAGGCTGGGCAGAAGGTGGGGGTTCCTCCCACAAACATGGATGATGGGCAGTTACAAAGCCAAGAAGAGCTACAGCCGAATGGACAGAGTGCAAGACCCTGGCAACAAACAGTTAACCTGAGAACCTGCCTGCAGTCAGTAGTTCCCGATGACAGTGCTGAACCCACGGGACCCTGGTGGAAACGGGAGCCACATGTACATGGATGTTAGCCACAGAACACTGAGGCGACCCAGGCTGTGACTCTGCCCTCTACACTCAGGGGTAGCCAGTCAGAGAACTTGGCCTGGGCCCAGGAGAAGCCTGGGAGAAGGCCACACCGCCGTCTGAAACCTATAATGAGCTCCAAGACAGCACAGTGGTCTTCCAAAGGAGGAAACCAAAAGTTCTATGGCCAGGGCATCAAAGATGCTCGTTTCCTAAGGAGTCTTGGTGCTGGCAACCAAGGCCACCTGCTCCCCCATTCAGCCAACAGGAACTGATGGTGCCAGGCATGGAGCTGAGTTTTGGGATGCAGAGAAACTTGATTCAGTTCTCACCTTCAAGTTTCCAAACATTCATGGTTTCCAGTTCCTTGTCACATAATAGGAATGGCCTGGTGAGCCAGAACTTATCCGTGGATGGCTCTTACAGAGGTCAGACTCTCCCAGGGGAAATTTTCGCCCTTACCCCAGCTGGGCTAAGAAACACTGCTGATGGTCAGGGGAGCACTCATTTTGGGGGCACACTGTAACTTGCTGAGCCTCACTTGTCAAACCATAGGAGATCAAGGGCTGTGGTCCCTTCATTCCCCTTCTGAAAAAAATCTCTGAAATCAAAGTGCAGAAATGCCCCCCAGTGAAGAACAGGGTGTACCTGAACCCCAAGGATATTCTCCACATCATCTGTTAGAAAAAGCCATGGCATAAAGGGTAATGCCAAGGAGAAGAGTAGTAATACATTTTGTCAGCTGATTTATGGACCTGAATCGGGTCAGAAGTCCACTTCTGAAATAAAAATAGAGTTCTAAAGATGCATCTGTTGTTATGGAAAATCGATAAGGCCCTGAGCCTGCACTTCATTTCTTCCAGGGGGTGGGAAGAGGGGTGTGTCATTCATCAAATGCAGGAAGACTGGGACAGGACCAGAGGCAGCCATGCAAGGTCATCCCCAGCTCCGACTCTGACGGACAACCTCTGGGTTCAAATCACTAAATGAAATCCCTACAAATAATCAAGATGACAGATGGCAATAAATGTGAATGACCAAGAACTTCTTGCTGACTTAGGACGGGATTCCTAAAGGCCTTTCAAGGGAGAGAATTAATATCCAGACACCTGGGGATTCTGGTTTTTTTTTTTCTTTTAATCCCCTCTATAGGTTGTCCCTTGTGACAATGACAACCAGATCCTTTCATTCACTTCCAATAACTTCAAGGTGTAATATTAGTAATTTAATTTCTTTTGCCATCAAGTCTAAATGGTTTTATACTATACAGACTATATACCATTTACATATAGTATCCAATGTGCACAGAGTTTATACTATATTCATGTATTAAGTCTGGCCAAAGGGAGAAATTGTCAGAGAAGGAAGAAGATCATCAAGCCATTTGCCTTGATTCGATGTCCTAGGCACCTGATTTTCACACACGTGGCAGGTGGTACTCTCCTGACAGGTAAAGCCAGCTTGGCTGACCCCTTGGCTAAAGACCCTCCCCGATGCAAGAAATGTGGTACCTGTAATTCTTAACTCGGAGTGAAGCACTGTTCTTTCTCTGCAGGGTTTTTTAGCACACACCTACACCATGGAAGAGAAACTGTAACTCAGAAATACTTCCAGGTAATTAATTTATCTGCTATTAAAATCCCTCCCTTTTGTGAATTTAGCTTGCCTTCAACTAAATTGGCAATCCGCTCCCTGAAGGTCCCTCCAGCTGCAAACACCTGCTTTGTTATTTCTGCCAATGGCAGCAACACCTGCACAGGTGCCTGACAGAAGGTCTGGAATCAGCTGGCTTCCTCACACTTGCCCAGCCCATGTCCAGCCAGCTTCCCAATCAGGAAGGCTGTTTCCTGCCAAATTTCTTCTACCCATCAGCTGTCCTTCCTCTCAGCATCACAGGGAACAGGTCCACCTGCTTGTGCCATGATAAGCACATTTCTCCAGTGGTAGACTTTCCTTTCTCAATCTCTCCTGCTCACTTCCAACCAGGTAAGAACTCTTGCTCACCTCAAGTGGGGACCAGCGTCCTTTTACCATGGTGTCTACATAGCCCCCCACCAACACCCTGGGGGCTCATCCACAGAAAGGAAGCGAGCCCTCACCTTGTATTGTCGTTTTTGCCTAATTCAGCTCTTAACAATCCCATATGGTGCCCAGAGAGTCAGGACAGTGATACAAACAGAGAAAAGGAGGATTAACAAGCTTGTACTGCTGGCATCCCTCCTCCAAGGGTTGCCTTAGGAATTCTTTGTGCTCTGGATTCCCACAACTGGACGATGACCACCCCCCTGCTCCTTTCTCCCTGCCATGAAGGCTGCACCCTCTCCACTGTGTTCCTCTCCTCCTCTGAAGCTTCCCTCCACATGCACTCACCCAGCCCTCTCCAGCAGCAGGTTGCAGAGTTTTAGATAGTTTGGATAACAGCCCTTTATTGGATCTGTTTTTACAAAGATGTTCTTCCAGTCTGTGGCTTCTTTATTCTCTTAACCGTGTCCTTCAACAAGCTCAAGTTTTTTCATTTTAATAAAGTCCAATTTACCATCTTCTCTCATGGATCGTGCTTTTGGGGTCCTACCTGAAATGTTAGCACCAAATTCAAAGCCAGCTAGATTTTTCTCCTGTGTTATCTTCTAGGAGTTAAAGTTTTGCATTTTACATTTAGACTTGTTTTATATTGCACAGCAGAAACGTGAAGTCATTTGCTGAGTAGTAAGAACAGCAGGACTGCCTTTATCTGCCTTTAATCAAGCCTAGGATTTGCATCCAAGGCAAGCTCAGGCTTATCATTATTAACCACTAGCATCTTGGATTTATAGCAATCACTCCTCAAAATGAGGTTCTGGGTGCGTTCATATAACCAGCTGCAATTCTGGCAAGAAAGAGGCTGGAAGGGCAGATGCTTCATACTTTCCCATCTGTGAGTGGATTGCTTTGGATCTGAGAAAGTGGTGGGAGAACAAGGACAGTTTTATATATATGGTGAGGTGGGACTCTACCTTGAGTCTTCCCAACTAATTTCCCCCTGCACTTTGCTAAACATCCCTTCTGCCTCGATCAAGGCTGTCCCCTTTGTTAGAGACTAGGTTCATGGCCTGATGTCAGTTTCAGGCTATCCACACTGTTCCACTCATCTGCCTGCTATGATGCTGCAGCTCTAACAAAATGTAAAACACATTTCTGTATGGAGGAAGGGAAAAATGTTCCTTTGTGGTTCTTCCTCAAAATATTTTAGGTCTTCAGGTAAATCCAAAAATAGACCCTATAGATTTTTTTTTTAAAGATTTTATTTATTTATATGACACAGAGAGAGTGGTCACAAGTAGGCAGAGAGGCATACAGAGAAAGAGGGGGAAGCAGGCTCCTTGCTAAGCAGAGAGCCCAAGCAGAGAGCGGGGCTCGATCCCAGGACCCTGAGATCATGACCTGAGCTGAAGGCAGAGGCTTAACTCACTAAGCCACCCAGGTGCCCGAACCTATAGATTTTTGTGTTAAATTGGAAAGAGGATTTAAAAATAAGTTTCCTACATAAAAAAAAAAAAAAAAAAAACTAATGATGTTCTGTATGGTGACTAACATAACATAATAAAAAAATAAAAAAATAAAAATAAGTGGGGTGCCTAGGTGGCTCAGTGGGTTAAGGCCTCTGCCTTCGGCTCAGGTCATGATCTCAGGGTCCTGGGATCGAGCCCCACATGGGGCTCTCTGCTCAGTGGGGAGCCTGCTTCCCCCCGTCTCTCTCTGCCTGCCTCTCTGCCTACTTGTGATCTCTGTCTGTCAAATAAATAAAATATTTTAAAAAATAAAATAAACATAAGTTTCCACGTTCTACTCAACAACATCGACTTTAAAAAATATTTTAATATATACTTAGATACATGTTGAAGTTTTCTTTATAAAGGGGTGCACGGTTAAAATCAATCCTAGTAAATATGTTATATCTCTTTTATTGCTATTATCTGAGTAAAAGATTCAGTGTATTGTCTAGTCACTGTCAGTATTTGGGAGAGTTATTGATTTCTGCATCTTATGTCTGACCACTTAAAACTTTCTTGCTAATTTTAAGAGATTATCAGTAAATTCTTATGATTTTCTAGGTATACCATTGTATTATCTGTAAATAACATTCATTCTTCTATTGACCAGAACATTTAAAAAAGCAAGTATGTCAAATAAAAACGGTCATGATGGACACTGTGTCATGGAAGTGATTTTTATATATCATGTGTGTTTCTTGGCCACCTCCATTGCTGACCACTTGTATCAGAGTGAGAGAGTATTTTTGACATTGGGGATGCCCTTCATTCAACATCAATTTTTTTTTCCACATGATTGTTTTTTCTCCACAGAGTCTCATGTCTATAAAATATGGTATTGGTAGATATTCTACTATTAATCAATCTTTGTAGCACTAAGATAACTCCCACCTGCTTATGAGAAATACTTCTTTCATGTACTGCCGAATTTAGTCAGTATTTTCTTCGGCAGGTCTGAATTTTTAATAATTTTCTTTTCACAGTGCTCTCTAATAGAGCCTAAAATCTGGGTTATGATGAAGTTCAAAGCTATTGGGAAATAAAGCTACCCTCCACCGTTCCTGGGCTACCCTGCCCAGGGACGGTAGCAGAATCCCCCCAGGGACTTGGGGGCTTTCTCAATCCCTGAAATCATGTAACAATTATGTGCTTTGCTTCAGGTGGGTGTCACTGAGACCACAATGGGAATTTTAGAAGTAGATGACACCAAATGCACCCCAACTTCAAAAGTAAAGCTCGACTTGAGTTGCCACTGTGGCTAACAGGATTTATGAAGCACGCTCCTGGGCCCATGTTGAGTTAGACAAGTAGAAAATCTCCTCAGACAGTTTAATTAAGTTGAGTGACTTTCTTTGTTCTGGAAAATAAACCAAACCATTTTGTCTATTAGCAAAAATGACAATTCAGCATTCAGTCAGATTGCTGAATTAATAAAAGTTCATTAAAAAAATCCATCTCTTAATTAGAAGTCTCTGCAGACCCAACGACTGAATTACAGACTGATCTGATTCGAAAGGATGGGAGAGGTATTTGGTGCCAAGGCCTGCACCAGCCTGATGGCTTCTGTCCCTCCTTGAGGCACGTCCCCAAACTCTTTACCAGCATCTGCAACGGAGCTATCAGACCCTCTGTGGCAGTGACAACAGCTCCCCTGGGAAGGTCTTGTACCGCCTTGTAAGTCTTCCAAGACCTACATGGAACTTACTAGAAGCAGAGAGTAAGGTCAGGGAGAGTTGGTTCAGATTCTGGCTTCCCAGCTCCCCAGCCGCCTGGCTATGGGTGAGTGGCTCACTCACTGTGTGACCCTGGAAATGGGAATAATAATAGTACTTATTTGTGTCATAGGTTGTTGTGAGATGAAAGAAGAAAAACTACATAAAGGACTGAGCCTAGTTCCAGAAAGTGTTCAAGGAAAGCTAGCTGTCATTGCTAGGACTATGACTGTCCCTACCATTATTATTTCCCACTGGCTGACTGGAGCGGATGGTGAGTTAGCAATCTAGAGCTCTTGCTTCAGCCAATTCCATAAACTCTGCAGCTCAGTTTTCTCACCTTTATAATGTAAAACAAATAATAATTTGTCTAACTTGTTCCATAGAGTTCTAAGGAGCAAGTGTTTTGAAGTCCTGAAGATGAAGAAAGGAAAGAAAAGAAAGAAATCATCCCATTCATTCTGAAACATAATTCACTGAAAAGACTGTATTCCCCAAACAGCAACTATATGGAGACTGAAATGATCATATTCTTCAGAATATAGTTCATTTATATATTAACCCTATGAAGATGTTGTGTTCACTCGGGATTTTTAACCGTATGGTGACTAACAACACATAATTTTTAAAATTTTTATTTATTTATTTGACAGACAGAGATCACAAGTAGGCAGAGAGACAGAGAGAGAGAGAGGAAGGGAAGCAGGTTTCCTGCTGAGCAGAGAGCCCGACGTGAGGCTCAATCCCAGGACCCTGGGATCATGACCTGAGCTGAAAGCAGAGGCTTTAACCCACTGAGCCACCCAGGTGCCCCAACAACACATACTTTAAAAAGAAAGAAAGCATTCCTTCTGCAGAGGATAACATTAATTAATGCACAGAGAACTGCAAAAATCTCACCCACCAACCAGCCTGGGGACGTACTTGGAGCAAGGCAGACAGAGACCGGCTGGCTGACGGACGACACAGGACAACACAGGACGTATCACTACATCGTGATAATCCAGCGGCAGGGGGCACCTGGGAGAATCCCACACCACCTAGGGTGCAGCACACAGAAAGCCAAATGTTTCCATTTTAGTGAGTTTTCCACTTACAATCAGTGACAGACAAACTGAACTTAATCCCTCTCTTTAAAATGAGGACCACGTGGACAAATACAAACCCATGAAGTAAAATCCCGAAGAGTCACGTGGACGTGAGGCTTCATGTGGGGCTGAATGTATAACCATAGCAAGCATATAAGGGACGCCCTGCCCCCACCAAGTCACTTCGGTCCTGAATGGGGCCAAACTCTGCTTCTGGGGGTTAGAGAGGCGTGGCGAAGCCAGACGTGCTAACTCGCTGTCAGATGCAGCAGGAGTCCCACATGCCCCAGCTGAGTGGTCCATGCAATGGCCCCAAGCCTCCTTGTGCCCTCCACAGCCTTCCTGGGGTCCTCAGGAGCGCTCCCACACCTGCAGAAAATCCTTCTGTCCTTGGGAAGGCCAGGTGCAGAGAGGACTTGGTTTCCCCAGTTCACGAGGAGACCCCCACCATGGTGATGAATGTTGTCACAGAAGATGGCCCCTCACAGCCCTGGTGACAGGAGCAAGCGTAACACCCTAAGACTCAAGGGCATAAACATGCAGAGCGGCCCCGTGGATGAGTTCTGGCTTTAGTACGGTTTCTGTTTCTTTTTATTTCCTTCCCCACATATGTGAGTAAAGCTGAGATGCCACCATCATTGTCACTGTCCTCATCAAAAATCTGTTGTAGACCTTCCTTGCGAAGCCCAGGTCCCACCTGCCATCCCAAGACAAGCCCAACACCTCTAGCAGGAAAAGGGGACCATTTACACAGATTGAATCTGCGCCAACTTTAAATGTGTCCTCAACTCAGAAATGCCTTGTTGGATCTGCAGGGCTGACCACCCATGCATTTATGACGTGCATGACCGAGCCCCGTGGCGGGTGACATGCCATCACCTTCTATGTAGTGGACATACTGAAGAATATGCTGGAATCTGCACAAAGTCCCTAAACTGTCACCCCAGTGGCTCCTTCCAGGGATTCCTGAATCCCAAATTTAGAACCACTGCTTTAAAAAACAAAACAAAACAAAACAAAAAAAACCAAGAGGGATTTTTAAAGAAACACTATGCTAATATTTGCAAAAGCGAATAATTAAAAAACCCCAAGATTACCTGGTATTTAAAAAAGTACATGGTAATTTCCTTTGCAAAGCAATAATCTCTTTGTCATGCAGACGCTTGTAGACTGTTATTTTTATATTTTAAAATTTCAGATGTTGCTGTATTTTAAAAAAGCACTTTTGAAATTTGGGTGTCGGTAAACCAGCTGTATCCGCTCAGGATATTAAACAATACAAATGTTGTTTTACAGTTCTGTAGGTAAATAGCAGCTGTGTGGATGGGGCCGGCTGTCAGAGATACTGTGACAGCAAGGGAAGGAAACTTTTCCAACTTGACTGCATATGCTTTCATTTCTTCACGTCACCCTTCCTGCCACTCCGTGATGGGCTGGCTGGACCAGCCCCTAGAACCATATGTTAAGCATTCAAAAATTTTACAAGCCACTTGTTAAATCATTCCTACTGTGACGTTGGCGATTGTAGGGGTATCTACACCAGAGAAGTCAGCAAAGGCTACATAATTCACAAACTGGGTCTTTTTCCCCTCTCAGGGGGGCAATTTACCAAGACACCCCTGCCTCACTCCCTAGTTCCACACATGTAGTCAACACCAGAGCTGTTCACAGAAACAGCACCTCGCTTTCCGGCTTCCAGAGCGAAAGAGGAAATGCATTAGCAGTGACCCTAAGGAAGAAACTGGTGCTAAACTTGATCTTCATGGCATATTAATTAAGGTTGAAATCTGAAGCAGTTTCTGTGGGTGTTTCAGGATCACATTCGTGGAGGGACCGGAACAGCAGTCGAGGGCGAAGACCAGGAAAATCTGGGCACTCTCCCCCTTCCCCGTTAAGAGGGCATCCCTGTGATGCCACAACTGCAGACACCACCAGCCAGAGGGCCACATACAGCATCAACACAGAGGTCCCCCTTGACTCCGCTTCTCCCTCAAATTCCCCGAAGATACCTTGAGCTAGAAACATCACAACAGGCCCAGAATCCCTGACGTGCCCTCCAAGGCCCTGACACCCGCTGTGCTGGGTGCTTACCCCTCCCCAGACCCTGCCTGCTGTAATCACGGGCACCACCTGGTTCCAGAGTCTCTCCCAAACCCGCCTTCTGGGAAAAATCCACCCTGCTTTGAACTCCCATGGGGTTTTGCTGTTGGGTATTGCATGTCACTTAGTATATGTGCATCATGGTCTTGTGTGTACGTGGTGTGTGTGTGTGTGTGTGTGTGGTGTGGTGTGGTGTGTGTGTGTGTCTTTGTGTGGGCTGTGTGCGTGTGTGTGTGGTGTGTGTGGAGTGTGTGTGTGTGTTGAATGGTGAGTGTGTGTGTGTGTCTTTGTGTGGGCTGCGTGCGTGTGTGTGTGGTGTGTGTGTATGTGTGGTGTGTGGGGAGTATTATGTGTATGTTGTATGGTGTGTGTGTGTGTGTGTCTTTGTGTGGGGTGCATATGTCTGTGTGTGTGTGTGTGTGTGTGTGTATGTGTGCGCACGCTCACCTCCACTAGCCTGCACCTCCCTGAGTGGCTGGGGCTATATGGGTTTGACATCACTCACATGTGCATGAAGAAAAAACACAAATCAGTGAAGAAATGTGGGCCTATGTGATCTACCTAATTCAAGGCCCTGGCGCGGCACAGGCGACACAGAGAAGGCCAGTCTTCCTTGGTGTCTAATACCCAGGATTGTGTGTTGTTAAATTTACTGTCAGCCAAGAGTGGTCTTGTGTATGTGTATGCACGTGTGCACACATACACGTAGGCAAACTCAGTATGCGCACTTAGTGCTGTGTATCTGAGCACTCATCTCCCAGCCTGCGATGTGACTTACATTTCAGGGTCGGAACAAGTGCTACTTAGGACAGAGATGAGCCCTCTCTTCACATCTGGGCAGGGCAGCCTGGCCTGCTGGTTCCAATCCACCCCCTTCTCAGAGAAGGAGAGTCATTTCCCCAATCCCATAGCTGCAGTCACTAGATAAGAGCCCTGCTCAGGGACCCCCAGACCCCCTCTCTTAAATCAAACCTGGGAACCGGCAACCTCGGAGCCATATGCCAAGCCATTCTGGGGAATCAGTAGCAGGACTGAGAGGGATGATGTTTGGGTTCACCTCTGTGGGCGGGATGTAGGCCCCTAGTTTGAATCCCTATCAGACAGGACAGGTATGGAGTGGGGCCGGTGGGACAGGGCCTCTCCACACACACCTGCACACAGCCCTGGGCTGTGGGAGTGACCTGGCTGGCCAGGTGCTCCTCAAGCAATCATCCCTGGCAGACCTTAGAGCCCCTCCAGAGTTACAGGGAGGATGTCTGTGTGGGCAGACACCCCTTAGCAGTGTGACGGGTGTCCCTTTTGCACAGGAATATTGTTAGTCTTGAAGAGGTGAAGGTCCCACGGTGACACACTTGGATGGGCTTGGTTGATTAATATTCATAAACGGAGGGTGTCCTTTTCAATGTAAACAACTTGAAGTGTGCTGTTTTTTCTCAAGACTATAGACAGAGGCCTCAGGCCAGGTGCAGACAGGAAAAGTCATGGAAGGCTACAGCAAATAAGGTTCCAGATCGAGGAGTACATTTACTCTCTCGCATCACACATGAGTAAACAGAAATGCCATCAAAGGTCCAAAGCCACACAGGGATATTCGGGCAGAGCTGGGCAGGTGCTCTGGTCCCCCGAGGCCCCCAGGTGAATGCACCATGTGATCGTGGACTTGGCCTTGCAGCACTGGAGGCAGCCACATGTTGCGCTCCCTGTTCAGCACAGTGAGGTGCTGTCATTTCTCCAGCACTGCAGGTCAGTTGGGGCAGCTGGGAGTCCTCAAGCCTGGGGACATGTCGTTCTCCAAGAAGCTTCTGCAGCACACGGTAAAACACTGGCTCCAAGCCCAAACAGTGAGAAAACGCAAGCATTCCAGATAGCCTTCATTTCCATCACAGCTCCCCAGCTGGGGCTTCTAAACCATGTCTCCTCTTCCTTCTTCAACTTCCAGCTTCGTCCCTGCTTCCCCATCCCTGCTCCTGTCATCATCATGGTGACATCAAGAACCAGAGGGACAAACCATCTAGAGCCCTGACCTCTCCCCTTCCTGATCTCATTACCTGCAAGGCTCACATTCTCTGCCCTTACTAATAAGCTTTGACTCTTGTCAACATACAGGACATCCCTAATCCAACATCCTGGTTTCAAACATCCTTTCTGACCACCCCCAAAGCTGTCCAGGCCACTTACTCTAGAACCCCAACTGCCACAACCCCTTCCCACTATCCACCACCTTCCCTTCTTCACGGCCTTGTCTATCCTTCTTATTACTCCTTTTCAAACACCCTCACCTCCTTGCTGTCACATCTTACATGGTACTTAAGGGGCAAAACTTCAGACTGTGGTTCAATCCAACACTCTACCTATTCTGGGCCACACCTGAGCAACTTACCTGGCCAGAGAAAATGACCCACCTGGACTGGCAGAACACTGAAACTCCAAGGGTCACCTAGGGAGCCAGGCAATTAGACTACATTTCTATATGAACTTGCTCCCTGCTCTTTGGGTGGCTCTTCAAACACACCCTTTCCATCAGCTCATCACTTTGCCTTATTTTCAGAAAGAAGACTATCAGACTCTCATCTTCCCTCCACCAAATCCCCATGCCTCCCTGCGTCTATACCTATAGTCTCCCTTGCCTGCTTTGAAAGTGGGAACATCCCTGCTGCTTTAGAAGGAAGACTGGTGAACTTGTGTTTTGGGTGCCACCCCCTCCTTGACTTTTGACAGCTTTACACCTATCCTTCTCCCTCTGCTCTGAACATGAACCCCTCCTTTCTACTCTGTCATTTCCATCAGTAAGTGAAGATGTTATAAAATCTCCACCTAAAAATACCTCCTTAAAACAAATCCTTCCCGGGGCGCCTGCATGGCTCAGCTGGTTAAGCATCTGACCTTGATTTTGGCTCCGGTCATGATCTCAGGACTGCGAGATCAAGTCCCGCATCAGGTCCAAGCTCAGTGGGGAGGCTGCTTAGGATTCTCTCTCTCCTTCTCCCTCTGCCCCTCCCCCTGCTCTCTCTCTTTCAAATAAATAAATAAAATCTTTAAAAACAAAGAAATCCTTCCGCTATTCAGTACCCTATATCCAGTTACTGCCCCATTTCTGTGCTGCTTTCTTTTCCTCTTTTTTCTTTTTTTTTCAGTGTTCCAAGCTTCATTGTTTATGCACCACACTCGGTGCTCTATTCTGTGCTGTTTTCAAAGAAAAATTTGTAAAAGTGAGAGCTCAACTTGCTCCTCTTGGTCCTTTGACTCCATTTCTCATTGCCTCACCCAACCCATTTCATGCCCTCCAGCCTCCTTCTAGATCTGCCCTTGTCAAGGCTGCTACAGGTTCCATCGTACAAGACCCCTCACCGAGTGCTTCTCTGACCCTATTTCCCTGGTGGCCACCCCTCCTTACCTTTCTTGGCTTCTAGGATGCCATACCCTTTTTTTCCTTCTTCCTCACTGGCCACTCCTTGGTTTCCATCACCTGTACCTCTCTACTGGATTCCAAATGGTGACGGATCAGAGGGATCATTCTCTAATTGAGATGTCTTTCCAGGTCAATCTGTAGCTTCAAATGCCATCTATAAGCTTCTGTCTCTGCCCATCTGGGTATCTCCAGGCCTGACCTCTTGCCAGAACTCTAGGCATGTCTGTCTGTGCTTAGGATATCCATATTTAGATCATTTAGATGACAGGACACTCGATATTTCTCCCCAAACCTCCCCCTCCTACTCACACCTCCATCTCCCCTTTGTACAACAATCCGCCAAGTTGCTGAGCTGCAAACTTAGGATTTTCCTTCCTTCTTTTTCTTCTGCTATCCTGTCCAAATCACCAGCAAGTTCTCTCACTTGCACTCTCAAATATGTTGCAAATCCCCCCTTTCTTGCCACCTTCATCCCCATCACCGACTCTTCCCTGGACCCCTGCAACAGCCTCTTAATTGGTGTCCTGGCTTTCATGTCTGTCCCCCTAAGATCCATCTTCCTACCCTGCAGCCAGAGTGATCTTTCAAAATGCAAATCAGGGGATGTCACTACTGTGCTTAGAACATGTCACACCACCCTGCTTATATCTTTCATAGCAATTATCACAGCCGGTCATTACCTTATTTGTCTTCTTCCCTGTCGCCCATCTCCTGTGCTTAGAATAAAAGCTCGGGGGTCAGGCACCTGACCCCCTAGCACAGGTCTGACCCATTGTGGGTAATCTTACCATACTGCTGCCTAAATTAAACAACACGTTTTTTTGGCAGGGGGGTTGGGGGGAGACTATAATCTAATCTCAGGCCCAAGATACATTCTCATGATCAGCAGAATCTCTGTGCATTAGAAAGACGAGATGTGCTTTAATAGGCATCAGCCCTGGCAGAAGACAGGACACTAGGAGAACTCCACCTCTGCAGAACTTTTATCGCCCTTAGAACTGAAAGCCCCTAAATATAGGCCAGCCATTAAAGATTCATGAGCTCCCGCCATGATATATCAGCACCATGGAAATCAGAGACGTCCATCATGGTGGACATTTTGACATTTGTCACTAATCAGAAAATGCATATACTTAATTACTTTTCAAGGGAAGGATGACCAGGACAATATTCCAGAAGCATAGGAGGCTTCCCCCTTCAAGCAGGAGTTATGTTTTGTTCTGTGATGCAAACAGAAAACACCTATGGGCCACCTCCACTGCATAGAGGCCAAAAAGAGAGGTGGTTCTGGCTGAGCCCCCTTCCCCGCGACTCTTCAGGCATCACAGATGCTCACTGTCCTTTTTTCTGGGGCGTATTTTACATAATCCCCATTTAGGAGAGGTTTACAGCATCTTTCCTACAGCCACGAGACTTTTTGATCAAAAGAGCTTTTGTAGGGAATGGCAGTGGAGGGGATCAGCCTGAAATAATACTATCATTTGACATTTTACATAAGTTATGTTGATTTATAATTTGGGCTCCTAAATTCAAGAAAATCCAAACTCCCACCCATGGCAAAAATATGGGGTTATATTTTCTCTAATCAATAGGATGAGGAACAGGGGAACTCATGGTGTGTTTGTGGGACCTTAGTTTATTCATCTGTATAAGGGACACACTCTCTCCTGTTCCCCCCGTTTTCCTGTTTAAAGGCTTGCTGAAAAGGAAGGCTTAAATTCCTGAGACAAATGTACCCTTGCACATAGAATGTGCTGTAATTGTTGTTAATTTTAACAACAGTAAGTACTAACAAAAGCCCCCCAGAAACCAGGCCCAGGAGGAAGAATTACTACGAACGAATGAGTGAGCACAAGAGTCTCCACGTGGTGTCCTAACACAACAGAGCTTCAGAAGGTCATTGCTTTTCCCACTGACTTCCTCTCTCCCTTGCCCCAATCTTTCTGGGCACACATGCGAATGGGCTCACATCTATACACACGTCCACTGGCGGTGAGCATGCATACCTGTCTGCAGGTGTGTGTGTGGGGGGGTGTGCCACATGCTTTGATTGCAGAGGAAGGTGGGGTAAGTCATAGGCAAGTCACAGAAACTGCTCCAAGGATGCAGGAAAGCCACCGTCAGCAGAGCCCACCCCAGCCCATGTGATGGAGAACCTTCCACCGCAGCGGCAGCTTTTACAGGTTCTATTAACCTGTAAAATGTCAATAGAAAACCATTAACTTCCTGATGGCCTTGGTGACAGCGTGTTGCGATTTCCTTCTCAGTGTTTGGCAAGTCAGAAGTGAGTATCCAGGCCTGTGGATGACATGTGAATGGCCTTCTATTTCAGCAGGGCTTGTAAGAGTGGACAGAGAAGGCCCCAGGGCTGCCTCTCACCCCCAGGGGCTGCCTCCCAGCGATTCAGGAAGAGCAGTGTTGACAAAGTCAGTGCAGCCCATGCTGAGCCCCTCCCCTCGAGACCTCCAGCAGGAGAGGATGAGCCCCTTGCACCCCTCCCCTTTCTCAGCTTTTCTCAGTCCTTGCCTTTCTCAGCCCTGATTCCAACTCCAGGCCATCCCTATTAGATGGGTCTTCTCCTGAATTTCTCACGCTGCATTTGCAGGCGGGGAGAGGGTTCCTGTCCGCATGTCTCAGCTTCTCAACATGGCAATCAGCTGTCCCTGTGACCTGGATGGCCAGCCTGGCACCCACTGTGATGGTCCACACCCCTCTTCTCTCTCCCACTCCTGCTCCAACGTTTCATTCACGCTATGCATCACCTGGGCAGCTGTTGTAGAACAATAATGGAAAATGCATTGAAGCCCTCCTGTATCTTGATATTTACTAATAGAAAATCACCACAATGAGGGGTCAGTGTTTTTGGTGGAGGTATTCTGGGGGTTTCTCTAACACGAATATGTGAATACGCACCTTTCAACATGATTCCATCCAGATTAAAATGTTAATAATGGAGGGACTGTGGTGGGCACATTGTCCTGGGAAAGAGGGACCTGTCCCCACGTACACCACGTCCCTCAGGAAATACTGGCGCTACTGGACCCAGCAAGCACTCTAGGAATCTGTTGTAAGGCAAGGTTGGATAGACAAGTAGGCAGTGGTGTTTATGACCTGAGGAAACCTGGCAGTGAACCAGGGTCTTACAGAGACCACCTACATTAATAACATGGAGCTTCCATGCAGGGAAATGCCACACAGTTATTAAAAGCCATGGACTGCTTCTCTCATGTTGACAAGGGAAAGGTGTTCTTAGCATGTTGTGAACTGAACAAAAACATGGATGGCGGCCCTTGGAGACCTGCAAGGTGGTCCATCGGGGAAGATGGATCCATTGTTCTCACCACTGAGAACATCACCAGTGGTGCCGTAGGGGATCCGTCCCTGATTCCCCCCAATTAACAATGGAATTCTTCTAACAGGATCCCACTCTGTGCACAGGTACTTTCTTTTCAAGGCAATGGTAAAAAGCGCTTGCTTGAAAATGAACAAGAGGGACCTTTTTAAGGAGATGATTACTGCTAACAGCTTGACCTGAAGAATTTCTCCAAACACATTTTGGAGAGTGCGTGGAGCACCCAGTAGGAGTCCAAACCCAAGGAAGGAAACAAGTCCACAGTAATCAGGAGACAAGTCACTCTAGGAAATGGCTTGGGCAGCATACTCAGGAACTTGGATTTGTCTGACAGAGAGAGACTGGGCTACCTTGCAAGTAACCGTGCACCTAACAAAGATTGTGTCATCCGGAGTACCTGAGTTACGCTGCAGTGACATACAACTCGGATCTCATGGCTTAACACAGCAAATGTATATTTCTCATTCCACCACATATCCAGGTGTGTCAGCAGGAGGCGGTGCTCCCAGGAACTCACTCTAGGAGGCTTCCTCTCAACCCTCTCAACCCATAACCAGCCAAGTGAGGAAGGAAGATATGACAGACCACCACTGGCTCTTATAGCTCCCACATGGGATGCCGCACTTCTGCTGAAAACGCATCACATGACCACACCTGGCTTCAAGGGCATGGGGAGGTCATCTGAGTACCTGGAGGAAAAGAGGACTGAGAACCCTTTGAGGACACAGCACTAAGACTACTGCAAAGGCAGGAGGTTGTGGCGAGGGGAGTGCCATCATCTGCCAAGACGTGGGCTCAGGTAGTGTGCAATGGCAGGGCTGTAAGAAGGAAAATCTTGGTGTCAAATACATCTTTGATGAGAGGGGTTAAAGTGAGAGACCACAGGCAGGGAAGTATGAGGCATATGGCCCAGATGTCAGGGCGGAGCTGAAGCCCAAAGAACTAAGCTGAAAAAATTTGCCCATCAACCCTGAACACAGCAAGATCATATCACCCATGCTCCAGAAGCCAAAGGACCAAAATGAATTCCCTGGGAGGGCACACATGTCCTCAGAGACTCAGGTTCCCAAGGACCCAGGCATGTAGGGTGCCCATGACCTGCCTGCTGGTTCTCTGCTCCAGAACACAAGAACAAGAAGTGCTTTTTGCACAACTCCCCTGCCGCCCAGTCTGGGTGGGAGAGCTCCTCTCCACCTCTCGAAGTTCATCATAAATGCCCTCAAGTGCTGGAGCTCCCAAGACCACCCCTGGCAACCTCTGATTGTCTGAAAATAGTCAATTTAACCACTCTTCTCTGCTTCCCACCATTTATCCTTTAGGTGATCTGGCTCCATCCATGATATTGTTGGGCTCTGCATGTGCCCCTGGCATATCAGATAAATATGGATCTGGATTTCTGTAGGATCACTCAGTGACTGGTAGCAAGAGAGTATGGAAGAGAAAAGAATCAGGAGTGGGACAGGGCACAAAGCCCCTGGGGGGCAGTGTCCCAAGGGTGGGAAGCTGATAGCTTCCAAGGGCTGTGGGCTCTCTTTGCCGTTTGAGGTTCAGCTGAGAGCTGTGTCTACACATTCAGCTCCTCTTTTCCCTAGGAAATGGGAACAAAAGAAGGTGACAGTTGGGACCCTCCCCCAGGTGTCAGGGGGTAGGGCAAGACAAGTCATGCTCTTCACCACCTAACACCTGTATAGGTTGTGGGATAATCCTAATGCCATCATGCCCATGGGAGCTAGCTTTCCCTGCTAGCAGAGCCCAACAAATAAATAATGTTTAAGGCATGCATATTATATTCATACAATGTATGTGTATATGTTTATATGTGTATGTATATAGATATACACATATATATGTACAGATGTATATGCATTTTTCCCTTTCCCATTTTTCTTCTGGTGGAGAAAATAAGAGCCAAACTTTTTTGCCAAACTTGAGGCAGAAGACAAGGGACTTATCCAAGACCATCTAGAGACAGGAAGTGGACTTAGACTTAGCATCCTAAACTCCTTCTTGGGAAACGGACACGGTGTGGCAGAGAAGTGGAGTCTAGAAAAGCAGGAAATGCTGAAGGCGTAGATGTAGAAGTCACTAGCCTCACCTCATCCTTCTCAGGGGCTTGCAGACCTGGGTGTGGGGTGAGAAGAGGCACATCAGTCCCTCGATGGCCTGAAAAATGAACTTTTAGCTTGAGACAACCAAAGTCTGGTCTTCTCTGTCATGTGACTCCACCAGGAATGTACATCCTGCCACCCCACCCCCCCACCCCAAACGGAACCATCCAGGAGAGCCCCAGTGCTACAACGGTTGTCGGCTAACACTCATCCCTCCTCTTCTTTTGCTTTTCGGGTAATTTGATTTCACTGGAGAGTTAGAGGCTTGCAGAAAGGAGAGTGTAGGGGCTTTGCAGTGACTCGTCACAGCTAACATGTGGCAGAGAGGCCTAATTACCCATGATAAGCCCCTGGAGGGAAAACCATCCACATAAGACGCTTACATGGAGGATGCCCAGCAATCTCGCTTCATGCTGAGCAAGTGGCTTAACACATAGCAAGTGAAGGATCCGCTTGGGTTCAAGTCATGGCCCCATGACAGACTCACACCACGTCCCCTACAGCCTGCTGCCATGGAGGGCATCGTGTGCTTCACTCCATGGAGCACTTGGCAGAGAACATTCTCTTTTGAAAAGATTGCAACAGCTGGGCAGCGAAAGGACAGACTGAGCTATTTCGGGAGCCCTGCTCTGATTGGGTTAGGTGACGGGTCATTCAGGTATGCCCAGCTGGCTGTCCAGGGTCAGATCAGGCAGCAAGGAGGACTGGGAAATCTCTGATCAACACAGGTGTTTCCACTGTACTGGCCCACAGGTAACTCAGGTTAGAGCAGCACATCAGCACCCACCCCCCTTCCCCTGGACCAAAAGCTTCCTTTCAGGCCAGACTAGCATGCATGAGAATGGAATTTGGGGCACAGAAGGTAAGGAGGCCCTGGGTCAAGCAGCCTTGCACTTGCACACCGAAAGAGGAAGTGCCACCCTCAGTGCCCTTGGATAAATAACACTGAGAGCCAGCGCCCCCTTGTGCTTTTTGCCCAAGATGTCACACTCACCTGGTCTGAGCCCCCGCTCCTCTGATACCCTGTGCTGCCAGGCGACTTGCTTATGCAGAGCGGTGGGACCAGCAGCAGCAGCAGCACGTAGGAGCTGGCTAGAAATGCAGAACCTCAGTTCCACTCCAGCCCTTCTGAGTCATAGAGGTGCAGATTAACAAGATGCCAGACGATTTGTATGTGCAAAATTAATGTCTGAGAGCTGGCAGGGCTGAGGAACAGAAATTGCAAACTCGCCCAGCATTTGCCATCTCTCAGCCTTGGTGGCTGGGGTGAGGGGTGGCTGATATCAGAAAGATACTCCCAGGGGTTCCCCAGTCTCTCTCAACTACTGAAGATCACAAATCTACACTCAACTTCCAGAGAGACATCATATTGGTTATATTAAAAGAAATAGTTATTGACAATTTATTAAATATTTAACAAAGCTCACACATTGTATTTGGATAAAGAACAACCACTCTCTAAAGTTCCATCCAGGACTAAGAGTCTATTTAATTGCATTATGTCAATACAGTCTGTGCAATGAAAATCAATAAATATTTACACGGTGTCCTCAAATGTATCCATAACTTAAAAGAACAATGTGTCAGGCACATGCCCAAGTTCCCACTCCTTCCACAACTGAAGATATGAAGAATGGTAATGAGTAGGTTATTAATATGAGGAAGCCTTGCACGAAGTCCATTTATACTTGGCTGTTTTACCTGATGGAGCCTTCAAGGGAGGGGATGCTAGAGAAGCATAAATTGGACGAAGTTGCTGAAACTGTAACAAGACTGGCCTGTATGTTCAGGGTTATGATCAGTATCTCTTTAAATATATTGGAATGTGTATACTTTCCATTATCAGCAACCCAACTCAATAAATGTGTTCATCACCTATCAAGTCAACCAAGACTGATCTATCACCCCACCACACTTGCACTCTGCACACCTGAGTCCCTCCAAACCAAAGGATATTAGAGTGAACCCTGGGCTCACGCTGGAGAGAAGTGAGTTTTGAGCAAGGTCTGACTCTTTGAACCCTCTCATAAGCGAAGGCAAGTGTGTCCACTAGCCCCACATTCTCCAGTGCCTAGAGGTAACAATTCTCAAGTCCATCAAGGTAAGCACCTTGATAAAGCTCACAGAACAAAACTCACCAATTTTATTCCACCTCCCCACAGAATTAACATGTAGTTCCTATTTCGAACATTGATGACTGCAGGGTATATATCAACAACATGAACTAGACTGTTCAATCAGCAGAGAAAAACAGTCTGAGATAAACAAAATGTGGAATACCCGTACAATGGAATATTGATTAACTTTAAAACAGAAGGAAATACTATCACATGCTACATAACATGGTTGAACCTAGGGGACATTATGCTAAGTGAAATAACACCAGTCACAAAAGATAACCATATGATTCTTCTTCTTCTTCTTCATTTTTAAGTTGTGACAGTTTTTATTCTTTTTTTTTTCTTTTTTTAATTAACATATAATGTGTTGTTTGCTTCAGGGTACAGGTCTGTGTAATCATCAGTCTTACATAATTCATAGCACTGATCAGAGCACATACCCTCCCCAATGGCCATCACCCCGCCACCCAATCCCCCCCCACCCACCTCCCCTCCAGCAACCCTCAGTTTGTTTCCTGACATTAAGAGTCTCTTATGGTTTGTCTCCCTCTCTGGTTTCATCTTGTTTCATTTTTCCCTCCTTCCCTTGTAATGCTCTGTCTTGTTCTATAAGGTACTTAGAGTCATTACAGTCACAGAAGGACAAAAAGCAGTATGGTGTCTGTCAGGAGCTGGGAGGAAGAGGGGAATGGGGAATTTGTTGTTTAATCAGGACAGAATATCAGTTTTTGCAGGATGAAAACAGTCTGGAGATTGTTGCCCACAATGTGAATGTGCTTAATGCTATTGAACATTAGAAAAAGGGTTAATGTGGCACATTTTATATGTGAACGAACAGGCCTGTTAAAAATATTTTAAAAAACCCGCCTGGACTAATACAAATATAAGGCTGGAGTTGGTTACAAATAACATTTACATCGTCACACTTAAAGGCTGGTGTAGGAGCCTGCCTCTAGCTTTATTCAAGTGAGCCCAAGAATGGAGAGAGATACAGACACACACACACACACACGGACACAGGTGTGTATGCTATGCCTGAACTTGTGCGTGTGCGTGTGCGCATGTGTGTGTTAGAGGCAGGTCTGAAGCCAACCCTTTGTGCAGGATGTAGAAGGAATGAGTCCAGAACACCTCCTGATTGATGGGGGGTGCCCCGCCCACCAGGTGTGGAGAAGTCACATATGACAGGATAATTATGTAACTGCAGAATGTGTGCAATCTGGCTTTTTCTGGGGAGGAAAATTGGGGAACAGATCCACTGCTGTTCCCGATTCCCTGGGATCTCCTGGGGGCACCTTGTCCTGAGGCTTTGCCGCTTCCCAGCCTCATAGCTAGAGCTGCCACTCTTGTTTACCACGAGCTGGAGGAAATGCGGAGAAGCTGCGTGGGATTCTTTCTCTGGGGACTGCCCCACTCGCTCTCCCAGCTGACTCCCTCGCCCTCCTCCAGATGGGATGACAGCCGGCCAGAGTCACAGGCTTAGAGAATATTTGTCCCTCCAAGGGGACTTTGTCCATGATGAGTGATCTGTGGCCGTCAGGTGCACACATTTGCCTAGCTTCACAAGACAGTGCAGAGAGCCTGTTCTAGGGCAGAATATTGGGAAGCTTCCCCCACTCTACCTCTTCTCAAATATGCCTAGCTATTACCATTTCAGAGGGTAAAAAAGTAGCACAGACTTTCTCATTGGTGTTCTTCTATTCAGTGAAGTAAACATGAAATCGTTAGAATACACTTTTTTTTTCCAAGGAGAATTTAATAGCGCATTTTCATTTGAGTGAAAAAAAAAAAAGGACGGCCACGAATAATTTACTAGTATAGCCAGAATTTGTAACATGCAAGACGGACGGAACGGAAGGCAGCAGGGCTTTGAAAAGACCCCAGTCTCATCTTTCATTTGAAAGTTTAAAGGCCCCTAGGGAGGTTAAAACAATTTTGCCCCAGGTCACACAGCAAATCAGGCCCCAGAACCCTGCCTTTCCTTTTGTACAGTCTGCCTGCTTCCACTAGAGGACTCTGGTCATAAATGGGAGGCTCCGAGAAGATCTGGGATGATGCCATGAGGGCTACCCTTTACATCCCAGGCCACATGTCGGTAAGTGCTACATTATTCATTTTTTTCTGGGGTTGAGACATTTTTCTGGATGCCCTTTGCGGGGTTCCTTTTTATAGCAGCAGAGAGCTCATGGAGGAGCCATATCTGGCACATGCCTCCCCTTATATCAATCCCAAGAGAAAGCTCAGGCTCTAATATTTAAGCTTCTAAAGACATTAACAGGGAGGCTCTGCACAAGGTCTCAGTGTCGTGTTCTGTGTCTGCGAATACAACGGGACTGCCAGAACATGGGGAGCGTTACGTCCCCAGGCTGGTGACCCGGACATGGCAGTGACTGTCAGATCAAGCCCCCCACCCCACCCCCGCCAAGCTGAAGTCACTGCCCACGGCCACTCCTTGCTCCCACCAACCTGCCTTGCCCTGTGATCAGGGTTTGGGATTTGTAGGTGGACAGAGGATTTCTGAACCACTCCTAGCTGTGGAGGGACAATTCAGGCTCTGTGGTCACTGAAACGCTGGTCAACTTAAGACAATGTGGCAGGGTGTGAAGAATGGGATGAGGCTTGCTCTGCCAAGGGAACAAACACATTCCTCAAAAGGTTTGCTAACTGTTGGTCCAAAGAAATAGCATCCTACTGAGTCTCTTTTCCTAAGGATTTCTCCTTCAAAGTTAAGAAACAGTTTTACGAATAAAGATGGGAAGAAGAGCAGAAGGCAGGATTCTCAGGGGACCCTGTGCTCCCTGGCAGTGTAGAGAACTTGCAGGGTGGGACATGCAACTTGACCTTCCTCAGCACTGTAAACTCGAAACTTTGTGTAAGAATGTCCAATCCACAGTGTAGTTACTTGCATTCAACAGGTGCCTACTCAACTTCACTGAAGGAATTGATATGTGATGGTAACACTTGTCAAGTTACTTGTAACAAGTCTAGTTACTTGTCATTTCATCACCCAACTAAATAAATATAGGCTAAATAATTTGGCCTTTATCTTCAATTGGGGGTTCCTCCAGAAGCTGACCATTAGATAAGGAGTTGATTTGGGGAGTGGTGACAGGAAAGCGCAGGAAAACAGCAGGGAAGTGAAGATAGGGTGGGGGGAAAGGGTTTAGTCCCCAGCTTGTGACCTCAGTGGGCAACCCCACCGAGGATACTCTGAGAGGTGATGTTGAGTCACCTCTGAATTGTTCCACAAGGACACAGATAAGGTGGTGTAATTTATCTACAAACCCTGTACAACACTAGGAAGTTTCCTCCTGGGTCACTGAGTCCCAGGCATTTTCAGCTTGTTCTGTGCTCAAGCTGAGCACAGAGCCATGACCAGAGACACCATGAGGGAGAAAGATGAAGAAGTCAATAGTTAATTAGTTGACCCACAATGACCCAACACTGCAGTAGGCACTACAGAAATAAAAAAGAACTAGAGAATCTTAGAGTCACTGACTTATTGGCTGCCTGCTCCCCTCTCCCTCTTTCCTACCAGGATCCCAACTCCACTGGGCTGGAGTTCTCCTCATGGCCAGTCATTCAGTGCCAACAATAGTGGTTCCATTCTGTTACAAATACTGGCTCAAGAACAAGCCTGAGATCCGAGGAAGAAAAATTTAAGGGGGCATAAAAGTCTTCTTGCTGATACAAGGCACACAGAACAAGTGTTGGGGGGGTAAGAAGAGAAGGAGGTTCTGACCGCAAAGCTATCACCTGGGTTCTTCCTAGGAACGCACATTCCTCAGCCACATCGACGGCAGGAACATGAACCAAACCAGAAGGTCCACTCTACAGAGAGTGTTCTTCAGCCAGAGTTCACCATCCCCCACTCACATCATGGGTCTCGGGGCATCTGTGTGGGACTCTGCACTTATACCAATTAAATTTGATCTCCTCCATCTGCGGGCTGTGGAGACAGCCTGACATCCTGTCCTTCGTTACACGTTGTGGTTACCACTGCAACCCTCGGGTCTCTTGCAAATGTGATAATTACACCTTTTATGTCCTTTGCTGAAATTTTTTATGGCTTGACGTTTCTAATTCCACTGTCATTTGGGAAAATGTTGAACTTGCTTGACAGTCAAGTGCAGACATGCCATGATAGAGGACCCTCCTACACCGACGCTATTATCACATTTTTAATTGTTTTAAAGATTTTATTTATTTGAGAGAGAGAGCAGAGCAAGAGGGAGAGAGAGAGCAGTGAGTGGGAGTGGAGAGAGAGGAGAAGCAGGCTCCCCCCACTGAGCAGGGAGCCTGATGTGTGGGCTCGATCCCAGGACCCTGGGATCATAACCTAGCCAAAGGCAGATGCTTAACTGACTGAACTACTCAGACACCCTAATTACTTTTAAAAAATATTTATTATCATTATTTATTTATTTGAGAGAGAAAGAGAGAGAGAGAGCATGAGAACAGGGGGCGGAGAGAGGAAGAATGTCAAACAGACTCCCTGCTGAGTGTGTCATGACCCTGAGATCATGATCTGAGCCAAAATCAGGGGTCAGATGTTTAATCAACAGAGCCCCCCGTTAATCATATTTTGAAGCAGTTTGTCCACCAGCTACTAACATACCAACTGTATTCATGCCCTGTTATCTGTCTGCCTCCAATGAAAACAATGACAGATTCTATAAGTCTCATATTGGAATCAGACCCTGTCCCCCCATATCTACCTCATAGTCCTGAATTACCTGGAAATCCTATTACAAAACAGGAAATAAGTGACCAGTGCAAAAGATGCCCTCCATGAACCTTTAATCCTTCATGAATCAGAGGGTCACAGGCTGGGGACCCCACAACATTGACGCATCTTCTGTTCACTGACCCGGTAACAGTCGACTCCCTAGATGGTTGGAAAGTGCACAAGGTGGCTGCCAAACCTGTCCCCACCCTGTGGGTCCATAAATATTCAATTACATCAGAGTTGTCTCTAAATCACGGGCCTTGAGTACACTTGGTAATCTCCAGCATCTCTGCCTTTTGAACTAGGAGATGGTAACATTACCAAGGTGATCATATTTCTGAAGGAGTAATTCATAAACATTTGGGAGACAGTGGTAATATTATTTGGTTATTTGGAGACAGCAGTAAAAGGGAAAAGGGGTCCTGTCCATGGTGGTGGTGATCCTTCTTCCAAATGCTTTGCGGTAAGTAAAGCCTTCAGGTGTATTTTTTTTTTTTTTATAAACATATAATGTATTTTTATCCCCAGGGGTACAGGTCTGTGAATCGCCAGGTTTACACACTTCCAGCACTCACCATAAACACATACCCTCCCCAATGTCCATAACCCACACCCCCCCTCTCCCAACCCCCCTCCCCCCAGCAACCCTCAGTTTTGTTTTGTGAGATTTTAAGAGTCACTTATGTTTGTCTCCCCTCCCAATCCATCCTCGTTTCATTTATCTTCTACACCTCTAGCCCCCCATGTTGGCATCCCACTTCCTCATATCAGGGAGATCATATGATAGTTGTCTTTCTCTGATTGACTTATTTCGTTAAGCATGATACCCTCTAGTTCTATCCACGTCATCACAAATGGCAAGATTCCATTTCTTTTGATGGCTGCATAGTATTCCATTACAAATCAAAACCACAATGAGATATCACCTCACACCAGTCAGAATGGCTGAAATTAACAAGTCAGGAAATGACAGATGCTGGCGAGGATGCGGAGAAAGGGGAACCCTCCTACACTGTTGGTGGGAATGCAAGCTGGTGCAACCACTCTGGAAAACAGCCTGGAGGTTCCTCAAAATTTTGAAAAGAGAACTACCCTATGACCCAGCAATTGCACTACTGGGTATTTACCCTAAAGATACAAACGTAGTGATCCGAAGGGGCACGTGCACCCGAATGTTTATAGCAGCAGTGTCCACAATAGCCAAACTATGGAAAGAACGTGGATGTCCATCAACAGATGAATGGATAAAGAAGATGTGGTATATATACACAATGGAATACTTCAGGTGTATTTTTAGTCTTGTTTAAGGCAGATGGGGCAGCCTAGGAACACTCTCAGCCCCTCAAATCCCTCTCCTGAGTAGGTTTTTGATGCCCCCATTGGACAGGGACAAAACAGGGCCTGCACGTGAGCTGGGGAGAAGGAGCAGCTCAGAGGGGAGTGAGAGCATGCAGGGGTCCTGCATAAAAGAAACATGGGGCTGAGGCACGTGGAGAGCATCTAAAGCGAATGTTGCAAAATTGCTTCAATCAGAACCTGAAAGCTCACCACCTGTCTCTAGCCTTCTCTCTGTCACCATAACCCACTGCCACCCACCACTCCTTATGCCTCCTGGGACATTAAGCAGTTTTCATTTGAGACCAGAAGCCAAGGACCTCCCAAACTTGGTCAGGCTCCCAAAGGACTCTGGTGGTGGACAGCATGTTCCTTGCATGCATCAGCTCATTCTCTCTCCAAAGAGCTGGATCAGAGTGTGTGACACAAGGGATCTAGCCATAGCCCATCAATGATGTCTGGGATGGGTAGAGCCTAAGGCTCCCGGTGGGTCCTCTCCCTGCGGGTCAGCTGCTGTCCTCTGCTTACTTCCCAGCCCCACCGAGTACCTCAATTTTTCCAGTTAAGCATCCGGAGTACCTCACCTCTCTCAACACTCTCCCTGCCTAATGATATGTCACCCCAACACCTCACCTCCCCCAAGACAGACAGACAGGCAGACAGACACACACACACACACACAGCCCTCAGATCCTACATCAGCCCCATGCTTTCCATTTTTTTTTTAAACTTTGCCATTGACAACAGTAAATACAATTAAGACAGAAATACTGCTGGGAGCCTCATGCCTGATGGCCAGATAGTAGGTTCTGATGTGAATCTTTGATAAACCATAACCCCCCCTTGGAAAATTCTAACCCCGTTCTTTAAAAAGTACACCATCTCTTCCCCTTGGCGTCTCAACTGTTGGTCTGTGGCTGAAATAAACTATTGCACTTGTGGGATAAGCCCCGAGCGTCTTATCTCTCACACGCAATGCTTCCCCAGAGCGGAGCTGGGCTTCTTTGAATTATGTTCTTGTGCTGTGATGAGATGTGGTCTGTGCTCCTGAAAATAGCCACACAGAGAATCCTGTTTTATGCATGTGCACAGACTGAGGATGTCAGGAAAAGCAAATAAGGATGGGGAGGGCTGCTCTTGGTAAATCTTTACTTTACTGGACCTGAAAGCCCATTCGAGCATTGCTAGGAAGCAAAACAAAAAAACAAAAAAACCCCACAAAAACACAAACACAAAAACAAAAACAAAACCCCATGAGCCAAAATCTGATTTTCTTCCAGTTGCATGACAAAGAGCATGTAGACCACTCTTAAAGCAGGTGTGCAGGGAAGAGGAAAACAGCTACAGAAAGGGATGGAGTCACTAACAAACCAGTTAAAAGTTATTTATCAACAGCTGAAAATGCAACCTCCCCAATGACCTTGAGAATCTCCCAGTCCTACACGCATTTGCAGCAATCATTCAAAATGTCTCATGCACAGGGAGCTACTAGCCAACCTTTCATTTGCTCTTGCAGAAACAGGATTAGCGCAAGTGACAAAATTCTCTAGTTTGCACAAGTGACCTCTCCACTGGGCCACACAGCTGAGTTGTCAGTAGCAATGAAGGAGAAAAAGAGCTGTCTCTACTCAGAGGACTACAGAGGCTCAATACAACTGATGAATAGATCAAGAAGACACCCATTAACAAGATGACCTGCTGGAGGCCAGGCTGTTTCAGGAAGCCCGCCTGAGACATAAGACATTGAGTGAGGCTGAGGCAGCCATGCACAGTTGTTTCTGGGTAGGATGTGCGATGCACAAAGGCCCCTGGCCAAAGAAGCCACTGGCTGCCCTTGCCAAGCCAAAATGGAGAAGAGAGTATTTTTAAAAGATATATTTTCTTATTCTTTTAATGTTTTTGTAAATGTCACTGAAATAGCACATACATTTAGGAAAGTATGTAAATCATAAGTTGCAGGTTTGATGAATTTTCACAAAGTGAACACATCCAGGTAATCAGCACCAGGGTCAAGAAACAGAACACTAGCCTGAACCCCAGAAGTCACCTCTAAAAGGAATCTTGAAAAAAATATGAACCAAGGTGCCATTTGCTTGCTAGGCCAGTGACAAGGCTGTGACTAGCACAAGGGGCACCTTTCTCCAGTCTGCACAAAAGTGTTCTATGAGCTAGTGGTGTCCCACGATAGGTGGAACTTACCCTATAGTGAGGAGGAGGGTGGGCACGTGCAGAGATGACAACCTTCTGATACAGGTCGTGACAAATGACAATGCACAGAAGGAGGGCTTCCTTCCTCTGTGCACACTCCTCTTTACCTCCCTTCCACCTTCTCCTCCTCCCCACAGCAAGATTTCTCATTGCTCATTACAGGGCCAGGGAGATGGCACCAGAATGGGGAGCGTATTGGCAGTGAGGGTGGAAAGAAGACTGAACAAGCATTGGGGATGCAAACTTGTCTGTCACTGAGAGCTGCCTTGAATTTGGATGTTGTGTGTTGGCCACACTGTCTGAACGTTAGAGGTGAGGCCAGTTTACTGCTCGGTGGAAGGGATCCCCATCATGTCATCTGAAGCTTCATCATCTAAACTCTCGTGAGTCAGAGGAAAGGCATGTGTTATGATCTCATTAGCCTGCAGAGACATGACTCCTTTGAACCACAACCTTGGTTCTTTTCAAACTGACCCACACCTCTGCCTCCTCTCCCCAGACTATTTAGGCCTTGAGGACTGGACTCCTGAGCTCTGTTCTTTTGGAAAAAGTGAGGATGCTCAAGAAATAATATATGAATGAATGAATGAATGAATGAATGAATGAATGAATGAATGAAAATGAAGGTTATAAAAAGAAAGTATTTTGGGGCACTGGGTGGCTCAGTTGGTTAAGCATCCAACTCTTGATTTTGGGTCAGGTCAGGGTTGTGAGACCAAGCCCTGTGTCGGGCTCGATGCTGGGTGTGGAGCTGCTTGGGATTCACTCCCTCGTCCTCGGCTCCTTCCTCCCCCAGTGACTCCCCCTCCAGGCCCCACATGCTCTCTCTCTCTAAAAATTAAAATAATAACTATAATAAAAAGAAAGGCATTTCATTTCCCCTTATTTTCTAGTTAATGTTTCTTTCCAGTAAAATTTCAACACAGAGAGCACCTGTAACACCGTCTGCCTGCCTGACAATGCTTCCAGGGCCAGAGTTTGGACCTCTTGCCATAGAACAGTGGTAGGAAGGCGGGACTCCCAAGAGAGCCTACGGTAGAAATACATTCCTCCCCTTTCCCTCGATGGGGCAGGCCAGGAAGAGGTTCTCATTCATCTCATCTGCCAGGCACTCTGGAATTGGTAGAACGTGCAAGCTCAAGGACAGGAAGACAATCCATGGTGTGGGAACACTGGCAGAATTGAGGGCACAAGTCCCAGGCCTGGGCATCTGGCTGGGTGGGGCACGCCGGCTGGGAGAACCTGAGACCTTCCATTTTCCTGAGGAAGGCCAAGGCTTTTCCCAGTTGCTGATTCAAGGCCCCAGCCTAGGCCACCCTCTGGGTGAGCTTCCTGAAAAGGCAGCTGCTGAGCCCCTCCTGGCCCTTCCCGGGGCAGGGAGGCCAGCAGACCCTGAGCTCTCTATTTCAGCTGTGACTGGGGGCTCAACCCAGGTCTCCAGGCAGAGTACCACCGCCAGCGCCAGCAACAGCCATCAGTCTTCTGCTCTGGACTCTCCCAAAGCCTAGCAAGGCTGTTCAGGCCCTGGAAGTGCAGAGAAGGGGGTCTCAGCTATGGGGGGTAGGGACTGGAGGAGAACTCTCCCTGCAGCCATCTCTGCAGGGGACAGCTTCACAGGGTGTCTACCCAACCTGGAGAACCATGGAGCCCCTTTCCTCCTGCACAGCACACTCAACACTGCTCCCTTGATAGGGGCCCCCTCCTTCTTGCCCCACTTGTCTCTCCCTTCACTTCAAGTTCTTGCCACCGATCCCCTCCTAAACCACATGAGTCCTTATCTCAGGCTCTGCCTTCAGGGGATCCTGGGTAATATGGACAGAGTCCCTGCCATATTCAACCCAGGACTGTCCACATAGGGGGGCCAAAGGACGTCCACTCTGTTGTGACTCCCTCCCAGGAAGTGAGACTTTTACTCCACTATGGAAGTGTTGAATCACTACACCGTACACCTGACACTAATGTAACACTGTATGTTAATGACATTGGAATTAAAATTAAAAAAATAAATCAAAATGAAATACTTAAACCTTAAAAAAAAAAGAAAAGATCAGAAGAGCAGAAATGCCCTCCAGCCTTTCACTCTTGCTCGAATACTAACAAGTTATGGAGAATTTGTGAGGAGGCAGGACTGTGCTGAGTGGCTCTGCGTGGTTTACCTGACCGAATCCTTGACAACTGCCTATGTGACTGGCATGATTGTCACTTTGGGGTGACATGCTGCTAGATGGTGAGGCCTAGATTGGACCTAAAGGTGGTCTGAGTCCAACCTCATACCCCTTACCATGATGGTGGGGGCGTCACCCAATTACCCATTGGCACAAACGCAACCTTGACCCAGGGAACCATTAAAGGCTGTTTCTGGGGAGAAAGGGCAGATCATGACCTGTCTGATGCTGTGAGTTCACAGAAGCTCGGAGAAGTTGTGTGACATCCTGCAGGGGAAACACGGCCCTAGGGAAGATCCCAGGCTTGCATCCAGGATCTGCCATGTATTTTCTCTGAAACCTAAGATTCTATTTTTATGTTAGAAAATGTAGAGACTATGGACTCTGAGAAACAAACTGAGGGTTTTGGAGGGGAGGGGAAGGAGGGTTGGGTGAGCCTGGTGGTGGGTATTGTGGAGGGCACGTATTGCATGGAGCACTGGGTGTGGTGCATAAACAATGAATCTTGGAACACTGAAAAAAATAAAATAAAATTACCAAAAATAATGCAGATATAAAAACTATTTAAAAGAGATTGTGCAAAGTAACCAAGTGTTATTTGCACATAAGCATCCAATATGTGGCCACTATCAGCACAGACTCTGTTATTAGTAATGAGAAAATAATCTCAAAACACTGAGTCTGACACTGTGTCTAGCCATGAGCTGAGGATCTGGAGACTAGGTCCTGCCATCCTGGCCTGTGCAGGACTAGTGGTGACTTCAGACCCTGCATTTGGGGAAGAGGAGGTGACCTCCCTCTGGACTCAGTGGACCTTCCCAAGGACTCAGAACCAGCAAGGGCAGGAGGAGCTAAATGCACTGGTTAGTGCTGGGAGGAGGGGGCTCATTTTGTGCATGGAAGTATGAAATCCTGGGGTTGGCAGGAACCCAAGAAATCACTTGTCCCTACCATCCAAACCAACATTCATTCATTCATTCATTCATTCAAAAGCCTTTATTAAGTCCCCATTCTGTGCTAACCACAGGAGATGTGAAGGTACATTGAATCTACTGCAGAAATTAAGTAACTAATGTGTCCCAAGGGCAACAACAAGGCTCTTTTAAGGGCATGGTGGGGGTGTAAAGGAAAAGTGGACCATCCACCACTGGGGTGTCCTAGAGCAGCATTATTGAGAAATGGCCATGACCTCCAAGGGGTGTTTGAATTCCTTCAAAACACCACTAGCAAAGCATGCCCAGCTTTGGCCCAAATACTCCCACTGATAGTGAACCTGCCATCTTTCTGTCTCTGTATTAAAAATAAAAAAAGCAAAACGTGTTCTTTCTTATACAGAACAGAACTTAGCCTCCCTGAACTGCACCGGTTCAGGCCCTGGACCTACTGCTCAGGGCTCTTAAAAAACAGTCCCCTGAGACTCTCATTCCTTCAAGCAGATGGTGTGCCACCAAAATGCCCTTCCTCCAGACCAAACAGCATAGGCATCCAGCCTCCCCTGCAGAACAGGACTTTCAAGGATCTCCTTGAGACCTGTATTCTTTTTTTTTTTTTAAGATATTTTTTATTTATTTGACAGAGAGAGAGGTCACAAGTAGGCAGAGAGGCAGGCAAAGATAAAGTGGAAGCAGGCTCTCTGCTGAGCAGAGAGCCCGATGCGGGGCTCGATCCCAGGACCCTGGATCATGACCTGAGCCAAAGAAGGCAGAGGCTTTAACCCACTGAGCCACCCAGGTGCCCTGAGCCCTATATTCTTGATCTGTAAAGTGAGGATGATGGGACTGTCAACTCCGAGGGTGGCTATGAAAATGAGAGAATGCATGCAAATGCCCAGTACATTACCTGCCCCAAAGACTTGACAGAGTACTTGACACACATTAACTACTCAGTATATGCGAACCAAGGAAACTAAGAGCCACCTATAAATGTGATGCTCGTAAGTCACATCTTCTCCAACTCATACTTCTGTAGAAAGCCTTTCCCCAAACAAGAGCTTGACTTCAGATATTAATCTCCACCAAATTTCATCTTTTAAGATATGCCCCCTCATTAAAGGCTCTCAGACCTTCTTGAATCCTGCTTCTGCTCTCACATGATTGAAGCAGACTGGGCTATAATTGCAGCAAAACCCAGGCCCACTCACTTCACCTTCAATGTGTGCCCACATAGCTAAGTTTTGGCCAATAACACATGGGAAAAAGTGATAGACACCACTTCTAAGTCTAGCCCTTTCAAATCTCTCTTGTGGTCCTCCACCATTTCTCCTTCCCCATCTGCCAGCTGGAGGGGAATATCTGAGGTCCTAACAGTTGGTGAGTTGAAGACAGAGATCCCTAGTTCCCTGAGTCATTGTATGGAAGGGTGCCTGTTGGATACTGCATCAGACCTTGCAAGAGTAAGGAAGGACCTTCCATGGTGCTCAGGCCCTGAAATTTGAGGTCTTGCCTATTACAGAAGCTACAACTACCTTAAATAATTCAACAAGGCCATTTTTGCCCACCCTTCTAGCTTTATGGGATCCATAGATGGATATGCATGCTTTCAGTGCCCTTATCCAAGCCACAGGGAAGATGTTGAACAACGGAGCCTTATAGTGAACCACCAGGCTTCGCCTGGGGGGATCCCACTTAATGACACAAGGGGACATGAACTAGTGGCAGACACTGGTGGCAGACACTGAGCACCACGAATGCATACAAAGCATTGGACGTGGGCTCCAGACATGTAGTCATCTGTTTGTCATGCACTATTAGAGCTGAGCAGGATGGACTAAAATCAGTAAATCCAGAGAGTTCCATGGACTTGTTCGAAGTCTGACAGCTGGTTAGGGGCTAAACTGAAGTCTTTTTGTTTTTTAGCCCAGGAGATTACCCCACAGGCAGACATTGTGGTAGAATGAGTCAAGGTCACATAAAGGGTAGCCTCCCTTCCATCACTTGCTGCTCAAAGCCCCACCCAAGTCACCTGAATGCAGAGAATAAGGGTAACTCCACCGCAGAACACTTGTCTCCAACAGAACACCCGAAGACATGTCCCCTGGCAACAGCGTCAGTCAGCAACCAAACCCAAATCCAAGACCCGCCTAAAGGCAAAGTGTGAACTGAGAACTAACATCTTATTCCCTATTGCTAGGAAATGAGAACTTGGTAATTATATCACCCCTAACGAGAGACCTGCACTTCCAGACTTTTACATGTTTTTTTAATCTGTAAATATTAGCTTTCCCATTGAAGCAACTTACTTTCAAGCTCCTGTGCTTTTCAGTTTTAATTAAAAGGCTCCGAGCATTCACTGTATGTTGCCCTCTAAAAGTTGGCTCAAAAGCTTCCTTTGACACCGTAGCTTTTCCCTTTCTGAATGTTCTTAAGGGTTAGTGGCGCTACACTCTCTGAGAGGCAGCTTGGGGTCCTGACAGGTGGGTCAGAGGTCTGACGCCGGCATCGGCCAGTGCTGAGCACTGAAGCCTGGCCAGTCTCATTTCCCAGATCTGGACAACAGGGAAAAGATAACACCCCTGTCCTCGCAGCGTTCTTAAAGGATGGAACAAGATCCTAGGAACTTGCACACAGCACATGCTTTTTCTTTTTCTTTTTTCTTTTTACATAATTATTAAATAAGCTAAGCGTTAGCAAAGAGATGTTTAATGAGAGGTTTTAACAGGTGCTGTCAGTGGGTGAACCACATCCCCTCCCTTAACCAGAGTATACCTGCGTGACTTCTGTCTGCCAGCACCTGCACCTTTGTGCCCAAGGGCCCTTTTTGGCTGTCAGAGCCAACTTTGTCCATGGTCAGAAATTCTAGGAGCTCAGTGGACCCCAGAGGTCCTCTCAGTCACTGTTTGATGGGAGCTATGGTGAACATCTCACTTCTTCATGTATCATGTGTGCTCTGTGCTGCCTCCCATATCCCCAGAGGGCCAGGGCTCCATTTGCCAGTTACAACTGTCCTGATGATGTGTCCTCTCCTGGTGCTCTTTCCTTCCTTGTCTAACTTGCAGCTCCACGAGCTGCATGCCAAGCAAATGACTTGTCCTTAAATCCTTGACCCTGGGCCTGCTTCTAGAAGAACCCAGACTAAGACAGATGCATTGTGTATGAATACACATCTCTGCATTCCAGACTAGAGAACTCTGAATCCTGTTTCTTTTATCTTCTGTACTGACTGCTCTTCTTTCTAGCAACATGGGGTTCACAGTGTTGAAGTAAGACAAATTGAGGTTGTCACTGAACCCACCACCTTCATGATAGTAGTTGTTTCTGGGAATGGTGGGCCGGGAGTGATTAGGACTGGTGACAAGGACAGTACTTCCATATCACATGTAGTATTGTGCTGGCTTTTACTAAAAAGAAATAAGATGGAAGGTTACTGACAAAGTCAGTTCTTGTTGGTGATAACACAGAATACATCAAATTACCTTGGTGCTTTTCTATATTTTACATGGGTTTTAAGTAAAATTAAAATGAATAAAAAATGTCAAAATTTGTGGGATGCAGCAAAAACAGTACTTAGGGGGAATTTTATAACATTGTGTGCATGTATTAGAAAAGAAGAAAGATTCTAAGTCAATCATCTTAGCTTTCACTTTAGGAAACCAGAAAAAGGAAAATGGATTAAATCCAAAGTAAGCAGAAGGAAAGAAATAATAAAATTAGAGCAAAAATAAATGGCAGAAAAAGAAAACTGGAAAACAGTAGAGAAAACAACAAAACCAAAGCTGGTTCTTTGAAATGATCATTAAAATTGATGAATATCTAGCCACGTTATAAGAAAAAAAAGAGAGAAGCCACAAATCACTAATATCAGAAAGAGGGGCCATCACCACTGATCTCAGGGACATAAAAGGATAATGAAAGGATATCATGAATAACCTTTGCCCACAAATTGATAAGTCATAAAATGGATCAATGTCTTGAATCATAAAATCTACCAAAACTCCCATAAGGAGAAACAGATAATATGAATAGGACTGTATCTATTAAAGAAATTGAATTAATAATTAATAACCTTCTAAAAGACAAGGCTCCAGGCCCAGACTGGTTCACCAGTATATTATATTAATATTTTAGGAAGAAATTATACCAATTCTCCATAATCTCTTCCAAAAAATGTAAGTACACAGAATACTCCCTAGCTCATTCTATAAGGCCAGTATTACCGTACTACTAAACCAAAGAATTGTAAGAAATTTGTAAGAAAACTACAAAATATCTCTCATGAACACAGATTTTAAAATTCTGAATAAAATATTAGCAAATCCAATCTAAAAATGTATAAAAAATATACATCATGGCCAGCTAAGATTTATTACAGGTACAGAGGATGGTTCAACATTTAAAAATCAATTACTGTAATCCATCACATCAACAGGCCAAAGAAGAAAAATCATATGATCATATTAATAAATGCAAAAAAAAAAAGCACCTGACAAAAGCTAACATCCATTCATGGTGAAAACAAAACAAAACAAAATAAAACCTCTTATCAAATTAGGAATAGGGGAAAACCCCCTCAACCTGGTAAAGAACAACTACAAAAATTCTACAGCTAACATCATACTTAATGGTGAGAAAATAGGTACTTTATTAACCCCCAGTATTCCTGGCCTTTCCTGAGAATGGACTGAATCTGCTCTGTAGCCAGAGAAAGCCCTTCCACAAAGAAAAGTGGACGGCAAGGGAATAAAGATAGAGCACCCATAACCCCATATCACATGGAGGATTTAAAGGTAAAAGTAATGATGAGAAATTTGGTGCTTTTCCCCCTAAGAGCAGGAACAAGGCAAGGATGTCCCTGCTCAACATTCTTATTTTACATCATACTGGAAGTCCAAGTCAATTCAATATGACAAATAATAATAATAATAATAATAATAATAATAATAATAAAAGGCACACAGATTTGGGAAGGAAGAAATACATTGTCTTTATTCAGAGGTTAAATGCAAGAAATCACAAAGAACCAAAACAAAAACAAAACTCCAGGTATTAATAAGTGATTACAGCAAGACTGCAGGACACAAAGTTCATATACAAAATTATACTGTTCTCCTATATACAAGTAATAAACAATTGGAAGTTGAAATTACAAACAGAGTTTCATTTACGACAGTACCCAAAACAGATAACTACATAGGTATAAATCTAATAAAACATGTGCAGGATCTATATGGAGAAAACTAGAAAATTCTGATGAAGGAAATCAGAGAACTAAATAAATGTAGAGATAGTCCTTGTTCATGGATAGGAAGATTCAATATTATTAAGATGTCAGTTCTCAATTTGATCTATAAACTCAATGCAATCCCAATCAAAATCCCAGCAAATAATTTCACAAATATGAACAAACTGATTACAAAGCTTATATAGAGAGACAAAAGACCCAAAATAGTCAACATAATACTGGAGAAGAACAAAGACAGAATATTGATACGACTTGATGGCAACACTTAATATAAAGCAATACTGATCAAGAAAGTGTGCTATTGGTGCAAAAGCAGAAAGTTAATGGATTAATGACTAATGAAACACAGTCAAGAATTCAGAAATAGTCTCATGCAAATACAGTCAACCAATCTCTGAGGAGGAAACAAAGACAAATTTAATGGCAAAGAGCAGCCTTTTTAACCTAAAGTGCTGGAACTAGACATCTATATGCAAAAAAAAAAAAGAAATATATATATATATATAGACATTGACATTACACCTTTCACAAAAAAAAAAAAAAAAAAAAAAACTCAAAATGAATCACAGACCTAAACATAAAATTCAAAGCTATAAAACTTTTAGAAGATAATGTAAGGAAATATCTAGGTGACCTTAGTTTGAGGGATGACTTTTTATATCCAACACCAAAGGTATGATCCATGAAAAAAATAATCGATATGTTGGATTTCCTTAAAATTAAAAACTTCTGCTTAGTAAAAGATACTGTCAAGTGAATGAGAAGACAAGCCACAGACTGGGAGAAAATATGTGCAAAAGACTATCTGACAAAAGACTATTAGACAAAATATACAAAGAGCTCTTAAAACTCAACAATAAGAAAATGAACAACCCAATTAAAAGATGGGCAAGTTCCATCAGAAAGGATGAATACCCAACTTTTGTAGCAACATGGACGGGACTGGAAGAGATTATGCTGAGTGAAATAAGTCAAGCAGAGAGAGTCAATTATCACATGGTTTCACTTATTTGTGGAGCATAACAAATAGCATGGAGGACAAGGGGAGATGGAGAGGAGAAGGGAGTTGAGGGAAATTGGAAGGGGAGGTGAACAATGAGAGACTATGGACTCTGAAAAACAACCTGAGGGTTTTGAAGGGGCGGGGGGTGGGAGGTTGGGGGAACCAGGTGGTGGGTATTGGAGAGGGCACGGATTGCAAGGAGCACTGGGTGTGGTGCAAAAACAATGAATACTGTTACGCTGAAAAGAAATTTAAAAATTAAAAAAAAAAAAAAAAGATGGGCAAGAGTCCTGGATAGATACCTAACAAAAGAAAGTACACAAATGGCATATAAACATATGAAAAGGTGCTTAATATCATATGTCTTTAAGGAATTGAAACAACATAGTACTAGAAGTCTTAGCAACAGCAATCACACAACAAAAAGAAATAAAAGGTATTCAAATTGGCAAAGAAGAAGTCAAATTCTCTCTCTTTGCAGATGACATGATACTTTATATGGAAAACCCAAAGACTCCACCTCCAAACTACCAGAACTCATACAACAACTCAGTAATGCGGCAGGATACAAAATCCATGTACAGAAATCAGTTGCTTTCTTATACACTAACAATGAAAATAGAGAAAGGGAAATTAGAGAATCAATTCCATTTATTATACCACCAAGAACCATAAGATACAGGAATAAAACGAACCAAAGAGGTAAAGGATCTGTACTTGAGGAACTACAGAACACTCATGAAAGAAACTGAAGACACAAAAAGATGGAAGACCATTCCATGCTCTTGAATCAGACGAATAAACATTGTTAAAATGTCTATAATGCCTAAAACAATCTATACTTTCAATGCCATCCCCATCAAAATTCCACTGGTATTTTTCAAAGAGCTGGAACAAACAATCCTAAAATTTGTATGGAACCAGAAGAGACCCTGAATTGCCAAGGAAATGTTGAAAAAGAAAAACAAAACTGGGGGCATCAGGTTGCCTGATTTCAAGCTTTACTACAAAGCTGTGATCACCAAGGCAGCATGATACTGGCCCAAAAACAAACACATATACCAGTGGAACAGAGTAGAGAGCCCAGATATGGACCCTCAACTCTATGGCCAAATAATTTTTGACAAAGCAGGAAAAAATATACAGTGGAAAAAAGACAGTCTCTTCAATAAATGGTGCTGGGAAAAGTGGACAGCTATGTGTAGAAAATGAAACTCGACCATTCTCTTACACCATACACAAAGATAAACTCGAAATGGATAAAGGACCTCAACATGAGGCAGGAATCCATCAAAATCATAGAGGAGAATATAAGCAGTAACCTCTTCAACATTGGCCACAGCAACTTCTTTCAAGATATGTCTCCAAAGGCAAAGGAAACAAAAGTGAAAATGAACTTTTGGGACTTCATCAAGATCAAAAGTTTCTGCACAGCAAAGGAAACAGTCAACAAAACAAAGAGGCAATGACACTACAGATAAAGGGTTGATATCTAAGATCCATAAAGAATTCCTCAAACTCAACACACACAAAACAGATAATCATGTCAAAAAATGGGCAGAAACTGCTGGGTATTTACCCTAAAGATACAAACGTAGTGATCCGAAGAGGCACGTGCACCCGAATGTTTATAGCAGCAATGTCTACAATAGCCAAACTATGGAAAGAACCTAGATGTCCATCTACAGACGAATGGATAAAGAAGATGTGGTATATATACACAATGGAATACTATGCAGCCATCAAAAGAAATGAAATCTTGCCATTTGCGACGACGTGGATGGAACTAGAGGGTATCATGCTTAGCGAAATAAGTCAATCGGAGAAAGACAACTATCATATGATCTCCCTGATATAAGGGAGAGGAGATGCAACATGGGGGGTTGAGGGGGTAGGAGAAGAGTAAATGAAACAAGATGGGATTGGGAGGGAGACAAACCATAAGTGACTCTTAATCTCACAAAACAAACTGAGGGTTGGTGGGGGGAGGGGGTTGGGAGAGGGGGGTGGGGTTATGGATATTGGGGAGGGTATGTGCTATGGTGAGTGCTGTGAAGTGTGTAAACCTGGCGATTCACAGACCTGTACCCCTGGTGATAAAAATATATGTTTATTAAAGCTGTAAAAAAAAAAAAAAAAAAAAAAGAAAGAAAAAAGAAAGGATGAATACCCAAGTTTTGTAGCAACATGGACGGGACTGGAAGAGATTATGCTGAGTGAAATAAGTCAAGCAGAGAGAGTCAATTATCATATGGTTTCACTTATTTGTGGAGCATAACAAATAGCATGGAGGACAAGGGGAGATGGAGAGGAGAAGGGAGTTGAGGGAAATTGGAAGGGGCGGTGAACCATGAGAGACTATGGACTCTGAAAAACGACCTGAGAATTTTGAAGGGGTGGGGGGTGGGAGGTTGGGGGCACCAGGTGGTGGGTATTGTAGAGGGCACGGATTGCATGGAGCACTGGGTGTGGTGCAAAAATAATGAATACTGTTATGCTGAAAAAAAAATAAAATTAAAAAAAAAAAAAAATTAAAAAAAAATGGGCAGAAGACATGAACAGACACTTCTCCAAAGAAGATATACAAATGGCAAATAGACACATGAAAAAATGTTCATCATCATTAGCCATCAGGGAGACTCAAATCAAAACCACATTGAGATACCACCTGACACCAGTTAGAATGGACAAAATTAACAAGACAGTGAAAAGCAAGTGTTGGAGAGGATGTGGAGAAAGGGGAACCCCCTTACACTGTTGGTGGGATTGCAAGTTGGTGCAGCCACTTTGGAAAACAGTGTGGAGATTCCTTAAGAAATTAAAAATAGAGCTTCCTCTGACCGTACAATTGCACTACTGGGTATTTACCCCAAAGATACAGATGTAGTGAAAAGAAGGGCCATCTGTACTCCGATGTTCATAGTAGCAATGGCCTGACTCACCAAACTGTGGAAAGAGCCAAGATGCTCTTCAACAGACAAATGGATAAAGAAGACATGGTCCAGGACACCTGGGTGGCTCAGTGGGTTAAAGCCTCTGCCTTTGTCTCAGGTCATGATCCCAGGTTCTGGGATCGAGCCCCACATTGGGCTCTCTGCTCAGTGGGGAGCCTGCTTCCTCCTCTCTCTCTCTGCCTGTCTCTCTGCCTGCTTGTGATCTCTGTCTGTCAAATAAATAAATAAAATCTTAAAAAAAAATAAAAAATAAAAATAATAATAAAAAAAGAAGACATGGCCCATATACACTATGGAGTATTATGCTTCCATCAGAAAGGATGAATATTCAACTTTTGTATCAACATGGACTGAACAGGAAGAGATTATGCTGAGTGAAATAAGTCAAGATGAGAAAGTCAATTATCATAAGATTTCACTTACCTGTGGAGCATAAGGAATAACATGGAGGACATTGGGAGGTGGGGAGGAGAAGTGAGATGGGGGAAATAGGAGGGGGAGACATGAGAGACTGTGGACTCTGAGAAACAAACCAAGGATTTTGGAGAGGAAGGGAGTGGGGGGGTTGGGTAAGCCTGGTGGTGGGTATTAAGGAGTGAACATATTGCATGCGGAGCACTGGGTAAGTTGCATAAACAATGAATTTTGGAACACACACACACACACAATTAAATTAAATTAAAAAAAAAAAAGAATAGGTTGAGCCTTAAACCTATGGCCAATTTCCTTAGAGTAGAAAAAATTAATTGAATCTGATGGTCCAGCACCATAACATATAATTTCTTAGCTTTTTACTTGCAAATCTGATCTAATGGAATATGTCTTAGATTAAGTTTCTTTACATGATGATTAAATTTAAGAAAGAAATTTTTTTTAAAAAGGAACCAAAAACTAAAGCAACAAAAGGTACCACTATACATATATTAGAATGGCCAAAATCCAAAACACTGATACCCTAAATTATGGTGAGACTCTAGAGCAATGGGAACTCATTCATTGCTGGTGCAAATGTGAAACTGTACAGTTACCTTGGAAAACAGTTTGGCAATTTCTTATGAAACTAAATATACTTTTACCATACAATCCAGCAGTTGTACTTCTTGGTATTTACGTGAATGAACTGAAAACTTTAACACCTACACATACGTGTTCTTAGCAGCTTTATCCTTAATTGTCAAAACTTGGAAGAAACTGTGATGTCGTTCGGGAGGTGAATGGATAAACAAACTGTGGTACATCCATACAGTGGAATATTATCCAACGTTAAAAAGAAATCAGCTATTGACAGAAAGACACGGAAGAACCTTAAGTGCATATTGCTAAGTGAAAGACACCAAAGACTACTATATGGTTCCAACTATGTGACATTCTAGAAGAGGTAAAACTATGGAAACAATAAGAGGATCAGTGGTTCCCAGAGGTTATGGGGGAGAGAGGGATGAAGAGGCAGAACACAGAGGATCTCTAGGTCAGGGAAACTATTCTGCAGGATACCATAATGGTGGATACATGACACCATGTGCTTAACAAAACTCAGACCTGTATGTCACCTAAAGCAAACTCTACGGTAAACCACAGTTTAGTTAATAATGTTGCATCATTTTATGTTCATCATTTGTAACAAATAAACTACAGGGACGCAAGTCGTTACAAGAAGAGGACACTGGGAGGTGGAAGTGAAAGGGTGTATGGTGTTTCCCACCCACTTTTTATAAACCTAAAACTTTAAAGTCTTTTAAACTATCTTGAATAAGCATTAAATACATGCATACATATTTAAATTTATACAGGTATTACTATTTCCTGAGATTCTAAGAAATATGGTCTGTTTGGTTGAGGAAGGACTGTGAATTAAGTGAGTCCATGCCAACTTTAGCCCAATGTGATCTTCACTCCTTTCCTTCTGGAGGCAGAGGGTCCCTCAGCTGGAAAGGAGAGCCATGTATCCATAGCAGACCATGACATTCCTGTACTTGGCTGTGAGTCACCGACTGTCATTACTTCCAGCCCCCAGGTGGGGATGCCAGGGCCCACGAAGGTGAGAACACCCAGGTCACAGCTTGTCAGCACTAGAGCTGAGATTAGAGGTGGGATCTCACTGTGTGAGGGAGGGACAGCCCAGAAAGAGATCAGCCTGTTCCTGGTTCAGTAGACAGCAGGAAGGCTAAGGATTTCAACCTTGATTTCAAAAATGGCCTGACTCAGACGTTATTGTACAGACTGGTCTGAAAGAGTGCTACCGGCATGCGATGTGACATCCAATGAAGGCAGAGTTTTGGGATCTCATCTATTTCTCACTCAGAGAGCCAGTGGCTTTGCTGTTAATCCACCTGCCAACCACACTTTGATGAAATTCCTGAGTCCAGTGCTGGGCTGCCAATAGTGTCCTCCACTCTGGGAGCTTTGGACTTGACCTTCTATCCATCCTCCTCAGATACCTGGTAGAGTCTTGACACTCATCACCATTGTCTCCTACCTCTTCTGACACTGCTTCTTTTTTTTTTTTTTTTAGATTTTATTTATTTGTTTGACAGAGAGGGAGAGAGCACAGTACAGGGAACAGGAGGCAGAGGGAGAAGCAAGCTCCTTGCTGAGCAGAGAGCCTGATGTGGGGCTCGATCCCAGGACTCTGGAATGATGACCTGACCTGAAAGCAGACGCTTAACCAACTGAGCCACCCAGGTGCCCCAACACTGTTTCTTGGACTTATCTCCAGTTGTTGAAACTCTACTCATTCGTTAAAGAGTAACCAATCCAGGTCTCTCCTCCAGGAACTGTTTCTGGATTTTTTTTTTCAAGTACATAAATCTTTTCTGCTTAGCACAGTATAGGAATGACAACTGTGGCCACCATCTCTCTCTCTCTCTCTCTCTCTCTCTGACCTCATGCCAAGTTAGTGGTGCCATAGACCATTACTATTTTCCTCTCAGCTCTGCAGCATAGGATTTGGGAGGGTTACCACAATCAGAGATATAACAGCTCCTTAGACTCTTATCCCTTTTCTTCCCACCCATCCCACCAGCTCCCTTCTAGATTACAGACGATAGCCTCATCACCTAACTGACAAACAGGTGCCCAGCAGGTGTGGCAGGAGGGCAGGTGATCAGATGGTTCTGGTAAGCTGGAAGTAAAGTACGGTGTATATTGTTGCTCTCAAATTTACACTTGGTATTTCTGAACTTTGAAATAAGTGAAATTTACCAAAACAGGAAGAAAACACAAATTCCAGAGTGATGTCTGATTTCAATGTCCAAGGATTCACATATATTTTAGCAAAGAAAATTGTCAGTTAGGTCTGATTCCTTCCCTTATATGTGAAAGTGGGAAATATAATAAATCCACAGGAATACATACTACTTATGTGGGAATAAAATCCCTACATCCACCAATCAGAACCCAGCCACTAACATCACCCTCTCCAACACACATCCACCCAATGCTGGTTAAATGCAAAACCAGTGTTAACCTTTCTCTCCCTTCCCTTAACCAGTGTTAACCTTCTCTCTGACTTCCACAAAGGGATTCAGCCATGTCCACATGGAAAGGTCTTGTCCTTTGTCAAAGACACTCAGATTGGTTAGGCATTCTGTTTAATAAGCTCTGATTTATTCAAAGATCTCTGAACTACCCACTGCACAGATCAAATCCGCCAGTTGTTCTGATGAAAGGAAGAATGCAAGAGATTTGGAAGTCCTTGGAAGGAAATGCGTTCTGATTTGTTTTGGTGAATTCTGGCTATGATTAATCATTATTCCTGTGGAGTCCTAAGGAGTCACTTATATATGCCAACAAAATGTGTATAGAATCACATTAGTTGTAAGTCATTCGTAAGTGTTTCACAAGTACATCTCTAACAGTGAAATCCAGCCAGATCTACCTGTTTGAGAGGCACTATGCTATTCTCCCCATATATGGGTTTCTTTTTGTTTTTTTCTACAGAAGAAAATATTAAATAAAAACAAGAAACAATATAAAGACAAAAATTTGGTACTATGCTCCTACAGGCCTTCAAAGTGAAAGATGAGTGAGGCTTGACCCTCAGACCTGGGATGGCTCCCAAGTGGGATCACATGGCTCGCTTGACACACAACAGGGTCCCTGACCTAAGGGAAGCAACAGTGTGCTAAAAGGGGCATCAGGCCTGCTGGCGACAGTGGATGCCATGGTGGAGACATGAGCAGCAGCTGAATAGGAGTATCTCTACTTTGGAGAGGAGTGTCCACTTAGAGGCAATAAGCCCAATATTTTTAAGGAAGCTGCTGTGAATTCTAGAAAGCCACAACCAAAAGACATCTTCACTCTGGCTGTGCATTCATTTCTGGGCATGCTTTGGTCAGCCATGGGATGAAGGCTCCAAATAAGGTGGGGTGGGGATGGGTGCGGGCAGAGACCAAGAAGTGGTTTGCTGTCTACACTATCCATCACCCCTGAACAGGCAATAGGTCAGGAGGAACCCAATGTGGAAGGTCTCCAAGATTAGCTTTCTATGTCACTCAGAAATAGTCCCTGTAAACCAGGCCTCCCTGAAATAAAAGCCTCCTTTAAAAAATTCAATTTATCCCTCCTGAAAGTGGTGAAAAGCCACTTCTCCCAACTCATTCAGATGCCTTTTATATATTCTGAAAAACCAACATCTTCCTTTCACAGCAGAATGCATGGTGCCCAGACACTAGGGACTGGCCAAGCTCAACTGACTTTCTCCCAAGTGATCATTTCACATTTTGAAAACAGGGGGTCACTGGGTTCAACCATGAAGCAAGGAGTCTGCTCAGGGCACAATGCCAGAGCCTTTCAGGGGGAACTTCCACTGGGTTGTTTGGGGGTTAGATGTGTGCACAGAACACTGCCCTGAAAATATAGCAGATTCCTTCAATGGCCTCATTGACGTGCCTTCACTGTCATGTGGTGAAGTGGTGGTGAGGAATTTTCTGAAATAGCAATGTGAGAGGTAGACATGGCTAACATTTGCACCCCAAGAACAGTGGGAAGAAGGCAGAGGAGATGGAGACAGGGAACAGAACCCACACCACACAAAGGACCACGGCCCACCTGGCATCTGTCAACCATTTGCAAACCCATTTCTCCATCACACCAACCATGGAACAGGGTCATGCCATGATAACCCAGATGCTCTCTGGCATCACCATCTTGGACACACAGATAAACTTTCTTAGATAAACCCTCACCCCATATGAAAACTCTAGGAAACCCAGAGTTATTTGAGGGCATTACAATGGCCCAGTTCCTTCCAACTTCCTTCTGACTTCTGACTCTCAGACTCTACTGTCTTTCCTCTATGTATCCTCTCCCCATTCTCTCCTCTCCACATTGGCCCAGCCCGTTTGCTTCTGATCATCCCTAAAACCATCATTCATACAAGGGCAGTATTTCCGCAATATGTATTGAGTGTTCTACTGACTGCCAAGCATTGGCAATATACAGAGGAGCCAACAGACACAGTCTAGAGACATGGAACAAATAAAGAAACAATTCAATAAGTGACTAAAATTTATTTTAAGTGTTCTGAAAGAAAGAGGGATCTATGGAAGAGAAGAAAAAATGAGGAACCTAACTTAATCGAGGGCTCAAGATCAGCCTCTAGAGAAGATAATTCTTGCACTGGAGTCTTAAGGGTGAAAAAAGGCAGCTACAGTTAGTGTGAAAATGTGAGCATTACAAAAGAGAAGACATCATGTGCAAAGGCCCTGTGCTGAGAAGGCTCGGCTAGTTTGAGGAGCAGAAGAAAACTGGGAGAGTTGAGGTATATGAACCAACCCCTCCTCTGTGCTCCCCAATCACTCGTCACACACACCTTTGCCTCTCTTCTTCCATTTGAAGCTCCCCGATATCCCAATGCCAAAACTTCCGCTGCACATTGGCAGAGGGTTATGGTCTTAGTTCGTCTCATTCTCAGATACTCTCAGGATACTTTTTCTATATTTGCTGTTCACATTGTTATTCTATCTGCCCACATCTCTGTTCTGTCTTTTGGAACTTGACCTCTTTCCGTTCAGGGGGACATCTCACCCCCCCACACCTCCTCTACTCCTGTCAGCCAGAAAAAAGCTATCTTCTGATGGGACCCCACTCATCTAGCTGTAGTGATTGGTCAAAGGTTGACATGTGGGTGATTTGGGGCCAAAAATAATCCTTCATTTCCCTGGTTTTTGCAACTGCTATAACCAATCAGTACTTTATCTTGGGGTTTTCCTAACTAGAGCTGAGAAGAGGTTCCCTTTCTAGAGGCTGGGGAGAATTAAAGGGGAGAACGAGGCCAATAAAATGGGAGGTACAGCCATACATCTATGTAGAGGCCTTCGCTCCAGCAGCTGGCCACTGGCCACAAGCTCCTTGATAGTTGCCAGCCAGACCCTGTAGGGAAGACATCCCCTGGAGATGCCTCTGGGGGGTCCTAGGGCCTCTGATCCATGTGAACACAGAGACTGTTTCTCCTCATGGAGAGCAGGTGTTCTTTTCTATATTCTCATGGGACGTCTCAGAGATACACATGAGAGAGTCAGGCTCCATGGTGCCAAGAACAGGAGCCGAAATTCTGTTGGGCCCTTTGGCTGGACTTGCTGAAAGGAAATGAGAGGAGACTACTCATAGCCTCTGAAGAATCGCAGGTCAGGCAGGAGACCTATTAGTAGCTCGCACAAATCCATGCCTGCAGCTTCCCTTCCCCGGCGGTGTAACTTGGGACCAGGCACTGAATCTCTCTGGGCCTCAGTTTCCTCATCTGGGCCAATACGTGTGCTATACTATGTTAGCACATGATGTCATAATAATGGTCCTCACTTCATATAGAGTATGAGGACTGAGTGAGCTGATGTGTGTCATGATCTAGGAACCACATCGGCCACAAGGCAGATACTCAGTAAATGTGAGTTACTATCATCTCTCTCTTTTTTAAAGACTGTATTTATTTATTTGTCAGAGGGAGAGAGAGAGCGTGTGCCCAAGCAGGGGGAGTGGCAGGCAGAGGGAGAAGCAGGTTCCCCGCTGAGCAAGGAGCCCAATGTGAGGCTTGATCCTAGGACCCCGATATCATGACCAAGCCGAAGGCAGACACTCACCTGACTAAACCAGCCAGGTGTCCCTACTATCATCTCTTTATTTGTATCTGAACAAAGGAGACCTCAAATCTCTCCTTACCAAGTACAAGTCAGCATTTGTAGGAAGGAGATGTTATATCCAACTGCGTCACTTGGTACAGGGAATTTCAGGTGACCAAACTAAAGATCTAGGTTCTCTTTCTATTCATTCCTGGAACCAGGAAGGGCAATAACCACAATGTGGTAGAATAAAACTTTCCTCTCTGTTCTGTTTCTCCTATATCCATTGACTGTTTCAGATGGAAGACACCCTAAAGATAAAGAAAGCTGTCAGATTCTCATGGGACACCTGAGAAAAGGGCAGTCGCCTTTGGACAGTGCCTGCTGGGAGTGAGTGGGGACCCCAACTGGGTCACTCTATGCCTGGCCAGACAGCTTGGTAAACCACATACTAATTGCTCTGAAATACCTCAATAGGGCCAGTACCCATCTGTGAACACAACATCTAGTCAAGTACATCATTCTGGGTTCCTAACATCTTCAGTGGGCAGATGAATCTCCTCCTAAAATATTCCACTTTGAAGCTGTACTTACTGCTATGGCATAAAATATAAATGGTGACAATAAATACACTTTTATTAAAATACATTTGTAGGTTATTTGGGTAGAAGTGTTAAAAATATACAAACAATAGGTCTACGACACAGCAGGACCTTCACAAACGGTATTGTCTGGCCTTCCTGTGAAGTCACAGGGTAGGTGCTGCTGAGTTCATTTTGCAGAGGAGGAAATTCAGGTTCAAAGAAGTTGAGTAATGGGCCCAAATCTGTCTTGCCACTAAATGGCTCAGCTAGGATTTGAACCTGTGCTTGCCTGACTTAGAAGTCTCTTATCTCTTGATTATAGACTGTCCCCAATTAGAGAGGGCAGCATCTTGTAATCGTTTTTGGCAAAAATACGATGTCAGAGTAAGGGGATCAGTTGATCAAAAAGCAGCTGCTGAAAGATATGTGAGCATCCCGGAACTAGCAGCAACACAAAGGAAAGGGGACTTGTGACCCAGTTGTTGTATAGCTTCTAAAACTAAGGAATGGAATCCCTACATGCTGTCGGCAAGAAGGGAAGGGGTTCCTTTCCTTTGGGTGTGCAGTCAGCATCTTCTCTCACCTGCATCTGTGACTCTACAATGAGGCAGGAGAGAAGTTCTGCTTCTCTTAGGAAAAAAGAAAAAGGGTGAGTTCCTCACTTACTTCACTGTAAGACTGTAAGTCCTTCATTCTGTAATTAGCCAAGAGCACATAACCTCCAAGAGCCAGCTATGCGAGCTGCTGAAGGTTTGCAAAGACAGAAGAAGGGTATGTGCTCTGTCTACCCTGTAGGGATTACCAACAACTCACCTTCCCATCTTTCTAAACAGATGGCAAGTTCTCCAAAACAAGGTCATTCATCACCAATGCTAACAGTACAACCTGGTTCTACAATACTCTCCATCTTATCCACCAACTGAAATGTTATTCCTGCAGTGTAAATTTTTCCTAGGCTGAGGCCATCTGAAAAAAAACTTTCAAATTTGTTTTCATCATGCACTAGAACTCAGAGATGTGCCCCCCTTTTGTCTCTCGGCTCACTTAGCTTCCCGCTTCTCTGTACAGAGCCTTCCAGAGCCTCTTGACTTCATGACCAGTAGGGGCTGATGAATGCCAGGTTTGTGGACTTCCATGGGAGGATAAAGATCTGTCATTTCTTGGTATCAATATCTAAGAAAATTTCCCTCAGATGAGGGTTTCTGTGAGCACAGATGCAGCCCTAAATCTTTACTTGTCTTGTTTGATAAACCATGGGATCTTGAACTTGGAGTTGTGCATTAATCATGTCTTTCATTTTCTAACTTCTAATGGTTTGACATCTGGGGCCCTGCTGACCCCGAAGGGATGGCCTCTCTCAGGGGAAGTCAATTTCTTGAGTAAACATAAAAGTAATGAATAGTAAACATAGAGCATGCTTTTCAAATGCAAACCAATCAATCCAAAGCCCACCCAGTGTCACATTCTGGGTCACTATCCACCTGCCCTAACCTGGTACCCAGGGCCAAGCACTAGACAAGGGACAGCCCCTACTCCCCAGAGTATACTGAAATTATTCCAACTAGCAAATCCTAAGCCTGCTTATACTGCCTCACCCACTCCTTCCCATGGAAACCACAATAAAGGCTTTGCCCACAGATGTGCCTTCACCCTCCTGACCCTGGTGCTTCCCCAGGTGGCTCTGAATGGTATAGAATGGCCCCTTCTCTCCAGAACCGTAAGGAAAGAGCTATTTCCATGGCAGTCTGCTTCTAATCTGTTGGTCCTACCCTACCTCGAATTTATCTATGAACACATTATATTTTAAACCAAGATGGGAATTTCTCTCTACTAAGACACTCTCATCAAACTCCAAGCCCATATCCTACAGGACAGAAGAAAACTCTGGGTGGCCTCATCATGCTTTTCAGAGATGAAAACCCTACAGTTGTGACTGAAAGAAGAATCAAAAGAATCAAATATATGCAGATGCAAGGTTAATACTCTGCATATTGGAGGAAATTTACCCAAAGTGACCTAAGTTAAGTCACTGCCTGATTCAAACAAAAAATCTTGTTGCATTTTCCCCGTGGAACATTCATTAAAACCACTGCAAGCATGATTTCTGAGGATCTGGATTTTGTAACCTCATTAGTTTGTGTAAGAGCTCTCTGGGATTTGACCCAGTTTCAACTCCCAAAGTCTGAAAATAAAATGTAAATATTTTCTGTATAAGGATTTGGTCATGTGTCATTAGTCTACTAAGAAAATGTGGGGCCGGCCATACTGCTCCACACAGAACTTGAAATGCTCCATGTGATATACCAGGAGGAAGGCAAATATCCCATTAAATCCTGAGCGGGGGCACCTCCTACACTGATAACTACTTGCACTGGGTAAAATATCTATATCTCTACTGGAACTACCTGAAGAAGGGAACTATACTCCTTCTAAAATGATTGAAGATGAAGACAGTGACAACCATCACCTTCCATCACCAAAAGCTTGCAACATTCACATGGATTTAAATTCTCATAACTTATAGCACTACATTGATGTTTTAAGATGCTTTGGTGAATGCACGTTAAATAATGCATCTTGCTACTAAAGGCTGGCAAATCTTTCTCCTCAGTAGCTGGGGCAACACAGCTGAGCGGGTCCCTGCAGGGTCATATTACAGACTCCCTACCGGGGTAGACCAGAGATCCCAACTCCCGGACAAAAACTTCTTTTCATAATGGCTGATTTTTTTTCCCCCTTCGCTTATGAATGTCTTGGGGCTTGAGATATGTGCGTGGTAGTGGAATCATACCTTAGCTTGGAATTCTCTGTGCTGTTATTTTCGTCTACATGAATTATGGTGGGCCGTGAGAGAAAGCTTTATAGGTTACCTTAAAGATGGTCACAGAAAAAGACAAGCAAAGACCACAAGTATGCAGGCACTTTTTCCTTGTCTTCTGTGATGGATTGGGGATTTTTTTAAACTCTGAAATTTTCCACTGTTTATTAGGATGATTCCTTAAAATTATATCTAAACCTGTTTGATTTCATAAAAATGATGTCAGGCGACTACCAGTCTTCTCAGGATATCAGCTTTGGGGTCAGCTTTTGCTAAGGTCTGTGTTTACATGGACATACTCAGCACTTCCTCATCCTCCATGTGAGGACCTCTATCTCCCGTCATCCCACAGGGCCTTTCACTGAACCCAGCATGAAAGGAGTGGGCTTATTGGGGAAGTCAGAATGACAAAGTATCTCCCCTCAGCCAGGGTCACTCAACCTACCTCAAACTGATTTTTAAAGGTACTAAAATGAAATGATTCAATAACCATGGGCAATGTTTAGGGTTCCCTTCAATATCCAAAAAGACCTCCCTATTTCCAGAAAGACCTCCCTATTCCCAATCCAAGAGCTCCCTTACCCAGTTGAAAGGGCTGGCATTCCTTGGTGCTGATAACAGAGGTGCCTGCATGTTGACCAGCTGAACAGGCAGAGAAAACCCCCTGGTATTCAGACACCTTGTGAGCAAATGATTACTGGACCAAATATAGCATTATTTGAAAAGTGAACCTATTTCTTGAGTGAATTGTTGATTTTCTGTTTTGAATCATTACAAAAGAGAGCTGGGTCACTGCTTCTGACTTGGGGCAAAGTTTCAATCAACTTCTGTCTCTGTCTTCCCTGACACAGATAGGTGTGTGCGTGGCCATGCACCTGACACAACTTGCCCACTGGCCATGGGATGACAGGATCCACAGCCACATCAGCAGGGACACCAAGGCAGGCCTGTTCCCAGGAGATGTGGGACTCCATTGAGGGCCAGCAATGGCTCAGTGATTCCCTGATGGTCCCGTCCTGTAAAACCTTTCCTGGCCTGCAGGGCCATTCCATAGGGCACATCCATGTGTGCCCTAGCCCCACCCCCCATAGACACCTCCCTAGGAAAGTCCTTGCATGTTTCATCCCATCCTGGCATCTGTTTCGCGGAGGCTCCCATGATGACCTTGGTACGTCTGTTGGAGGCTCAGCCAAGGGCACACCCAAGGCCTCGCCAGACTCAAGTCAACATTTTCTTCCTGCTAATTCACTGGCCAGTTCAAACTCTCACAGGTGTATAAAGGCTGTTCCACCCCTCTCCAAAAGTCTAAGGTATTCCTTGTTCATGCCCAGCAGAAGTAGAAGACTGGCTGGGGTCCTGAGGGCAGGCAGAGAATGAGAGGACATGACCCTGTTGGAGATTCCGCCCCTGGATCAAGGGTGAAGACAACTACAGAGGCCAAGACTCCGAACAGGAAGAATGGGGCAGGGGGTGATACACCCATGTGTGTATGCGTGCGTGCATGTGTGCACATGATTGTGTACGTGCATGAGTGTGTGTGCATGTATCCAAGTTTGTGTGTGCCTGTGTAGGTCCACATGTGCCCATGTGTCAGTGTGCGTGCGTCTCTGTGTGCATGCATCTATACACAAGCATGTCTCTCTGTGTGCATGTGCATGCTGCATGCAAGTGTGTGATAACGTGTGCGAGTGTGGGCCTGTGTGTACCTGTGAGTGCACGTGTGCATGCATGCGGGTACATGTGTGCCTGCCTACATGTGCACATGTTTGAACCGAGTGTCTGAGTGTGTGTGCACATGTGCGGGCATATGTGTGTGTGGTCATAGGCTGGGGCAGAGGCATCTCAAGGGAGCGGGGCTGCTAACGTGGATCAGCTGCGTTTTTCCGCACTATTTTCCCCATTAACTCTCTCCCTGAAGGTTGCAGAAATCCTGCAGTCTGGGTTCTGTTTTTAATTTCCACACAAATCAATTGGGAAAATGGCCTTTCCCTCCCCCTTTCACTCCTCCCCCTCCCCCATTCCCTCCTTTCCCCTTTTCCTCCACCCCTCCCTCTTCCCTTCCCTCTACCCTTTTCCTCCTTCTCACCCAATTTCCCTCCCATCTCCTGTTTCTTTTCTTTGGGTTTCAGGCCCTTGGTCTGACTGGAGACAGCACCTGTCTGAACAGAGCACCAAAGGAGAACACCCTTTAGATTTCCTACCTTCTCTGCTTAATTCTCCTTCCTCTCCTTGGTGAGCCCAGAAAACAAGACTAGGATGTCTGTGTCTCTATAAAACCCCTGCCAGCAGAGATCACAGCTCCAAGACCTAAACCCAAAGAGGGGCTTTACCCCAGCCAGAGCCACAAGGACTCTAGCTCAATGGAAAAGGAAAAGGCTGGGGGGTGGGCGGAGTGGAGATTAAGAGAGGTGAGGACAGAAGGGGTGGGGCTGGGGAGCAGGTTGGAGAAGGGAGTGGGGGGTGAGAGTTCAGGAGGGGTGGGGTTTGGAGAAGGGAAGGGAGGCAGGTAGGGTATGGAGAGGGATAGGGAGGTGCAGAGAGTGGGGCTGGGAGAGGCAGGAAGGAGAGGAGCCTGGGGAGGTGAAAGAGACCAAAAGAGCCCCTCCCTCCACTCAGCCTCTCTCCCTCCTGGGACCTCAGACCCATGGGTACCCCAGAAATTCCTTCTGGCACCCTCTACCTCCCACTTTCCTCCAAACTGTGCAGACAGGCTTTCCCCACTTCAGTTTTGGATTAAAAATGAGATTTATTGTGAGGAACTTCTCCCTGCTTTAGGGTGACATAACTTCAAATCAGATGACGGGCTCATAAGCAGCAACACGGAGGATGCTTTTTATGGGTCAGCCAGAAATGAAGATGGAGTAGCTAAACACCCTGCTGCTCTCCTGTGACAGTGGACTTATGAGCCTCTGGGACGCACTGTAGAGAGGTTCTGAGCTGAGCACATTATTTATTTAGCAGGTCGACAGTGCTCCGAAGACAGCCCTCAGTGAACCTGGCTGTCAAGTAAAGGGAGCAGTATATTAAAATGACACAGTAAATTCAAGTCCAATTTCCCATTGTCTTCCACACAAACATGTGGCTTTGTCCTGGCCCCAAGAAAAGAACAGCATCTAATGAATAGGGGACGGGGAGGGGGTAGAGAATAGAGTAATCAAAATGCTGTGTATTTATTACCTTTGCTTTTTATTTACATGGCACTCCTGGGGTTTATTTCCTTGATTTTTCCACCATAAAAGCGAGAGGTTCAGCATTACACTGCAGTATCGACTGACTAACCCTGAACCGTGCATGTCATTCCCTTTCCTCATAAATCATTAGGTTAAATCATTGGAAGCTGGCCTTTCTGCATGTTAAAAGTGGTCAAATGCCAGCCGCTTCCTACCGGCCAGCAGGTGCACACCAGCCCCTTGATTCTTTTCCTGAGGATAATAGAGAGAAAGGGGAGGACAGTGGGGGATGGCTGAGCTGTTTGCTTTTGCCCACATAGTTCACACCCCTTCCTATGGTGGGTAACCTTCAGAGAAATGAAACTCTGCTGTTGATCACTGCAGGTCATGGCGGGGCAGGGGGAGCGGGGAGCATTATTTCAGATGTTTTTTTTAAAACAGCATTATATTTCTTTTTCAAGTTCTGAGGAGCAGAGAGAGGTTAGAAAACATCTCTAGAGGAGAAGGGGGATCTTGAAGATGGAAAGCAAATGTCCCATGTATGCTGAGGAAAGTCACAAATGGAATACCAGAACTTGTCTATCATCTATTTAAAATATCCCCAAAGTGCAGAGAAAGGTATTTTGTGTATGGAGACCACACTGCTTATATAAAGCTTTTCCACAGTCGCCAGTGGGGCAAGGCAGGTAAGCAAGGCAGGTAAGAGCTCCATTTGTAGGGAGGAGACAGGAAGATAAGGAATTTCTAACCTTATGGTCTAACCTAACCCTATGGTCCAGAAGTGATAGAATCTGGGGCACATAAGAACTCAGAAAGCCTGTCTGTGGCATCTTCTCTTTTGCCTGCCAGACAATGAGGAGGGCTTGCCCATGCCAATCTCCACCCACTCAAAGGACAGAATTCGTCCCAGCAATTCCACCCAAAGTTTATTTCTGGTCAGCTGCATCGTAGGCTTTATCAGTCTGAGGAAAAGGAACATTTCCAGAAGCCACACTTTCCCCACATCCTCACTCTCAATGGGAATCTCTCAGCCCTCGCTAACGGTGCCATGAACCCTCGTCCGGCATTTATGTTCGAGAAGTCTCTCAGAGTCTCGTGACTCCTATTTAACACATAGTCGTAACAGCGTTACGGACTGGGTAGCTGTGTCCAGGCCCACGGGATGTTCAAGACAGCAAACAAAGGAGAATGACTGGATTTTACTCGTGTGAAAAGAGCTATTAGAAGCAAACCAGAAGGGAACAGAAGTGGCCACTGGCAGCCAATCTTGAAGAGAGCGAACAGAAATGACAATAATCACAACCAGGCCGGGCTGATGCTTGTATTAATTCTACTGAGTTATTAAGAAATAACAAAGTAATGGACCCTACACACAGTATAGGGAGGCAGGAAAGCATATTATTAGAAAGATTGCACTGGAATGAGTGAAACCAATGGGGGGTTGTATTTGATTGTTGCTGAGTTGGTTCTTGAAGGAATTTTTCAATGATTTGAGTAACTGAAGCATAAGGAGCCCAGCAATGCCCAGCCCCTGACGTGTTTCTGCAAATATGCTAGTTTGTTACATGTGTGCAGAGAATGGAATTTCTGATAAGCTTCTAAAAATGGGGATTGATCCGCTGCTATGTAAGTCAGTTGCACACGATTACCCAAGGCTGCACCTTTAGCCAAACATAAAGCGGCCTCTAGAAACAAAGAGCCTGTTTCCTGATGGAAGATAAGGACCCCTTTCCAGGGAGTCTTTGTAGATCCCACAGGAGCTTATCAGTGAACGGATTTCCCGCTGCCTTCTAGTGCTCCCAGCCTCTGGCAAATTAACTTTTTTTCCAAGAGCGATCTTTATCGTGCCTGGGTCGGCCCAGGACAAGCCTTTTGGAGGATGAGGACAGAGGATGAGTCTAGGATGAACCAGAAGTCCCGCAGGAATGGCTCATGAGGTCCCAGCCAGCGGCTTGTTTCATGAGAGTCCTCCTGCGTCCAATTGGGGCCTGTGTGCACCCACCCGCCCCTGCGGGGGCCGCCAAGAGAAGTCTCTCAGAGTCTCGTGACTCCTATTTAACACATAGACTTCCTGAGAAGCCAGGAAACATCAAATCCATTTTTTTTTTTTTTTTTTAACAGCAGTCAGGTCCATTTTGACATAGTATACTCGAGTATACTCGCTCTACTTTTCCTCTACTTCCAGTTACCCTTTCAGGTGAGTACCACTAAGGCTAAGGCAGCAGGCCCATGCGCATATCTGAGAAAGGTACAATAAATGCCCCGTTTCCCTTCTGTGTCCAGAGGCTGGGGACACACAGGAGTGGATGTAGTGATCTCAGCCACGATCTCAGCTCGGCCTCTTCATGCCAGGGGCTCACGGCTGCCAAGCCCACCCACTCTTTGCTCCAGGCCTCTGCACCTCTTTTTTCCAAACACATTTACACATGCGTGCATGCACAGACACACAAAAGGATAGAAACGCGCTCATTCATAGGCACCCAATCACACCATCTTACATATGGACACACACATACACGCACATGTGTGCTCATAAACACGTCTGCCTCAGTGTGGACGTTCAACTGCCTCCTTACCTTAGCCCAAACACTCTAGAGTCCTTTTATTTCCCCTATCCCACATCCAATCACACCCTCAGCCAGTGCCCATCTCTCTCTCTGATCTCACTGCCATTGGTTGAGACACTGGCCGTCACTTGTCTGGACAGCTGCAGTCACCTCCTATGTCCGACCTTGTTTGCTTTCAAGTCTCAAGTCCATTCTCCAACAGAACCTACGGAAAACTCAAGGGCAGTCTGTACCAAAGGATATGTGGCAACATCTCATGAAATGACACTCATACTTGTCCTTCGACGCAGGAAGCACATTTGCAAGAGTTTACCTGGAAGATACATGTCCACAGATCAAAAGCATTTGCCACGGTGTTATTTGTAACAGCAAAATATTGAAAACAAGCAAGTGCCCATCCCTAGGACATTAAAAATTTCCAAAAAAATACGTTTCCAGAAAATAAAACTGAAGATAAAAAACAAACCCTAAATTTTATTCCATGAATCTGATCATACACATTGGTAATGCAGCCACACACACAAATAATAAATTCAGATACTCTGATCACACACTCTCATAAAATACATTCTAGAAAAGAAAAGTAACTACAAAGAAATCTTGCATTTTACCTAGTAAGCCCGCTCTTAGTGGTGGTGTGACTAGTACAGTAATCCAGAATGACCGTCTATACTGAGGAATAGAGCAAAGAAGTAGTAAGTTCGTATATTTGGGGATCAATGTGGGGATATGGATATGGGGAAAAAAGAGCCTTGTGAAGAATTGGTGTCATTTACATATACTTGCAAATTAAAAAAAAAAAATACACATTTCCTAGCACTCCCCACTCAAAGGGCCTAGAAACAACATTTCTGTAGTTGGGGACCACAGCTGGTATCCAGGCCACAGTTTCCAATGATCATTCCTCACTGAAAGCAAGCAGGGCTCCTCAGAGAAGTACTCATTTCCACGTGTGGAACATGAAAGTACCAAGCAAAGCAGAAAGCCCACAGTCCTCAAAGTCAAATGGGAGCCCATCAAAGACACACGAGCTGGCTTGAAGGGGTTCCCACTGGCCCTGCTTTGGACAACTTGACCATCAACAAGCACAATGGCATTTTCTAACACCCTGAATAAAATATGAATCCCATAAGCCTCAAATGATGATTTTTTTAGAAGTGGGGTGTGGTGGGGAGATTTTCCTGAAAGAATGCCAATCTACAAAGAGAGAAGGAAAAGAGAGAACTGCACAATCATCCTTAGTTATAGAGAAGGAGATGTTTCTGGACGATGGAGAGACGATGGTGACAATCAAGCGAACCATTTATCCCAGAACACTGGGTCAGCTGGCATCACAAGCTTCTGGGAGTGGTGCAATGGGAAGGAGAGTACTTTTCCCCAAAATGTTTCACCTTTATCTAGTTATGAGTGAACCATCACACAGATCCAGAAGGACATTCCACTAAGCCACTGGCCTGTCCTCTCAACAAAGAACAATGTCAAGAAACACAAAACAACAAAAGGTGGGGGACATTCGACCCTGAAAGAGACTGAAGAGCAATTGTTCCCAAGGGCAGTATGTCTTCTTGATCGGACACCAGATGAAGACTAGAAGAGCTATACAGTTCATTTTGGGGAAAAGAGAGGAAATTTGATTGTGGACCGGATGTAGGAAAACTCACTCAGTGTGTGACCAGTGTTCGGTCCTTGGGTGTGATAATGGTATTGTGGTTAATGGGAAATGTGGTTAATGTGGGAAAATGGATGTCCTTTCTTCCTGGAGACCCATGTTCCATTATTTAGTCATCATGTCTGCAATCTACTTTCAAAGACTGTGCAAAAAAAAAAAAAAAAAAAGGCAGAAAAAAGGTCAGTATGACATATTGACAGGCGTTAACAACCTCAGAATCCCTGTGCAGGGAGCATAGTTATTTGTTGTATTATTCTTTCAACTTTTCTGTAGGTTTGGAAGTTTCAAAACATAAAAAAAAAAGTAGGAGAGAAGGACTTTCCTCTGATCACTCTCAGAGTGAAGTCTAGACTCTGACCCAGCAAATGGTCTTGGCTGTTTTGTCTCGGCTCAGTCTCCCAGCTACATCTTTCCTCAAACCCCCCACCGCAACTCAACCCCCCAGCCCTGGGACCTTTTGCTGTAACCACACTTCCCTGTCTGCTGTTCCTGCATCACACTATGCTTTTCCTCCTGGCTCTACCACGGCTCATGCATTTCCTTCCACCATGAAAGATTCCTTCCTTCCTGTTCATGCTGTAACTGTTTTTCCTTTAAACTTAACCCAGATGAGAAGCCTTGCTGGGCAAACGTCTTTTCTGCATTTCCCCACCTCTCCCTCTAGGCTCCATGCCTACTTCCATTAAATCATGCACCATGTAATATTGAGATGATGTGCTGATGTACTTGGCATCCTGCACTCAAGAGTACGCTCTCCAGATAGAACTGGCTTCAAATCATGATTGCACCATTGGGACGGGGCACCCTCAAACGTCTACAGGGCTGGCCCTACTGTGGGAGCTGGGCAGGGATGTCTGTGAACAGGCTGCGCTCTAAACATCAGGACCCCTGCTTCCCTGGTTGCCTGTCTTTGCTCAAACTCTGGATGATGTGGTGTTATTAATAACAACAAAAGGAGTTCTAGAAGACCAATACTGTTCAGTGCCCACACCAAAACAGAAATTGAACCCCTGGGAGCCAGGAAAACAATTCTGCAAGCCCTCCTGCTGCTCAGGCCCATTAAAAACACCTCGGGGGGGGGGGGGGGGCTCCTGCTTAGCTGTTCTTTGGGAGGGAAAGCGTTCTGCAAAGTTTGTAAATGGCCTGGCTACATTTTCTTCTGTCCTAATTACAGCCGCCTCTTTCAGACTGAGTGGGGATCTTTTATCGCATAGCATTTGCCCTGCTGTTGGCTCTCTGCATTCGTGGTGGGGACTGAGCAGGGGGGCAGCAGGAAAAGCTGGAGGAAGTGTGATCTTCACTCGGGAGTCTGGGTGCTCAACTGCCTCCTTCACATGACATCTGGCCGCCCAGCACTGCAGAGAGGAGCCAACATCTACTCCACGACAGCAGATTCGACGTGGCCACCCTTGGCCTGTCCAGCTGGATGTGGGGCAGGGGCTGCCTTGCATACCCCAAGCATGGCAGGCACATGGTTTATGGGAGTTTTCTCTGGCACACAGATCCCTGTTTCAGAGAAGAAGAAACAGAGGCTTGAGGAGTTGAAGAGGAACAGCTGGTGAGCAGACCTTTATGACCAAGAGGTGACTGAGACCCGGCTCCCAGCAGCGAATCTCTCCCAATCGCTTATCAATCACTCACTCATCAGTTACACTTATGAACTCTCTTAATCCACCAGAGGCCTGCAGACAAAAGAGACTTACTCATGCACCCCCCTGTTGGGTCTCCTTCTCCCCACAACTCAGTGGGCGGAGCTTCATAAAGAAGTGAGAAATTCCTTCTTGATTGCTACTATACTTGCTTGCAATAGGGACTTCCTGCTTAAGCATTTAGAATTTTCTTATAAGCTGTGGCTGCTCATTAGAAACACCTGGAGAGACCTTTAAAGCTCCCTGGGCCGGCACTCACCTCAGATCAATTACTTTTGTCACTTTGGGGATGGGATAGAGGCATCTGTCATTTGAAAGGTCCCCAGATGACTGTAAAGTGCAGCCATGGTTGAGACCCATTGAAAGCATTTCCACCAAAGCTGCCAGGTGAAGAGCAGAAGTAGCCCTAAGGGATGACCACGAGAGATGCTGAACTTGGAAGACTGCCTGGGTCAGAAGCCAGAACGCTGAGCAGAAAAATGTCCCAGTTTCTTTCCAGGGCACATCATGTCAGTCACCTATGCACAGTACCAAGGGTCTGCTCCCCCAACACATGACACCTGGGGGGCTTAGGGAAGTCCAGCTGTCCTCTCTCCCTGAGTTCCAGATCTGGACCTTAGGAAAGACCCCAATACCAATCTAGTGCAGCAGTTACCACCATGGCATTGGGGCCAGGAAGGTCTGGCTCTGCTGAACTGTTCACCCTGGAAGTCACCTGCAGAAAGTTGCCCTACCGGTACCTGGCTCCCCAAGTCTCTCTGTCCGCAGGGACAGAGAGCATGGCCAGATAGCATGCTCAATAAGACTGGCCAGAAGTGTCAGGGAGCGAATACCCCAGGTGCGGACCTCAGCCAATGAGAGACAATGACCGGTGGAGGGATACTCCCTCTTCCTCCTCCCTTGATGGGACAACTCCTGGAGGTCCCCAGGGGCACTGAACCCGAGCTGCCCATGGTGGTAGCTGGCTCCTAATGCATCTTGGGTGGGGGCACATGTCTCGCTTCTTCAATCCCTCACAGTGCCTCCTGGGATCCTTTGTTCATGCTTGGCTTTTGGGGGCACCCAAACTAAGACATTGTGAGACTCTGAGGTAGCACCTCAGAACCTGGCTTACCTCAGCCTCTAAAAACCTATGAAAGCAAAGGGTGAAGCTGCAGGAGGAGATCACTCACTGCCTGTGGTGGGGAGAGGGAGGAACGATCAGCTGCTGGGGCTGCCCAGCCCTGAAGCTGAGCCCTCCTTGCCTGGCTCCTCCATGTCCCTCCCTGGGTGGGTTTCAGAGGGGCCAAAGCTCAAGCCCACCTGATGGATGGACTTTGGGTTAAACCTCCAACATTCCTTCTGGGCAGAGATTCAGGAACTTTTGCTTGGAGGCACTGGGTTGCTCATTAAATAATTAAATGACTTACAAAAGCCTTTATGCCAGATCCCCACTCCCTCCACTCAATATAAACAGAGCCTCAACCTAAATTATTCTCCCCGTCTTAAATATCAGAAATATGAGAAATATCCTTTTACTGTCTGGTGTGTGCTAAGAGAGGTGGGAACTTGGCCTTACCACCTCCCAGGTGCTACTCCTGGGTACTTCTATTTGAAGGCTCGATGCATCTGGATGTCACTCTTTTTGGGATCTCCATGACCAATGATCCTAGCTTGGATCCTTCATTTCATTGGCCAATGCAACATGGTGAAGTTTTCATTTTTGTCATTCCTTCCTTGGTTATTAACTCAAGTGCTTTCATACAGAGAAATGTCTCTTGTCAACTATTTGGTGCCCTGAGGTACAGTTTTACAAGAAAGACAAAACAAATAGATTCTTTCTTGCTATTTACCAGCTTTCAAAATAATGAGTTGGTTACTGGGCATCTTCCAAAGGTGATCAAAGAGTTTCCCTTTCAAGCATCATTACAGACTGTGGTTCCATGTATTGCAGGCTTTATTCTCTAAGTGGGGCTCAGAACATCACATCTTTAGCCAATGGGAAACCTCCCAAATTGACTCCTGGGTCCTACTGACATGGCCCAAAGAGACGAGTAACTATTTTGCTGGGGGGTGTGACACAATGTTCCATCTCTTAACTCCACTGGTTTCTGGGATCTCTACTAGAGCTAGAAGGGACCTCAGTAATCATGGAGCCCACTCTGTCCTAGCATTTTACAGATAAGAATCTAAGATTCAGGGACTGAGAGAACTTGTCCAGGTACCACTAGGGTGTTCATGGCAGAGCTGGGCTCATGGGCTGAGCAGCAAGTTCTTGACTTCTCCATGAGTGGTCTTTTCTCAGAACCACATACTCCCTTCCCTGCATTCTTCACTCATGTATTTGTTTCTCACATTTAAGCAGTCTTCTTGGTTCTGACTTGATCTCTGTGCCAACAGCTCATCTCCTGAACCAATCCCATACTGGCAGAAACTGGGATTTTAACTTCTTTTGAGTTCCTCATGCTTGCCCAGATACAGTGACATGTCAATTAATACTTGAGGATGCAAATGAAATTAGTGGAGTTTCTCTTCCCTGAATCAAATAACTGTTCTTTCCAAAGCTCAAATAATACATTTCATAATTACATAGGACTCTCTTATCTGTACAGAAAGTTCTTTCAATCTTCTGCTGAGGTAAGATGGGGAAACTTAGTTAACCATTCTTCCAGCGTCCTCACAGTAAAATGGGGATAATAGGTTCTTTTAGCCCTATCTATCAGAAGCTTGCCCCCAGGTCTAGGAGATGTTACCAGGGGATCTCCAGAAACTCAGAGCAAAGTTCTCATTTTCCAAATGGACAGGCAAAACATTTTATGGAATTCATACCTTAATATAATTTGAACACCTTAATTTCTATAATATCCTCTACTGACATGTCTGTGGATGGCATTCTTTTTTATAAGAGCCCAGGTAAATCCTCTTACCACCTGGTAAGCACGGGAGGCTGACTGTGGTTGCCTCTACAGAAATAAATGGAAATGCCCTCAGTCTATTAGGGATGGGATATTGTATTAGTCTCCTGGGGCTGCTATAAACAAATCACCAGAAACCAGGAACCTTAAAGCAACAGATACGTAATTCTCTCACAGTTTTGGGGGCCCCAAGTCCGAAATCAAGAGGTCAACAGGGCCACAATCCCTCCAGAGGCTCCAGAGGAGAATACTTCCTTGTCTTTTCCAGTTTCCAATCTCTGTCCCTGTCTTCAAATGGCCTCCTTCTCTGTGTGAGTCCAGTCACTCTCCCCCTCTCTCTTATAGGGACACCTGTGATGATGGTATTTGGGGCCACTGGAATAAGCCAGGATAATCTCTTCCTTTCAGGATCCTTAACTTCATTACATCTTTGGCCATTCAAGGTTAGTATTTGCTCCTTTGCCATATAAAAGTAATATTTATAGGTTCTGAGGCTTAGGAAGCCTGTCTTGGAGGGGGTGTTTTGTTTTTTTTTTTTGTTTTTTTTTTGTTTTTTACAGCCTATCCCAGGTATAATCAAGTTTCTGTGACACTTTTTTTTTATTGTGTTATGTTTGTCACCATAAAATACATCATTAGTTTTTGATGCAGTGTTCCAAGATTCATTGTTTATGTATTATGGAGCACCCAGTGCTCCATGCAATACGTGCCCTCCTTAATACCCACCACCAGGGTCACCCATCCCCTCACACCCCTCCCCTCTAAAACCCTCAGTTTGTTTCTCAGAGTCCACAATCTCTCATGGTTCATCCCCCCTCCGATTTCCCCCAATTCAGTTTTCCTTTCCTTCTCCTAATGTCCTCCTTGCTACTCCCAATGTTCCACAAATAAGTGAAACCATATAATAATTGACTCTCTCTGCTTGACTTATTTCATTCAGCATCATCTCTTCCATTCCCATCCATGCTGATGCAAAAGTTGGGTATTCATCCTTTCTGATGACTGAGTAATATTCCATTGTATATACAGACCACATCTTCTTTATCCATTCGTCTGTTGAAGGGCATCTTGGCTCTTTCCACAGTTTGGCGATTGTGGCCATGACTGCTATGAACATTGGGGCATATATGGCCCTTATTTTCATTACATCTGTATCTTTGGGATAAATACCCAATAGTGTAATTGCCGGGTCATGGGGTAGCTTTATTTTTAATTTTTTGAGGAATCTCCACACTGTTTTCCAAAGTGACACTCTTTAGAGAAATACGTAATGGAAATTTCAGATTTGCTAAAGCAACACCTGACCGGAGACCAGGGCATTATTCATGCTGCATGGTGGTGATGGGGAGTGGGGCTGGGTGTGAGGGGGGCTGTTACAGCATTTCCTTCCCTAAGTATGACTTCCCCTGGATGGCACTGTCTGGAACTGGGGATGAAAGTGCAATTAGTCACTGTCCCTGCCCCATTCTGCCTAATCCTCAGGGTCATCCTTTGAGATAACTGTAACCAGCCAAGGCTGGGCAGTTAAGAATACAGGCTCCACGGCCTGTCTTCCTACTGGCAATGCAGGCCCTGCCACTTACAAGTCTGTGAACTTTAGCAAATGGTTTCACTTCTTTGTGACTTCTTTGCCACGGAGTCCACGTGATGCCCACCCAGTGAAGTGGGGGCTGAGATGAGTCAATACTTTGTTAAGACCCTCAGCCCAGCCCCCTGCACAGAGAAAATCCACAGTGCATGAGCTGTGATTTTTGTTTGTATTTGCAAATGAGGAAACTGAGGCTCAGGGGAGTTAAATATCACTGCCAAGATCACAAAGCTGATAAGCAAGAGAGCTGTCATTCCGAGAGTACAAGGTTCAATTACACAGGATGAATAAATTCTAGAGCTCTGCCGTATAGCTCGGTGACTATAATTAATTAAGTTGTATGGTGTGCTGGACGTTTGCGAAGTGAGTACATCTTGGGTGCTCTCCTCCCCAAAACAAAGGTAATGATGTGAGGAGATGGACATGTTCATAATGTTGATCGTGGGCATCATTTCACTGTGTATATGTATATCAAAATATCATGCTTTCTCCTTTAAATATACATAATTCTTATTTGGAAAAAAAAAATAAAAAACTCACAAAGCCTGGCCCGAGACCCCACAAATCTGTGCTTGGCTATCCCGATGAACCAACTTTCACAGTCAGAAGGAAAGATACAAAAGATCCAAAACACAATAGAGCATTGAACAGTTTTCCTTTAAATTTAATATATTAATTGGAGGCTGAAATGGTCTACCCTGTTTCTCCTCCTGGAAATGGCATATGATGACAGAACTCACTTGACAGAGCAAATTCTCCGAAATGCCTGCAGGTTGACTCACACCAATGGAACTTCAAGAGAAGTTCCCAGACAGGGTTCCAGAGCTAGTTCTGGAAGGCTGTTTCAATCTCAACTTTTTCTCCAAGGTGAATTCTGAATACTTTTAGGTTCTTTTGTTAATTTCAGGAAAAATGAATGGTACGGCTGAAGCAGTTGTCTCTACCTCCACTTTTTTTGTAGAGATGCGTAGGGACTGGCCTGAGGTCTGTTAATACAATTTTGCTGCACTATGTAGACAAAGACAGATTTCTTCCAAGAAGAGAAAAGGCTGACTGTAGCCATGTGAGGTGGCATCTGTCACTCAGACTACACCATGAACTAAAGGCACAGAGTCCACACAGTTCTGAAGTAGTGCATCAAGGATGTGGCCAGGGGTTAGGAATTATGCTGAACAAGGAATGTCTGGCAAAATGTGTGTGTTTGTGTGTGTGTGCTTGCACAGGTATGCACATGATGTGTGTGGTAGCATACCTATGAGTGTGTATACCCCCAACTCAGCTAGGATCTTTGCACAGCTTCTCACCTGTCCCTCCTGCTAGAGGACACATCACAACCAAATGTGTCTACTGAAACTTATATGACACTGTGTGTCAACTATATAAATAAATAAATAAATCACAAATGTATCTGGACTATTGAGCAGAACACACACACACACACACACACACACACACACACACACAAACACACATTCCAAAGGCATTCAATGCTTTTCATTAACTTGAAATCCCATATCGAGCTCCCTGCTTGGCCGGAAGCCTGCTTCTCCCTCTCCCACTTCCCCTTCTCTCGCTGTGTCTCTCTCTATCAAATAAATAAGTAAAATCTTTAAAAAAAGGGAACAAACTGTGTAATTTATGGGTCAGTCGTCCACTGATGGAGGGCATGCTGTACGATACTTCAGAGAGATCGCTATTATTTATTTCTGGAAAACCTGGGGGAGATATTTAAAAAGAATATAATAGCTCTGTAATATTATTACCCTGAGATAACTGGGATGAGGATTTGGTAACTTTCTTCCACTCTCTCCCCATCTTAAAAATACAGATGAAACCATACATAGTAACATTTTCCTATTTTTTTCTAATAGACATCTATATCTTAAGGGTTTTCCATGCCATGAAGAGTGGTCTCACACCTCACGTTTAATGGTTATATAGTTCATGGAACACTCAGCCTTATTTACTGAGCTGTTCTCAACACCTGGTGCACTCTGGCTCTTTTAAATAGGCATTTCAATAACTCAAATATCCACTATGAATACCTTCATACGTAAACGAGGGTCTGATGTGGACACCTCTTCAACATAAATTCCTTATGGGTTGACTTCTTGATTCAAAGTCTATGAACATATTTTAAAACTCTTAATGCAAAAAAAAAAAAAAAACTCTTAATGCATATGGACACATTATTTTCTAGAAAATCTGGGCTTTTCCTGAGTAGCACATACCATTCTATCCCACTGCACCTTTTTTCTGGACCATCATTGTAGAATCTTTGCTAATTTGATAGGGGAAATGATGTCCCCTTGCTATTTCAATTTGCATTTTGTTAAAATAAACCGAGCCAGGCTGGACAGTTTATCATACGTTGATTTGCCATTTGCATTTCCTCTTTGGAGATTTGTTTGTCCTTTACCTGGGTATCTATTTTGGGTCTTAATGTTTTTCTTATTGATTTGCATGAATTCTTTGCATATTAGGAATATTAATCTTTTTATTCTGTCCCATTTGTTTCAAACATTTCCCAAGATGGTGTTTACCCATTAATTCTGCTAATGGGATAGTGATATGGACAGAAATTTTTAAATGTTATGAAGCCAAACCTCTTGGTTGCTTCCTTTCAGTGTACCTACATTCTGCAATTCCAGTGGTGATCTTTACTAAAATATTCCTGTCCTAGGGAACTATGGTAGAATGTCACAGAGACCTTCTTCCTTCTGTTCCCTTACTTCAGAACAGGAAGTTGCAAATCAAAACATAATCATTACATCTGTATCTTTGGGGTAAATACCCAGTAGTGCAATTGCAGGGTCATAGGGAAGTTCTATTTTTAATTTCTTGAGGAATCTCCACACTGTTCTCCAAAGAGGCTGCACCAACTTGCATTCCCACCAACAGTGTAAGAGGGTTCCCCTTTCTCCACATCCCCTCCAACACATGTTGTTTCCTGTCTTGCTAATTTTGGCCATTCTAACTGGTGTAAGGTGATATCTCAATGTGGTTTTAATTTGAATCTCCCTGATGGCTAGTGATGATGAACATTTTTTCATGTGTCTGATAGCCATTTGTATGTCTTCATTGGAGAAGTGTCTGTTCATATCTTCTGCCCATTTTTTGATATGATTATCTGTTTTGTGTGTATTGAGTTTGAGGAGTTCTTTATAGATCCTGGATATCAATCTTTTGTCTGTACTGTCATTTGCAAATACCTTCTCCCATTCCGTGGGTTGCCTCTTTGTTTTCTTGACTGTTTCCTTTGCTCTGCAGAAGCTTTTGATTTTGATGAAGTCCCAAAAGTTTATTTTGGCTTTTGTTTCCTTTGCTTTTGGAGACATATCTTGAAAGAAGTTGCTGTGGCTGATACCAAAGAGATGACTGCCTATGTTCTCCTCTAGGATTCTGATGGATTCCTGTCTCATGTTGAGGTCTTTTACCCATTTTGAGTTTATCTTTGTGTATGGTGTAAGAGTTTCATTCTTCTACATATAGCTGCCCAGTTTTTCCAGCACCATTTATTGAAGAGACTGTCTTTTTTCCACTGTATATTTTTTCCTGTTTTGTCGAAGATTAACTGACCATAGAGTTGAGGGTCCATATCTGAGCTCTCTACTCTGTTCCACTGGTCTATGTGTCTGTTTTTATGCCAGTACCATGCTGTCTTGGTGATCACAGCTTTGTAGTAAAGCTTGAAATCAGGTAACGTGATGCCCCCAGTTTTATTTTTGTTTTTCAACATTTCCTTAGCGATTTGGGGTCCCTTCTGGTTCCATACAAATTTTTGGATTATTTGCTCCAGCTCTTTGAAGAATACCAGTGGAATTTTGATTGGAATGGCATTAAAAGTATAGATTGCTCTAGGCAGTATAGACATTTTAACAATGTTTATTCTTCTGATCCAAGAGCATGGAATGGTCTTCCATCTTTTTGTGTCTTCTTCAATTTCTTTCATGAGTGTTCTGTAGCTCCTCGAGTACAGATCCTTTACCTCTTTGGTTAGGTTTATTCCCAGGTATCTTATGGTTCTTGGTGCTATAGTAAATGGAATCGATTCTCTAATTTCCCTTTCTGTATTTTCATGGTTAGTGTATAAGAAAGCCACTGATTTCTGTACATTGACTTTGTATCCTGCCACATTACTGAATTGCTGTATGAGTTCTAGTAGTTTGGGGGTGGAGTCTTTTGGGTTTTCCATATAAAGAATCGTGTCATCTGCGAAGAGCGAGAGTTTGACTTCTTCATTGCCAATTTGGATACCTTTTATTTCTCTTTGTTGTCTGATTGCTGTTGCTAGGACTTCTAATACTATGTTAAACAAGAGTGGTGAGAGTGGGCATCCTTGTCGTGTTCCTGTTCTCAACGGGAGGGCTGCAAGCTTTTTCCCATTGAGGATGATATTTGCAGATGTAGTGAAAAGAAGGGCCATCTGTACCCCAATGTTTATAGCAGCAATGGCCACAGTCGCCAAACTGTGGAAAGAACCAAGATGCCCTTCAATGGACGAATGGATAAGGAAGATGTGGTCCATATACACTATGGAGTATTATGCCTCCATCAGAAAGGATGAATCCCCAACTTTTGTAGCAACATGGACGGGACTGGAAGAGATTATGCTGAGTGAAATAAGTCAAGCAGAGAGAGTCAATTATCATGTGGTTTCACTTATTTGTGGAACATAACAAATAGCATGGAGGACATGGAGAGTTAGGAGAAGGGATTTGGGGGAAATTGGAAGGGGAGGTGAACAATGAGAGACTGTGGACTCTGAAAAACAATCTGAAGGGTTTGAGGAGGTGGGGGGGTGGGAGGTTGGGGGAACCAGGTGGTGGGTATTGGAGAGGGCACGGATTGCATGGAGCACTGGTTGTGGTACAAAAACAATGAATACTGTTATGTTGAAAATAAATTTTAAAAAATGATTAAAATAAAAAAAATAACGATTAGTCTGTGTGGCAAAGGTGGATTGAGGGTAAAGTAAAAGCTGATTACTGCGTGTCCAAATCCTTGACAGAAACCAAAACCAGGGGCCAGAGGAGGCTGTTAATGTAGCTGGAATTTACAGCTTCAGGCGTCTTCTTGCCTAGAACTCTGAAAAGATTGGCCACACCACTGGGCAGCTCAAAGGGCTCACCTGGAATTTGGTAATCCTCTCCTTGGAGAGGAATTGGAAAATTTTTCTAATCTTTCAGGATTTTCTCCAGTTCTTTGGCACTTTTCCCTTGTCACCAAGACCAGAGAGCTCAAGGCATGGTACTGTTTATTTATGGATACAATCAATACCCATTGCATTTCAGCTTTGTCCTAGACTCTCCATGAGGAATCATCAACCCATGCTCTCATTTTCCCATTTTCTTCTTTTGCTTTTGGAAAAGGGTCTGAGTTACGGAAACATAACTACCTGCAGGTTCAGGCCAACTCCCCTAGCCTTAGATTTCTGGGTTTAAGCTGGTTCAATAACTAAGTAGATGGCCAAAGGCAAAAGAGTTGACCATTACTTCAGGAGCTAAGAGACTATGGGCGTGTCCCAGATAGACATGCGCAGACTTCCCCAAGTAGATCACTCAAAACAAATGATGAACTCCCAAGGCAAGTGTCATGTGAGAAGGCTTGTCCCCAGTGAAGTCACTGTTCCAGTTCTTTTTTTTTTTTTTAATGTGTCTTTTAATCATGTATGATTTTGTAACATCAGCCATTTGGTCATTTGGAAAATAGTGGTTCACTGAGTTATGCATAACTTTCAAATTTTGACATATTTCATTATACAATTTCAAAAAATTAAGTGCTGATTATCTTTTATTTTTATCCTGAAAACACTGCCATGTGTTCAACAGAGAGATACTGAAATGTAGAAAGTCTACCAAATAATATGAATTGGCCAGGTTCTAAGAGTTTCATTTAGAAGGGAATCAGGTAATGCTTTGCAAATTGTTACTCCACATTTAGGAAGTACAGGGGATTCAGGCTGTGAACAAATGACCCATTTCCTCCTATCTTGCAAGATATTAAGCCAAGGGGGCATCTAAAATAAGCTCCCTATACTGTGCCCTGAGAGATCTTGAAATTATTTCATCAGGACAGGCTGGCCATCCTGTTGCATTTGGGTGGTCCCCTTCTCTTCCTCCTCCTTTTCTTCCTCTTTCCCCTCTCCCTCCCCAGTTTGGTATTGCACTCATTCAGGGAAATCAATGGTCATTTTTTTCATGATTTTCCCATCCCTGTTCTATAGGAAAGTTTTCTCCATGAGCTTCCTGTCTCTGTCTTACCAGCTGAAGCCAGAGTGTTTTTCTTTGTTTGGGTCACTCCTTCTCCCTGAATAATTTCATTAGGACTTAATTTCATTAGGCTTGAAACAAAGATGCATTGGATGAATTGGAACAAAATCACAGGCCAAATGCTCCAAATTCCTAGTTACTGGGATTGAAATCTGCCTCGATCAAGAATACTGTAGTTTAATATCTTCAAAAGTTTCCCCCAATTGTTGCAGAAGGAGAGGCTATGACCTTGTGCATATTTAGAGTTCAAAGTATGATGAAAAATAAGTACAGGGAATGGGGGCCGACTACTTTCTTTCACTCACATTCTGAATTTCTTACATCCTGGTAGGTCCTGACATGAACACAAAATAAGTTCATCAAATAGCTAAGAAACAAAATTCCACTCTTTTGGAAGTGTCGAGAGAAATTTCATGTCCCTGTGCCCAAAGCTAGAGTGTGCAGCTGCTGGTGACTGATGGCATCAAAGCTTGCTAAAGGGGAACAACTTGGGTTTCCACTTCTCAAAGCCATAACCCGCAATTATTCACACTGATGGAAAGATTGCCAAAACCTTTGGAGGGGGGAAGCAAATGAGATGTTCCCCAAGTGACTTCCCATCGCTCGTATATTATTTTCCTTATGCCACTTTCACCTCAAGCTTGTTTGACTCACTCATGCATCAAAACAAGACTTTTCTGACAGCCAGAGCCTTCAGTTGCTTGAAAAATCCAACTTACTTCTTGCTGCTGGACACCCCTGAAAGATGCAGACCCTAGAATTGGGCCGAAGCTACCATCAAGCTGCTTGGGGAGAGCCAAGGCAGAATCTAAGAGTATCCTGACATTTTCAAAATACTGACTTACTTTCCCTGCTAACTAAAGTGTCACTAGAGGAGTCTGAAGACTCATGCTAGAGAAGTGAAGAGGTGACAACGTACAGTCAGTGCTGCCCATCTTTGCACTGCTCAGAACATTGTCCTACACAGTAAGAAGGAAGATGTCAACTGGATTGGAAGGGAAGGGATTCAGGAACCAGACCCACAAATGCACAGCCATTCTGAGGTCCAAGGAATGCAGGGAGCAATGAGAATCCATCTCTAAAAGGTGGAGATGTTTCCAGGAAGATCATCTACCTCAGGTCCCTTTCACGACCCAGTGTATGCTCACTGATTTGGTCAATTTTACCATGGACTCGTTTCTACTTCGAAGATGTTGCCTTGCGCTGGAAAAATGTTCAATTTTTAATTTAAGTTAATGTTTGAGTGAAGATGTTTATAGTATGAGCTCTAAGTTACCTTCAACTCGTGCTTCCCTGGATTCTTTTATTCCTTTATTTTCACTGTTTATGGAGCACCTACTATGTGCCAGATGGTGTTTTTCATGCTGGGTCTGTGGTGGAGAGCAAAATGGGACGTGATTCCAGCTTCTTGGAATATACAGACTTGACAGAAGCGAGGATGAAGCAGTATATTCCCATACGTTCCACCATTTTATGATTTCATGATCTGATAGCTGCTTACCTTCTTTCCAGCCCAAATGCTGTTCATCTTTTAAGTCTGTCTTCCAGTGACCTTCTCTCCTCCCACAGCCCCAATCCCCTGCTTCCTGGCTCATGGGGGATGGGGCACTCCACCACACACACTGGGGGATGCGTGCACCTTACCACCTCAACCACCCAGTGAGGAATGGCCTAATGTTCTTGGGCTTGGAAATCAGACCTGGGCAGGTGTCCTGCCTGCTCCACACCTTGGTTCACTTACCTGGAAGAGCAGGTGTATTCCATGGGATCTGATTAAATATTAAAATAAAATCCGCAGCTACCTCCTTCCCCATTCACCTCTCCCACCTCACCTCCCACTCCCATTTCCTCTGCCCTGTCTTTCTTGTGGTAGAATGGCCTAAGTCCCACCTAGGAGCTCAGAAGGGAGCACAGCATTTCCTGTTTCTCTCCAAACGTGTGCTGAGATGCACAGCAAGGCAGTAACTTCCTCTTTTCCCTCCATGCTCTTAATTTTGGGGGGTGGGGGGTGGGGGGAGCATGACCACACAGTGGGTCACTTTCTACAAGGACATTATCTAACGCCTTTTGTCAGTTTGTCAGGTGGCAGTTTATTTTTTCCCCTTTGGGCATAACATCTCTTTGCTTCTCTGTAAGTATTTTTTTCTAGGCCTTTAATGAGGTGTTTAATAAAGTCTCCAGGCTTCTTATAAGGCACTTCCTTTGTTCCATGGCTCTTTTCAACATCTTTCTAACATATACCTCTATTCTTATTATGGTCGTTCTTGTCCTATAATTGAATATCTGTGTAATGTGTTTCATCTGAATTCTCGCATTCAAAAAAGCATCTGTATATTTTATTTTTCAGATCACAGATGTAATGTCTATATCACTCAAGTTTTGGAAGATACAGAAAATTATATAGATAAAAATGAAAGATAACCCTAATCCTACCACCCAGAGACACCCACTGTTAGCACCTGAGACCGCTCTGTTCATACATATTTTGACTATGTATATACTTTTTATATAACTGTGCTACTATATATAGTTCTAGATCTTTTTTAACTTCAGTCTCATTAACTATGTTCTTCTATGTTATTTTTCTATGTTATTAAAATTCTTCAAGGCCATGACTTTAAACAGTGGTATAATATTTTTATACTATGGATCTATCATTATTTATTGCATCATTTTCCTAGCTTGACACTTGGGTTGTTTTTCCTTTTTTGCTATAATTGTATAAGGAAATACATTTATCTCCCTCAACCTCTTCTCTAAACAAACATTTGAATTTAATTGGGCTGCAATCCTTCTGACTCAGTGTCTTACCCACAAATATGCCCTGAACGCTTTCCAGTTTATTGGTCAGAACAGGCACAGAATGTTCTCCTTCCTCTTAGGATATGTGTCCTGGCCAAAAGCTGCATATCCTACTCTTCACCTGATGGGGCACATCCCGCCTCCAGATCCCTCAGCATCAGCATCTGGGCTCATTTTTTGCTTCTTTAACTCTATTGAGTCTGGCCCAGCTGCCCCTCCAGTCTTGGCTCTGACCCCTTCACCTTCACAGAGAGGGCCCATGACAGTCCTTTGCACCTGTTACTCCTCTGCCTGGAAAGCCCAATCCTAGGGTCTCTGCGAGGTTTCTCCTCATAATTCAGGTCCCGGCCTGTGGGTCACCTTTCAAAGGCCTCTTTGGAGCTATAATCTAAAGAAGCTATAGGTTCCCATCCATGTCAGTTACTTTCAACGAGCTCCTCACCCAGCAAGCTCTGAAAATATCTCCTTTTTAGTGTGTTCCTTGACTGTCTTCTCCCTTCAGTGAAACCCAGTTTCTTTTGTTCATTATTATGACACCTTGCCCAGAATAGTGAAGATATAGAGCAGGAGCTAAATAAATGTTTCCTGGTGAATGAATGAATGAAAACATGAAAGTCAATCTCATTTCCTTGGTGAAATACTCTATGTAGTATTTGCCACATTATATGAATGTAGTTTATATCCAGAGAATTTCTTAACTCTTGAAAATATCCATATACTTTCAACTAGGATTTTCTTTCAAGGAAGCTCTTCTGATGACATGAAAGGGAAAAGAGATGCCAGTTCTGGTAAAGAATGGTCGTCAGACAATGATTTATAATCTTAAAAACTGAAAGTGAATCACTGTATTTTACACCTGAAACTGATCTAACACTGTACGTTAATTATACTGGAATTAAAAAAAAAAACAAACTGAAAGCAACTGTAATCTACAGAAAAATGGGGAACTTGTTGTACATGTAATCTCATATGAAAATGATGAAATATGATTCAGCCATTGAAAAAAACACATTTGTAGGGGTGCCTGGGTGGCACAGTCAGTTGAGTGTCTGACTCCTGGTTTCAGCTCAGGTAGTAATCTCAGGGTGGTGAGATGGAGCCCTGCATCAGGCTCTGCACTGGGTGTGAAACTTGCTTAATATTCTCTCCCTCTCCCTTAGCCTTTCCCCCCACCTCTAAAATAAATAATCCTAAAAAAACCCCTATATTAATAAAATAAATAAAATAAAACATTTAAAAATCCCATATTTATAGAGAATTTTTAAGGATGTGAAAATGATAACAAATGTATCAAATGGTGGTGGTATATCTCTGATTGATAAAGTTAGGATGACAATTTCCTTTCTACTTTCAGTGTTTTACAAATTTTCTTCAATGAAAATGTGTTTTTTTTTACAGATTAAAAAAAGACAAAAAACAAAAACCCTCCCATGTCTGAGTTTAAAGGTATTTCTACTCAACAGTTTCCTCCCACTTCTTTTTCTGAGTTCTCGTCCTCCTCTTCTATTCTTAGAGGTGTTTTGCAAACAGTAGGTTTTTTTTTTTTTTTAAGTGTTACAGAATGAATGTTCAAAGAAGGAACCGGTTTTACAGGGTTAGTCCTATAAAACCACTATGTTCCCCTGGAACTGGGAGTAGTCCTCACCTTGTCTTCTCCCAACCCCCACTAACACGGAAAGAAGTGTAAGGATTTACTCTCACTGAAAACTTCTGCTAACTTCTTTTGGGGTGATTAGGTAGTTAGGGTGCAGACATCAAAACAGAAACACACCACTGTCAACATTTCCTTGCTGGACTATAGAAGGTTGAACAGTCAATACAGTGGAGAAAGAGAAAATAGGTTCACATAAAACACAAGGGGTGAAATTGATATATCTCTATGAGATTACTCTCATTATTATTGTTGTGGTGGGTTAGTTTTTCCTGTTTTTTCTTTCCATGCCTGACATTAATCACCAGTAACCAGCCTCCTAAAATAGATCCTTTTGTGATTCACTTATTCTCCTCGAAGATCTTTTCCTGCTCATCTTTCCTGCGGTTCTCTTCTAAAGCCAGGAAAACTTTGTTGTTATTTTCCCTCCCCTGTTTCTGACATGAAAGGCAGCTCCGCTTTGCCAGGTGGCCTCCATCGATGCCTGAAGCAGTGGGAGAGTGCACCATCAGAGCACAACCCACCCCTTTCTTGACTCCCAGGAGGAGAAACTGGGACACAGTATCGGGACACAGAGAAACTAAAGATGACAAACACCATCCATCTAAAGAGCATGTCTAACTCATCCCAAAATCTCTCTCCACCACCATTTCAATTGATCACCACAAACAACCCTATTACCAGTTCTTTGCCTTGGACCTTCTTAGATAGCCTCTCAACATCACTGTCCAAATGCTCTCCCCCAGGATGGCTACCTTCTGCACATGGACCCAGTGATAAGAACTGGCTCTGGTCTTTGTGAGCCTCCACTGTCCCTAGACCAAAAAACCCAGTTTGCTCCCACCTTCCTACTCAGTCTTCAGAAACATCCTCTGGTAAGAGTCAACCTCACCAACTGGTAGAAAGTACCTGGTTCATCATCTTGTCAGAGACCAACAGAAAAGAGTGCCATGATTGATTATTGATACTTGTCTGTGAGGGGGACCCAGAAGTACCATATCTGCTAACCTGTATCTCTTACTGGATCCATCCCCTCACCTCCCCTGAGGCTGATACTTCTATCTTTGTCAACCCATTCATAGGAGGTTTCTCTCACATACAATAGAAAAAGCAAATGAATAACCCTACCCATGCTTTGGGATGCCCAGGCCACAGCACTGCCTCATTCCAGCCAGGTGGACTGAAATGGCCACTAAAGACACAGAGAACACCACAGATCCCTTCTGTGTCCACACTCTCATAGTTAATCCTTTCTTCTTTGGTGCTGCCTTTCCCTCTTCTCGTTATACCCCTATACTTGTCCCTACTATTCTTGCTCCACTGCTGTTTCTTTCTTATAATAATTCTGTCACACGTGTCTTTATCCCCCAGCAAGAGACTGTTAAAGCATGGATCGGTATGTTCAGAGTGGACTGGCCTAGAAAGGGCCCTCAAAACATATTTCTGAATGGCATTGGACTGAATCTCTGGACAAAGTTCTAAAAGTCAATTCTCTTAGTCTCTGTATGGACATTACAGAAAAAGAGAGGCAGAAAAGCTGTAAAGTTGAGCTCTAAGCCCCACCATTTATAAATCAACTGTGCCAATCCTCTATACTTTCACAATTGTTCTCACATGTAAGTACAAGGATACTCATGTGGAATTTCAAAGAAAATGGAACCTTCCAGATGAGGTATGATTTGGCACCAACATTCAAATCTTCCCCCCACAACCCTGTCCACCCCACCCCCCCACTAATCATATCTATTTAAGAACACCAAACATTCTGCTAAAATATGGGTACTTTGGGTTGGGCCACCCAAATATCGTTGAAGGCCATCAAGCCTCTGAGACTGAGTTCTAAGACTTTTCCAAAGCAATCAAATAAAAAAGAAAGGCAGGTACAAGATTTTAGCAAATTCTATGAAGCAATTCAAAATCAGATTTTGAGAGGTTCTTTTTTGAAATTCCATTTGCTGACAGAGTATTTATTAATACAATCCTTCAGCACAGGAAATCATTCACTGAACAAACATGAATCTATGTCCAAATCCATGCATTAAAACTGTCCCATTATTTCATCCAAAGTTCCCTCTACAAAAAGAAAAAAGAAAAAAAAAAGCACCTTAATTTGACACTGTCCAGCCAGAACAGTCCCATCAGCCCAAGCAACTGCATCTTTTGATAATTTTTCTTGGTAGAAATAAAATTTAAATTCTTCAAATACTTCAAATGTTTGGGGCTTTGTTTTAAACCAGTTGGAAAACAGTGCTGATGTCAACTGTACTCCTAGGAATTAGGTTATTTATGTCAGGATGATTTTTGATAAAAATATAGGGAAAACACCAACTGGGAATGAAGGTGGATACAACTCAAATTATGCCTCCACCATGGCCATCAATTCCAAGTTGTCACTCTGCCTTGTGTGCTTCAATTATGCACCCAGGCACCTGGTCAGACTACTGATGACGTGTGGTGATTTGTTCATGCCCTTGTCTCAAAATGAAAACGAATTTGAAGCATCTAGGAGGCCAATGATAGAAAACTCCTCCTAATTTTGTTTTCTCAAATATGAATCTATTTTCCTAGCTGTAAGCTTTACTTCACAGAAGGAATAGGGAAGAGGGAATCAAGATGGATGGTCTAGTGGTCTGGGTGGGTCCTGGTTTTCTAGAAGACCCTGGAGGATAGAAGGGGGAGTTCCAACACTCAGTTATGCATGCAGCTACTTGAGCCCTACCCCCCATGCTGGAGGGGATGCTGGGAGCAGGCCATAATAAGATACATTAGATCTTGGAATTAAGACTCCAGACAAGCTGGAGGACAAAGGAGCAACGAGGATTCTTGGCCTTCAGAGACAGCCATGCCAGCAAGAGTTCACCCTAAGGCCAGAAGACCATCACCAGGGAGCAACCCCACTGGGATGTGTCACTGTGCATGCTATCTCTGCTCTTGGTACTCTGGGAGAGCAAGTGCAAAGAAACTGAGCAGGGTCTTAAAAATAAAGCTGTGTTGGGGTTCCTGGGTGGCTCAGTCAATTAAGTGTTCAACTCTTGATCTCAGCTCAAGTCTTGACTTCAGGGTTCTGAGTTCTAACCTCACGTTGGGCTCCATGTTGGGTGTGGAGCCTACTTAAAAATAAAATATATAATTTTAAAAAGCCCTGTCACCCCTAATAGGTTTGAAAGAAACCAGGGATGCAGGACCATCTTGCTTGGGAGTCAGGGGGAAAGAAGCAGAGTGCAGCCAGGGAAGAAGCCCAGTACACTTCTCCGACTGTGCTATCATTCCCACGAGGGAGCGTGTGCTGCACGATGACTGGCTCATACCTGCAACAGACTGCAACTGACCAACCTGTCTCCCGAGCCCATTGGCACTGTGCTGTAACACACTGACATCTGTGTAGGATGGAATGAAAACGCATGCCCCCATCACCAGCTTGGCAAACTATTTGCTTGCACTGAGGTGAATCAATAAATGTATGAGGGAGGCTGGTAGATGTGCAGAGCGAAAACTGGGGGTGAGGCTGGGATCCCCTTTTGGCTCCTGTTTCTTGGTGGTACCTATTAAAGATCTACTTACTAGGTCCCTTGTACTCGGCGGCTCTCACTGACCACCACATCAAGCTGGTAAAGGCATTTTTAATTGCCCCCTGTGCAATGTCCTAAGAATCTAAGGATTTTGACAAGGAGAAAAGGCCATCAGCTTTTCCAGCCCAATATTTCACTGTCTGAATATAGGCACACAAAATTTAAGCTCCACAAAGGACTGTGGGCTGTTTCATTAACTAATATATTCCTAGCTCCCTGGAGAGCACCTGGCACATATAAGAGATGCTCAGAAATATCTGCTAAATGGAACAGAGTTCTGAAAGAAATACCAAGGAATCTCCAGTGGCAGACTCAGAATTCTTCCCTTGTAGTAAAGCAGAGAGAACATGTGCTGGTAGGGGGTGGAGACGGACGACCAAAGTGCTGATTTCCCTTGGCCCTTATAAAACTCTAGGACTTTAATAAAGTCACACATTTGATCCTCAGTATCTTCCTCTGTGCCAATTAAAGAGTGGACTCCAGCAATGTTTTCCAACTATGTTACGTTGAACCCCAAAGCTTAGGAGGGGTGCTTCCATGCACAAAGTGCATACAAAACTTTTCCTTCAACTTCATCTGCTTTATCATGAGAGCTCCCACAATTTTTTGTTTGACTGATGGATTCCACTGATAATAATAATAAGAGGTTGCTAAAACCACTTGACTCTTTGCCCCCTAAAGGCTCTCCCACCCAAAAATATTTATAATACCTTGAATCTGGCTACCCTGGCCTATGGCTCCCAAAATACCTCAAAATCCATATGCTGTCCCCACTGCCTAGAATGCCCTTCTCTGACCACCCATGGCTCTATCTTTGCCAGAATAACTTCCTCTGCATCCTGCTATCCTTGGATGAGTCAGAGCCCTTGTTATTTGTCTCATGGCACTCTGTCCTATTTATTAATAGCACTATCCAAAGTTAAAATTAAATAAATCAATGTGATCATCAGTTTGATGTCTGTTCCTCTTGCTAGATTATCATTTCTATGAGGATGACGGCAGAGACTGGGTCTGTGATGTTGTCCTCAGACCTGAACTCATATGTCTAACTCAATAACTACATCTTGAATAAATAAATGCATGCATGCATGCATGAATGATAAATTGAATAGGCACTCAGATGCTGCCTAAGAATAAATTGAATAGGCACTCAGATGCTGCCTAAGAACTGCACAAAATATTGCATCACAGTTAATTACTGTGGGGGTAGATCCCACAGTTCTTCAGACATTGGACAAGGCAAAGCCAGGGTCACACTTCTCATAGAAAGGCAGAGAAGCAATACTGGCCCTTCCTCAGTCCTCTGGCTCATTCTCTGTCCTATGTGATACCTCCAAGGGATGGGCTAGCAACAAGTCCAGATGGGCTAGCCATTGCCTAGGGATGCATCTTCCAGACCTGGGCTATCTAATGTGGAAGTCACTAGTCACATGTGGTTATTTAAATTTATAGTGATTAAAGTGAAATAAAATTAGAAATTCAGTTCCGCAGTCACACTAGTCACCTTTCAAGGAAGTGCTCAATAGTCCTATGTGGCCAATGACTACTCTCCTGGACAGTGTAGACTGATAGAGACCATTTCTGCCACCACAGAACGTTCTTTTGGACAGCCCTGTGCCAGCATCTGCTAAGCTCAACACATGTCATATTTCTAGGTCATCTCAGACCACACCGTTCTCTGTCTGGGTTTTGCCTTCCTTCCTAACATCACAAACTGGAACTAGCTGCAGCGGGATGTCCACAGCAGATCTTTTCTGAAAGGACAGAAGTCAGATTTTAAAAGCTTTTGTCTGTCAAAGAAGCTAACTTCCCTGATCTGTTCCTTCTGCCCAGTAGATTTCAAATGTTCTGTTTGTTTTCATTGTTTTCATGCTCTTTGCTGGCAACCCTTCCTTTCAAGGCTGGCCCTCTCCATATTGTGCGGGTGTGCCTGGCTGTCTCATCGCCCTCCTCTTTGAGGATCTGGCCTCATTCCCTCTGTGCCCTAACTCTATGCACTTGGGCTAAGTCCTTGGCTGATTTCTCAACAGTTCTGTACTTCTGAGACCCTGGTTCATTAGCTTCTGGAGAAAACTTTAGGCTGTTGAAGAATCGCTCTGATGTCTGTGTTCATCTCACTCTTTTCATATCATGGTTGGGAAAAACAGCTGGAGAGAAAGCCCAAGCAAATCTGCTTTCCTAAGATGGAGTCTCTTCATCTTCTGGCTTATTTCTACTGAGATCACTGTGGATTTGATTATTTTGTGATCATTTCCTCCCAGCCTTCTGTCTAATCTTTAGATTAGAGCTTTAGAGCTGTAATTCCTTCTTCCCTCTTTCATAACATTACATTAAAAAGGGATTTCTGCCTTAGTTGCTCCTGCCTTTCCTGATGCTTGTAAATCATCCTTATGCAGCCCCATCATTGGCCTTGTTTGCATTCCTCCAGAAGCAGACACTACAACCATATTTAAGGGCTAGTGATGCTTTCTGGAGGTGAGCCTAGGAACCACCAGTAGGGGATGCAGGAATGAGACAGGGCAGTGACGGCATTCATCGAAAGGTATGTGACAAAACTAGCTACCACCATGCTCAACCAGCCAGGACTCAATCTCTCTGGGTAATTCCAGGAGGTGCTGTAACCCATGTGCCTCTGAGGCAAGGGAGCTGGGGTATTTACACACCAACTTGCATAATGGTTTGTTGGTTTGTAGACAAAGGCATTATTTCCCACATTTTCAGCTTCCACTAGGCAAGCAAAACATGGTTCACCAGCCAAAGAAGACCCTTAGACAAATAAGTGCAGGTTGCTAGGAGTAAGAACCAGGCAGCCTTGCCCTGGAGCAGTGAGACTGAGTGCCTCTGGGTAGGATCCCTGGAGCAGCTAAGCCCCAAACTGATTCCTAACCAACCTCTTTTGGGAAATCCTTTAGGATAAGCCACATCATCTTCCATGCCCAGTGTTCTCAGCATTCTCATCAGTCCAAAGGAGGGTCCAAAGTTGATGATCCCTGAGGATCTGTGAGTTTTTGTAAATTCTTTCAGACTCTGAACTGCTTTCTGACAGATATCTGAGTGGATGCCTGTTATTAATCACATGTTTGTGCAGTGTCCCCGACCAAAATCCCTATGCTGAAATCCTGACCCCCAATGTCATGGTATGAGGAGGTGCAGCCTTTGGGAGGTGATCAGGCCGTGGGGTAAAATCTTCCTGAATGAGTTTAGTTCCCAAATACAACAGCCCCCAGAGAGTTCTCTTGCTTTTTTTCTACGATGTAAATTAAACGGCTGTCTAGAAACCAGGAAGAGAGTCCTCACCAGAGCCTGACCATGCTGCATGCTGACCTTGGACTTCCAGCTCCCAGAACAGTGAGAAATCAACGTCAGTTATGCCATCTGGTCAATGGCATTTTGTTATAGCAGTCTGAGCTAAGACAGGGTCCCACTTCACCCCCAAGTCTGAGACAGACATCAGCAGCAACAATGTCCTTGGTCTCCATATCTTTCACAGTTACTTCAGCCACTTCAGGGCTGTTGGATCCTTGAACTGTTCTTACCTTTCCATGAGTATGTCCCCTTGGAGAAGACAGAATTTCATGCCATCAATGTTGGCACCCACCCACCTCTGTGGACTGGTTCTTTAGCTACTTTCTGACCTCAGGGGCTTTTCCTGACATTCTAGGTGCTGTCTTGGGGCCCAAGGTCCCTTCAGACCTCAGCCAGTCCCCCTCCCAAAATAGGAAGAGAGTTTATCAAGTGTCAGGAATAATCTAAGTGCTTCATACTACTCCCATCCCATGACAGCCCTACGGGAGAACATGGGTGGAAACTGAGAAAAGCCAGGCATAGAGATTTAAACATTTGCCGCAGATAAGCTTCTGGCCAAGAACTAGATTTATCCTCCTACCTGAAACCACCAGGAAAATGTGCACTATATATGAAGTAACAGTTTTCAAGACAATGGGCATCAGACATGGAAGGGCAGGCATCTCAAAAGATGGGAAACAAATGTCACAAGGTCTAGGAACACCTTGAGACAGTTCCCAGGCTGCACAATACGGGGAGGGAGAATACGGAGGGAGACTGGCAGACCCCCTTCAACAGAGGATACAGAGCTTTGCCTGCGCTCTCAGGACAGAGCACAGGGGAGAAAAGAGAGCTGCAAAGAAGGAGCCTCCTGGAGGGTTGCAGAGGACCCTCCTCAAGCATTTAGCCAAGTACTGACCAGCACATGCACCCCAAAGCCAGGAAGGAACCACTCAAAAGGATTAGAGGTCACAGTGTCCGGTGCTCACCAAAGGGTTGGGAACAGTGCCTCTGCCCACTAGCCGGCTTGGAGAAACTCAAGATTAATGGGGCAGTGGGTGGAATACACAGTAGTGTCTCCCCTTAGCAGTGGGAAACAACGAGCCTTCCTACGCACCTAAGCACTGACTACAGAGATCTTGCCAAAAAAAAAAAAAAAAAAAAAAAAAAAAGAAAAAAAAAAAAGAAAAGAAAAAGCAAGATCCAAAAGGATCAAACTGTTTCCAAGTAACTTAACTGAATCCCAGAATATTTACAGGAATACAAAAATACCCAGCACCTAACAAGGTAAAATTCACAATGTCTGGACAGCCAGTTAAAGATTACCAGTAAGGGGAAGCCTGGGTGGCTCAGTGGCTCAGTTAAAGCCTCTGCCTTCGGCTCAGGTCATGATCCCAGCATCCTGGGATCGAGTCCCGCATCGGGCTCTCTGCTCAGCAGGGAGCCTGCTTCCTCCTCTCTCTCTGCCTGCCTCTCTGCCTAGTTGTGATCTCTGTCAAATAAATAAAATCTTAAAAAAAAAAAAAGATTACCAGTAAGGCAAAAGAGCAGGAAAACGGGACCCATAATGAGGAGAAAAAGCAATCAGTCAAAACCAACCAAAAACTGACACAGATGTTGGACTTGGCAGACAAGGACATTAAAACAGTTGTTACAACTGCATTCTGTAGTTCAAAAAATTACATAGAGACATGGAAGATGTTAACAAGATTCAAACTGAGCTTCTCTGGATGGAAACTACATCTGAGATGAAAACATACTGGACAGGATTAATGGCAGATTGGGCATTAAAAAAAAAAAGATTAGTGACTTTCAAAATATGGTAATAGAAACAAAGTAAAACAGAGCACAAAGATATTTCAACGTCTCTCTCTCTCAATAATTAATATAACAACTAGATGGAAAATAAGTCAGGAGACAGTAGACTTAAACAATCCTATCAACCAGCAAGACATAACTGACATTTATGGAACATTCCACCCGGCAATAGCAGAAAGCATGTTCTTTGCTAGGACACATGGGACATTTATCAAAATAAACCATATTCTGGGCCATAAAACTAGTCTCAATTAATAGGAAAAGAATTAAGTTATACAAAGTTTGTTCCTGTCCACAATGGAATTAAATTAGAAATGAATCACCAAAAGGTATCTGAAAAATCTTCTATCCATTTCTAAATAATAATGTCTAAATAATACATTTCTAAATAATCCATATGTCAAAGAATGCAAAGAGGAATTAGAAAGCATTTTGAACAGAATGAGAATAAAAACACCATATCAAAATTTGTGGAATGCCACCAAGATAGGGGAAACACGCAGTACTATATATCTATACTGAGAAAGAAGAAAAGTATCAAACCAATGACTTCAGCATCCACCTTAAAAGAACGAGAGAAGGAACCTCCAGATGGGTTTCCACAGTGGCTGCACCATTTTACAGTCCTGTCAACAGTGTACGAGTGTTCCCCTCTTTCCACTTCCTTGCTAAGAATTACCTCTGTGTGTGTGTGTGTGTTTTCTAATTCACAGTCATCCTAACAGGTGTCAGGTGATATCATGATGGTTTCTATTTGCATTTCTGTGATGATGGTTGATGTTGAGCACCTTTCATGTGTCTCCTGGCCATTTCTATGTCTTCTTTAGACAAATGTCTATTCGGTTCATTTGCCTATTTTTAAATTAGTTTATTTGTGCAGTTTTTGTTTTTGTGGGGTTTTTTGTTTGTTTTTTTTTTTGTTTGCTTGTTTGCTATTGAGTTGTAGGAGTTCCCTATATATTTTGAATATTGTTCTGCAGATATACAGTTAGCAAATACTTCCTGCCATTTCATAGGTGGCCTTTTCATTTTGTTAATTGTTTCTTTTTGCTGTGCAGATCCATATTACTTTGTTGCAGTCCCCAAAGAGAATTACTATATGATCTAGCAATCCCACATCTAGGTATATATCCAAAGGGCCTGAAATCATGATCTCAAAGAGATATCTGCACTCTTATGTTCATTGCAACATTATTCACAATAGCCAAGACAAGGAAGCAACATAAATGTCCACTGACAGATGTATGAGTAAAGAAAATACGGCATAAACATACAATGGAATATTATTCAGCCTTAACAAAGAAGGAAATCCTACCATTTGAGACAGCATGAGTGATACTGGAGGACATTATGCTAAGTGAAACACACCAAACACAGAAGTACAAGTACTATGTGATACTACTTACAGTATCTGAAATAGTCAAACTCACAGAAGGAGAGAGTAGATTAATGATTCCTAGGTGCTATGGGCAGGAGGAAACAGGGAGGTATTACTCAAAGGGTGTAAGCAAAGTTTCAGTTATATGAGAAGAGTAAGTCCTAGAGATCTATCATATAGCAAACAATATACAGTTAAGAATACTATATTATAATGATGCATGGGTGGCTCAGCCAATTAAGCGTCCAACCCTTGATCTCAGCTCAGGTCATCATCTCAGGGTCATAAGACTGAGTCCTGTGTTGGTTTCCATGCTGGGTGTAGAGCCTGCCTGGGATTCTTTCTCTCCCTCTCCCTCTGTGACACGCCTCCCCCTCAAACTCAAGCACTTTTTTCCCTGCTATCTCTCTCTCTCAAAAAAAAGAATAGTATATTGTATACTTAAAATTTTCCTAAGAGGGTAGATCTTATGTTAAGTGTTCTTATCACACAAAAATAATGATAAATAATTCAAGAAGACAGAAGACAACTTTTGCAGGTGATGGATATGTTTATGGTATAGTTTGTGGGTGACAGTTTCACAGATGTGCACTTATCTCCAAACTCCACAAGTTGTATCCATTCAAAATGTACAGCTTTCTGTATGTAAATCATACCTTAATAGAGTCGTTAAAAAAAAGAAGAGCAGGGGGGCCTGGGTGGCATAGTTAGTTAATCATCTGACTCTTGATTTTGGCTCAGGTAATAATCTCAAGGTCCTGGGATTGAGTCCTACAACAGGCTCCATGCTGGGCATAGAGTCTACTTGGGAGTCTCTCTCCCTTCTCCTTCTGCCCCTAACCCCCATGCTCATATGCATGCTCTCTTTCTCTCTCTCTCTAAAATAAATAAATAAATATATCTCTCAAAAATAGAAAAGAAAATTCAAAGTAAGTAGAAAATAGAGGGGCGCCTGAGTGGCTCATTGGGTTAAAGCCTCTGCCTTCAGCTCAGGCCATGATCTCAGGGTCCTGTGTTCGAGCCCCGCATCGGGCTCTCTGCTCAGCAGGGAGCCTACTTCCCCTTCTCTCTCTGCCTGCTTCTCTGTCTACTTGTGATCTCTGTCTGTGAAATAAATAAATAAAATCTTTAAAAAAAAAAGAAAATAGAAAATGAATAAAGATCAGAGTGGGAATTAATGAAATAGAAAACAAAAAAGCAATAGATAAAAATCAATGAAATCAAAAGTTGGTTCTAAAGATCATTAATAAAATTGATAATCCTCTATTCAGACAGATAAGGAATGAGAGAGGTGACATGAGTAGAGTGTGTATGGGTATGTACATATGCATATGTATATATTTAAAAGATACTATGTAAATACTATGAACAATTTCATGCCAATAAATTTGACAACTTACATGAAATGAACAAATTCTTTGACAAACACTAACTACTAAAGCTCTTTCAAGAAGAAATAGATAATTTTAACAGCTAACTAACTATTTGAGAAATTGATTTTGAGGTTAAAAACCTTAACATAAAACTTGAGGTCCAGATGGCTTCATGGGCAAGTTGTATGAAATACTTAAGAAAGAAAGAATACCAATCCCATGCAAACTTTTCCAGCTCCCATGCAACTAATATTATGAGGCCAGTACTATCCTGTTACTACCAAAACCAAACACAGACATTACAAAAAAAGAGGAACTATTGGTCAATATCCCTTATGAACATAGATGCAAAATGAAAAATAAAATGTTAGCAAACCCAACAAATATGTGAAAAGGGTATTTCATGACCAAGTGAGATTTATTCTAGGACTCTAAGCTGGTTTGACATTCAAAAATCAATTAATATAACCCATTATATTAACAAATTAAAAATAAGAACCACACGATCATTTCAATAGATGTATAAAAAGCATTTAACAAAATTCAATATCCATCCTTGATAAAAATTCACAGCATACTAAAAATACAAGGAAGTTCCTCACTTGATAAAGACATCTAGAAAAATCCTATAATTTATATCACACTCAATGGTGAAAGACTGAATGCTTTTCCCCTGATAAAGAATAAGGCAAGAATGTCTACTCTCTTCACTTCCATTCAAATCACAGTGGTTCTAGCCAGTGCAATAAGGCAAGAAAAAGAAAAGGCACTTGGATTGAAGAGAAAAAGGTCAAACTGTATTTATTTGCAGACATGATCTTCTAGGCAGAAAACTAATGTTAATATGCAAAAAGCTACTAGAACTAAGTGTGAATTTAGCATGTTGCAGGATATAAGATCAATATGCAGGAACCTATTGCATTTTTTTTTAAAGATTTTATTTATTTGTCAGAGAGAGAGAGGGAGAGAGAGCAAGCACAGGCAGACAGAATGGCAGGCAGAGGCAGAGGGAGAAGCAGGCTCCTGCTGAGCAAGGAGCCCGATGCGGGACTCGATCCCAGGACGCTGGAATCATGACCTGAGCCTAAGGCAGCTGCTTAACCAACTGAGCCACCCAGGCGTCCCCCTATTGCATTTTTAAGTGCTAGCAATGAACAATCAAAACTTGACATTAAAACAGGTTTCTCACTTCCTATTAGCATCTCACTTCCTATTGGAATCTTACGTCCTGTTGCAAGGTTCTAAGAGAGTGATGTAATACTTCTCCTTCTCATCTTTGAGATTCTCATAAGACTGTGTCAAGAATTAACAGCCCTTTTGTCATCATAAAAATAGTTCTTTCTTGGATATTTCTATCTTATACAACAGATGTAAAGAGCCTCACTGTTTTCTCCAGCCTCAACTTTAAAATCTTCACCTTATTCTCTTTATCCATTTAACAACCACATTTTTTTTTTTTAAAAAGCACAGTCTTTCTCTTTACAATCATTCACATTTTAGGAAAGCCTAATATTTTCGGGGTGCCTGGGTGGCTCAGTGGGTTAAAGCCTCTGCCTTCAGCTCGGGTCGTGATTCCAGGGTCCTGGGATTGAGCCCCGCATTGGGCTCTCTGCTCAGCAGGGAGCCTGCTTCCTCCTCTCTTTCTCTCTGCCTGCCTCTCTGCCTAATAAATAAATAAAATCTTAAAAAAGAGGAAAGCCTAATATTTTCAAGATAAAATGAAATAAGAGACAAGGAAAAAACCTAGTCCTACTTTTAAAGACAACAAATGTCTCTTCTCTAATAAGTTGTTTTTAGGATTTTGTTTTCATTCAAAGCTTGAAAACAGTGTTAAACTCCTGGGCCCAGGTCTTATTTTCTTTCCAGCTGCTATGGTTTCCAACTAGTTTGTTATCTTGATTGGAGAACGAAGCTTCACGATATGCATCTCAAATGATTATTGCATATACCTTTGGCAAGACCTAACTGGTTAGGATGAAAAACAAATCATTTGTATTTTGAGGGGAGAAAAACATATGGCTTGCGGAAGAAATTTTGCTAATGAGAAAAAGATAATGCATTATGTTAGAGTTCCAAATCTGTATGTAAAAACTTTGCAAGATGCAGAAGGAGGGGAAATTTGAAAAGTGGAGACCGAAAGCATTAATTCTATTGAGTTGGGTCGAAATGCACATATACACACATCCAGTGTTTACTCTCTCCTCGTGTGTTTGCTACTTCAAATATTCAATGACATTAATGATCACCTTCTCATTTACCCTTCAGGACAAATTCTCTTCTAAGTTCAAGTTCACCCATACTAATACAGGCCACATGTATGTGTCTGGAAGCAGAATTCAATTCTGTTGGCTGCGATGAAAATACAAAAGAACATCCGTATGCAAGGTTGGCAAGTGGAGGTGATAGAGTTTGCAATGCATACCCCTGACAAGTTTTTTTCTGGCACTAATTACCATGATTTGACATGACTGCATATTTTTGAGACACCATATGATCCTGGCAAACGAGAGTGTCAGTGAAAATTATACTTCATCAGCTTAAACTTTCCTAAATGCCAGAGAAGTAATTTGATCTGTACTGTGAGCAAAGTTGTTAAAAAAAAGGGTGATGATCCTGATCATGTTTTAGAGAACACATGGCTAGTGCTCATTTCTTTTCAACCACAGCATGGTTGTTCTGGACTTGCTCTGTCTCATAGAGGAGTCACCAATGACCTATGGCTACTGAGCACTCAAAAGGAGGCTAGTTTGAATGGAGACATTCTGTAAGCACAAAATACACACTGGATTTTGAAGACTTCGTATAAAAAGGAGAATGTAACTCAGCATAATCTCTTCCAGTCCCGTCCATGTTGCTACAAAACTTGGGGATTCATCCTTTCTTTCTTTTTTTTTTTTTTACAGCTTTATAAACATATATTTTTATCCCCAGGGGTACAGGTCTGCGAATCGCCAGGTTTACACACTTCACAACACTCACCATAGCACATACCCTCCCCGATATCCATAACCCCACCCCCTCTCCCAACCCCCTCCCCCCATCAACCCTCAGTTTGTTTTGTGAGATTAAGAGTCACTTATGGTTTGTTTCCCTCCCAATCCCATCTTGTTTCATTTACTCTTCTCCTACCCCCTCGACCCCCCATGTTGCATCTCCTCTCCCTCATATCAGGGAGATCATATGATAGTTGTCTTTCTCCGATTGACTTATTTCGCTAAGCATGATACCCTCTAGTTATGCTGAAAAATTAAAAAAAATAAATAAAAAAATAAAAAAAATAAAAATCCCAACTTTGCTTTGGGCAAGTTATGTAAAAAAAAGGAGAATGTAAAGACCTCATTAATAACTTTATATTGATTATATGTTGAAATGATATTATTTCAACACGCAATAAAACGGATTAAATAAAATACATTATCAAAGTTAATTTCACCATTCTTAATGTAACTATTAGAAAATTCAAAAGTACATATGTGTCTTGCAGTATATCTTTATTAGATAGTGTCATTCTAGATAATAAGGATTAATAAAAAATAAGTCCTTGGACTCTCTGCTTCATCTATTTTTAATTATATAGTATATAAAAAGCCACAAAAAAAGCAGACTATCCTTTGTGTCAATCCCCACACACATTTAAAGTTTAATCCTCTGGAAGCATCAGAACATGGGTAATTTCCTTTTTTGGAGCAGCAAATGGTCATCTTCAAGGGTTACTTTGCATCTCCTGCAGTGACAATGGGTTTGTGGTGATTATTTCAATGTCATGCAGCCCAAATGTCATTCTCATTATTCAAAAAACAAACACACAAACAAACACATCTGGGGCAGGGAAGAATGACATCTCCATTGGCTGACAACTAGAAGATTAAAGCCCCCCAATGTGTCCTTGAACCACTTTCTCTGGGCTCAGGCCCCACTGTTGCCTCCCGCTCCCAATATTCCCAATATTTCCTTATTCATTGCTTTCCAAACTCTTTACTGCCTTGCACAACCACATGCTTTTTCACATACTCTCCTTGATCCTCCTTCTCTGCTCATAAAACTCTTACTCATACATTAAAACCCAACAACTCAGATGCCTTCTCCTTGGCAAAATTATTCCTTTCTCCTTCCAAAGTGTTTCAACATTCTTAGCATTTAATTACCATGGCACAACTAGGTTTCTTCTTCTTCTTCTTTTTTTAAAGATTTATTTATTTGCTTTAGAGAGAGTTAGCAGGGAGGTGCAGAGAGAGGGAAAATAGAAACTCAAGCAGACTCTGCAGTGAGTGTGGGGCCTGACACAGGGCCAATCCCAGGACCATGAGATCTTGACCTGAGCTGAAATCAAGAGTCAGACACTCACCAACTATGCCACTTATTCCATTACCTCTCTGTTCTCCTTTCATCTGTATCTCTTCATGTGACTTCAACACTCTCAGGCCAACAAATGGTTGGTGTGTGTGTGTGTGTGTGTGTGTGTGTGTGTACATGTGCACATCTGCAAACACACATGCAGAGGAAAGAAATGTTAATGTTAAGAGTGGTGGTGGTGGTGGGATTATAGGCAATTTTTAAAAATTGTGATAAAATGCATATAACATAAATTGTATCATTTTAACCATTTTTAAGTATACAGTTCATTAGTGTTAAGTTTATTCACATTGTTGTACAACACATTTCCAGAAGTTTTCTATCTTGCAAAACAGAAATTGTGTTCCCATTCAGTGACTCTTCTCCCCACCCCCAACCCCAGTCTCTGGCAGCCACCATACCAATTTCTATTTCTGTGAGTTTGACTCTTCTAGGTACCCCCATGTAAGTGAAATCATACAGTATTTGTCTTTTTATGATAGGCTTATTTAACTCAGCATTACATCCTCAAGGTTCATCCATTTTGTAGCATGTGTCAGAATTTCCTTCTTTTTAAAGGCTGAATAATATTCCATCATATGTATACATGACATTTCATTTATCCACTAATTTGTCACTGGGCATTCAGGTTGCTTCTTCTGGCTATTGGGAATAACGTTGCTATAAACATGAGTTTACAAATAACTCTCTGAGAGCCTGCTTTCAATTATTTTGAATGTATACCCAGCAGTGGGACTTTTGGGTTATATGGTAATCCTATTTTTAATTTTTGTGAGGAATGACCATACCATTTTCCACAGCAGCAACACCATTTTACATTCCCACCAACAGTGCACAGGGGTTACCAATTTCTCAACATTTTCACATATTTATATTTTATTGTTGTTGTTGCTGTTGTTATTATTGCTTTAATAGTAGCCATCATAATGGATGTAAGGTGGTGTCTCACTGTGGTTCTGATTTGCATTTCTCTAATGATTAGTAATATTGAGCATCTTTCATATGCTTGTTATTTGTGTATCTCCTTTTGAGAAATACCTCTTTAAGCCCTTTGCTCATTTTTTAATTTAGTTGTTTTATTTTGTTTTTGCCTTGTAGAAGTTCTTTATATATTCTGAATAGTAACCCTTCAAAAGATAAATGATTTGCAAATATTTCATTCCATTCTGTAGGCTGCCTTTTCACTCAACTGATTGTGTCCTTAGATGCCCAGAAGTTTTCAGTCTTGTCAAAGACCAATGTACCCATTTTTACTTTGGTTGCCTGTGCTTTTGGTATCACATCCAAGAAATCATTGCCAAATCCAATGTTGTGAAGCTTTCGCCATATGTTTCCTCTAAGATTTTTATAGTTTTAAGTCTTACATTTAACTCTTTGGTCCGTTCTGAGTTAATTTTTGTATATAGTATAAGGTAAGGTATGGATCCAACTTCATTCTTTTGCATGTGGATATCCAGTATTCCCAACACCATTTGTTGAAAAGATTGTCCTTTCGCCAGTGTATGATGTTGGTGATTTGTCAAAATCATTTAACCATGTATGCAAGGGTTGATTTCTGGGCTCCCTCTTCTACCCAGTGGTCAATATGTCTGTCATGGAGCCAACATTCCACTGTCTTAATTATTGTAGCTTTGTAATAAGTTTGGAAATAAGAAAGTATAAGATCTCCAACTTTGTTCTTACTTTTCAAGTTTTTTTTTTGCTTTTTTTGCGGGGGTGCTATTCAGGGTCCCAGGGTCCTTTGAGACTCCATAGGAATTTTAGGATGCTCTTTTCTGTTTCTGCAAAAAAACTACTTATCAGGTTTTTGAAAGAGATTGCATTAAATCTGTAAATTCTTTGGAGATAGTACTGACATCTTAACAATGCTAAGTTTTCTAACTCATAAATATGAGCTGTCTTTCCATTCATTCATGTCTATTAAAAATTCTTTTAGCAATATTTTGTAGTTTTCAATTCTTTTGCCTCCTTGGCTAAGTTTCTTTCTAAATATTTCATTTCTTTTGATGCCATTGCAAATCAGATTATTTCCTTAACTTCCTTAATTTCATTGTTAATGTACAGACACATGACTTATTTTTGTATGTTGATTTTCTATCCTGTAACTTTGCCGAATTGATTTATTAGTTCTAGTAGTTGTTTTGTGAAATCTTCTTAAAGATCCTATCATCTGCAACATAAGAAAAATTTACTTCTTCCTTTCCAATTTGGATGGATTTTATTTCTTTTTCTTGTCTGATTGCTCTGGTTAGTACTTCCAGTACTCTGTTGAGTAGAAGTGGCCAAAGAAGGCATTCTTCTTTTTTTTTTTTTAATTTTATATTCTTTTACTTTTCTTTTTTTTATTAACATATAATGTACTATTAGCCTCAGGGGTACAGGTCTGTGAATCGCCAGGTTTACACACTTCACAGCACTCACCATAGCACATACCCTCCCCAATGTCCATAACCCAACCACCCTTTCCCTCCCCCCTTACCCCCAGCAACCCTCAGTTTGTTTTGTGAGATTAAGAGTCCAAAGAAGGCATTCTTGTCTTGTTCGTGATCTTAGAGGAAAAGGTTTCAATCTTTCACCACTTAGTATGGTGTTAGCTGTGGGTACGGGTGATTTTTTATGTTTTCTTTTCCTTTAATTAAGCTATTATTTTCTCCACAGAATATGTATTGGGCATCCGCTATGCTTCAGACACTACCCTAAGTTGGAAATTCAGCAATAAACAAGACAAATCCCTACTTCTCATAGAACTTGTAGTTGGGGACAGGGAAAAATTAACATATAAATATCTGATATTAGGGGTGATGATACATCCCATGAGGCAATACAAAGCAGAACTAGAAGGTGTCTATAATGATGGGAACTACAATCTTGGATAAGCCCCCGATGAGGTGAACTGAGCCACTGGATATCTGGAGAAGGACAAACGTTTTGATTTAATGACTGTGTATTAGCCACACTATTGGGAGTGGAGGCAGTACAGAGATGGATTAAGATACCATTCCAAACTCTGTGGAACCTTTAGATCTGGTGGCATAGAAGGAAAATGAAGACAAAGAATGGAAAAGTTCAAAGTGCTGAGGTCACGTGTACAAGTGCTGAGGTCATAAGCAACACCTAAAAGACACTTTCAGCTTTGGGGTACAAGCAGGTGGTGGGTAAAATAGGTCATATGCCAACAGTTCTCAAGGGTTCTAACTAGGACTCAACAGGGGTAATGGCGGGGGAGTCATACAAATACCAAGTTTCATCCCAATCAAGCCCCTAACCCAGTGAGTCAAGGAAAACAGGCAAAATGACAAGCCGAGGATCCATCAATTTACAGTATAAACATAGAACATCAGTACATGCATGTGAGTTGATAATTATGTGCACGTTTTGCATGTGCTTATGTCATTTCACAGATCATTCCATTTTTGTCCAGGTGAAAAGAATAAAACTTCCACAGAAAAATGTTAAAGGAGAATGAGCTCCTCTATCTTTTCTGGCAATTCAACTGCATTTTTAAAAACCACCAGATTTCTCTTCTTGAAGTACAGGGTTAAACAAAAATTCAAGACCAGCAATGGAATAGCAGCTGTCTGAAGTGATAATATCTATGGAAAATGGACTGGATTAGCCAAGCAGAATCCAGAGAAATATGTATATCATCATGATTACCTCCCATTTATAGCCCAGCCTCCTGGGAGGGAGCTGATCAGGGCTGCCAAAAAAGATAAATCAATTCATTCCAATTGGACTTGGTGACTTTACCACTTGCACTCAAAGAATCAGGCTGGAATCACTTTGAAAAGAGATCATCTCTCCTCCTCTCTATTTAAACAGAAGCCTCTGTCAGAAATGGACGGAAAATATGTTTTGGCAGCTGAGTCAGTGGTAATTGCAAGAGTTGGATGCTCGCAATTTTGCAGGCTTTGCCATAGAGACATGGGGCAGACACTCGAGGGAATGTGTCAGAGCATTTGAGTAAGCTGCAGCCCCATCACCCCTAGCCTGGCTGTGGCCAACAGCGTCCTGATTGACCCTCTTCGGCTCTGAAAATGCCATTTGCTCACAAATGAATTTCTAGATGTGGAGAGACATAACAAGCAAAGGAGGGAAGCTGGAATTAAACCCTCTTCTTCCCCTTCACATCTGGGCAGTCTCGTTATTTCGTCTGAGTGCACTCTGGAGGTTTCTGTGTTACCTGACAAGGCCAGGGAGAGGGGTGCTGTGCAGAGAGACTGGTCACAGCTATGCCTTGGACAGCTCCTGAATCAGGAGGGACACATGCGCTCACTTCACCTGTCTGCCAGTCACCAGCCCCAGGAGCAAAGACAACAGGCTTTTCCAGGTTCCCTTCGAAAAAGATGAGGAAGCTGCTTAATTTTTTTTTTAAAGATTTTATTTATTTATTTGACAGACAGAGATCACAAGTAGGCAGAGAGGCAGGCAGAGAGAGAGGAGGAAGCAGGCTCCCTGCTGAGCAGAGAGCCCGATGTGGGGCTCGATCCCAGGGTCCTGGGATCATGACCTGAGCCGAAGGCAGAGGCTTTAACCCACTGAGCCACCCAGGTGCCCCTGAAGCTGCTTAATTTTAATCATTCTGACTCTTAGATGTAAAAACAAAACAAAACAAAACAAAAGCCCCCCCAAAACAAAAAAAACCTCACTTTATTTTCCTTTTAAACCTATTTTTTTTCCTTCCTCCCACTACAGTAAATTAGACTAATTCCTGAGTGGCTTTAATTAATCATATTATCACCATCAACAGTAATCGAGTTTCTGGAACTTTTCACAGACTCGCACCGTTCGTTGTGTAATTATCATCCTGGGGAGAATTTCTGCTTTTTCCCATGTCCGCCCACAGATAAGAAGTGGCATTTTCTCCCACGTCTGCAGGACCTCACACACCCATCGATCAGCCAAATTCATAGCATTTATTCACGTGTAGTGAATCACACAAATTGTTGACATGTTTACCAAGACGCTGACACACTGAAGAATACTTCCCAGACCCAGCAGAGAACAGAAACGTGGCAGATGTCCACATCAGTGTTGGAAGAGATGCTCGTGGCAGAGAACATCATCTATTGAATGCAGAGCAGACATTCTGAATGTCACTGGAGTGGCTCCATTTCATCCAGAAATGTATTTCCTTCCATTTTTACTTCATCTTGTCAACGCCCACTGCTTATTTCTGTATTCCACATTTAACAGGACACCTGCCCCTCCAGTGACCATGCTGCTAGACAACTGGGGAATTTTGTCAATCTTGAAAATGGTCAGAAAGGAGACACAGTAATACCTTAACTTGTTAGACCTCCCATGAGGTTTCTTCTGGGAACCTTTGCCCAGGGTATGAATGGCTGTAGGACTAACCTATGCATAAATGGTGAGAGGGAGGTGGGATCAGAGCCCCAAGGGGGGGAAAAATCAAAAGTAGGTGCCCATCACTTCTATGAGAGTTGCTTTGCCTCCTCCACCTGAAAGAGGAGCCCACTCCCATTATTAGGGAATCCTGGTTAGGTAAAAATGGAGGCCTAAGCACACAGTGGAGAGCACTCCCCAAGCCACACTAGCTTCCTCCCTCAAGTCCTGAAAGCACTTCCTGCCACAGGGCTATTGCACCTGCTTTTCAGTTTCCCTAGTCATTGGCAGAGTCTATGCCTTCTGCTCTGTTCTTGGCTCAGAGGGGCTGCCTGAACCACCTTATCCATCACTCTCCAGCCTCTTTTCCTGCCTTGTTTTTCTTCTCAGCTCTCATTCTCATCAGCCAGCTAATGCATTTATTTATTTACTTGGCTTTTATTTATTTATTCACCTCCCTGAACCAGAGTGTAAGCTGCATGGAGAGTGCAATGAAGTTTTGTTCACTGCTACATCCCCAACACCTATAATAATACCTGGTGTAGTTGGTTCTCATTCTCAATAATGTTTGTTAAAAGGGTGAAATGGGGGTGCCTGGGTGGCTCAGTGGGTTAAAGCCTCTGCCTTCGGCTCAGGTCATGATCCCAGGGTTCTGGGATCAAGCCCCGCATCAGGGTGTCTTCTCAATGAGGAGCCTACTTCCCCCCACCCTCTGCCTATCTGCCTACTTGTGATCTCTTGTCTGTCAAATAAATAAACAAAATCTTTTTTTAAAAAGGGTGAAATGAATGAATGAATCAATGAACAAACAAATGAATGAATAGTAAAGGGTGAGAGAGTAATGCAGGACATTCCTATTGGTAACAGTCGTACCGATATTAATAACAGCTAGCAACTGGGTAGGACACGGAGGTCAGCACTTTTATACTTCTCCTTCCCGCAACTTAGTGTCTGGGTCACCCAGGTGTCTCACTATTTTGATCTTCGCCTGGCTCATTATGTCGGAGTCGAAGATCATTCCCCAATGCCCTATGGTTAAAGAGTTGCTGCCAAGGAAATCCTCCTACACTTCATTCTGGATGTGAAAGGAAAAACTGGTTTAAAACAGGAACTTACTCTTTAAGGCCAAGGTTTGGTGGATGGAGTCATTTCAGACATCAGTTGACTTGTTAGCACCATAATTCCCCCATTTAGGCCACTGCTGCTGACATATGGTATTCCTACTCATCCCACAGTCCAAGGAATACCTTTCTAGAATATTCCATCCCACCTTTCTTTCTGCTTATGACCTTTTATCACCAGTCCTTCTGCTCTGAGACCATCAGAGACTAAAACAGCCCAGTGCCCCACAACTCAGAGGAAAAGTGAAAGAAGAAAAACAAACCCACAGAGAGTCATCATTGCAGGCTGAGTTTTCCCCTTCTGGTCCACACCAGCACCACAGCAGAGGGAACGTCCCAAAATGTAAATCCAAATTACATTTTCCCAATGTAAATCCACCTTGATTAAAGCACTACAGCAGGGGCGCCTGGGTGGCTCAGTGGGTTAAGCCACTGCCTTCGGCTCAGGTCATGATCTCAGAGTCCTGGGATCGAGCCCCGCATCGGGCTTTCTGCTCAGCAGGGAGCCTGCTTCCTCCTCTCTCTCTGCCTGCCTCTCTGCCTACTTGTGATCTCTGTCTGTCAAATAAATAAATAAAATCTTTAAAAAAAATAAAAAAAAAATAAAGCACTACAGCAGCTGCTCGCCATCCTTAGACTCAAGTTCACCTCTTTATCATAACCCGCAAGAACCCTGCATTGCCAGGTCACTGCCAATGTCTTCAGCCATACTGAAGCCATCTTGCATTACACTCTGCATTTCTCTCACTCTGCAGTCTTGTCTCAGTTCCTGCTACATGCCCCGTTCCCTTAGACCACAGGGCCCTTGCACAACTTCCCTCAACCCTCATGGGTCAAAATTCTCCCTGTAGATTCCAACCCCATGCCACTTTCTTCTCTGTGAACTATGTACTAACCCCCAGACCTACTATGTGATCTTATGGTACTGAATAATTTATAATACTCTTCTAAACTGGCAAGCATGTAGTTCAATATTATTTGATGGTTATCTGTCTCCTAGGAAGCTATGAGTTCTCTGTGGGCAAGAACTGGGCTTTTTTTTTTTTTTTCCCTCTCAGTCCCAGTACCAAGCATGGCCCCTGGCAGATGGCAATGTGACCTGTAAAGATAAGTTAATGAATGCATGGGTCAATAAAGGAATGCATATACATACTACCCAGTCAGTGTCCGTATCACGGGGTTATTGTTACCATCGCTATTAGAATACTTACAAAATAAATACTTCATAAAAGGTAAGAAAAAAATCACATTCTCCCTCAATCCCAAATCCGTATCTAAAGTTTTAAGGAAACTGTCATGAGATGACAGGGTGTGTGGGTGCATGTGTGTGCATGTGTGTTGGTGTTGCTGCGGTTCTCACTGTCGGGCACAGCAACCCAAAAGAGAGGAGGGGAGGTCTTTATGACATGTAATTATTTTTGACATTCCCGTGCAGCAGAAGGAGCGGCTGGCTTAATTCTGCTGAGCATCCAGTCCTTGACTAGCTCCCGGTTAACAGAGGTAGCTGCGAGGCGTTTAAGTGTGAGCTCGCACCCATGGCCTCTCACCTCTACGGACATAAGACACGGCACACGGAGGAGGCCCTAACATATGCGACTAAGTGAACGAACTGCACGGCACCAGGCACCTGATCAAACCGGTAATTCCCTGCTCTGTGGAATAACACATCTCCACGACTCAGAATCCATCTGCTTGTCTGCGAATTCCTCTTGGTCAGACAGCAATTCATCAGTTCCGGCAATTCTGCCCGACCGGCTCCCAGCCCTGTAACCTGGGGCCATGAAGGAACAGCCTAACGCAACACTCAAGGGCTGCCCGGGTTTTTTAAGGCCCCGATTACACAGCTATATCATTACTGTATTTCTCATTTACATATTCATCACATACACATGGTAATTTACATATTTATATGCTATGCCTCATTAACATATGATATATTCATAGACACACACACACCATATTTTTAAAGAGAACAAAAATCTCTTTAAAATTTTTCTTTTTATCTTCATTAAAAAATAACTCTTCCCCTCTTTCCCAAGACTGAACTCTTTAATTCTGGTAACCACAGAATAAGAAAACCAGATGCATGAAGGAAAGAACAATTGCAAAATGACAAAAGCCTAAGCTTTGGGACCCGTGTGCCACATTACCAGAGCCTCCAGGGACTGCCTGCCTTCATCTTGGGGAGAAAGTGAAGGAGGACGGGGGCGTAAACCTTTTAAACAACAGTTTAAAAAAGTATCTTCAATAGAATGGCTCCTTTAGCTCCAAATACAAACCCAAATTCTGACATTGGTTCATACATCCAGTTATTTCCTTCATTTACTTAACGAATATTGTCAATATTGTCAATCACCCTGATCGGTTCTCACCAGAGCACACCTACTTTTATCAAAATCAATTAGCTGACTTTCATTTTCCAAGCGGGCATCATTTATCGCTGAGGGGTTTAAAACAGGAGTCTTGCTTTGGCCACAGAGAGCTTCCAGGCCTTACTTATGTCTCCCTCCCTAAAAGCAACGACCCAGAAAACTTTTTTTTTTTTTTTTTTTTTTTGCTACTCTATCTAGGCCAAGCTGTTCTCCACTGTAGATCCGTGACACCATGCACATCCAGCAAAACCCAGGGGATGAAGAACGACTTATCCACACTGGGACCACAACTCAACAGCTAGACCTGACCCCTTCCAGGACAGCATCCTCTGCCCCAAACCTCCATCTGCACACAGCTGTCATGAGACGCTCCCAAAGAAATGGTCCTTTAGGACCATTTAGGACCATGTTGCCACAAACCTTTTCTGCAAAGGGACAGACGGTAAGGATTTCAGGCCGGTGGGCCAGCAGCCTGCTCCGCCACAACTCAGCTGTCACTGTGCCATGAGAGCAGCAACAGAGGACACATAAATGAACAGGCGTGGCTGTGTTCCAGTACAATTGTATTTGCAAAAATGAGGGTGAGCGGGTTTGGCCCGAGGGCCACGGTGCGCTGTCTGTGCTTTAGACTCGGCTTCCCTCTAATGAGAGGCTTTTGTGAACAGCTCTGTGCATGGGGAAAGCCTGGGTGGTCAGGAATGACCATGAACACGAGATTTGGGACAGACCCATTAGGGCTTGCAATCCGTGGAAAGGCGCAGCGCTGGAAGGTCTTTTCATGTGTCTTTCATCAGGGAGCAATTTGCGTGCAATGAAATGCACAGATTTTACGTGTCCATCCCATGTATTTTGAAAAATATTCACATCATCTAACCCTTGGACCAAGAAAGAAACAGAACATTCCCCCACTACCTTATAAAGTTCCCTTGTGCAAACCCCAGCCCTGCCATGCATCCCCAGAGCTCGATTTAGCCTGACCTAGAACTTCAGCAAAATGGAATCAGGCAGAAAGGACCTTGAGGTGTGGCTTCTGTCTCTCAAAATACCAGCACCCCAGCTGTGCTGCTCTTCCACACTATCAGCTTCCACCCCCTTGTCCGCTCTGAGAATAAGACATGACTTATCCTTTCATCTTCCCAACAGGGACACATTGCCCCAGACTCCTAAGACCAAAATCATTTCAAATCAGAGGGAGGGTAAGTCCTTCTAGAAGTGCCTATGCCAGAAACGACATACTCCACCACGATTCCCACTACACTCAAATTTCTGTGGGGCTAAAACTTCGCCCCCCACCCCACACACACGCACCAAGTTCCCACCTTGGCTCAGTGTAAAACAGAAAAAATACACACACTCCAACTAATAAATAACCTTGCTTCCCCAGAATCCCAAGTAGGCAGCGCTGGCAAATTCTCTAGAAATCATGAATGTGTCTCTCCCAAGCCTTTCAAGCTGCCATGTGACGAACTGTCCCGTGGTATTTCCTCTGCTAACACTGGACTCCAAAGCCGGGCTGCATAATTAACACCCACGGTTATTTTTCAATGCCTGCACCTGGCACTCTTAATTTAATTATCTCTCCATTTCTACAATCCACTGCACACTGGTGACTGCTCCACCTGGCCATCCTTGCCCTGAATCTCCACTCGCCGGCAGGACTTTTCATCCAGAAATAATTAGGAACACAGGGCCCTCTGTCTCATGGCCAATTCAGTCTTGAATGCTACTGGACCAGGAGGAAAGTTTTATCTCAAATAAATGGAGTCAGCTTGCAGCAGTGGTTAAAGGGACAGGGTTGACATCCAAGCATATCTGCCATGCTGGGAGCTACCAAAAAAAAAAAAAAAAAAAAGTGGCAATGACCTTTCAGAAAACCTGGAACACTCTGGTTCTGGAAATAATCTCTTCTGGTTTGCTCATGGCAGAGAGGGAAAGAATAAATTGGGAACAGCCTCCCAGGAAGGCTAGAATGACAGCCTGCCCACGATTAACCATGCTAAGGACAATCAGAGCAGGGGAACAAGCAATCCAGAGATGAATCCCATGCCTCGTTTCCCATTTATTCTTATCTACCTTCCTTTCTGTACTATTACTCACCAGAACAATCAGCAGGTAGCAACCTTGAACACAGATAATCTTCCACCTTGTTTTACTTCCATTTTTTGTTTTCTTGTTGGAAATGGCACCTAGCACCTAAAACATTATCTTGTTGGAAGTGGCACCTAGGATCTAAAACACTGTTCCCACACTAGCAGTTTGGTCAATGATAAAATTAAAAGTATATGATATTATAGGAAATACAAAACGGGTACACAGTGTATTTCAGGAAATGTCCTTATATGCCACTTTTCTTAACCTTCATATATTTTCTTCCAGCACTTGCCCTTGCACACACAGACACACACAGAGTTCTCATACTGGGTTAGAGCAAGCCAACTTGTAATAATCAGTTTTAAATAAGAAAGCCAGGCTGTCCTCAACATCTTCTATTTCAATCTTTTTAAAGATATACAAGAGAAGCTTCTGGACAGGGATATGAATTTTGGAGCTCTTGCTTTATTTAAAAAGTCCCTCCTTGGGGCGCCTGGGTGGCTCAGTGGGTTAAGCCGCTGCCTTCAGCTCAGGTCATGATCCCAGGTCCTGGGTTCGAGCCCCACATCGGGCTTTCTGCTCGGCAGGGAGCCTGCTTCCTCCTCTCTCTCTGTCTGCCTCTCTGCCTACTTGTGATTTCTCTCTGTCAAATTAATAAATAAAATCTTTAAAAAAAAAAAAAAGTCCCTCCCCACTCATATGGCAAATTCTAATTCACCTTTGCCAAATGCAGTCAAAATTTCTCAGGGAATTTTGACATGCTTTTCTCAACTTCTCTGATGCTCAAGGGTGTTCAAAGGAGTTGCAGAATCCCACCCCCATCAACAACTCAATAGCGCCCCCTCTCTTCACCAAAGCAAAACCTAGGGGAGTGAGGGCCAGGCAGTCTGGCCTCCTGGTCTGATAGATGGCTTCATTTCCAAGCCACCTCACAGAGGTGGCCGCAGCACACTTCCCATGATTTACAACATCTGCCACGGAGTGTGAAATGGCACTTCCTCCCCTTTCATAATGTAGGCAATGTGCAGAACAAATGCAGCAATTTGGTGAACTCTATAACCTCTCTGGGCCCAATCCGTCTTCCCTGCCAGAGGCTCTGACGGTGGGGTTTTCTCCTGGGTCTCTGCCCTCCCCATCTCCATTTCAGACAACTTCCCTTTATGGATAAGAAACAGTGCTCATCTGTGGGGCGGGTGGGAGGATGTACCAGGGAGTACCAGTTGGTTTTCTTTCTCCTCAGAGTAAAAGAAAGAAAATCCACCAACTACACACCATGCACCATAGCACTGACAGGCTGTTCTTAGCCTCAGAACACAGCTTGATTCTCTCTCAGGAGCCTGGTGAGCTGTTACACTAGAAGGAAGCGAGAGGAGCACTGCTGTCCAGGTGGGAAAAGCCAAAATTTGGTGCCCAAGAATCTGGTTCTTAGAAGCAGACTCTTGAGACAAGGATTCAGGTGCAAGGGGCTAATCTGTGAGGTGGAGGAGAGCCAGCAGGGGAGTGTGGAAGTGACATGTGGAAGAGCAGGTGGCCAGTTGGTCCACAAACTAGTTATCACTGTGGGCAATGGGCTTTTTAATCCCATCCCTAGGGCAATTCTGGGGAAAATGCATAAACCAGGTACCTCAGTGTTATCTCCTTCAAGGGGTAAGGGATCTGGGGTAGTTATACACCAGCTCCCATCTGTCACAGGTTCTGGGCTGCCCCAAGAAGAATTCATTCCTCTGACTTCTGGTCTACCACAAAGGCAGGCAAAGCACACTTAGATGGCCAGAGAAAGCCCATCAGGCAACGAATATAAGCCCTGAGGGGTATAGGTGAAGGATACAGGCAGGGTCATGACAGTCACTGAATTCTTGTGTCCTGCCATTGATCAGGCTGGCACTTGAGAAATACCTCCTGACTTCTCTAACCTATACCTCAGATCCCCATCCAGAAAATTATACCATTATACCCACCCCCCATGCTCGTGGTGAGAATTAAGTCAGATGATTCTGTAAATAACTGTGCAATTTAGAAAGACCTGTGAAATCATGAACTCCCCCAAGCCTACAGGGTGGGCTGGGAGCCCACCAGGTGCCCAGAGCTTCAAGAACGATAAGAGAGGAGCCACAGGCTTTGTTTCTCTGTCTTACACAGAGCACCTAAGGGGAGCTTGATGCTGTAGCCAGGATCCTGCTTGTTGAGATGTGTAGGGGGCAAGCACTCTGCCTAAAACTTTCAGGGGTGTGAATCCAACCTGCTGCACCAGCATCCCAACTAAGGGGAAACATCACATTTCGACAAGATTGGGGTTACTCATACAAGATCAGAAAGAGAAGACAACTCGAGCAGAGGGAGGGTCATACACAGGTAACATCTGAGTAACATACTGGGGTCAGGTAAGCAAAGAAATTAGGGGACTTTCCCATTTTCGAAGCATGATCGGGGCTCCCTGCTTTGTCTTCTGACCATGAGATAAATACCCACTCTACACTTCTCCAAACTGAAGCCCCTTCTCAGGCAAAGACACCGTGACATCGAAGTACTCGTGTTGTTTCAAAAAACGGTGTGAGAGCTGATGTCAGTAGCTAGGTGACAAGTACCCAGATTTAAAAAAAAAAAAAAAAATCCTTACAACCTAATCCAAGTATTTAGCCTATCCAAGAAAAACCCAAAAGAGCTGTGATTAACCCTAACAGGCAACTAGGAGATATGCATGGACACACACTCCTTCCCCCTACACACACACCTTACCTCCAACCACCTCTAAAAGTTTCATACTTTCTTGGCCTCAAAACAGGTCATCCCTCAGCAGACACCTTCAAATCCAGAAGCCCGCCCACTTTGGAAAAATGATATAAAGCAGTAGCTAAAGCTCTTCCCCTACCCAGTTTTTTTTCCTTTGCCCACCCATATTCCTCTGGACAAAGTCTTCTTAACCTGGCATCCAGGCAGTAGTGGTCTACTGAGTGGGCATGAAATGGATCCTTGAGTGCCCTCAAATTCCACATAAAATCTAAATCAGAATTTAAAGCTGCTATCACCAGGTCTTCCAAATAGGCAGTCTTCCCTCAAGAACTAGGAACCACCATCCTAGACCAAAGTGACCTCTGGAAGGTCATAGAGCTCAATCATGTTCTCTACTATGAAATACTCAGGTACATAAGAGCTGTTCTGATCTCCAAGGCACAGAGAAAAGCAGTGGCTTCTCTAATGTACCACCAGGTGTCCCTGAACAGAGAAATGAAGGACAGGTATGTTCATGACCATGACCAGGCTCTTGTAGAACGTGGTTTAAGGGAGGCATGGAATCCATTTCTAGTCCTTATTGTTCAAGTATCTGTCTTTAAAATTCAAGCACATTTTATATGAACAGCATAAATGTGCCACTATTTGTTTTGGCTTAAGAAGTGATCCTTCTCTCTCAAATCTTCTAGTAAATCTGATACCTCAGAAGGCAGTCTGAGTTTATTGGCTTCATGTACTCAGTGAAAGATAGGCAGATAACCCCAGCAGACAAGGGGTTTGAGAAGTTCTCATGTCATCCGTGGGTGATCTTCAGAGGGTCCCCCCAAATGTCTCCAACGCTCAGGAAGATGCAAGGGAGACCACTGGGGTTCTGAGCAGTTAAGTGACCCAGTCAAGGCTGGCAGCAGGTTCAGCCTATGTCCTTTGCCCTGGTTCTCCCTGGTTCTCCCATTGGGGTTTAGAGGTTATACAGCCCTATACTCTTATTCTTCCAATGAGGAAACAAGATCCAGAAACTTGTGATTTTCCAAAGTCATGTGGTAAGCTGAAAATGAAGATTATGACTATGAGTCCTTACAGGGCTTTTCTCACAAAGGCCTGTCCCCTTCTTCTGTGAGAAATGAGTCTTTTTTTTCTTTTTCTACCCCCACTCTTTTTTTTTTTTTTTTTTTTTTTTACTTCCATTCCTCTCTGGTGTTCCAAACTTGGTACCATAAACCATTATGGTGCACTGCTTTTTCCAGACTACTAGTCTCCTATCCAACTTCCCAGCCAGGTTCAAGAAGAATTCTGCACAGCCTAGGACCCTGCTTTTGCAGAGGAGGTGACAACGGGGTTGATGTTGGCCGGCATAGAGCAAAGACTCCTCCTAAGAGGTCTCTGATTTCCTCTGGGGTCTGCTGAGGGAGAAATTAGCTTGTATAAGTCAGATCCTCTCTCAGGAACTAAACACCAGCAGCAAACAAAAACCAGACCGAAAAGCATCCATTTGAAAAGACAAAGTGGGGCAAAGGCAGAGAGCCAACGCATAGGCCCCTGACCAGAGCTAATTGCCAGGATCTCCCTTCAATGAAAAGGGACAAAAAAAAAAAAAAAAAAATCACAAAGCTAAAGGATTTCTTTCTTTCCTTTTTGGTAACTAAGTCAGGCATGTGCCCTCTCTGGGTAATTCACTTCCCTTGTGGTCCCAACCAGCCCCAGGCCACCACAGGAAATGGTGGAGCAGAAGAACTTTCCATAGACAAGTCCAAATATTTGCCTCCTGATGCCACCTGATTAAATCTGTGGCCACCACAGAGAAAGGCGGAAATTCACTGGTAGTTCCCCATGTCCTCTGCTCGATGGCGTGGAGCGCATGAAGTGAAAGACCTGGACTCACTAATGTTTTCCTATTTCTTCATGGAGATTCTTACCTCCTAGTCTCAATAATGGGAGACCAGTGGGGCTCAGACAAGGGAACCCCGATTTCACACCACAGTACAATTCCACTACTAGTAAACAGACAGGAAGCTTTCCCCAGGCTAAGTAGTCTGTCTATTGGTCTATCTGTTTCTTTTTGTGTTTCACCATTTCCATAATAGCGTGTGAGGGAGTTAATTGGATCCACTGCCAGATAGTGCTAATGAGGCCAAGTTCACGGCCTTTCTTCCATGAGAGCCTCTGTTGTTGTTTTGTTTTCAATGTGCTCTCTGGCCTCCCAGAGCATCCCTCACCCTTAGGGGACTGCCATGGCTGGGTGAGACTGAGTCATGGCACTGAACAAGGATGTCACGACATCACTAAAAGGCACAGCAGCCTGAGGCTATTCCCATGAGGAGGTGTAGGAGGGATGTTGTCAGGATTCCTGCCCCATATTTTGGGGACAGTGAGGGTTATTTCTGATGGAAAGCACTGGGAGGATTTGGCCCACTTAATAAACTATCTGGAGAATTCTGTCCTCCCCACTCCTTTTACCAGTGGCAAGGCAGAGTCAACCTACTTCAAGATCTGGCTCCAAGTCCAACCCATAATGCCTTTTCCCCCTCAAAGCTCTCAAAGTTGATTCCATGTGGTCTGGTCCTTGAAAGGTAGCCTGGCAGACCCTCTGGGTACCCTTCCCATACCTCCTCAGTGTCCACCACTTCAGTCCCTGCCAGCTCCAGCACCAGTATCTCTCTGTCCAAATGTGTGATGGACAGAGTGATGTACCAAGAATAAACACAGCCCTTTCCCAAGAGCCTTCAACCAACAAGTAATAAGAACTGGGGTATATATACCCCTGCTCCCTCCCCCATGGGTTGGAAAATGCTCACATACGGGTTCTCTGCTCCTTCCCAAAATCCCAAGAAGGGTGAGGTACCACCAGGGCTTCTTTCTCTTCCTTGGGACTCTTCCCAAACAGATGACCTATACTCAAGTCTTCGCTCAGTGTCTGCTTCCAGGGAGACTCCCACCAAGATATGTGATATGCTCGAAAGATCCTCAGAGAGAGGGGAGAAAGCCCAGGTTCTAGTGGACTTGACCTCTCTGAGCTTCAGTTTTGTCACCTGCAATAAAGGTCACAATGTTGCCTGAGTGCCTTCAGCATGTGATAAAGGTAGGGATGACCATGGTGACCTGCCAGGCCCCTGACACCATGTGCTGATCAGACTGAGAGGCGGGTTTCTTTTTCTGAGTAACCAGAGCCAGAACCAGTGAGAAACTGCCAGGGTGAGATCCTGAACCTGCTTCCCAGACCGGAACTCTGCTCTGGGTTCAGAGTCCCGACTTCGCATCCATACCCTTCACCCTCTCCCTAGTTGAGGGTATTATGATATTTTACTCCATTTGACCTGGAGGTGGAAGGATTACAACATCCTAAAGCTTCCTGGCACAGGAGGGGAACTTAAAAAGCAACAGATACATTTTCCAGCCTCTGCAAATAAGGTGGGAAGCTGGCTGGGCACCCTTAAAAGGAAACAAGGAAACTCCAAAAAGCAGACTGTGTGGCTCCAAACCTGGGCTTGCCATTCTGCAGCCTATTGGGTGGCAGGAACATTTCCTAAGGTGGAAAAATGTTTCCACTGTGGTTGTGAGTGTCTGGAAAGTTCTGACCCAGGGTCTCTTTCTGCTGCCACCCTAGTTACACAAATGTCTTACTTGTCCACCAGATCTCAAACACAATGAAGCGTATTTATTATAAAGTCCAAGATACAGGCCATCAAAACAACTGGCTAATACTTATTCTGTGTCATATGGTGCCAAATGCTATGAGAAGAAATAATATATGACCATGAAATAGTGAATTATTTTTTTAAAAGGAATATGCTTAGATCAGAGAATACCCTGGAATTTCAAGAGAGCCATTTGGAAAGATTGATACTCATTTCAATGGCTTTACACACTGAACAATTTTAGAATTGTCTTTTAAAAATTTTAGTTATTTTCTGATTTAACTTTTCAGCAAGGCATAACTTATACATGGGAAAATGCACAGATGTTCAGCGTACACTTAGGAAGTTTCAATAATTGTAGATACTCCTGTAATGCACAACCTGGTCAAGAGTTAGAGTACCTTATCACCCCAGGCAGTTCCTCTGTACCCCTTTCTAGTCAATCTGGGTACCAAGTCCTTTGCACCTGCCTGGTCTTGTGTATTTCCTAAGAATGAGGACATTCTCTTATATAAGCACAGAAAAACTGTCAAACTATGGAAATTAACAATGATCACAATGCTATAATCCACAGACCTTATTCGTTTTGTTCACTATCTCGTTAATATCTTTTATAGGAAAAGAAAAAAATTCTGCACAGGATTCCATCAAGGGTCACAAGCTGTACTTAACTGTCCTGTGTCCTTGGTCTCCAAACTAGGACAGCTCTTCACTCTTGCTCTGCCTTTGTCTTTCATGTCCTTTTAGGCCAATTATTTGTAGAATACCCCTCAGTCTGGGTTTTCCTGCTAATTTCTCTTGAAAGGAGTGCCCCAGAAGTGACGCTGCACCCCTCCCAGGGCAGCCCATCCCAAAGCACACAATTCCAATGTGTTCCGTCAGCCCACAGGTAGGAGTGGAGTCAGTTCACCCACTTTCCTCCACTGTAAAGTTACTACTGGGGATATGCCCTGAAGCAATGTAACACCTGCTTATCACGCATATAGCCACAGTTATGGTATCAGTTTATGGTTATTGACTGAGTCAATTACTATGATGGTTGCCATATGGGGATTTTTCTAATTCTGTCATTTCTTCTTGTCAAAGGAGGTTATTTCCATCTCATTTACTCATTCATTCATTCAAATGTGGACTCACAGATTCTTTAGTTCTATACCTTATTTATTACCTGCTACAGTCGTTACTTATTTTGATGTTCAAACTATCCCAGATTTGGCCAGTAAGAGCTCCTTCAAGCTGGCCGCTTTGTTGTCTCTACATGTTGGGACCGAGAAATTCTCCTGGATGCTAAGGAACCATGGGCCTCGTTTTTGTTTCAGAATAGGTTTAACTTTCTGTTAAATGCTTTTCTTTCAGTAAAGCATCATTTGGCTACACTGCTGGGGACTGGGGCCAACAGCTGTCACGGCTGCTTGCCCCAGGGTGAGAGGTGAAGCAGATGGGCCTGGGACAGCACAGGGAATGGGGTGGTGCCCACAGAGCAGGAAGGAGGGCCACTGCCTGGACCTCGGTTGAATGCAATGGCCCACTACTTGGGGGGGGGGGTGCCAGCCAAGAGCGTGGACAGAGGGCACACACCACCCCAGAAGCCAGAGCCAAGCTGGACAATGCTGTTAGCAGAGACACCCAGCCAAAGGCATGTGCCAAGAAGAACCATGACGCAGAGCCAACATACAGGGGAGGGACAGGCAAATATGGGTGCCAGGTTCCCAGGGCAGTCTGGGGACCTTGCCTTTCTGCTTTTAACTCTGTCTGCTCCATTTTCTCTCAGGCTGTACTCTGTCTTAAAGTGTCAGCATTCATGGTCACCACTTACTGGACTGTCCTCAATAAAGACACCAACAAGAGGGCTTCAATTTAAAAGGAACCCAGCAACTCTCTAATAACAAAGTCTTTATCTCACTTGCTGTCACCAGTGTGTTAACTAAGATTGTACATGCACCCACACACACACACACAATTACACTCACACTCTCATTCTTTACTGAAAAATTAACACTTCCATAACTACCTTTCCTGCCTGTGGTAGTAAATGATGTTTTCCTGTGGTAAAAAATGATGTTTCTCCTGAAGCTCCTGAAGCTCCTAGCATGAAACGTAGAACCTGTTACTCAGCACACATCAGCGATGGATGCTGGGTGATCATTACTAAGGAATGTTCCAAAATAGAGCTGGTTTTCTCAGACAAAAATTGCCAAGACACCAATGTCAAATGGTACCAGATGCAGGCTACTCAGGATCTTCCAGACCCTGGGATGTTTCAAGCACTTTCCACCAGACGCTCTCCTGAACTTGGCCAACGAGGTCAAATCAGCTGGTTCTCATTCCCTCTCTTTTTCTTCTTCCCCAGGAATGGCTCCATGGCTCCACACATGGTAAAACCAAAGGCAGACAGACCACCAGGTTCTGAGAACTTGGGCATCTAAGTGGACAACTGTCTATATTGCCCTTTTCCCAGGTAAAACAAAAAGAAAAACAAAAACAAACAAAAACCCTTGCATACTTACAGAGTTTTCTACAATTCATCCCTGGTTGACGAAATGGGATTTTAAAAAGAAAAAAAAAATTTTTTTCAGGGGTTCCTGTTTAGTCTTTTACTTTTATCCCAAGCCTACTTGTTAATAATGAAGGAAGGCTCTGTTTCACCTCAGTGAAAATTTCAAGCCTCAATTATCTCAATTTCTTTGTAAGACAGTGATCTTCTCCTTTTTCTGCTTCCAGATTTAATAATTTGGGGGAGGAAGTCCTCTTCGGGGAGCTAGTCTGGTCCTTGTTACCACTATCCAGAGGAATTATCTGGAGCAGGCTCTGCCCAGGCAACTTCACTTCCTTCCCTCCAGCTCTGTGCTGCCTAGTCGTTAGCCACGTGTGGCCATTTGAAAGTAAATTAAATAGTAAATTGCCATTTGAAAGTAAATTAAATTAACATGTCAAGTGTTCAAGAGACACATGTGGCAAGTGGCTTCCTAACTGAACAGTGCAGAGAACATTCTGTCACGGGAGTTCTATTAGAGGGTAGGGCTGGCCAAAAGACCCGTCTGTTTCATAGGAGAGAGAGCCTGGGCTCAGAGCAGGTGTAAAGGACGTACACTTGAGGGGTGGAGATGTGGGAATGGGAGGCATGTGACTTTTATCTTTCTCCTTGGGTCTTTTTTTACCTTCCACATACTTTCCACTCTTCATTTCTCCACAAGATGAAACATCCCCTTCAATATGAAGTCCAATTGTTGGTCTCTTTTCCCCCTTAATTATTTATAATTTAAAGATATTTTTAAGTTTGACTGTACCCAAGATCTCTCTGAGACCACTCTCATTCTTTACTGAAAAATTAACACTTCCATAACTACCTTTCCTGCCTGTGGTAGTAAATGATGTTTTCCTGTGGTAAAAAATGATGTTTATTACTCAGGGTTTTGTGAAGAGAAAGGCGTGGTCTGGGGGCCCCTCCCAGGGATGGAGAGTCGGTTTATTACAATGATGTCTGGAGGACAGAAAGGACTCTTAGGACTCTGGTCATCAGGATGGATGGGGAGACAGTGGAGAAAGAGAGACTAGAGCACACAATCGTGGTCAAAATAGTCACTAAAATGAAGAAACTAAAAGAAAAGTCAAGTCTCCAAGGTCAAGTCCCAGTATGAAAGGAATTCACTTTGGAGATCATGATCAGCTTAAATGTCTGCTGTGAACATGCAGTATTTAAGTCACTCTTCAAAACAGTCACAGTAACTTTTACTTCCAGAAGCCTGGGATGACTTTTAGGAACAGTTAGTTGAAGATGAACTCATGGGAAACACGTCAGCTCACGATGAGCCATGATGACTGTTTTGCTTTTGAAGAGGTTAACCTTGACAATGAAAATCAGGACTCTTGGCAAGGGAAGGGGAAAACAGGACCCCTGCACCCCTATAACACACACACAAAATCACCCTGTTGACTTGCAGCTTGAAAAAGTAAGAACAGATCCTGGGGTGAGTTAAGCACGAGGGTTGGGCAGGTAGAAAGAGATGGATTTCCTGTTTGAAGGAAAGCCCTGCCAAACCTGGAAGGGGTTAGCAAAGAGAGAGTTATTTTTAAGACTTGCAAAGTTTGAATTGGCTTTGAATAGTCCTTGCCTGGAGGCAGGGAGCAAAACCAGATAATAAATAATACCTGGACCCACATGTCAGGGAAAAGTCAAGAAGAAGGAAAAAAAACAAAAAAAACACAAGGATCTTCATTTTCACAGGGCAGTGTCCTGAACAACACAGTAGGCAACTTTTGGTATTGGATGTATTCACTATGGAACCTCCAGGAGGAGGTCGGGGGCAGGGGCTCTAACACCATGTCCCATAGACAAGGATCACTAGTCCTAGACTAGAAGACACCAGCCTTCTCGTCCTTACGTAAAGTGTGAACAGAAACAGTATTACAAAATCATTACTGCTTTTATCGACATATCATTTAAATACTGACCTTGTGCTTTCCTAAGTAGCAACTTTAAAATAAATAAATAAATAATCCCGGTGCCCCACTCCAGGCGGATCACTACCTCGAATCTTCCTAAAGGCCATCCCATATAGAAACCCCACCGAAGCCCATGGAGAGCAACTAGAATGGGGGTGACCGTAGGAGACACCCTACAGTGGAATGCCCATTCCTACCCATTTCCTCCAGGAGCTAGCTGGGTTCCTCTCCACCTGCGGATCCCCGACTAGGAGTGCTAATCCCACTCACCAGGAGGACTTTGAAACCTCAGATTCCCAGGCCCACTCCCGGAACTGCTGATTCAGCAGGTCTGGGGAGGAGCTGAAGAATGTGCATGTCCCACAGGCTCCCGGGGGGTAACTGAGGCCAGTGGTCCAGGAACGGCTCTTTGAGAAATGCTCTTGGTTTTCATGATTCCTTTCACTCCTGGAAGGATAGTCAAGCTGAAGGGGCCAGTAGAGGAACATCCCTCTCCTCATTTGTCAGTGGTGTCAAAATGCAAAGCCTCCTAGGAGAGCATTTGTCAGCACCCAGCACAGTCACGTGGCTTCACAGAGGGAGGTGCCAAGCAGTGGGCATCCTTCCTAGCAGGTGATGTACACAAGCCCCAAGAAGCCTTCTCAGTGGTCTACAGGGGGCGCTGCCCCACAGAGCCCCGGGCAGTCTGCAGGTTGGGCTCTTCCTGCTACTTCCTTCTCCTCCTTTCTCCTGCTGTCTCTCTGTGCCTGCTCCCCTGAGGCCCTTGACCTGGCAGATTCTCAGCCCAGTGGACGATCTCCCTGCCCACAGAGAAACTGGTGGCACCCATGTGGTGCTGAGGCAATAAGTGGTTTCAAAGTTAGCTGGACGCCAGGCCAGGCTGCAGGACATTAGCCCAGTGTGGAACTCCCATCACCCTGTTCCCCATTAGGATTTGGACCCAGCTGCTCTGGAGCCCATGTCTCTGAAGGCCAGGGGCAAGGTCACTGCTGCACCCGCAGCTCCCACTGAAGACCCAGCTGGGCCCTCGCTAAAGACCGGAAACCTCCTGACATCAGCCCATCTGCCTGACCGCGTCTGTTTCCTCCCTGGATGCTCACTGCTTGGGAGAAAATGCCATCTCTGCAACTGGGCCCAACTGCCCCTCTCAAGTTGCAAACTGCCCCTCGAGATGTTTTCATTCTCCAGGAACTATTTTTCCTGGCATATGTGTCACATACAAAGAAAAAATCCTTTGCTTTTTTTAAAACATCCAATACAAAATAAGCGATTGTGAAGGCTCCAAACAGTCTGTTGTAATTCCCTAGCATGCTCTAAAAACAATAAGCCCCACGAGGGTGTGTGTTCTTTGGCCGTGGCCGTGCTCCAAGGGTTGGTTGGACTGTACTTTGTTCCTACCATGATTTCTATCATGCCATATAGCACCCTGAGTGGGCATCCCCCACCACATAGGCATGCTGGGCTCTGGGGCTCTCTCTTTCAGCATTGAGGGAGCCCTCAAATAGCTGACACTATTTTCAGATGGGCACGTTTTTCTTCCTTAATGTTGCAAATAAGGCCAGGAAGCCAATTCTGGATGACGGACCTAAGAGATGGGCAAATCTTCATTAAAGGCTGTCCAAGACAACCAGCTGTGGGGCAGATTTAATGTCTCAGAGGGAATGGCCCAGTAACAGAACTCTTCTTTGACCACTATATGTGGAAATACCACAGCTTTGGCCAAAGGAAGGGAAGCAAAGGGAAGTGCATTTGAAAAGGACCCAGGGCTCTGGAAAGCCACTTCTAACCTACTGACCCACCACCACTGGCTAAAGTAAAAAAAAGCAACGGACTCACATATGCTGGCTTGAGTCTTCCCTCTACTCTGGAATATCCACATGGTTAGAGGTCTACATATTACTGCACCTCCACAAACACTAGTTATCTTCTCTGGAAAATGCATAAGGCAATATTTATTCTGCTGCCTAGAAATTTCATAGGGACTTTTTCTTAATAACTTTTTTATTATGTCATGTTTGTCACCATACAGTACATCATTTTTAATGCCGTGTTCCATGATTCATTATTTGCGTATAACATCCAATGCTCCATGCAATCCATGCCCCCTTAATACCCAACACTGGGCCCACCCATTCCCCCACTCTCCTCCCCTCTAAAACCCTCAGTTTGATTCCCGGAGTCCATAGACTGTCATGGTTAGTCTCCCCCTCTGATTCCCTCCCCCCTTCATTTTTCCCTTCCTTCTCCCAATGTCCTCCATGTTATTCCTTATGCTCCACAAATAAGTGAAACCATATGATAATTGTCTTTCTCTGTTTGACTTATTTCACTTAGTATAATCTCCTCCATGTCTGTCCATATTGATGCAAAGTTGGGTATTCATCCTTTCTGATGGAGGCATAATACTCCATTGTATATATGGACCACATCCTCCTTATCCATTTATCTGTTGAAGGGTACCTTGGCTCCTTCCACGGTTTGGTGATTGTGGACCTTGCTGCTGTGAACATTGGGGTACATGTGGCCCTTCTTTGTTCAACATCATTAGCCATCAGGGGAATTCAAATCAAAACCACCCTAAGATACCACCTTCCACCAGTTAGAACTGCAAAAACTGACAAGAAACAACAAATGTTGGAGAGGTTGTGGACAAAGGGGAACCCTCATAGGGATTTCAGGAGGCTGAGAACTCCACCAGATTAAGAACCTATTATATGTCAGTCTCTTTACTGTGCTTTGCCTGCATAACGGGTATCCCTTGGTTTTTGAAAGTTCATGTTAACCACTTTACTTTTACGAAAGAACATTAGTACTTGTTTTCACTAACTGACAGAAATCCAAAGAGGATTTTCACTCCATGAAGAAAGGCCAAAAGTGGGCATAGCTTTGATCATTTGTATGGAGGCAACATAAACCGAGCTGAAGGAGCAGCGCCACACAGCGCCTCCCCCGGGAACTACACTCAGTATCGCAGCATCAAGCCCCCAGAACTTTCAACTGTGTCTGTGAGCATCTGTGCTTTACCTCGATTTGTTTTGTGCATCCCTTAATATGTTGTGTCCCAAGGCACCAGAAAAGCCAAAGCGGTTATTCTTGGGGTCTGGGAATGCTCACACATTTTTTTCCGTATAGATTAATGGTAACTGTTTCTTCACTTTGCCATTTGGGCTTACAAACGGTTTCACAGGAATGCTCTACTTTTGGATGGTGGGGAAAACCTGTATTCGATTTATTTTGTACAAAAAGCCTATATTCTAGGTATCATCATTCCCACCTGTCACATAAAGACATCAAGCTCAAACAGATCAAGAAATGCCCCCATGGTCACACACAACAAATGGATTAACTAGACGGAATCCAAAGTCAGGTGATTCCAGCCCAAAATCCCTTCCCCCAAACCCTAAAGCAATACACGTAAAAATAGCCTAAAAATGCTGAAGCCAAGTCATCCACTAACTAGAAATGCTTATTAAAATGGCATCTCATGTATCCTGCATTGTCAGAGAATGAGTGATTTCATTTAAGTGGGATTTTGCAGGTATCTAAACTTTACCCCTAATTAAGAATTGAACTCCCTTTTTTTAAAGTAGAAAATTTTAATGGAAAATTTTCAAAAGTAATTACATTCTTTTTTGGTGTCTTAAATACACATGGATCAGAATTTTAAGATTTCTAAAAATAATCCAGGACATTAATGAATATCAGGCATGAAAATGAGATACAATTGGGCAATGTTCTCAGAGTCTGTGATGTGGGTAAAGCAGCCCCAAATGGCTGAACTTGTTAGTCTTCCAAACCTACTTTTTTCCAGAATACCTTATTATTAAAAAAAATGTTTAAGTGTGCAGAAAAGTTGAAAAAATGTATCCATCACCTAGATTCTTATATATAACATTACAAAATACTTGTTTTATCACACATATATCCATCTATCCATGATCAATTTGTCCTTTCAAAAATGCATTTAAAAGTATATTGCAGATATCAGCATAATTTCAGTATGTGTATCATATCAATATGTATGGTATTTTTCTATTGAGATACAATTTACAGACAATGAAATGCACACATCTTAAGTGAATATTCACTGTTTTGACAAATGAACACACCTGTATAGCCCCCAAACTTATCAAGATGCAGACCATGACACTGCCCCAGAAAGTGCCCCAGAGCCCCATCCCATTCAATTTCACTCACACTCCTGGGGAGCCTACTTTCTACAGGTCTTCTTTCTCTTCCCCCTGCTGTCAGCTGTCACTTTACAAATGCTAGAGGTTCTGTTTCTAATCTGTGACCTCATTTTATCTGTACTTATCTGGGTAAGATCGTGAGAGAAATTCTAAAGCCATTTCAGGAAGCATGGGGCTTGGGGCTATCTTTCCCAGGAGGCTGAGAGGCATTTCTCCCCCCAACAAGGATCTGGGAGTATGTGATATTGCCAGCAGCCTGATTTCCATATAAATAGAGTGCTAGCAGATTGTTATAAAGCTTGAGCAGCTCTCTTTCCATCTCTAGATATCTATCTATCTGTAGATATCTATAGATACCTAAATATCTATCTACCTGTAGATATCTATAGATATCTAGACATCTATCTTTTTCTATCTACAGATTCTGTGCTGATTTATAAAAGATTAGAATTTCTTCAGGAGTTAAAATTTCTGTGTGCTAGTATTTCACTAGGTTCTGAGGGACTGGTGTTGAGTGGAAAATACATGCACCCCAATGTTTATAGAAGCATTATCTACAATAGCCAAGCTAGGGAAGCAGCCCAAGTGTCCACTGACTAGTGAATAGATTAAGAATATGTGGCATATGCACGTGATGGAATACTATCCAGCCACGAAAAGAATGAAATCTTGCCATCTGCAAAGACTACAGAACATAATGCTAAGTGAAATAAGTCCGTGAACGACAAATACTGTAGGATTTCATTCCTATATGAAATTTAAGAAATAAAATAAACAGGCAAAGGGGGAAAAAGGAGAGAGAGAGAGAGAAACCAAGAAACCAAGAAACAGACTCTTAACGTAGAGAACAAACTGATGGTTACCAGAAGGGAAATGGGTGGAGGGAGGATGGGTTCAATAGAAGCTGGGGATTAAGGAGTACACTTGTCATGATGAGCACTGGGTAATGTCTGGAAGTGTTGAATCACTAAATCATACACCTGAAACTAACCTAACACTGTGTGTTAACTAACTGGAATTAAAATAAAAACTTAAAAAATATAAAAAATAAAACACCGATTTTGTTTTAAAAAGGAAAATAATGGTTCATCCATCTCTTTGAAGTTGTGGTGTTGTGACATTCATGTGTTATGACGCTGAGATACCCACATGTTGTGATGTTGACAATCACATGTTGAGATGTCAAGGCATCGCATGTGGAGATGTGACCGTCGGATTCACAGGCTGAGACATGTGTTAAAATGTGGAGAGATTTGTAAGTTCATATGTCGCAATATCAGGTGTTGATTTGTGGTGACGTTTGCTATGTTGAGATGTTGAGGCATTTGCATGTTGAGATGTTGAGACATTCACATGTGGAGAGGTTAAAACATTCATAGATGCAGATGTTGTGACATTTGTATATTGAAGTGTTGAGAGATCCACATGTTGGGATATTGAGACATTTGCACAATGAGGTGTTAAGGTATTTACAAGTTCTGAAATTAAGACATTCACAGGTTGCCATATTAAAATATTCACAATTCAGATGTTGAGTTTCTCACTTACTGACATGTACAGACATTTACAGGATTAGTGGAGACATTCACATGTTGAGATGCTGAGATAGTTACAGGATGAGATGTTAAGATCTTCTCATTCATATGTCTGACTTCGAACATCAGATGACTTTAGCTGGGCTTAAGATAGAGATACTGACTCCTGAGCAATATCTGTAGACTCTTCTTCCATATCCCTTTGCAAAACCACAGCAAACTGTGTTGGTACCACCTTGGAGGCTTCCATGGATGATTTCCATCCAATGGGCCCATGGCATCCTGCATCTTTCTGCCTGGGGATGCTCTCTGGCCCCAAGTGAGGGCTCAACCTCTATATGGGCAGGCAAGAAATACTGAGGGAGGTGGTTATAGCCCAGAAGTGACCCTCAACTATAGCAGGATGAGATTTAGGAGGTAAATACCTCAGTTTCCTCATCTGACAGTGATTCATCACTATCTCCCAGAGACAGTTCCCTTCACTGGAACTGAGCCTGTTGTTCTCAGTAGTAACATTCCCTGCTGGTATTTATTGAGATCACCTCCCAAACAATGTACTTGCATTCAAATCCATGTTTCTGACTTTGGTGGGAACCCAAACTAAGTGATCTCCAAAGCACTTCAAAGACCAGTGCTATCTCCAAATAGATAGTCAGAAAGCAAAAAGTCAGTACAATTCATCCCTGCCAAAGGAGACACTTCCTCTTCCACAGCTTTCCAGGTTACCAGCTACTCACTGCGTTGCTGAAGCAGGTGGTTGTAAGGACATGCTCCTTGAGGACTAAGGGGCACCAAATGACAGAAATCTATGGAAGTGCCTCATATTCTACTACCATCCCTTCTGGGCTGAGGACATGCTCACCTCCCACCACATGGCAATCTGGAAGGGTCCCTCCTCTCCCTTAATACCTAGATGCCCATGTGAGTCAGGGGCACATGAGCTGACTGCTCTCTTTTAAAGAGGGGGGGTGCTCCCAGAATGGTGCCCTCAGTGAGTAGAGAGAGTACGGGAGCCCCATGTAGGCTGTTTGTAACAAATTTCTCCTTGAATCACTGGGTGATTATATATAAATGAAGGATGTGTGCAGGGGCAGAAGACTCTTACAACATGGGCAATCTGAAAGAATAAGAAATGTTCATGGGAAAATGATGGATCAAGAAAGACACAAATGGTACCACTGCTATGAAAAACTGGTGGTTCCTCAGTAAACTGACCAAAGAAGGGTTCAAACAAAAAAAACTGTACATGAATGTTTAGAAAAGTACTATTTACAACAGGCATAAGGGGGAAACACCCAAAGGTCCATCAACAGATGAACAGATAAACACAATGTGATATATCCACACAATGGAATATTATTTAGTTCAGCCACAAAGAAGCATGAAGTATTGATGCATGTTAATTTATGTAGCTGACCCTTGAACAATGCAGGTATTAGAGTGATGATCCTGAGCAGTTGGAAATTTATGTATAACTTTTGACTTCCCCAAACTTAATTGCTAGTAGCCTCCCATTGACCAATGACAAACAGTTGATGAACACACATTTTGTGGCTTACATTATATACTGTATTCTGACAATAAGGTCAGCTAGGGGAAAAAATATTAGTGAGAAAATATATTAGTAAGAAAATAAGGAAGTGAAAATATATTCATAGTATTCTACTGTAAAAAAAAATCCACATGTAAGTGGATCAACATAGTTCAAACCTTGTTCTTTAGGGGTCAATTATACATACCTTGTACATATATACATATTTAACATATGCTGTAAACATCGTGCTAAATGAAATAAGCTAGATACATATTATATGAGTCCATTTATATGAAATATCCAGAATAGTCAAATCCACAGGTAGAGAACACAGACTAGGGTTTGCCAGAGGCTAGGGGCAGAGGGGAGTCAGGAGTGACTGCTAATGGGTACAGGGTATCCTCAGGGGTGACAAAAATGTTCTGGAACTAGAAAGACGTGGTAGTTGCATAGAATAAGTAGTGAATAGAATAATAGAATAAGTGTCACTAAATTATATACTTTAAACTTGTTAAAATGGTACATTTTATGTGTATTTTACCACAATTTTTCCTAAAAGGAAAACAGAAGTCTGTGAACATGGACACCTTTGGATTTCTGAAGTCTGATTTCTATCAGACACTTTTATAGCTCAAATGCGCCTTAGAGATAAGCTACTCTGTAATCCAATTTTAAAGCTCGAGAAAGATTCAGAGTAGTCAATGACTTGGTTAAAGTTGCAAAGGGAATTAGGAAGAGTCATTTCATCTGATGGAGGTTCTACTTCTCTTTTTCCCAAAATGAGACAAAAGTTTACAGGGGGGAGGGGTGGTTCTGTAACAGGCCATCAAGCACGGCTGAGCTGGAGAGGAAATATACCTTGGTTGGACCTACCATGGTAGTAACTGAGGAGCAGCCCATGACAAGTGGGGATTACAAGGAGCAGAAGCAGGGGTGCCTGGCTGGCTCAGTGGGGAGAGCATGTGACTCTTTTGATCTCAGGGTTGAGTTCAAGCCACACATTAGGCATGGAGCCTACTTAGAAACAAACAAACAAGAAGGGCAGGAGTGGGTACAGCTATGAAAGCTGAACATCAAAATAACTTGCATGGCCATCTGGGAAAAATCAAGATAGCCCACACCTGTTTTCAGGCCAGCAGTCCCCGGCAGACTCACTGGAATATCTGAGAGGCTTTGCCAGTTGTCTGAAGAGTGAGGTGACACCTCCCTAGCTGGGGTCTCTTGCCCAAAAGAAGGTTCCTCAATAGCAGGAGGTATTTACAAGATAATAGCAGGGTATGTATGTATCCCTGATCTCAGGGTGGTAAAGGACTTTTTAAACAAGACACAGCACAAACCATAAAGAAAAAGGTGATGCATTTGACCACCTTAAAGTATAAACCTTTCATCTTTCATCTATCAAAAACCACTACCAGGGATGCTTGGGTGGCTCAGTTGGTAAAGTGTCTGACTCTTGATTTTGGCTCAAGTCATGATCTCAGGGCTGAGTTCAAGCCCTGCTTAGGATCCCATGCTAAGCATGGAGCCTGGTTAGGATTCTCTCCCTCTCCCTCTGCCCCTCCCTCTCTCCTGTGCATGCTCTCTCTCTCTCTCTAAAAACAAAACAAAATAAAACAAAACAAAAACAAAAAACAAAACACCACCATCAAACAGAAGAAGAATAAGCCATAAACAAAATATAGCACTAACAAGGAATTGATATCCAGGATTTGGAAAGGTCTCTTACAGTCACTAAGAAAAAAAAAACAACAGGCAAGGTTTATGACTAAGCAATTCGCAAAAGAAAGCATACAAATGCCCAATAAACTTACAAACGGAAGCTGATCTTGATTGGCTTATTTGTGTCCTGGGGCTGCTGTAACAAATGACCACATGTTGGGGGCCCTAAAATAGCAGACATGTATCATTTCACAGCACTGGGGACCAGAAGGCCAGAGTCAAAGTGTCAGGAAGGCCACACTTGCTCTAGAATCTCTCAGGGAGAATCTGTTTCTTGCTTTTTCTCAACTTCTGGTAGCTGCTGGCATTCTTCAGCTCATGGTCTTAGTGTTCCTGTCTCTGCCCCTACCTTTGCATCACTGCCTGCTCTGTGTATGTCTGACCTCCCCTTGGCCTCTCTTATAAGGATACCTGTGACGGCATTTAGGACCCACTCCAATAATTCAAGGTAATCCTCCCATCTCAAGAGCCTTAACTTAATCAGATCTGCAAGATCTTTGCAGATAATCGTCACAGGTTCCAGGGAGTTAGGACCTGATATCATGGGGGGCATCATTCATCTCACCGAAACCAGGAACCAGAGGAATGCAAATTAAAGCCACATGGAGACACATCATTAGACTGGCATGTATTAAAAGGTTTCACAATACTAAGTATTTACAACAATGCAGAACAATAGGGACTCACATCTCCTGCTGGTGAGAGTGTAAATCTATCGGTATAACCAAGAACGGTCTGGTAGAATCCCTAGAAACTAAGGACGCATGTACCCTACGATCCAGCCATTCCACAGCTAGAGAAATTATCTTTGCAGGAGACACCCTCAAGAGTGTTCAGCATGGTCTGGTCATGTCAAAACCCTGGAAACAATCCTAACGTCCATCGACAGGAGGACAGCTAACAAAATCATGTTGTAGTCAGGCAACAGGATACCACACAGTTTAAAAAAAAAAAAAAAAGCAGACTGAGTCTCATGCATGACAAGGGTAAAGCTCATACACATAACGTCAAGGGCAAAAAGCACATTGCAGGACTCACGCAGTGAGAAATCATTTAGACCCATTTCAAAAACAGGCAACTGATACTGGATGTTGGTTATAGATATGTACATTTGTGGTAGAAGCCTAAAGATATCCACAGGAACCACAAACACCCAATTCTAGACATAGGTTGCCCCTGGGAGGCAGGGAGCGGATAGGAGCAGTGAGAAGTCCAAAGGAGATTTCCAAAAGTATCTGCAATTGTTTATTTCTCAGGTGGGGATGGATATATGGATGCTTGCTATATTATTCCCTATATGCTTTCATGTCTGAAATAGTTTGTCACTTTTTTTTTCAATGTAGGAGGTGATCTATATGGCCACCAGCAGTGGTGACAGAGGATCCATCTCAGTGGGAAGGCCAGGCAGGAGGGAAAGTTTGGCCTTAGTCCCAAGGGTTCTTAACCAAGGGATCTATAGGGGACCTGGGAACTGTGAAGAGGAAATACATGTTTTCTTTTACTGACTTCTAACTGAAATGTAGCATCTCCTTCTAATAAGAATGTAGGCAGCAAGCTACATGATATTATAGCAATTTCTTTGACTTTATCACCCATAGCTGTCAGATACTTTATAGCCCACTGTAGTGTGGCAGATATCTCCAGATAGCATTAATGCTCATCAGCAATTCAAAATGACAGTAGTTGTTAGACCCACCACCAGATCTTGCTATTGGATGTGAGAATAAAGAAGCACATGGATTATTACTCCATCACCAGGTGGTTTATTCACTATGCTGATAACTATATTGCAGTGTAGTTGCAATACTTTCTGCTGTCCTGTGTATTTTATCCAATGTGTTTATTTTTTTTTTAAGATTTTTATTTATTTGTCAGAGAGAGAGACAGAGAGCGCATAAGCAGAGGGAGCAGCAGGCAAAGGGAGAGGCAGGCTCCCTGCTGAGCCTGATGTAGGACTCGATCTCAGGACCCTGGGATCATGACCTGAGCAGAAGGCAGATGCTTAACCAACAGAGCCACCCAGGCATCCCTATCCGATGTGTTTAGAACAAGATCCTTCCCCAGACTGCCAAGGGGATTGTGCACCCTTGGAAGGGGAGAGGTACTGGAGGCTCCCAAGGAGTTGGGTCAGTGGCCATGGATGGTCCCTGGGAGTCCTCAGAGCTCCAGGCTGGAAAAGTCAGAGATAGAAATCAGATCCCAATTTAAGAAGGAGAGGCAAGTGGCACGTGTTTATCTTAGCAGATATACAATGCCGAGGCCAGGAATTAAGCTGAGCTCTCTTCCAGTGTTCCATCCTTGTTACCCCATCTTCTGTGTCTCGTCTTACTAGATTTTCATTGGGGCTATCCTGTGAAGTATTCTGAAACCCACATCAAAATGCTAACAGAAGAACTGAGCTGGTGGAGAAAGGCTCAGAGGGGGCCTCCAAACCGAACAGAAACCCAAGCGAAGGTCGAGTCTTTAATTCGGTAATTGGAACCACGTGCAGCTTCCTCCCTGTGGGCCAGAAGGATGCCTGGGTGGAGCAGAGGCGTGAGGACCAGCTGGTTTCCTGACTCAGCCCAGCCTGAGGTGTGGCCAGGCTTTGGGAAATCTGAATGGAGGCAAAAGATGCCAAGATGGAAAAGAGAACACAATTGCTTCGGGCTGAAAGCAGCTTTGTCTGCTTCACTGAGAAGGGGAGCTGTGTCAGGATTTCCACCCTCAAGGGAAGACCTTAGGGAGCTTCTATCCCCCTCGGCTGCCCACTGGAGGAGAAGTGACTTATCTTAGGAGTGAAGTTGGTGAGAGGCCAACGTGCAGTGGGCCACATACATATATACTTTCCATAAAGCCCGCCATTTACTGAGCACTTGCAATGTGCTAGGCAAGCTGCTGAATGTTCCTAAAAGTCAATTTTGGGGCACCTGAGTGGTTCAGTCGGTTAAGCGCATGATTTCGGCTCAGGTCATGATCTCAGGGTGGTGAGATCGAGTTCCAAGTCAGGTTCCACGCTGGAGTGGACCCTGCTTAAGATTCTCTCCCTTCCTCTCCCTCTGTTCCTCACACCCCACACGTGCATGTGCGTGCTCTTGCTCTCTCTCTAAAAAATAAAAAAATTAAAAAAAAAACTGTATTGAAGTGCAATCTACTTGCAATAAATTGTAGCCATTTAAGGTGTACATTTCCATCACCCACCGAAATTTCCTTGTGCCCCTTTGTGGTGCATCCCTTCCACACCTGACCCCCCCATGTAACCACTGGTCTGCTTTCTGATTCCACAGATTCATGTGCATTTTCTAGAATTTTATACAGATAGAATCATCCAGTGTGTATGCGTTCGTGTCTGGACTCTTCACTTCACATGATGCTTTTGAGATCCATTCATGCATTTTCAGTGTTCATTTCTTTAAATATTAAGTAGTATCCCATTACATGCATTTATCCCTATTTGTTTATCCATTTACCAGTTGATGGCTATCTTGAGTTCTTCCAGTTTGGGGCTACTATAAATGAAACTGTGATGAACATTTGTGTGCATGTCTTTTTATTAACCGTGTTTTCATTTCTTTGGGGGTAAAGAGCTAAGTGCCCAATGGCTGGGCCATATGATGAGTGTATGCTTAATGTATATGAAATTCCAAAGTGGCTGTATAATTTTGTATTTCCATTAACCATATATTAGAGTTCCAGTTACTCCACATCCTTAGTAACACTCAGCATTGTCAGCTTTTACATTTGAGCCATTCTAGTGATTGTGCAGTGGTATCTCACTGTGGTTTTACTTTTCATCTCCCCAGTCACTAATGATGGTCTCTTGCTCTACTTTAAATAGTCTACTTTAAATAGCAGTTTTTAATGATGCGAACCCTGTATGGACAAAGACTGTGTCTTAATAATCCTTGTATCTCTAGTACAGTATTTAACACATGGTAGGTACTCAATAGAGGTCTGTTAAGAAATGAGCAAATAAATTCCAGTTACTTCTGGGATGTAATATAATGGTATTCTTAGGGCCTACTAAACAGTGTTAAACTGCAGGCTTTTTCTTTTTTTAAAGATTTTTTTTTTTTTTATTTGACACACAGAGAGAGATCACAAGTAGGCAGAGAGGCAGGCAGAGAGAGGGAGAGAAGCAGGCTCCCTGCTGAGCAGAAAGCCTGATGCGGGGCTCGATCCCAGGACCCTGAGATCATGATCTGAGCTGAAGGCAGAGGCTTAACCCACTGAGCCACCCAGGTACCCCTAAACTGCAGGCTTTTCTATAGTGAATGGCCCAAGACTTAATTTTTTTCTGATTGCTGTGATTAAACTCTTTCCCCCACTGAAGACTGTCAGCCTCCCACTGCCTGTAGATGACCCATGACCCAAACTGGTGACTTGAATCTATTGTGGGCTTGTATGGGAAACAGACAAAGAAGTGTGACTTTTAAATGTACAACTATATAAATAAAGGCAAAGAGGCCTGAAAAAGAGGCTTCAAGACTTCAGAAGATGGTTTGGGGGAAATTGTTCTAGGAGATTGGTGTGCAGTATTTTTACCCATCAAGGACTGAGAAATGACATATTGAAAAGGGGTCCCTGGTGCAGGCAACAATTTTGCAGTGAGTTTCAAGGCAGACAATTGGGGCCTTGAGGTGAGAAACCAAGAAAGTGGGATCTGGGTTCAAATCCTGATTCTTCTGCTCATTTTCCCAACCCTAGAAACTCCTGAATCCCACTGAGGACAAACGATGCTGTGTTTATAGGTTTTGTTTTTTGTTTGTTTTTTAAAGACTTATTTATTTGAGAGAGAGAAAGAGAGCACGTGAGAGTGGGGGGAGGGGCAAGGGGAGAGGGCAAGAACCTCAAGCAGATACCCTGCTGAGCTCAGAGCCTCACGCAGGGCTTGATTTCACAACCTCGAGATCACGACCAGAGCCAAAATTAAGAGTCAGATGCTCAACCAACTGAGCCACCCAGGCACCCCTGTTTATGGGTTGTTTAAATCATTAAATGAAGAGATGAATGTGGTGGCTCTCCACACACACCCACTTACAGCAGCCTTTCAATACGTGTGAGCTTCCTTCTTCCTGCACAATACTTGGGGTGATCACTGCCCTTGGTGTCAGCCAAGATCTTTAGCAGCTGATGCTGCGTCCCTCCAGCTGCTGGGGCTAAAGCTGGGACTCTGTCCACAGAAATGCCCACTAGAATTCTGAACACTGACTGAAAAACCCCAGGCCTCCAGGCGTGTTCAATGAGTAACTTATGTTAGTACAGAAACTAAGACCCCTTGACTCAAGCAGGGACAATTCTGCTATAGCACTAACCCCTCCTCACAACGGATCAGGTCAAGGCTAAACCTGCCTTAAAGGCCATCCTTTCTGGCTCTTTCCCCTGCCACATCCTGCTTCTCTCTCTCTTTCACAGACTTCTCCTGAGAGCTCTCCCTCAGTAAATCACACGCTCATAGATCCCCATCTCAGGCTCTGCTCCTAGAAACCCACAACACAGAGGGGACTGTTTTCTCCCCTATGCGTTAATGACACAAAGGATAAGATTTTTTGAAGCCATACTCTCTAGTCAGTAGAGTGGGAAGTTTCCCATGAATTCTGTGCTGGTTTAAAGCCATGGAAACTCTGCAGATGATGGCATTCAGCCTGTCCCAAATCAATCACCTGGGGGAAAACAGGTTAACTTAGCCATCAAACAAGAGGCATTTTCAGAAGCCTTAGGTTGTGGACAGAAGATAACTACCCAAAGCTAAACCTCTAGTCAGAGTGTCAATGGCATAAAAGACACTGACATATACCCCAGGAGAGGCATTTTGGGGTGGCAGGGAGTGACAAATATGACTACCCCTGTTGGTATACACATAAGTGCTGATGAGAAGCTGAATCACTTAGGTTACAAAGCAAACATTGGAGAACTTCTCCAAGTTGTTCGTCAAGCTAGAACCTGAGGACAAGTAGACAGGAGAAGCTGGAAAAGGTGGTAATAGCTAGAGAATCAGAGGAATGGGGGTCCTATCTAGCCATACATGCAGACACAGAGAACACACTGCAACTGTGTCCCATGGGTTGGCCCATGATGCAGAGATAAGATAGAGAGGGAAGAGCAAAAATAAGCTTTAACTTCAGGAAGGTGGGCTAGCAAAGTGGGCAAGAAGAGAAGTGATCCCTACACATATGAAGGAGTCAGCCCACCCCTAGGGATAGACCTGGCAGAGCAGCAATTAGAGATGCCCATGTCACCAAGACTAGGTTTCTGGGGAAGACTGATGAGGTACAAATGTGGGGGAAGTCTCCACCTTCCTCGACTGACCTGGATCTGAGCTCCTGAAGACCATCACAGAGCCAGCCAAACATCAAAGCATCTGAGAAGAGATGATGTCAATGACCAAGGGACATGGGAGCTAGTCTACAGGGAATGCCATTGGCACATATATGTGTAAAATCGATGGGAGGAGAGAAAGGGCAAGAAGCCCATGTGCAGATATTGAGAAAGGTCTTTATTAAACTGCCCCTGGGGCTCGGACAGAGGTGAGTGGAAAACTCCATTTGTGGTTCTTACCTTTCTTGGAGTTCTCTCAAGCTAATGAAAAACTTAGCACAGGGCTACACCCAAGACTGACACACAACCCACAGAACCCAAGGAGAAGTTGTCCTAGAACCATCCTTTTCGTCTGACTTCTAACAAAGAGTAACTGAAAAGAGCAGGCATATCAATTATGTGTCTAAACTGGTTTCCCCAAATCTAATCATTCACATTAAATTACAAAATTTCATCTCTTATGCTAATACTGATCAATTGGCAATGGCTTCCTTGAACTCTAGGTTGAGAAGGGTGTTGTGAATGACTATTGATGTAAGGCAAGATCAGTGGAGGGGAGATGGTAGCTTGTGTGCCACAGATTTGTCCTTTTATTGTTGTTGTTTAGGAAAGTCTAATGAGTTCAAATGCTAAACAGTTAAACCAAATTACCTTTGCATGTGGATTTTTTTTTAAAGATTTTATTTATTTATTTGAGAGAGATAGTGAGAGAGAGCATGAGCGAGGAGAAGGTCAGAGAGAGAAGCAGACTCCCCGTGGAGCTGGGAGCCCGATGCGGGACTCGATCCCGAGACTCCAGGATCATGACCTGAGCCGAAGGCAGTCGTCCAACCAACTGAGCCACCCAGGCGTCCCATGCATGTGGATTTTTTAAAAACACCTTAATCCTGTCTAAATCCAATAGCACAAATAATAATGGTAAAAAAAGAGGAAGGGAGGAAAAGAATAAAAACACAGGACAGGAGAGTAGAAACTCAGATAGAAGTTAAGTCTGTGAAAGAAAAGAAATAAGTCTGAAACTTTGCAAAGTAACTTTGATATCTTCCACCAAATTCTATTCTAATTAAATGCTCTTTTTACCAACTACAGAACAAAATTATATTTAACATTATAAAAATATTTCCCATTTTTCATATATAAATTCCCTAGCTATGAATTCATTCCTTATAAATAGCAGAGCTGGTAACTCTCAGTAATCTCTGGCTTTAGGTAGAGCTGCTATAGCCAAGAATGTCTCTGCACCCTTTCCTCCAAAACTTCTGGAGGTGTCCAATTGTGCCCACATGTCGAAGGGACATTCTTCAACTTGCTGAGTCTCCAGTTGAATATATAACTTACAAGGATTAGTTCTGTGACATAATTAAGGCAATCATTCCAGCTAAGAGCTTAGGGATGTCTGCCTCATAAGTGACAAACTGTGTAGATAAAACACAAACCAGAGCAAACTGAAGAATGAAAACAAAACAAAACAAAACAAAACAAAAACAAAAAAAACAAAGAAGCCAGAGTTTCAGCAATAAAGACCACTCTGCAGTCATTCAGTCTTAATTCGGGCCCTCCAGAAGCAGAATCTGAGACAAAGACTCAAGGCAGCTCGTTTATTGGGAGGTAAAGGAAACCGAGAAAGTGCAGAAGTGGGACAGGGAAGGAAGGCAACCAACAAAGGGTTAAGTTATCAAGCTAGTGATGTTATGGTCAACTGAAACTCATTCTCTGGGGAACCTCTGGGAAACCAACTAAAGTATGTACCTCAGGGCCTTCCCACCCAATGGGAAAGGTAGGTGAGGTATTTATACACCAGCCTACATCAGTTCTTGGCTGAGGACTGTTCCCAAGGATATTCATCCCCTGGAACTTCTGGTTGACTTTGTGGAGTAGAGTCATTTTCCCAGGATTTGGAGAACCTCTAAAACCCTCAGGCAAAGAGATTCAGATTCAAGCCATGCGAAATTTGGGCAGTATAAACCTAAGTTTTAAGGCCGGAGGGACATAAGCTGGGCATCAACAGTGCCTGGTACATGATATAATCCCCTTAGTGTGCAAAAGGAGACACATGACCAGTGTGGCTAAAAGGTGGACCAGAGGCAGAAAGATCAGGGATTGAAACAGACTCTGCAGGATTTCCCTACATGGAGACAGTGTGAGTGTGTTGGTTTGCTCCTATGATGCTTTAGGAAAGAAAACAGAGGAGTGACTTTAGAGAATGTTTCTTGGCAGGAGGGTCTTAAAATTCACCAAATACACATTGCTTGACAAAGTACTGGGATAGCCCACAAAGATGAAGGGGTAGAGCACTTGCCCTTAAAGGGGTGTATTTCCAGGAGGAAGTAAGGATGGGTAAGGCACACAAATGATTTCCCATGAAGCAAGATGTGCCAGGCATCACAAGGAAGGGAAACCCAAAGCATTTCCCTGAGGGACAAACTGTCTCTGCTTGGGTGAGCATGTCAGCCTCCTTTGAGGGGTGGGTGATATTTGAGAAGTGTGCCACATAATGGAGAAGCCTTTGGCTAGGACAGATGGAGAGGAAGGAGATCACTCCAAGAGTAGAGAGTGAAATGACACCTAGCACAGAGGCATGTGTGGGTGGGGGGGGTGGGGAGGACTGATGAGCTCCCAAAACACCAAGCACCTGGTGCATACATGTCACACATTCTGAGGAATGTTGGAGAATGGGAGGAAATAAAGTGTCACAGGTGAGCTGGGGTCCTGGTAAGGGCTTGAGTACCCAGCAGAGAACTCACTCTGTCAACTAAGAAGAAAGATGTATAGCATTACACCAGACTTGCTCAAGGACAACTCTATCAGTCTGTCAACATGTTAATAGGCACTGAGGGCCAGAACTGGGGTGGTGGCAGCATTAACATCAAGGCACAAATGCATGCAAGGGATTAAAAAGTGGGGCAGCTAGTGAGAGAGACAGAATATTCCTTACCTGTGCTATGCAACTGAACTTTCTGAGATGATGGAAATAATCTGTATCTGCACTCTCCAATACAGTACAGCTTACCCCCTGCTACATACTGATGGCTCATCCAGAATTGGCCATGTATGCACGTATGGGAGAGTCTATCTGTGGTGCCAGAATGAGACTAAACAGAACCTTCCATCAGCTGGGAATTCTCAATCCTCCTTGTAGAAAGCAAACTGTCCTCAAGAGGCCCATCTGAAGTGTGAAACACCTTTGCCAGCCCATAAAGAATGTTTGGAGTGCTGCAGTTTAAAACTGAAACCCCACATGGGGAGCCCTTGGCTTCTAGCAGAGCCTGAACAGATGTCCTGGTGGGGGGGAGGGGGGCAAGGTCAATTACCACTTTGTTGTGACCTGCCAGAGTAGCTGTCTGTCATCAGTTGGCATGCTCACCACAGAACATAAGCCAAAGATGGCACAACCCTTGATGGAATCAAAATGAAATGTTCTGTACAGCACCCTGAGAGATCTGGAGGCAGGGCGAGGCTGGGAGGCAACTGAGCTCTGTGCATAGAGTTGTCCAACCACTTTACAGCCATTACCTCCCTTTACCTCCACAACCACCCCACGGAGTAGGTCTTATCAGCCCCACCTTGAAGATGACAAATCTGGGGCTGAGGTACCACTTATCTGAAGTGCTGCTGCTGCTAAGAGACGGGCTGGTACAGGACTGAGGCAGGAGTGACTCCCAAGCCTGGGGCCTTCTATTGCTCCATACACATCCCCAACTCAGTGCCTTTGACCTCCATAATGTCACCCTCAGTCTTCACATTAGAATCACTGTTTCATGGGAAAAATCAGGGCTCTGTGTTAATTTATAGTCACAAATATTAATATTTTTAAAACTCCAGGGGTTCATGGGTGGCTCAGTTGGCTAAGCATCTGACTCTTGATTTTGGCTCAGGTCATTATCCAGGGTCCTGGGATAGAGCCCTGCATCCGGCTTCCTGCTCGGCAGGAAGCCTGCTTCTCCCTCCCGCTCTGCCTGTTGCTCCCCCTTCTTGTGTTCTCTCTCTCTCTGTCTGTCAAATAAATAAATAAAATCTTTAAAAAAAATTTTTAAAACACCAATCTACTTAATGGTTTGCTTTATTTTTTCCTTTATTAAGGGACTCTGTTTTGTAGAGAGATTTAGATTTACCAAAAAAATTGAGTGGAAGGCAACAGTTGAGAGTTCTCCTACATCCCCTCCTCACCCCAGTTTCCCCTATTATTAACAGCTTGCATTAATGTGGTACATTTGTAACAAGTGATGAACCAGTACTGATACCTTATAATTATCTAAAGTCCACAGTTTACAAAAGGGGTCACTCTCCATGTTGTATACAGTTCCATGGGTTCTGACAAATAATGTCATGTATCCAGCATTTGAGTATCACGCAGAATACTTTCACCACCCTAGAAATCATTTTTTAAAGATTTTAATTTATATATTTTTTTAGAGACAGAGTGGGGGAGAGGCAGAGGGAGAGAGAGAATCTTAAGCAAGCTCCATGACCAATGCAGAGCCTAACATGGGGCTCAGTCTCAAAACCCTGAGATCATGACCTAAGCCAAAATCAAGAGTCAGATGCTTAACCAACTGAGCCACCCATGAACGCCCACCCTAAGAAATCTCATATAGACGGTTAAAGGTTGCACCCATTTATACGTCCCAGCCTCTAGTCCCTGGAGTCCTAGGGAACCACTGATCTTTTTACTTTCTCATTATTTTGCCTTTTCCAAAATGTCATATAGTGGGAATCACACAGTAAGTAGCCCTTTCAAGCTAGCTTCTTTCACTTAGCAATACGCTTTTAAGGTTCCTCCATGTCTTTTTGTAGCTTGACAGTCCTTTCTTCTTATTGCTGAATAATATTCCACAATTTGCTTATCCACAGACATATTGAAGGACATCTTGGTTGCCTCCAATTTGCGGGCTGTCCATTCTGTTCTATCGATCTATTTATATTCACACTTTCTAAAAAAAATACACAGAAATCTATTTATATAAATATTTATTTATTTATGAGTTACACACACTGTGCTCCTTTTGGCAGAGTATCACACTGTCTTAATGAATTTGGCTTTAAAATAAGGGTGAAGTGCCATAGTGTCAGTCTTCCAAGTTAGTTCTTTCAACTTCTCTTTCAACACTGAGTAGGCTATCCTGGGTCTTTTGGCTCTCCATGTAAACTTTAGAATCACCTTGTTGATATCCACAAACTAACTGGTGGGGATTTTTACTAGGATGGCACTGAAGCTAGTCAGGATCAAGGTGGGAAGAATTGACATCTTAACACTATTGCATCTTCCTATCCATAAACATGGAATATCTCTCCTTGCATGTATCTAGCTCTTTGTTTCCTTTCATCAGAGTTTTCTAGATTTCCTCCTATAGATCTTGCATGTTTTGTTAGATTTATAACAAATCTTTATTTGTTAATAAAATAATAATAAAATAATAAAATAATAATATTTTATATATTAAATATAAATATAAATATTAATATTAATATATTTATATTAAATATATTTTAATATATTTAATATATTTATATATAATATATATAAATAATTATATAATTTATAATATATATTATATATATAATTTATATTAATATATTAAATATAAATATATAAAATAATAAAAACAAATGTTTTTCTGTGAATGTAAATGGTATTTTTAATATCAAATTCCAATTATTCATTGCTGGTATATAGGAAAGCACTGGACTTTTGTATCCTTGTATCTTGCAACTTGGCTATAATCACTTACTAGTTCCATGAGTTCTTATTGACTCTGTAGGATCTTCTATATGGGCAATCATGACATTGGTAAATAAAGACAGTTTTATTTCTTCCTTCCCAATCTGTATGCCTTTTATTTCCTTTTCTTATCTTATTGCATTAGCTAGGACTTCCAGTAGGCTGTTGAATAGAAATGGTGAAAGGAGACGTCCTTGACTTGTTCCTGATCTTAGGGAAAGGATATCTAGTTTATCAGCATGACTTTTATTGTTAAACCTTCTATGTGACATGGAGTAATGGGTCCTCTACCGATATTCCCTTGGCACTCAGTCTTCTGTTTCTGAGGGCTTTCTCTGGCCATAGAGCATGTTTGGCCCATTATGTGGAAAAGACCAGGAGTGCTGGGGAGTTAATTCTCCCAGAAGTAACCTTCAACCAATGGTATACAGGAGTTCATTTAAATGCTCTCTGGTGTCCTCACCCCTTGAGGATATCAATCTTGCATGTAGTCCATGTAGGTTCCCAGTGGTTCCCTGGGGTGAAGCCCCTATTACCCAGAAAGTTACCTACTTATTATTACTTCATTTATTAGCTTCTTTTTTAAAATTCACTTTTATTTTTTCAGTGTTCCCAGATTCATTGTTTATGCACCACACCCAGGGCTCCATCTATTTATTAACTTCTATCCCTTGCCTGTCTCACATCCCACTCCTGTACCAGTGGTGCTTGGTCATTTTCCAAATAAACTAGTTAAATCCTACTCTCAGGGGGCACCTGGGTGGCTCAGTGGGTTAAAGCCTCTGCCTTCGGCTCAGGTCATGATCCCAGGGTCCTGGGATCGAGCCCCGCATCGGACTCTCTGTTCAGCAGGGAGCCTGCTTCCTCCTCTCTCTCTCTGCCTGCCTCTCTGCCTACTTGTGATCTCTGTCTGTCAAATAAAATAAATAAAAATCTTAAAAAAAAATCCTACTCTCAGGGTCTGATTTTTGGGAAACCCAACCCAAAACCAAACCATGTATGAATGTATGTATGTATGTATGTATGTACATACGTTCTATCTATCGGTGTAGAAATTAAGATTCAGAATACTTGTATACACTGTTCAGAAACGGCATGGTGTTTCCACTAAAAACACAACCAGGAATATGTTTCAACCATATTATTAAGCTTCAGAAATAATGAGGTAGTAAAAAATTAAATTAAAAAAATTAAAAGGCAAATAATTTATTTAAGTGATGAAGCCATACACTTTGCAATGGCCTCAACAAGTTCACTGCTCCCGTTTATTCACTGGAGAGGCAGGTGTCCACAGATACTCAGCTGCTATCCCCAACCCAGAAACCAATGCTCAGAAGTAACGTCCACCGTGATTCTTTCCAGGGTCAGAGATGAGGGCTTATTTCCATGCCTGTGGAAAACAGAGATCCAAAACACTTCCATATCAGTTTTGGCTACAGATGAGGTCCAGGACCCAACAACTCTGAAAAACATGGCAGGGGCAAAGCTCCTTATGCTCCAACACTTTTACTAAGCATAGAACACCAGTAAAATCACATCCTAATCCCTCTTTCCTTTATGGGTGAGAAATCTACCACAAGGCCTATGAGGTCCTCCATGATCTGTCTTCAATGAACTTATCCAACATTGTTTCTCAAAGTTCCCTAGTCTTTCTCTTTGTTCTAGCCAGAACTTGGTGTGAACCCTAAATGTCTGACCACATGGTCCAGCCTTAACCGCTGACCATTTCCAGAACAGGCCATAAGATTTCATTCTTCTATGCCTCCACAAATGGTATTCTCATTTCTCAAGATAGTCCTTCTGCCTTTTCAAACTCTACACATCCATTAAGACCCAACTCAACATTTGTTGTTTCCTATCTTGTTAATCTTTGCCATTCTAACTGGTGTAAGGTGGTATCTCAATGTGGTTTGGATTTGAATTTCCCTGATGGTTAATGATGATGAACATTTTTTCATGTGTCTGCTAGCCATTTGTATGTCTTCATTGGAGAAGTGACTGTTCATATCTTCTGACCATTTCTTGATGAATCATGAGAGACTGTGGACTTTGAGAAACAAACTGAGGGTTTTAGATGGGAGAGGATTGTGGGGATGTGTGAGGCTGGTGGTGGGTATTATGGAGGGCATATACTGCATGGAGCACTGGGTGTGGTGCATAAACAATGAATCTTGGAACACTGAAAAAAATTTTAAAAAATTTTTAAAAAGACTCAAGTGTTACTTCTTCTGTGAAGCTACATTCATTAGGCTGAAGTAGCATTTTCTTGAAAAATGCCAATAGATACAAAGATGAAAATAAAAATATCTTCTTTCATCCACAAGAAACCCATTCTTAACAGATTTTTAAAAATTTATTTATTTGACAGAGAGAGAGAGAGCTCATAAGCAGGGGGAGTAACAGAGGGAGAGGGAGGAGCAGACTCCCCACTGAACAGGGAGCCCAACACAGGGCTCGATCCCAGAGACCTGGGATAATGACCCAAGCAGAAGACAGACACTCAACTGACTGAGCCACCCAGGCACCCCAGCAACCTGATTTTTAATCATTACCCAATATTCCAATTGTAATTGGTTTATAATTGAATACAATCATTTATCTAATTGGCTCTAATTGGTCCAAAGATTAACATAACCAGCTCAGCCCAAACTTATCATGATGGGTACCTGGGCAGGGTATAGGTGTCATGGATCTGTGTCAGGTTCCCACAGCACTTTGACAAGATAGGAATGATATGATATGACAAATTAATGAATTTGGTCTGGCTGATGACCCAGTCACTTTTGCCATGACCAATATTTTAAGTCTTGGATTTCAAGCCTTGGGATGACAGGGAGCTAATCAGCCTAATTCACTATATGAGGCTTTATATTACTAAATCATCTGGAGGATGGCAAGAGAAAACCAGGCCCCCAAATAGAAACTGGTACTTAATTGTTCTTGTAGGTACAAACCAACATTGGTGTCCTACCTTGCATTTCTATATAAACCTAATGCAGACTAACATTCCAATAATAGTAATAACTAATTTTTTATAAAGCTTTAAAGATCATTATTAGAGATGAGAAAATGGAAGCCCAGAGAGTGAAATGAGTTTATCCAGTGCAGCTAAGGGGTGGAGCTGGAACTTAACCAAGAACTTATCCCAAGCCCAAGTGTTGTGCTCATTTCCACTACGTGATCCTATCTTCCCACAGGGAACAGTGAACCACCCCAGTAGGTCCCTGAAACGTGCAAGATGACATGCTCAGGTCTATAGGATGCAGACTCAGGAGGTTCTCCAGGTGGTGTGGGCAACCTTCCAGTGAAGGCCGTATTGTTCATGCTACAGAACATCCTGAATGGGAACATGGACTCCCTCTGCCCAAAGCCACAAAGTGTGAAGTATGCTTTTCTCCTGTTGGGCAGATTCCCCCAGGTTCTAGCACAGCTCCTCACCAAAAACAGCTTTCCTGTGACTCCTGCAGGAAGGGCCCAATCCAGAACACAGAGCTCTCACAGATGTGGCCAGTGAATTGTAGCTAGATGGTGAAGAGTCAGGAACACAGAGACACAGAGAAAAATGTCACAGCGGGCATTAAGAGCCTCCAGTTCTACACCCACCTTTCTTCACAGGGATTGGATGAAAGCCACGCCATCTATGGGCTTGAGGTTCTTCATTTGTAGAATAAAGAAACCTGCCACTTGACTTCAAAAAGGCTGCCTTCAAGGGCTTTCTTATGGAATGGAAGCTGCATCCATTTGGCGGGCTTGGACACAAAGCTGCAAAATTCCAAAGCAAGGTTCCTGGGTGAAGCGGAGTTACACCCAGTCACTGAGAGAAGGCATATTTACTCTATCTTTAAGCCCTGGAGCCTTTCTAGCATGACATGGTAATATCTACTTTTAGAGTGTTTGAAGTGAACAGATGGCCATGCTCCCTAGGTCACTAGGTAGGATGGTAGAGCACCAGCTTTCTGGGAAGGTAACAGCCCTTCATGGCCCAGCACCCCTCTAGAACAAATTCTAGAACCCAAACCTGTATTATCTTTGAATAACCTTTGGAGCATTCATAAAATGCAGATGCCCAGATTCCACTCCAAGCAATTCTACATTAGTGTGCTTGGTGGGGTCCAAGAATCTACATTCAAGGAAAAATTTTGCAAGTGATTCTCAGCAATTTCGGTGAGAACATCTCCATAAGCTAACTTAAAATTTTCAACCTAAACTACCTTGTTGGTTTGCCTATCATGCTGCGTCTCTCAAGCTGGGAGATTTGAAAATTACCCATGGACAGACCAACTGCCCAGACCAATTACATTAGGCCCTCTGGGAGTGACCCGAGCATCAGTACCTTCAGAATTCTCCAGGTGACCCTAGCCGGGGAAGAGTGCCCTCATCCTACAGAACAGTGGGGAGGTCCTCAACCCTGCAAGTCCAGGGTCCCAGACTAGATTCTGGTCCTATCATTCACCTTGTGCCAGTCCTCTTACCCTCTGGAGCCTCAGCTCCAAAAAAAGGGCCCATTAGACCCTCATTCAGTGGGAGTGAAGACTAAGTGTGGTCTGCATCCCAAGTATCCAATGCACTGACAACCCCCTCACTGAATCACACCTTACAACCGCACTTTTTACATTATTATTATTATTATAAACAGAAAATCTAGATGACAAGAAGCAGAAATCAGAACCTCATCACATTATTTCTGGGTATTTATTAGAAATACACAAGTCTCAGTTGCCAAGTGGTACCCAGCCTCGTTTGAGAGGAACTGGAAATCCCTGGTCCCCCAGCCCCTCACTGCTCACCCCCCACCACTTGTGCTCCCTGCACAGGCTGCAGGGCAGGGGTGGGGAGGTGGGGGGGGGTGTAGGTGGGGCTAAGCAGAACAATGCAGCAATGGGTGAGAATATCCATGCCCTCTGTCCCAACGCTAGCTGTATTGTTTGCTAGGGTTGCCTCAACAAGGTACCCTAAATGGGGTAGCTTAAATAATCTGGATTTATTATATCACAGCCCTAGAGGCTAGAAGTCAAAGATCATGGTGTTGGCAGAGTGTATTCTTCTGGAGGTTCTGAGGGAGAACCTGTTCCACGCTGCTTGCCTCACTTCAGGTGATCTGCTGCCAATCTGTTCATTGGCTTGGAGAATCTTTACTTCTATCCCTTTCTTAATCCTCACATGGCATTCTTCCTGAGTGTGTCTATGTCCAGATGCCCCCATTTTACAAGGATACCTATCAAACTGCATTAAGGCCCACCACAATGACATTTTAACTTGATCACCTTTGAAAAAAAAACCCATCTCCAAATAAGACTACATACCTAGGTATTAGGGATTAGGAAGCCAGCATATCTATTTGACAGGGAGATACAATCCAACAAATAACATTCTCCCAAACCTAAAGATCTGAGACCAGCACCCCCCCACCCGGGGGTCAGGCACATGCCCCAAGTCCCACTGACAGAGACAGGCTGCGAAACGCATGCAAGGGTGGGAGGCCCTGGCTAGAACATCAGTTTGTTAAAATCCCTTGCTTCACAAACCATCACAAGAAATTCCTGTGGAGATTATACAAAACTCACCTTTTTTCCCACTTGGAACTCCTCTGCTTCCCTCTACCCAATCTACTGTTGCCTAAACATGATTGATCACACACTTCAAGTGTCACTAACTCAGAGTTGCAGCCAAGTGACCCGGCTCATGGCCAGGACTTGCCAAGGGCCATCCCCATATCAGCTCTGTCCTCTTTTCTGCTCTTGGTTGCTGGCCTTCAGCCCTTAGCACTTGGCAAAACTCACGGCCATGAGTTAAGAACACAGTTCTACCCAGCAGGTAGGTCAGGGTGGGGTCTTTCTGGAACACCACGTGGGAGCCAAGTGAAATGTGAACTCCAGTATTTGTTTAAGAATTTCTGCTTCTCTCAACACTGCCATACCTTAGGTTCAGTTTTCCTAACCCGTTCCTATTTCTCTTCCTCATAAAACAGCAAATAGCAGAATTTCTGAACCAGTAAATAAGTGAACTGACATTCTGTTCTCCTATAAATTGTTATATGGACTCAGAGATAGTTTATGAATGAATATTCTCATGGTATCCCTCATCGAGTGTATTTATTTACAAGATCCATTCTGCAGGGCAGACAGCCACACAGATGCTGAACATGTAAAAAAAGACAAATGAAAACCGGTACCTGGAGACAAAAAAAAAAAAAAAAAAATCACTGCCCTCCATTAAAACATAGCCCACATGATAAAATGAGGGCTGTGCACGGTTTTCTGAACCATAGCTACGGCCCAATGAATTCCCCATGGAAATACAACAGGGAGGGTATAACATGAAGCTCTGGAAACATTCAAATTAATTACAAACAGGGTCTGGTTTGTTGGAAGCTCTGTGTCCAAGAATGCCTTTCCACGATTCAGCAAGTTTATAGCTCTTTCGAAGCTTGGCAAGGGTCCCTGTGCTGAGGAGAAGCTATCCCCTTCGAAATGTGGAAATTCCCTGTGCGAATCAAAATGACATCTTCATGGCAACCCACGGATGTTTCCACTCAAACTGGGTCTTCCAGAGCCAGCCGGAGAAAGGTGGTGAAGACCCCTTCCAAGAGGCAAAAATGGCAAGTAACTCAGACTCAAAAATCACCAAGGGGCTCATGCTACAGTGGAGTGAGACCCCTAAAAATAATCTTGATAATAAGAGCTGTCACCAACTGAGTGTTTATTCCACAAACTGAAGTCAAAGGCTTCGTGAGCTTGTGTCATTCTGCAGCCCCACACTGTAAGTACCATGATGTTCCCATCATATTCATGTAAAACCTGCCACTACCCAGCTCAGCATCTTGCTCAAGGTAACACCTACAGTGATGGAGCCAGGTGTCCACATTTGGTTGGGCTCCAGAGCCCAGGTTCTTGAACGTCTCATGTCTTCAACAGTTAATGAGTCCAACCCCAAACTGAAATTGAATAGTGAGTGAGATCAAACCACCAAGGCATCCAGGGTGGCCTGACCCCAGAGGCCAAGGCAGTGCACTGTCCAGTCACGGTTTTCCCTTCCCAAGTGGCCTCTGGCAATGGCACCCAGAGGCTACGTCTGGGAATTCCATAAGTCTGAGAAGCAGGGGGCTTGATGGCTCCTTCATAAAAGAATTCAAGGACTGCAGTGCTTACTAAAATGTCAGAGAAAACTGACACATGACCAGCCAACAGGCCCTGAGGACTGCTGACTAGATTACATGACAAACTGTGGGAGGCAAGCCCCAAATTAACATCCTGTCCCTTCGAAGGCTCCATTGACCAAAGTCTGTAGCAAAAATGATGTGGCGAGGAAAATCCTGGGTTTGTCATGTGGAACTTCCTAATCAAAAGCTTTGTTTCCTAGCTTCACTCAAAGCTAAAAATTGTAAATTCATTGTCTTCTTTTTTTTTTTTTAGATTATTTATTTATTTATTTGACAGAGAGAGATCACAAGTAGGCAGAGAGGCAGGCAGAGAGAGAGGAAGGGAAGCAGGCTCCCTGTTGAGCAGAGAGCCCGACGTGGGGCTCGATCCCAGGACCCCGGGATCATGACCTGAGCCGAAGGCAGAGGCTTAACCCACTGAGCTACCCAGACACCCCAATTCATTGTCTTCTTTATCAAGCTAAATAGTAGTAGGTGCAAATATGTGGATCCTCGACTTTGAAAATTCATGTGAATGAAAGGCACGATGTCTGCAATTTCTCGATTTATTTTTTATCATCTTGAAATAGCCCACATGATAGATCAATCGCAAACCAACAAACAAAAAAGCCCCAGTTCTTCATTCATCCCTTTCCATGCCTCTTGCAATCAGATGTTTCAGCTCATTCCATCTTTTGGTAGGGTTATCCTTTAAATGTGGGATGTCCTTATGACTTGATGGGATGAAAGAATATGGTGGAAATGATGCTGTGCCACTTCTCAGGACAGGTGTCAAGACAACGTGAGACCATCCTCGTCCAGCAGCCCCCACCCAGCCCCCGATGACTACCAATGATCACATGCACATGGACCTACTCAGCTGAGATCAGTTGATCCTAATCCAGCATAACTATGCAGCTGGCCCACAGACTCATGAGCCATAGTAAATGCTTATTATTGGGCAGCTGGGTGGCTCAGTCAGTTAAGCATCTGCCTTCGGCTCCCGTCATTATCCCAGGGTCCTGTGATTGAGGCCCACATCAGACCCCCCTGCTCAGCGGGGAGCCTGCTTATCCCTCTCCCTCTGCCTCTCCCCCTATTTGTACATGTGGGTGCTCTCTCTCTTTCTCTCTTAAATAAATAAATAAATAAATAAATAAATAAATAAATAAAATCTTTAAATGCTCTTTGTATTAAACAATTGAGTTTTAGGATGGCTTGTTACACAGCTATAGCCAACTGATACAGTAGGGGTCCCAAAATATGAATGGAGACTCTTTCTCAAGATTCTCACACGGCAGATATGAGCTTGTTCTAAAGAAGACCATTCTCCTAGTCCATTCTCTTATTTATTAAAACATGCTGCTGCCAGAAGAGCTACAACTTACAGACTGTGAATATGTGCAAGGCACTAGAATAACATGTTTTAGTGCATTTTCTTATTTCATCCTCACTGCAGTGTTATCTCTACAGCCACAACAAGGACTGTGATTTAATGCTATCGTATTAATGATGAGGAAACAGACACTCAGAGAGGCTAACTCAACCAAGGGCACACACGAAGTGGCAGATCCAAACGGTAAGCCCAAGGCCAACTTATCCCAAGTTCACACCCTCACGGAGTGTGTGCTTACAAAGTTCTATTTCTGTAATTAATTATGGTGTGCCAGGGTTAACAAGTTTGAGTTTGCACCCTGGCCACATATCAAGTTCACATACATTTTACGGATTGGAAGCTGCACAAGCAATAAGTTTCACCAGCTTCGCCCAGTGCAGGAGGGGACAAGCATAGGCTCATCAAACTGTTCCCGTGCCAACAGGAAGGAGAGGTTTTCTCCTTGTACAAAAGTCAGAAGAAGAGCCTAATATGGCATCACCTTTTCTATAAAGGGGCAGACAGTACATATTTTAGGCTCTGCAGTCCATACGGTCTCAAACATACTATTGTACCAAAAAAGCAGCCACAGACAACACAAACAGTAAAATCTTCTTTACAAAAACAGAGATAGTTTGCTGAGCCCCGGCCTAAGGGATAGGGCCAGGGGTGCGGGTGGAGGGGGAGGGTGGTGCATAATAGATTATAATGTTAGTACTTTGAATCCCTACGGTCAAAAAGAAAAAACAACAACAACTAGTGAATTAAAGTTCCGTATGTGTAAGTGAACCCTGAATCGCCAACTCTTTTCTATCAGGTAGGAGAGAAATGACTCATTTTCTTACTGAACATGCTTATCTTGGTTGACTTGCAGTATATGCCAGGAACATTGTCTTATGAAAAGACCCAGAGGCTGTATTTCAGGTCCACAAGAAAGACCACTGTGATTGATTAGCCATGTCTGCCTCGGGCAAAGGAAGGGAGAAAAAAACGCAGTTTAAGTCAGGTGTCCCACACGTCTGTCATTTACGTTCTACAATGCACTGACTGTTTTCAATAACAATTAACTGCAGAAGCTTCAGGCTTCTTTTCAGACACAGGTATGAATAATCTTCTGAATGCCTTTATAATCCAGTGATCTGATATCTTCAAACATATCATCCCCAAAGAAAAAAACTGGTCAATACAATGAAGCAAAAGAAGACTAATCAAAATTGCCTAACTCTCTTTGTTTCAATTACAAGCATCACACCAAATGACTCTGTTTCAATTGTAAGTATCAAACCAAAGGGATAATTCCATTAACCTCCTTGCAACAATATTCATCTGAGCAGTCTTGACCTGGGCTGAGTCATAGAGTCCTATCACTGAAGGCTCTATAGCATGTTAGTCCCCCCTCTCTGTGTTCAGAGCTAGGATGCAGAGACACAGAACTTCCCTACAGCGGGCACTGAAAAAACGTGAACTGCATTAATTAGCAATTATCTCTGGCTGAGCACACAGAGTCCTACCTATCAGCTAAGAGCAGATGAAAATCTGTTCAGCCAAAGCGCAAAGACTAAAGACTTAAAGGTCCATCAAAATACATCTTTAGATAAAATGTACCACTCATTTTATTCTAGTCCTCTTGATACCCAATTTTGAGACTTTGAGACTAGGAGACTTTGAGAGATTCATTTTCTAATATTCTATTTAGACTTACACTGCCCGGGCTAGTAGCCACTAGCCACACTGGCCACTGCAGACATCGTGCAGATAAGATGCAGACATCTCATCTCACCTGTATGAATTATTAAAGTCAAGTCCCTGAATATCTTCTGATATCCCTGTTTAGCTTTATAAAGAAGACAATTAATATACAATCTTTACCTTTGGTAGAAAGAAGCTAGGAAATGAAGCTTTGGAAATGAAGCAAGCCCAAGCCACATTAGTCATTTTTCAAAGTGTCTAGAGGCTATCTTACCATACAGTCCAGCTTACAGAACATGTCCATCGCTGAAGAAGAAGCTATGGAACAACACTGATTTAGACTTAAATAGTAGATGCTACTAATAATTCCAACTCTGCCTGAGTGGTGTGTTTCTCTCCAGAAGAGCACACTCAGCCTAACTGCAGGGTACTCCAGCAAACAAATTCTAGACAACAAATACTCCTAGAAGCAGCTCTCAACAAGTGACAGATGAGAATCAGTGGGCAAACACCCCACCTTCCTCACTTCCTAGGTTGAGCGACTCTGAGGAATGTTCCTGGTGACAGGGAGTCCCAGATGCCCACAGTGATCACCTGCCACGAACACTCCCCTCACTGGCTTCACCGGGCTGGCTTCGGGAGGAACCCAACCAAGACAATTAACTACAGTTGTTCACAAATCGTAAGGCAGATACATTTCCCTTAGCCTACAATGTTGGTGTTTGAAAACCTGCTAATTTTACTGGTGAAAAAGATGGTCCTTGGTGGAGTCAATAAATGGGCGTTCCCAAAAGGAAATGTCTGTCATCTTACTTTATAGCATTCTTTATTATTTTTATTTTTACTGTGTTGCTACTTCTCTCAGCTTCATCATTTGCTTAATTGCTAATTTTACCTTTGAGTCATTTTAGCTGTTTCCAAAAACCGAACCATCCTCCAAAGACATTTGACCTCATTGAGAATACAGAAGGTAATATTCCCCTGGTTCTGAAAGCTTTCCCACAGCTAGCTTAAGGACCTTTGGGCCCATATCAAATCATTAAAATAAGTGGTCCAAGTCCCATGGAAATGGTGAGTGCTCATCAGAAATTTGATTTCTTCATAGTTTTCTCTTTGGCTATTTTTTTCTAATAGTTGTATTCAGATATAATTAACATATCATACAATTCACCTATTTAAAGTGTGTACTTCAACATGTTTTAGTATATTCACAGGGTTGTACAACTATCTCTCTTGTCTTCTTTCTCCAAAATGGTTATAGGCAGTCAGCTCTCTCACACACATTATTCCTGCTCGATGACCTGATGGCTACATCCAAAATTCAAAGTCACATTCACTGAAGGACCATTTACTATCACTGAGCATACAGAAAAAGAATAAGAAATAGTTATACTAGTGTTGCTTTCTTCCTTTCTAGTTTCCAAAAAAATTACCATGTTCAATTATCAATGTATCTATTTACACTACAAAAAAAAATCACAAAGACTGGACTAAGGAACATTTTGTTTGCTCAACAAAATGCAAATTCAAATACAAAAATGTATTTTTTTTTTTTAAATTCCATTCCTCCCTAATTCTCTGATTCTTACTGATGCCACAAACCACTTTGGTAAAATACTTCCCTCCTCTTCCCACACTGTTCTTTGCAATAGACCAATAGACCTTCCCCCAGTGACTTTGAATCTGTTTGGGCCATTTATTTATTTTTTTAAAAGATTTTATTTATTTATTTGACAGAGAAAGACACAGCAAGAGAGGGAACACAAGCAGGGGGAGTGGGAGAGGGAGAGGCAGGCTTCCCACCGAGCAGGGACCCCGATGAGGGGCTCAATTCCAGGACCCTGTGATCATGACCTGAGCCAAAGGCAGATACTTAATGAATTAGTCACCCAGGTGCCCCCACCAGATTCTGCTCCCCAGACCCTAATTTGAGCTTCATGGTATACTGCAAGGGTGTCTTAAAGCAGATAAACAGATTCTAAAGAAGATCTACCAGAATTGTTGATATCACAGGTCAGTGTTTTTCTAGGGACATCTACTGTCCCACCGTGCATCCACCCAGACCTAGACACACACACACATATTTGGGGTCTTATGAGAGTCTTACAAAGAGTCTACCTACTCTTTAAAGAATCAATCATTGCATTGAAGAACCATTTCCCTAAGCCTCACATTTCTGCTTTCTGTCAGGATGGTGCCTCAACAAAACACCTAAGAGCTACAAGAACCCCACCTCTGGGCCTCTTCAGTCTGCTAAAGAACAATCACAGTTCACTGGACAATGGGAAGCAAAACAGGGCTACTCAGTGTCCTCCCTAGACTACAGAGTTCCAAACTCCAGAAAGGATGGCTTGTGGCAGACAGCAAAAGCAGTGGTGGGAAACCATGAGCAAGAAAAACTACAGTCTTTATTTCTTCTACAGTATTCTGGATAATGCCAGAGTGGTCACAGGGCTGATGTCCCCTTGACTACCCCCTCCTACTTCTGGAGCTCTGGTGAAACCCCCAAATACTTCTCTGGAACCTCACAGTGGTTTTCTTCCTGTGGAATGGGGCCTCTTTAGTCATGTTCTGGGTTTCTATTTATTATTCCCCAACACTCAGGCCTGAAAGTAGCTCAAGAGAAAAAAAAAAAAATTGGAGAGAGATACATTTTTGTCATTCTTGGCATGTGTCAAAGTAATGCTGGAAAAAGAAATCTGGTCAATTTTTAGAGTTGCCGAGACGCACTGAGTAACTGCACTAAAGATCTGTTTTAGTATTAAAGACAAAAAAGAGACAGTGTGCTCATATAGACACCCTGGTTTGGGCTGGTGTGATGATGCTGTCTCCTGGGTCCCTCATGGAGGTTTTCTCCCCCAGCAGCGTCCACCTACAAGTAATACTCCATGAGGTAACCAGAGTGATCTCTCCAAACATGAATTCGTCAATGTCGCTTCCATTCTTCCAACCAACCATTGGATCCCTCTCCTATTTAGAATCAAATCAAAGCTCCCTACTATGGCCAACAAGGCCCTAGATGGTCCGGCCCTGCTCCAGGGACCAACTCCTTGTCCCTGTCCCTAACTGCCAGTCACAATGTCCTTTTCTGTTCCTTAAGCACGCCATCTCCCTCCTGACAATGGGCCTCTGAAGTGGCTGGTCCTTCAGCCTGGAAAGTTCTTCTCTGGGCAGATATAGGACCAACTCCTTCCCTCAATCAGGTTACCATTCTCCCTATGGCCCCCCAATATAAACAGGACCCCTCCCATTGATCCCCATCACCACTTTATGACAGTTTCCCTTCTCTGAACATTGATTACCATCTGACACCTTCTTGGGGCTCACTGTGTATTCCTCTCTTCTGTCATCTCCCCCTAGAGCAGAAGCTTCCTGAGAACCAGGTATCTGTCTGCATGGGTCACTGCATGGGAAACCAATGCTGAATAAATTCTGCATGAATGTGGATCAATCAAGCCTTCAACAAAGGATCTTTAACTTTTCTTTGGAAGGAATTTCAAACTTACATAAAAATTGAAGTAGTGCATGGAACTCCCATAAACCCTTTTCCCTACTGTCAATATTCTTCTCCATCCGCTTTATCATTCTATTTGCCCATCTACGTAATTTCTACCTTTATTCATCTACCCATCCATCCATCCATCATCACTATTTCTGAACTATTCCAGAGTCGGTTGCAAACATCATGTGTCTATACCCTAAAACAATTCAGAGCTTATTTTTCAACAAAAGGACATTCTTATACATGACCATGGCACACTCATGAACTTTTGTAAGTTTACTATTGATGTAATTCTTCTGTCTAGCCTGTTGTCCATTCAAACATTGTCAACTAACCCAGTCATGTCTGTTAGAACACCTTCTTCCCCCCTCCAAGTACAGGATCTGGTCAAGATCTGTGCTTACCTGTACTGTCTTCCCATTCTCCCCTACTCTGGGGCAGCTCATCAGCCTTCCTGTCGCTCTGATGTCAGCATTTTTGATGCCAATTTTTGATGCAATTCCTCGTTTGGGGTTTTCTGGTACTTTCTGATAATTATACTTGGGTCATGTTCTCCTGGTGAGAACACCATGGAAGCAATCTTGCCTTTTGGGGTATCACTTCTACAGGGTGCTGTGACCACCCGGTCTCCTTGGTAATGTGCACTTTGATCAAGGTGATTTCAGTCAATACGTTGTTGGATTTATCCACTGTAGTCACTTTTGTTTCTCTTGCTACTTAGAAGAAATTTATGGGGAAATAGTTTAAAACCAGGCAGATATCCTCTTCCTCATCAGATCTATCCCTGGATTTTGCACCTACTGGTAACTTTAACCTGATTCAATCCTTATTGTGATGACTGCAAAATTATGACTTTTCCCAATCCAGTACCTCCTCCACTTTTACCAAGCAGTACTCAGCATTCAAATGTAAGCAAGAAACTTCCTTCCTCCCAGATTTGTTTCTTTACTAGTTTATCTATTTATTATAAGCATGGTATAACGGATTCTTACTTTTTATACTTTATTCCTATCCTTATCTGTTTGGGTACTCAAACTGCCCCAGATTTGTCCCAGCAGAGCCCTTTCAAGTGGGGTCCTATGTTAAGGGAGCTAATTTTTAATTATATTCGTAAGACCCTGGCTGGTTGAAAGGTGCTTTCTTTCCCTGAAGTTTGACTTAATGGAGAAAAAAGCATTCCTCCTTGTTGTAGCCATTTCGGGCTGATGTAACAAAATACCATATACTCAATAACTTAAAGAACAAATATTTATTTCTCACAGTTCTGGAGGCTAGAGGTCCAAGTTCAAGGTGCCATCGGATTCAGTGTCTGTCTGGAGAGCCCTCTTCATGGTCATCATCTCACTGTGAGGGAGGGTGCTGAGCTCTTCCTTTTATTACAAGGGCACTAAATCTACCATGGGGTCTTTAACCCCATGATCTCATCTAAACCCAATTAGTGATTCAACATATGAATTTGGTGAGACACAAACATGCAGTCTGTAGCATCCCACATGGAGGCTCTGGACAGTTGGGGGGGTCATCTCACTTGCCATGCCACAGCTCTGTAAAGTTCCTGTCTACCTCCTCAGGAGCAGTGAAAACAGACCCATAGGGTCTGACAATGTTCAGACCCAGAGCCTGACAGACCCTCCTCTGCCAGCCCTGCCCAGGGAAATCTTTGGACGAGAGATTCGGGCACTTCTTCCCCCAAGAGAGCTAAAACAATTCCTTGTTAAAGCCTACTTGTATTTCAAAATAAAAATGTGTGCTGTGGCTATCCCAAGAATCATGCTATAGTGAACATATGTAAGATGGTCTGTGATGTGTATTAAGGAGTCCTGGATGGTCTGTGATGTGTATTAAGGAGTCCCTATCAATAAAAATCATGCCTAGGAATTCAGCCAGCTCAAGGGATGTCCAGTAATGGGACAGGGCTCCAAGCTGGAACAAGCAAGCTCTCACATATGTCAGATCATGGAGAGTCCACGCATGCTGCCAAGGTCAAACTCCTGACCTTGAAATAGCACAGGTAAAAGGACAGCCTCTCTATGTATTAAGTAGACAGGATGAGCCAAAGAGCAAACTCAGGACTCATGAGCATGTTTTTGACCACAAATTAATTGATCTCAGTCATTCAGCTCTGAAGGGGAAGACTTACTTCTGGAGTGGAAAATCTAGAATGAGAGGTCTAACTTGTTCCCCAAGGAACGATTCTACACCTTCCACTGTCCTGTAAATTGAATAACAAATTCAATAACAGTACATTCAAAATAGTCTTCATAGCTACCCAATGGAATATGACAATCAAATATTATAATGAACAAAGTAAGAGAACAAGTTTATCCGTTGAGCACTGCCATATGTTTACATGAGCCCAACGAACAGACGAACAAAACCGGAGCTCAAGGATGTCTTACTATGTGTCTCCCAGAGGAATAAAGGCTCTTTTGATCTACTGAGGGGAGGGGAAGACACGCCCATGGAATGAAGTAGTATAACAAATGTATTAAGTTAAAAAAAAGAGAGAGAGAGACTCTAATAAGTCAATACATTCAGCTGAACACAGACCATTACTATAAAAATATATTCTTATTTTTTCCCCAATCAGCAAAAATTCATCTTGTTCCCACATTTCCTATGAGATACTATACTATTTCTCTTCACCCTTTTGTAGCAAAACTTCTCAAAAAAGTTGCCTATATGATCTGTCTCCAGTTCTTGCCCTCCCTTCTTCCTTGAACCCATTCCAATCAGAATTGTCTTCACACCAACACTGAGACTACTCTTGTACATGTCACCAAAGACACCAGATTGTGTGGGCAGTATTCAACCCCATTATTCACTCCCTCCTGTCTGGGTGCTGGACCTCTAAGACTGACCACACTAGATGGTCACACCATCTGACCACACCACCTCCCCTGTGGCTAGGTTCTCCCCTCAGTCTCCTTTGCTGGCTCCAGATAGGCCCCTCTCTGTCAATGCTCACTCCACAGGGGATCTCCTCCAACTCAAGCTATAAATATAAGCCCCTATACACTGCAGAACTCCCAGTTCAGATCTCCAGCTTTAACCTATCAACTGAACTTCACGTGCACACTTCAGTCTCCTACTCATTAATTCTACTTAGACGTCTAGTGTGCATCTCCAAATCAGCATTTCTAAGACCATTTCTAAGAACACCATATCATCTCCCCAGCAAAGCCTGCTGTACCAGCTGCCTCACCCACTCTTGCTCAGATCAAGAATCCTGGATTCTTCTATTTCTATCTCATCCACATCTATTCCTTCAGGAAACCCTGTTGTTATTGCCTTCAAAATGTAGCCGGGACCTGATGCCTCCTCACACGCTCCTTGTCTCTCACCCTCTTCAGAGACACAACCACTTTAATAGTCTCCTAAGACTTTACTTTCCATCCTTGCCCACTGCATTGTATTATCAACCTGACATTTCTGTTGATTCTTCCACAACATACGCTTGGGCACATAACTTCTCAGAGCAAGAAATGGCTCCCCAACCACAGGCTAAGCCAAAGACCTCAAATGGTCTCCAAGGCTTTAAGTGATCCAGTTCAGTCTCCCCCCACTCTGACCTCCCTCCTGCTCCTCTTCTTCTGCCTTAGCCTGCTCCAGCTACCTTGACTCCGCATCACGCTGTGCACATATCCAGCATGCTTCCCCCTCAGGGTCTTTGTGTTTGCTGTCCCTCTGCCTGTGCTGCTCACCCTCAGTTATCTCCATGGCTCCTTCCTGCACTTTTTTCAGAGATGACTGAAATACCACCTTCTCAAAGACTTCTACTACCTTGGTTTACACTTGCAACCCACCTGGTCCCTCATAATCTTGTTCATTTTTTTCACACCATGTACCACTTTCGAGCCAACTCGACATTTACTTGTGTTTGTCTGCTGTTTGCCTTGACAGCCCCCTCCCCCAGCCTGGATGCATGAGGACAGGAATTTTGGCTTTTTCATTCATTGTCCTCTTGTCCCAGAACACATAGTGAGTGACACAGAGTGGGTGTCCAATAAATATATACTAAATGAACAGGTCTCTATAGAATTTTGTAGAAAAGTGGACAGAATAAGGAATACACATTTAAACCATTAATGTATGGTGAGCCAAGAATGAAGTAGAGGGTCCTGAGGCTAGGGAGCAGACAAGTTCAAATAAGTACCATCCTAATGACATTATAATGACAAAGACCATATATAAGTGGAGTAAATAGTGAGCAAGGACAGAACAACATGTCCTGAAGTGAGATCTGCTTGGGGGCATAGTTTGGAAGGTTCCGCTGAAGTCCGAGGTTGGAGGATGTTGGGTTTCACACTGAGACTCTGAGTGGTGTCTGGGTATGGCACACACTGAGGTTTCTCTTCCTCATTCTGCAGAAGTCTGTGCAGGTAACAAATCTTGTGATTGCACACCTACATCATCTCGTATGTTCCACTCGCTGGCAGCTCTATCCAGGGGGCTCGTGCATGGCGAATGGAAAGAAGGTCTTTCTCTCAGTGACCAGTGCACTGTGCCTTTCAGCAACAAAGCACCTGGAGCTATGGGCTGCTCTGTCCCTCTCCAGCCTAGCCACGAAATGGGAAGACACAGGGAATCAACAATGACCTTCTCAAAAGCTGACAAAACTCAAGGTATTTCTCTTAATCTACCACTCCAGCAATCATGAGAGGAAAATTCTTTAGAACTCCTCTTCTTAGGGTACCTGGGTGGCTCAGTCAGTTAAGAAATCAAGACTCTTGATTTCTGCTCAGGTCATGATCTCAGGATCATGAGATTAAGCCCCATGTCGCGCTCCATGCTGGTGTCTGTGGAACCTGCTTAAGATTCTCTCTCCCCCTCTCCTTCTGGCCCTCCCCCCAACCCACTTCCATCCTCTCTCTAAAAAAGAAAAGAAATTATCTTCCCACTGTGTGAATCCTAACAGAACAAAATGAACCAATACTGAATATAGCTAAATATTAATCGGATATTTTAAAAATAAAATTAAAGAAATAAAGAAATATTAATCAAAATAAATGTAGGGAACAGTAAACCTTCATAAAATGGTCAAGCCACATCCCTCTTCTGGTGCAAAGTCTGGTTCTAATGAATCTCTAAACAGTACCTAATTATTGGCAGGATTTATTTTTCCTGGCTTTCCAAAGTATCCATTTCTGTAAAACAAAGGAAACAAGCTTTGTTCTGTGTTAAAAAAAGGAAAAACTGAATGTGTTGGAAATTCTCCCTCCATCCCTCCTGACCCACAACCCACAGGCCCCCCACTTTTGCTCTGTGCCTTAAAAGGCCAGACCCAGCTTCCTTGGCCTTTGGCTTACAGGTGGATTTGGCCAATGGCAGGAGATTAAAGGTTGAGAGTCCAAGACACTTATTTCCCCCTGGTTTTCTCCTGGTCCAGAGCTCCCATCAAGTCCCCCCTCCATAGTCCACAGCTCAGTATTGGGGTGTCCCTGACCCTCCTTGTTCTCTTAGGCAGAGGGATGGTGATGGACCCTTGCCACGGCTACTCTAGAAAGCTTTAGCATCTCTTCTCGGTTCTGCATCCTACCCACTTATTGGTAAAAATACATCCTTTTTAAAACTACCCCCCGCCCCACGCCAGCCACCTCTTTGGAGAATACCATCTATTGTTTCCCAGACCCTGGCTGAAGGAAGAATGCACATTCCAAGAGGAAGACCACATTCAGAGGGAAAAACAGCCCTACAGTCCTGGCAACCATGCCTTGTCTCGCATGCAGTGGCGAGGAAGGAGCAGGGCTCACAGACTGGCTGTCAACCCTGTAAACAGGCAGGGGCTGTCTGCCCAGGTCAGTGCTCAGGGCTGCAGTCTGGGCCCCTCTCCTTGCAGGGGGCGGGGGGCAGTTTGCCACTTTCACCTAAAGGCTGCCTAAGCTATTTCAGGAATGCAAGAGAATGACGTGTAGAAGTAAGAATGAGAAGGTGTAATCTCAAGGGGGAAAAAAAAAAAGCGCCCCACCTTCCATTCACCTCCAGGAGCTGTCACAACAGAGAAAACTGCGCTTCTGGAATGTCAGCTGCCTGGGTGAAGATTGAAAAGTGAACATACCGGGAGGATTAAGTCACTGAACAAAAGCCTGAGACATTCCCCAGGACAGCATGTGTCACAATATTAATGCAAATATCAGATTGTGTTAAAGTCTTGGGGAAAAATAAGATAATTGACTTTACCCCCCTTTCCAATTGCATAATTGGCATTCTATAGATACAGCCTAAAGGCATCTCTTTAAGAGCCAACAACTTGATTTTCTCTGATTATACGGATGAGTAAAGACGTCAAACCGTCCTGATGTGCACTCAGGAAAAGGTGATGACCAGCACAGCAGCCACCACAGAGACCTGTGACCGGGGGGGGGGGGGGGGGGGGGGGGGGGGGGGACGGGCAAACTCAGGGGTTTGTGGGATTGTAACGTCTCTTGGTGTGAATTAGAGAGAGCCGCATTCTTAAAACCGGAACTTCCTACTCCTCAGTTAGAGCAGTGAAAATGCCCCCTGGTCATCATCAAAGGGTTTATAACTGATAATATGTTTGCAGCCCAATCTCGCTGCAGATACTGATCAGTACGCAAGAGAAACATTAAAACTAAAAATGGTTTCGAATTGATCTGAGTGTGGCTTTCACACCAAGGAAAGCAGCATTCTGGCGAACTCGCCCTCCTCTAATGAGGAAAAAGACCAGTCCCATGTGCCCTCTGACACCCATTTGTAACTTATCCATTATAGCAGACAGCCAGGAGATTTCCAATGACTGAAATAAGTGGAATTATTTAGTGACTTAGGAAGAGCATTTTTCATTCTGAAGTGTTCCAAGGCCAGATCATCAGAGCCACCAAATATGTTCCGTAATCAAAACCGATGTTTTCTGAGCTCTTACCCCGCACCAGGCATTGCTGCACTAGGAACTTTCTAGGCCTGATCTCACCTGCCTCTCCGCTACCTTGTGAGGCAGACATTCATCTTATCTGCTAGAAAGCAAATATTTTTAATTCAGTAGACTGGTTTGAAATGCTTGTGATGATGTTAGTAAGAGTAACATCAGTTAAGTGGTCCGTCTATAGAGCGATAGAAAAGAATGTTTCAAACTGAGCAGGGAAAAGGAACAATTTTCTAGCTAAAGCCAATTCTTTTGCCATCTTGGCAAATGAGGCACTAGCTTTTAGTTTCCCATGCAGGTAAGTGTGGTTTCCAACACCGGCAGAAGGGTGCAGAAAATGTGTAAATGGTAGCAAAAGCCCCCCCCCCCCCCCGGCCTCGATCCCCATGTTAACCTCCCGTGAGCCCATCGGATGTGGGTGGGAGTCACAGTAAAGGAGCAGACAGAGAAGGCATTCCAAAGGGCAAACTGAGGTTGTTGCTGGCCTCGTGGTGCATGGTCACCTCAATGTGCAGGTCGGGTCCACAGGGCCCGATCCCATTCCTTCTGGAAGGTGCACTGACCAAAAAAGTTTTAAATATAATAGCAGTGAAAGACTTCGCCAGAAAAAACTACCCTCGATTAAAATCTTCTGGTCCTAGGAGAAGTCTAGAACATTTTCAGGCTGGGCCATCCAAAAGCTTAAGTCACAGACCTGCTTAGCCCTTCGACCATCAGCACATCCACAGTCACACTTTGCTCTAGATCATTCTGTTTACAACAGCCTTCTCAAACTTTTATCAACCTGAAGAATAAAGATTTTATTTCTCTTCAAAGGAAAATGCCGTTCACCCAGAATAGGTTCCTTTATGTCCCTGTGTTTGGTGTCTCACTGTCAATTCATCAGCTCTAGCTGACAACGTGAATGAATTCGGCCAAGCTCAGAGAAGGGTTCAGCATGGGTCTGCTGACTTCCAGGAGCTCATGGCTGCCAGGCCCAGGTCCAGCAGGGGGATGGTGTCTTCTCTGTGTGCCAAGCGGACACAAAGGAGCACCAGATTTTTAAGACCAATGCTCTGTAGTTGCCGGAAAACTGTGATGGTCTAACTGGATTTTGCAGAACAGGTAGGTGCAGGCTAGAGAGAAACCCCAAGTCTTTGAAAGTCTGAAATACCTTGCAGGGAAGAACAAGTCAAGGTGAGTCTGGCAAGTCATTAATGAGCAGGTCAGCTTGAAGAGGCTGTCATGGCCAAAATTAGGACAATTGGAGCATTTAAAAAAAAAAAATGATGATGAATAGACAAAAAAAAAAAAAAGAATCCATGGTGATACTAAATGGGACAGAAGCACTCTTTTTCTAGAGAGGAATGCCACCTAATGTAAAAGTGATTGAATAGGAAAATCACCATTTTGCAAACTGGTCTAGGGAAGGATGATCTCCCATTGCTAAAGCCACACGGGGCAAAAGACTGCTGGGAAGCAGCATAGTCACACAGATACAAAGCATCAGTTTAACATCTATAGCATAACCAACTCGCCAAAAGGAATTACGGAACACACTGGCATCCCGTGCCTCCTGATACATGATACACTGAAAAGGACACCATAACCCATATGCAGAATTCCTACCAAAAATATGTAACCTGCATCTAACCAGGGAGAGATAGCCGGACAAAGTCAGAGCATGGGGCACCCTACAAGCTGACAGGCCTGAGTCTGTCAAAATGTCAATGTCAGGGAAAGAAAAGAAAAAAGCAAAAGAGATGTTCTAAAATAAGGCAGATTAAAGATACTCAATCAAAGTGAGCCTCATCTAGATGCCAGATTTAAAATATGAAAATATAAAACACTCTTGGGGACAATTGGGAGAAATATCAAGATGGGTACACATTAGCTATTATTGACACGATTTGGGGAGGGGGCTAGAAAATTAACTCTATTTATTTAACACCAGAAGGGAAGTATACAAAACGTTATAGCAGTTGCTATCCTCTGGCATACACTTTTAGTTACGTGAAACACATTTAAATGTAGTACGTCTCAGAGATCCATGGAATAAGACCATCTCACTCCTTAAGATGATCTGTCTTGATGATAAGATAATTTGTCTTGATGATCTGACAGCCTGTAAGTAGAAATAGTTTTTACTTTTCCAAAACTGAAGTCCTTCAGCATGAGTTTCTTTGAATTTCTTTTTTTGCCCTTTTCATATATCTCCAGTATATTCACCAATTCAGTCTTTCTTTTGCCCTTAGCTTCCCTGGTCCCATGTCTAGTGGCCAGAGCACACCAGTGACTTGGTAAATGTGTGTTCAATATGTTACTCATAATTTTGCATGCTTCAGATGTTTAGGTCTTAGTTCGATCAAAACTTCATTTGTACTGTTTTAAAAGTTTCTGACATGACTGCTCCATTTCTTTCTTTCTCTCTCTCTCTCTCTTTTTTTTTTTTGACTGTTCCATTTCTTACACAGTATTCTGTTCATGGATAGGAATACGGTCCCCTTATTCTTAGGAGATCACGCCCAAGTATTTAGAGACACAGGGTTTTGATGTCTGCTTGCAACTTAACTTCCAAGTGACTTTGCCAAAAAAAGAAACAAGTTTCTCTCTCTCTTTCTCTCTCACACACACATACGGTGTGTAAGTACATAGGTACTAGTATGTCCAATGTAATATATTTAGTCTTTGTTCCTGGTTCCTGGCAAAAACCTCCTAAAACTCTTGGAATTTCCTGAGTGACAGCAATGTCCTCTGTCGCTCTGAAGAAGATCCTTTTGGATACACCTGAGTATATGCTGATGAGATGACTCAGAGTGGGGCCCCTAGAGAGCCTCAGGATGGGGATGGCCACTGAGTGATTAGTGTTGACCTATTTAACCCCACCCACCAACCTCTGTGAAAGGGGAGGCAGGGGCTGCACAGTGAACCCTATCCAAAGTCTTGAACAGCAACACTTGATGAACTCCTAGGTTGGCGGACACGGTCATGTGCTGGGAAGGTGGTACACCCCAGTTCCATGGGGACAGAAGCTCCTGCACACAAGACCCTTCTGGACCCTGCCCTGTGTACCTCCTCACCTGTCTATAGTTTTATCCTTTCTAATAGCTTTTCAACATTTTTGTTTCAAGATATAATTGCCATGTAGAATGTCCTTTATAATAAACTGATTGATGTCAGTAAACATTTCTCAGAGCTTTATTAAATTCTAGTTGAAATGTATTGATTTTTAAAATATATTAATTAAATTAATCAAACCCAGGAAGAGGGCCGTGGGAACGTCTGATTTATAGCCAGTCCATCAGAAGCCCAGTGACCACCGGGACCTGCCCCAGGCATCTGAAGAGGGGACAGCCTGGTGAGGCTGAGCCCTCAGCCTGCGGGATCCCATGTTATCCCTGGGCCGTGCCAGAATCAAATGAAACATGTTGGACATGCAAGTGTCCACTCAGACTTGGAGACGGGGCTGGTGACTCAGGAAAATGCACACAGGAAACACACACGCCTGGGGATGTGCATATAAGGACAGAGAGAGCACGCACATGTGATGCACCGTCTGTAGGATGCTGACACAGAGCCAGAAGGGCACAGCGTCAGTAGATCAGCTCACTCCGGGCAAATTACCACAGCATGAACCACACAACGGACCACGTCCCTCCCAGAGAAATGAGCAGATGTCCAAACTCAAGAGCTCTGGAACAACAAGTCAGCAACAATCTCTTAAATGAGGTGGAAATCACCTTTTTAAGTTCCCCTCGGGCATCCCCTCATGTTAATTTCATAACGCGACCTTTATACTGGTAGTACATTTTTTTTTAAAAGATCTTATTTATTTATTTGACAGGCAGAGATCACAAGTAGGCAGAGAGGCAGGCAGAGAGAGAGAGGAGGAAGCAGGCTCCCTGCTGAGCAGGAAGCCCGGCGTGGGGCTCCATCCTAGGACCCTGGGATCATGACCTGAGCCGAAGGCAGTGGCTTTAACCCACTGAGCCACCCAGGCGCCCCTGGTAGTAAATTTTTTTTTTTTAAAGATTTTATTTATTTATTTGTCAGAGAGAGAGAGGGAGAGAGAGCGAACACAGGCAGACAGAGTGGCAGGCAGAGGGAGAGGGAGAAGCAGGCTCCCTGCCGAGCAAGGAGCCCGATGTGGGACTCGATTCCAGGACGCTGGGATCATGACCTGAGCCGAAGGCAGCTGCTTAACCAACTGAGCCACCCAGGCGTCCCCTGGTAGTAAATTTTTGATCGAAACATATTGTGATCGAAACAAAAAAGACCCACACCTGCGCTGCCTCTCCATATGACAAGCCTGACCATTTGGTGCCTGAAAGAAAACAAAGCCATTGGACAGCTGAGCAGAGAATACAGGCATTGGTGCTTCTCCGGCCCACCTTTTATTTAAACACATTTTGCTCCAGGTGCAGCCTGGACACACCAGCAGATTTAAGCAAAGGTAATTTCAGGTGAGCAAAGCTGGGTGGACCTGGTTTTCCAATCCATGCCACCAGCTGTCCAGGCACGAGGCAGGCCCAGGACAGCTGCCCCTGGGAGTCTGCAGGAGGGAGTTCTGGGAATCCCTCCCCACCCCAACCCCCAGGTCAAGAGGCACTGCTGTCTTTTGGCAAGCCCTATGCACCAACTTCCTTGGGTGTGAGTGGCGTGTGATCCCACTGTCAAACAGGCAAGGGCCAGCTGGTGGACATCAGTATAGACAGCTACACTAGTTGATAAAATACCAATATACTCTGTACCACCTGGAAAAGCATACCCTGTGTCTCCCATTCTGGATTTCGTGTCTGGTATTAACAGTTCCTAACTCAGGAAATGGACTTAGGGGAGCTACCTTGGCTTTTCTGGAAAAGTCAAGCACATCGATACCAGGGGTGAGGAAACAACATGGCATCCCCAGTCAGAGGTGCCAGCGGGTGACCCCCTCCACATGCCCCCAGCTCAGGCCCTGCTCTGGGAATCTCTGGCATTCACCACGGCTAACCTCTGCTTCCCTGTGTTCACCATCGCCGACCTGCACAAAAGGATGCAAGCAAATGTCTTGGTTTAAGATTCCACAGAACAGACACTCAGAAGAAAAGACATTTGGACTAAGTAACGAATGGGAAGCGGAGACACAGCGGGGAGGGCAGCTGATAGATGCTGTAATCAAGCAGGTGCCCACTGTGGGTATCCCATCAGAGGGGTGATGCACCAGCTCCCGACAGTCCCTGGGTGAGGGCTGATTCCATGGATCATGGGCTCCTTGCCCTCCCAGCCTGCCACTCAGGAAGGAAAATGAACTCTGAGGCAAGGCGGGGGCCTCTCAGCAAAGGAATGTGGGAGGCAGCAGGGAGAATTTGGCCAGCATGCACCGAGTGGAAGAGCAGAAGAGTCATGAGCAGGGTGCAGGCAACACCTGCTTCTTGAAAGACCCAAAAGCAGATGCTATTGCACCAGCTAGGGTGCCTAAGGTCACCCACGCCTAAAAGGCTTTGCACTCCTCAGAAGAGAGGGGCCGCATCACACAAGGCATGACCATGCACCCAGAAAAGCAATTCTGTTTCCCCAACAACAAGGGGAGAACTCGTGGAGAACAAAGGGACCCCCAAAGGAGCCACGTCCCCGTCAGAGCAACTCAGCGAGGAAAGGCAGTTCCACCGGGACTCCTTCCTGCCTGCTTTCCACAGAGGCGTGCTCAAGGCCAGTCTGAGGAGTGGCTAGGGATCCGAATCGATTTTACCATCTGGGGTCCCAAGAATGAGGGGCGGTGGCCCACTGAGCCTGTGTGGCTGCTCTGCCCCAAAGGGCTTTTTTCCCTTTTGCCTCTTTTCTGTAAATACAGCAGGTCATAGAGGAATCGGCAAGCAGAGTAGACATGAAACACCACTTGGTGACTGAGGAGAAACAGAAACAAGATGATCCCGATATCCATGAAGGGGGGCGGCCATACTGACTCATCATTTGGAAATCAAGGGATCTCCACATTTTAAAATTCTGCTAAGAGAGGTAGGAACCCCTAACATCCCCCTCCTCCACAAAGACCTTGTGGTCGTTCCCTTTGTCTGCTCAAGGAGGCCCACCTCAGGTCAGGTGACCTCCCCACCACATCTCCCCCACCTCCCCCAAGCCAATGTGGCCTCGACCCTCCTCCCCTGCTGCCCAGGGGAATCAGAATGACTTCGCTTCTGGCTGATTTATAGCTCCCATTGACATAACTTAATCTCAGAGTTTTTGAACTGCTAGACATTTTCAAGATTGGATTTTTTTATTTGACTGATTTATGATCCATAACTCAGATGAAACAGGGAAACCCTGTCCTGTCAAATGGACCATCACACTTGCTTGTGTGAGGCACAAACACCAATGTTTTATGGAGTGCTGCCCCCAAGGTGGCTGCTGGCTAACTCCCTTCCTTGGCTATTTTTATAAACCCTGAGGACCAGCTTGACTCCGCTGTTTGTGTCCGAGGCTTCGTCTCATCCCTCTCTCACACTCTCTCTCTCTCTTCTCCTCTCTCCAGCTATACAGCAAGTACATAGAGCCTGGATCTGGGGCCTCATCTTTGCAAACGCCCCTTACACCAGCACTTTCCAAGCATTTATGTGCATGAGTGAACAAAAGAACTGTGAACTCTGATTACAGCGTTATAATCCTCGAAGTTATAACGAAGTAGTGACCCCTCTACCCATAGAGCCCCTGAATCCACACAGGTCATAAAAATCACCAGCATGTGTGTTTTTGGTAAAATCTCGAGAATGGTACACCATCCCTCATAATTGCCATGACAGGAGGAGGGACAGGTCTCAGCCCTGCAAGGGAAAGGATCTGTCCCCAGCCACTCAACCTACTTAAGGTGGGACCATGGCTCCACCTCCTTCCAGAACATTCCATTTCATTCCTATCTGATGCCTGATGGAAAAATCCCTCCATGAACCCTTCCTACCTTGCACCTGAGTGGGAGTCTGACGCCCAGCCCGATGACTGTTCTGAGAGCATCATGCTCTGGAAAACCTGCACTGGGCTGGCTGCCCCCTGGCTGCCAGGGGCCCACCCAGAGCCTCCTTTCCATTCCTCACTTAAAGCATTCCTAGTCTGATAGGAAAGAGGGAAAAACAGGTCTGCTCAGCACACAGGAGGCGTGAAGGTGCTAGAAAGAGATATGGGTGTGAGGGTGAGCGAGTCAGAACAGAGTGACACAAAGAACCCGTTCTTTTCAGGAAGATGAAAACAAGACAGATGTCCTCTTTGAGCTGGGACAGAACGTGGGCGCCTCAGAAAGCACGTGACTTGACGGCCAGCACACTAGCCCCAGGACCCATAAAATCAAAACAAATGACCTTCAACCTGCTGTTTTCAGACAACAGGGAGATGCTGTGATTCCATGCACAGCCAACACCCTGTGTAAATCACACATTTGAAACATCAGGCTTCCTGCCCACATCCAGGCACAATGACAGGCCACGGCCTGGCAGATGCCAAGGTGTGTTATTTTAAGCCTGAGCTGACTCTTTCCCTGGAAAACTGTGAAGAGGGGCAGCACGCAGCGTGGCTGCCTGCACAGTCAAGACCCTTCCACTATAGCTCCCTGTACCCTACAGATAAGGAAACCCTTGTTCTTGAGGGAGAACATACAAGGGTCCAGAACGCCAGCAAAGATGGTTTAGAACAGGACCAGGAAACAGCTTTCCTCCAGCCTTCCTTGGGAAGCTTTGCCCCTGGAAGGATCCTGTGTACAGTCCTCTCACCCTGCAACAAAAGCAGAGAAAAACTTGGGGGCAGGGAATCTTCAAGTCAAAAACTTTCACCATCCATCCAGAGGCCCCAGATCTACAGACGTGAGCTGGATCAATGATCAGAATGGTTGGACCATGAGCTCTATCAGGAAACGCTCGCAGAAGAATCTCCTTTCTGTACCCCCACATAGGCAATTCTACAAGGAATCCCAGGTGTCCAGCATCACCCTGTCCCTCTGCCCACCTTCTGCTATAATGTTTAATCTATAATCTTCTGCTAAGGTGCAGGGGGCAGGAGGGTTGGGCAGGCTGAGCAAGTTTCTAAAGCCGCAAAGAGATTAAACTAGTCTTCAAGACACTTCCCTGTTACCAGCCTCAAAAAGGTAGAAGACAGGGTTCGAGCACAAGAGAACCTTCCCTGATTTCACAAGAACCCTCAGGACCTAATCTGAAATCAGAAGCTGTTATGTGTCCACCTGGAGCAGGAATAAAGAAGGCAAAGAGAAAGGGAGAGCTAAGTGAAAACATTAGCTGCCTGCCCTCACTGTGTTGGTCCTGATGCTTCAGTTCTACAAAGTCCTAGGGAAATCTGGCAGGAGAATGACGGTGTGTGAAGGAGGTGCCCAGAAACCTGCATGGCCAGGCTAGGCCAGCTCATGGGGATGCTGGGGAGTCACCCCCAAGCACCAACACCTCCACTGCTACGGCATAACCACAGCTGGCTGACAGAGCTCTGAGACCCTGGGCGACCGCACGAGCACATGGCATGAGCCCCCTTGTTCGCTCAAGTGCTGAAAAAAAAACTTGTCTTCCCCATCACACGTGTCCACATAACATCTAGACAAAAGGGGGCATCTGGGCGGGCTCAGTTGGTTAAGCATCTGACTCTTGATATCTGCTCAGGTCACGATCTCAGGGTCTGGAATCAAGTCCTGCATCAGGCTCCATGTGGGATGTGGAGTCTGCTGAAGGATTCTCTCTCTCTCTTTCACTGTCTGCCCCTCCTGACCCCCCCCCCAAAAAAAACTAGACAAAACGGTGTGCACAAAACAAAAACATCATGGGCAACAGTTTAGCAAGTAGCAAAATAAGGCATAAATAACATAAGGTGTAAGAAGAAGCTCATTTCTGTTTTTTTTATTCTAAACTGAAGTATAATTAACACGCTATTATATTAGTTTCAGGTGTACAATATAATGTTCAACAATTCTATATATTTCTCAGTGCTCATCAAGATAAGTGTACCCCTGGTCCCCTTTATTAATTTCACCCATCTCCCACCAACTCCCTCTGACAACCAGCCAAAGTACATTTCTTCTCTGTATTTAAGAGTCTATTTTTTGGTTTCTCTTTTTTCTTTCTTTGGTTTCTTAAATTCCACAAATGAGTGAAATCATATGGTATTTGTCTTTTTCTGACTTATTTCACTTAGCATTATGCATCCTTCTAAATTCATCCATGTTGGTATAAATAGCAAGATTTTCTTCTCCTTTATGGATGAATAATATTCCATTATGTCTATACCTGGATCTATCAAACCTCTCTTTCAGCCATTCATCTGTTCATCTTTAGAGGGACATCTGGGTTGCTTCCATATCTTGGTTAGTGTAAATATTATTGCAGTAAACATAAGGGTACATATATCTCTATGAATCAGTGCTTTCATTTTTGTCGGGTAAATAACCCAGGAGTAGATTTACTGGATCACAAGGTCGTTTTGCTTTCAACTTTTTGAGGAGCTTCCGTACTGTTTTCCAGAGTGGCTGTCTAGTCTGCATCCCCACCAACAGTGCACGAGGGCTCCCCTTTCTCCACATCCTCAGCAACACTTGCTATTTCTTATGGTTTTTTCACTCTTATTTCCAGTCTACTGAGCATTTTCACAATCATTACTTTAAATTCTTGACTGGGTATATTGTTTATGTCCATTTCATTTACTCCTTTTTCTGAATGCTCTTCTTATTCTTTCTCTTGGAGCATACTCCTCTGTCTCCCCATTTTGCTTGGCTTCCTGTGTCTGTTTCTATGGATTAGGTGGACCAGCTATTTCTAAACTTCAAGGAATGGTCTTGTATGGTCAACCACTATGTAGACTGTGTGTAACTGCTGACTTCTGCTGGCTGGCTGGCGCTGTGGGATGGCATGGGCTGGAAGGTGCTCTCCAGGTAGCAGGCATCCATGTCTTCTGTCTCTCTTGCTCTTCTCTTCTGTTATTTTCTGTCATTTGTTGTGTAGATCTGTTTACTCAGCCTTCAGTTCTTCTTTAGAAGGAACTGTTCTACAGCTAGGCTTAATTTGGTGTGTTCCATGGAGGGGGTGAGTTCAAGGTCCTCCCATGTCACCAGTCTGGACCAGGACCTATTTCTTGTGTTTTTGATTTTCCCCATTCTGACAGGTGTGAAGTGATACCTCGTTGTGGTTTTGATTTGTATTTCCCTGATGATTAATGATGTTGAGCATCCTTCCATGTGTCTGTTGGCTATCTGGACGTCTTCTTTGGAAAAATGTCTATTGAGGTCCTCTGCTCATTTTTATTGGATTATCTGTGGGTTTTGTTTTGTTTTTTTTTTAATTTTTTAATTTTTTAAAATTATTTTGTGGGTTTTGTTTTTTGATGATGAGTTCTTCATATACTTTGGGTATTAACCACTTATGTTATAATAACCTATACATGCACACTTGTGAGTGAATAAATGGAGGTCATGAGGAATCCTGCCCTCCCAACCACCCTGTTTGCAATGGTAATCTTCCTGGAATACAGATTTGGGAGAGGCAAAGTGTGGGTAAAGAAGGATTTTAACTTTTTCTCTACGTGATTCAGTAGACACCATTTGGATTATCTAAGCTAAGTATGTATTCTTAGATGACTTGTAATTTAAAAAAATCAAAGATACCAATATAAAAGCTACAGATAATTAAGCTGTTCTAAGCTTCCATATTACTGGAGCTTTGGGCAGATTCATAGAATTTCTTCCTCTATTCCTGTCCACATGTTGGGCAGCCTGCTGACATCACAGACACATTTTTTTAGAAGCAAGAATGAAGCCCTTCACTGAGGGGAAAATAGAGCCCCGTGTCTTATACTCCTAAAGAACTCTTTCCTATACCCTGACCTGAGGGACATCCATTGACACTTAAAGATAAACTCGTCACCTTCATAAATTACTCAAATCCCGTTGGTTCACATGGCAATTTTCACATCCAATTTTCCTTCCAGCTACCCCTGAACTTATTGTTCTTGTATTATAGGCTCCCTTCCATTTGCTATTCTAGTGTTTGGAACATGAATTAGAACGAGAGCAGGAAATGGGTGCAAAATTACTCATTGCTCACAGCAGATGAAAGGGAGAGAATGCATAGGGAAAAGTCCCCATGTAACAAACAGGGCACAGGCAGCCATGTTCTCATATGGGCCAAGAATTATATCAGGCAACTGCAGCAGTATTTCTTTTTGTGCAATCCTTTCAAGAGATGTATTCTAATGAGTATGGGAAGCGAGTGCTGCAAAATGGATTCTGTGCTGACCACAGTGCAAAGAAAGGCATTGTGTGTTGCTGGTAACATACAATAGGCTGTCCTGGTCTCATCAGCCCACCTTCTCAAACAAGTACCATCATCTTCCCCACCCCCCAGGGAGGGCACAATCCAATCATTTTCCTTTGGAGGTACTTGTCAACTGAAACACCGCCTCCTCTGGGAAGCCTTTCCCTACCAGTACCCTCCCATCCATCTCACCCTCTTCTGGGACCCCACCCAGCCCAATGTGCCCACCTACAGTGGAGTATTTATCACACTGTATGGAAGTAGTTGCATTTCTCTCCCCCTACCTTCAGCATGGGATTCCTGATGGCTGAAACCACGTCCTTTCTATCTTCAAGCCTCCCAGCCACCAAGAAAGTGCCTGGACTGGCAAGAAAAGCTCAGGGAGGGCGGGTCTATCTTCATTATCACCGCATTCTGATTTCCTGTGTGCAGCCCCAGAATGATTCGTCACGTGGTGACAAACTACCATTGGACCCCGCTGTCCCAAAGCTGCCCGCTGCAAGTCTGGGGTTCTCTCCCGACCCTAGGGCCTTGAACATGGGTTTAGGTTCATGCCCAAATTCCCTGGAGATACGAACTCAGGTCCACATCCACATGGGAGCAATGGAAACCAAGGCTCCAATGGCCCCAAACGGTGCTTCTTCAGGAAGGAAGGGAGGGAGGGAGAGAAGAAGAGAGGGAAAGAGAGAGGAAGGGAAGGAGCAAGGAAGGAAGAGTACAGAGAGAGAAAAAAAAATTTTTTTTCAGAGAGCCTCCAGGAAAGCAAATAAACACAACCTAGAATGAGCTCAAAAAAGGCATTTTCCCGGAAGATTTAAAGTACCGGGCTGTCCTAGGAGCTTGTCTTTGACCTTTCCCCAGAAAAGCTAAACAGGGCTAAAGAAACAGGTAGTGCGAGAAGCAGGGAGCATGTCGATACACAACATCTGGAAAGTATGACTCCCGAGCGAAGTTACGTAACCAAGCTGAACGCAGCATCGTGCTCTGTTTATATTTTTGCCACCCGAACGATTGCAACACAGAGCATGGCTGTCTCCCGCCCAGGCTGCAGACACCCACAAGGAAGAACAGTGCCAGGAGCAGTCAGGTTCCTCCCCAGGTAGTCCCAAGGCAGTCGTGGAGTGGCCCCAGCCTTCCAGAGAACTGGCCCGCACTGGGGAGGGAAGAGAGAGTTTTCATAAAATTTCTGCCCTGACATCTTGCTCCTCACTTCTCAAGCTTTCGTGGGGAGACTTACTGATTTTTATTTTATACACAATGTTTAACAAAGGAAGAGAGAATTAATATTTACTGAGCATACACTGGCCTGGCACTTGTCAGACTCTACTACACACACGAATCCTCTAGGAATGTTTGAAATTCACATTCAGATTCAGTGGGTCTAGATGGACCTGAGCTTCTGGGTGGCCAACAAGCTCCCAGGCATGCCGATGCCTCTCTATGGTTGGACCACACTCTGAGAAGCAAGGGTTGAAAATACAGTGAAAGATGTTAGAAGGGGCAGTATGAAAACAAGGGTCCGTTTAAGAAACTGCATAAGCAGTGGCTGGATGTCAGGTGTCCAAGTGAAGTATAGCTCTGTCAGGAACAAGCAAGGTCAGGCCCATCTCTAGGGGCTGCCTCTGACATTGAACCCGGCTCTGCTACAAGGCCCTCAGGACCTGCTGGACTCTATGCAGGGTCAGAACTACGGGAGGCCATATGTTGTAGTCAAAACAGTGGTGCTTTGCTGCCCTGTGCTAGCCAGATGACCCAGAATCATCCCCACCAGCACGTGGTCCATGGGATACAGAAGGAAGCCCAGCTCTCCCGGGGGAAGGAGACGTCCCTTGCCTGGTCAACCTCCAAAAGATGACTCTACATCTACTTGTGTGTGGCTGAGAAATGAACAGTACAGGGCTATCTCGCATTAACCCACCTCCATGGAGAAGAATCAGAAAGCAGTTTCCATGCTCCTTCCTTAGGCTATTCTCATGATGCTTAGGACCCGGCCCCCTTCCAGAAAGCCAAAGGCCTTGACTACCTAAAGCTGGTTCATTGCTTTTTCTCCCAAACAGGAGAGAAAAGGGGAGCTCTGGGCCAGTGTGCTGGGGAATCACTTGGGGAGCCTGTTAGCAGGCAGCGCCTGAGTCAGTGGTCTGGGTAGGATATGATTCCACATTCCCAGCCAGCTCCCAGGATATACTGAAGCTGCCTCACTGGTCCTTCACGATAAGTACCAGAAAGCTGGAGAATGTGCTAGCCACCTAGTTAGGCTAACTAATTTACAGTAGTTAATTTAATGTACTAACAATGCCAGAAACTCAGGCACTGCCCTCCACCTGACAGAGGGAGAAGCCAACCATCGAGATGAGAAAATTGGAACAAGTTCTACAGCTAGAGAATGGGAGCCTTCAGATTTTCAGTCTGGACAGCCTAACACCAAAGCTCATGTTCTTTCCTTAACAAAATGATGGCCTAAATGTATCACAATGAAGTCCAATCCACACTTGGCGCACTGTGTCCCAGAGGCTAGAATGTAGAGAATTTACTTTAGGAAGACATCAATCAAATGCTTACTACTTCTTTAAATGGTCTGGCGTTTGAAAGGATGTTTCATTTATTTCGCTCCACCATATTCAACAAATATTTGTTGAGTTCCTTGATGTGCAAGACTGGGCTTTCAGGAGCAGTCACGTAGGTAGAAAGATTTCTCAACAATACAGATAAATGAGGTGCTGAGGTCAGAACATGGGCTCCTTAACAATGAACAAAGCCCCCACTGCAGTCCGGTGCAAATGACACAGCTGATTTCAGACATTTTAATTAAAAACATTAGCTCAACAAGGGTTTGCAGGGTGCATCACAGATCAAATCTATCCTGATAGACCCTCAGCCAGTGAGGCAAACGGCCAGGAACTTATATGATTTGATTCTCCAGCATCTGTTTTTGGAAGATACCACAGATGTCACTGTCCCCAACTAGTGTCTGGGGACTACAAAAGTCAGCACCTCCAGTCTTTGTCAATTTCAGAATGAAGACATTCCCCAGTTTAAGTAGGAGCTTTTCTCTTGCAAGGGCCATCTGAGCAAAACATAACAGCCGTGGAGTCGAAGAAACTGAGCATGAAGGGGCTGGTAACATCAAGGTGGGCCAATACACCTTGAAAGAGATCTTCTCCTTTCAAAGCATTTATTTGCCCATTAGAAAACCTCACAGCATGGAAGTCAAATACGCTAGATATGATCCCTCCTCAGTGTAAACAGTGGCCAAGCTCGAAGGGAAAAAGGACTGACCTTGGTGCACAAGCACCTGCAGCCCGATCTGTACCCCAAGGTCCCTTCTTATACTCCTGTGGGGCAACCTCTGTGTGAGGGAGATATTAGATGAAGTGTAACAAAGAAAGATGATGGCATTTCACTCTTAAAACATCTTTGTTCTTCATTAACATCAGGCATGGGAAAAATGCAAAGATTCCTGAGCTGTGTTTGGTTAAGTAAACCAGCAGCTGCTCAGTCACCGCAGAAGAATGACTAGCCCAGAGGTCCCCAGGGCACTAAAGATGTACCTCTACAGTTTTAACTGGTTGCCCAGCATGAGACATGTCAGAGGATCACCACCTGGTTTTTGAAAATAGTTGGAACTGTACATCTTGAATAAAAAGCACAGTTTGCAACATAATTCACATTCACCTGCGTGGGCATTTCCCCAGGTGTGTTCTCCCCAGTCCCAGATTCCTAGGAAGTTAATAAGAATTACCAGAATATGGTTCTGTTGCCCAGTTGGTTTGGAAAACATGAGCTGAAACAAATTCAGACAAGTTTTCCTGCAGCTCTCTGAGGCTTTGATGGGAAAGCATCTGAGGTCTCTCCAAGAATATGATGCCATGTTTCCTAAACTTAGGGGATCATGGAACCCCCCGCCTCTAGTTTTATTTTCCCAACAAGCCAGACTGTTGCAGAATGGGACATATTTTCAGGATGGACCACATAAGAGTTAATTTTTTGTTTCATTTAAGTTAGATCAGCATGTCCTAGAGCAGAAGAAGTGATAACTAGCCAGTGCCTCATCAATAGCCCTACCCTCCACTGTCATCATCAGCTTCTCTTCTTCCAGCTCTGAGGACCACCATGATGCTGGGGTCTTGTGGGCCACAAAGACAGTCATGCTGTCCATTCACTCATTCACCAAATATCCAACGAGGGCCCATGCTGTGCCAAGGCCTGTTGTAGGCCCCAGGGACAGAGAAGAAACTGCTAGATCAAGCACTGCCTCCAGGGATGGGGGTGCGTGGTGTCCTGGGGTGAATAATCTTGTGCAAAGTGCCTCACAAAAAAGATGCCATTTTTTTTTAACTGAGGTTCTTCCTATCTTTTCACATTTCCAGAAGCTCTTCATCTACATGAGGACAGATTTCAATGTCTCCTCACAATAAAATCATTCCATTTCAGTGCTAGGAGGAACCTTAAAGATCATCCAGTCTACTCTATGCATCTCATAGACAAAGAAATGGGAGCTCAAAGGGGAGTGACCACTAACCGAGCACTGGCTCTACACACAATACATCATGAATAGTAGGTGCGATCACAAATCCGATCTCCTTTATTCTTCATAACAGCACATTAATATAATTCATATATCCATCTTGAGATGAGGGGACTCAAGTTCCCACCAATAAGTCATGGAAAGATGATGACCCAAATCCACTGCCATCAAGTCAGGGTTTCACATCTGCTCTCAGCATGCTGCTTCCCTTTGGACAAATCTTTACCCTCCTTATGGTTTAGGTGCCTCAATTACAAGTAACTCTGGCTACTCAAGAATGCTAAGAAGAAGTTCAAAGAGGTTAGAAGCTGGAAGAAGATTCCATAAATGGCTTTCAGAATGATGCCCTAAGAGCAACCATATTTCACATTCTCTCATGAAAGAGGCAGTGCTCAGAACGTCCTAAGAAAAACGGGTGTAACAAGAAGACTGAGTAACAAAATGCCAAGGAAATTAACCTTCGGGGGAAATTACACACACACACACACACACACACACACACACACAATTTATTATCTTTTCCAAGAAAAGAAAGGTGACATCCACAAGCCACTAGCCCCATGGAGTGGTGAGGCCATCCTGCCTAGGATTTTTTCCCCCAGGGACATGACAACCCACAGCGGGCTTGATGGTCCAGGGAGAGCTGCTCTCATCCCACACAGGTCTTCTGTGAACATACTCTGAGCAGCCAAAACAGGAAGAGTTAAATTTAGAAACACAACTGTTATGTTGCCTTCAAGAAGAAAAGAACAAAATAACTCATCAGGTCATAAAATTCAGATGGGGCCCAAATATCCTGAGTCCCAGTTTTCAGAGTGTGGAGAATTTAGAAGCCAAGGCTCTGAAAGTGTCTAAGACTAGATTTCCCTATCCTTCCCCATCCCATCTACTCTGAAGACACTCTTTTTCTCAGCTTCCGTTTGGTGACCAGCATTCTCTTATAATCATTTTTTCCATGGTAAATTCATTTGCCACCAGCTTTTAGTTGAGGGACTTTTATATTCATGGTCTTTTGAGGAAAAAAAGCATGGGAGAAGGTGAGGTCAACCAGTGTCCCTGCCCAGCTGATTGCTCACCTCACCATGGGACGTGAAGGTCAACCAGACCATTCAGGGGAGCCAGATGATGGAGAAGACAGGCAGAAAACTTCTAAGGCCTTAAAGGGATTTTTGTCTGTTGTATTACAGAGAATCTGGGGCCATGGCCCACTGGAAGCAGGAGCCTACCTCTGGTCCCCCTCCCACTATCCTTGAAAATGAAAGACCCTATAAAAATAGAGCTCTGTGCTGAATCTGAGAAGAGAATAACCAAGGCTGTTACTAACTGAGCCCCCACTCCGTTCCAGGCATGAGGTTATACTCAGGCCACATGCTATTAATTAAATAATTATCCTAACAAAGGATAAAACTTACAATTACTGTGCACTAATTATGTGACAGGGCATCCTTACAACCAACGTCTGCTCAAGGAGGTGAACCCAGAGCACGTGGGGCTGAAGCTCATACAACTTGGCAGACCCTCTTCATGAAAAAGCATACCAAATTACGAATAAAAATTAGATAGAAGGTCTTGGAAGGGCTCCTGCAAGCGAAGAGCCCTGAGGCTCCCACTTCCCGGCAAATTTGTTCTGGCAATGAGGCCGTTATCACCATCATCTGCTTTGAAAGATGAGGAAACCGAGAAGTTACGCAAATCGCCCTAGAGACTCTACTCTCCACTGAGAGTCCACAGAGCCAGGTGGCCTAAAGGCCATTATCCCATTTCTGGAGAAGGGAAAAGAAGGTCTTTATTGTCTCAGAAACTTGAACATCTTTTGCTAAATTTGCAAAATTTGATTAACGTTTTCAAAGCCCTAATTTTTAAAGAGAAAGAAGATAGAAATGATTAGTCTTTTTTTTTATATTAACTGGTTTTAATACCTGCTCTACAGTAACCCTATATTCGCTTGGGGGAAAAAAAGGGGGGGATGCTAACCCCCAGGACAGAAGTGGCCTCATACCCCAGACCCTCTGAGCTGGGAGATAAAGTCACCTATGGCCTCTTGCTGCTTTTGTGAATTTTGGGCCAGCCCTGAGGTGACTGTAAGCCTTATCCTGACCTGTCTGACCAGGGGGCCCCAGGTGGCTGACAACAGACACAAAGGTCAACATCAGGGATACCCCACCAATGACACTCCGGTCTTTTCCTTGAAATGCATGGGAGTGACCTCCTTTTGCATCAAACGTTTACACTGGTCTCTCAAAATGGTCATTTCCCTTTCTGGAGCTTTTAGGAGATAGAGCCCTTCCCGTTTCCTCTGACCTGTCATCGGCTTTCCCAAAGGAGACAGTGTGGTGCAGTGAGGAAGACCACAGCCTGAGGTCAGAAGATATGGGCCCATCCTCTGGTCTACAACCTCTTAAAACTGTGGCACCTTAGGGTCATCTCATCGCTGGCTCTAAGTCTCCTTGCCTGACAATGCAGGATGATGAGAATATTAACTACCCACAGCAACAAACTGAGAACAAGACGTGTATGTACTACTAGGGAATAGACAAATGCCAATAGAATCTTACAAATGGAAGAAAGAAAAAAAAAAGACGGCAGTTAAAATGAATGGACCAGAGCATGCATACACATAGATCTCAAAAATATACAAGTGGGGAAAACATCGCAGAATATTACTATAGTCAAATAACACTCATGTGCATTTGAAAGCACACCAAACAAGGTTATTGCTTATGCGTAAATATCTACATGAGATAGAAACACTAAACACAGGCCAACCATGCCCAAAATAAGGATGAATGATTGCTTCTGAATGTAGAAGACCTGACAAAGCACAAGAAAAGATGTTAACTTGATCTGTGTTGTTGCATTTCTTAGACACAGAAGATCAGAAGCAAATAAAAATGTTAACATTCACTAATTCTAATAGGAAATACGCTGAAATTTGTTATAATTTTCCCTTAGAGTTTACTGTGTTAATCTTTTGTTGTTTCAAAATGAAATGTTTGTCGGGGACACAACCGTCACAGAGAAATTACAAGCAGAAAGATTCATTCATTCCTTCAATCGTTCATCCAACAAAGATGAAAAAGCAGCCACCATGTTCTGGGTTATTCTGCAGACCCTGGGGATAGAAGAGTGAGCAAAACAGCCCTGGTGCCTGCCCACACAGGGTTTCGCACCTGCAGGCCAGGACTAGTACTTGTGGAAATCATGTGTCAACTCGACATTCGTGCCTGACGTTCAGCATAGAGGAGAGGAGAGCGCGGTGCTGGGAAGGGGCACCTGGGTGCGGCTGGGCTTTAAGTCCAGCTGGGCAGCTGTCTCTGGGTGCCGAAGGAATGCCTGACTCATGCGCCTGTCGGAGTTAAGGAGACTTGCAGACAGAGCACTTAGCCCAGCCCTGACCCCAAGGAGACACTCGATCCTATCTCTGGAAAGAACCTATGGATTTAAATCCTAGCTTAGCCATTAATGGATTTGCATCTGAACATGGGTTTGCATTAGATGTGTTGGCATCTGACATAATTATGTCTAACAGCTGAGCAGGGACTGAATCGGGTCCAATTCTTGATGTGTTGTTCAAACACACTGACAGGAGATGGATTTTTTTTTCTTTTCTTTTAACATTTTTATTTCTTTGTGAGAGAGAGAGAGAGCGAGCATACATGTGCACAAGTTGCGGGGAGGGGCAAAGGGAGAGAGAAGCAAACTTCCCACTGAGCAGGGAGCCCAAGGCAGGGCTTGATCCCAGGACCTCAGAGAAGGAGACAAACCATGAGAGACTCTGGACTCCAGGGAAACAAACTGAAGGTTACAGAAGGGAGGGGGGTGGGGAGATGGGGTAACTGGGTGATGGGCATTAAGGAGGGCACCTGTGGAGCTGAACCCTGTGTGTGATGTGCAACTAATGAACCACGGAACACTACATCACAAACTAATAATGTATTATATGCTGGCTAATTGAACTTAATTAAAAAAATAGCGATTGCTGCCCTTAAGCTAAAATATAAGACAAGATGTAAATAAATTTAAGTTAGTGATCACTTAGAAATATATTTAATGAACATACTTCTTTCCTAATATATAGAGACTGAGGTTTTCAGAGTCCAGAAGGTAACCAGGATGGTGGGGGGTCTCTCCCAGCCATGCCATATGATGTAGGGGTGGGAAGAGAGCTCAAAAAACTGGAGACACCAAAGCCTGAATATCCTTGGTATCTGACCTCAGAGGGACACCATGAGGAAAAGGAAGAGGATTTATTTTGTAGAATTCTGAATGCCTAAAAGGAAGATCACTTTGGTTCAGCACGAGGAAGGTAATTTTCATGATCCTGGTTGCCCAAAGGAATAAAGGCCTCTAACAGGAGGTGGGGTGAGCTCCCTGTCCCTGAGGCTATGCAATGACATGATGCAGGACCATTTTCAGGCAATGCCGTAAAAAGAACTCGGGCATTATATGGAGTCCTGGGCCACAAGACTTTTTTTAGAGTGTCTGAGTGTTGAGAGTTTATGACCCTTAACGTCCGGTCTCCGGAGAAGATAAAACCACCACACAGGTACACCGGTCCGGCCTGATCCAGTAATATCTGTGAATCCTTTAATAGTACCTCTGATTTCATAAGACCTTTGCAGATTTTTCAAAGTTCTCTCACATGCATTTTTTTTTTTTTTTTTTTTTACATCTCTCCCAAGACAGTGAAGAAATGGTGGATCCACTCCCAGGCTGAAGGAGGAGAAGCACAGAGAAGAAGTGAGAGGGGAGACCCCCAGCTGGCCCCACAGGGACCCACCCTCCCCAGGACTGGAGCGCCGGAAGAGCTGGCAGGGCCACACTCCTGTGCACCCTCTAACAGGCCACTTGCCCCTGGAGGAGGTCAGACCAGGGAGGTCATGACAATAAAGCAAGTTCAGGGTGCAGAGTCAGCCCCAGAAGCCCAGAGCATTGGGAGGACATGCAGGGCTGCTCCCCACCACTGCTGACCCAGTGCTCACAGCCAGACCCAGAACGGGGCTCTTAGTCCCCAGCCTCCTGAGGCTGAAAGAGCTGGAAACCTCATGCATCTTTAGGCCAAGCTGGCAACAGCTGTAGACTCTGAGAAACAGGTCCACTCTTGTCTCTTCTCCCCAGACATTGATTTCCCAGGGAGCAAGAAGTGAGTCACCACACCCGATAAAAGCAGATCCTTTACTGGCCCTGAAACTTCTTTGGCAATGGGGCCATGGGTATATGATTGTCCCAGTCACCATGGCTGCATAATAAAACAGCCCAAACTGGCAGACCCAAGAAGCAATGATCACTAATTGTTTTCATCTCTGCAGTTCCAGGGGTGGCTCATCTCGGTCAGCCAGTTCTCACTCGGGATGGCACATGGTTGCCGTTCGATGGAGGCTAGGACTGGAGTCATCTAGAAGGTGTCTTCGCTTGTGGGTCTGGTTGTTGATGCTGGCTGTCAGCGGTCACACAGGACCGTGGCTGGGGCTGTTGCCAGGAGCACTTGCAGGCGGTCTCTGTGATGCCCAGGCTTCCTCTCATCATGGTGGTCTGGGACCAAGGGCAACTGTCCCAAGGGAGAGAGCTGAGTGGACGCTGTATTGCCTTTCATGACACAGCTTTGGAAGCCACACAACTTCTGCCACAGTCTATCTGTCAGGAGTAGGTCGTGAAGGCCAGCTATACTCTAAAGCAGGAGAATGAGTGTCTAACCTCGTCCCAGGAGAAATATCAAAGCACCTGTGGTCATGGTTTAAAACACTATAAGGTATAATCCTTCCTCCCTGGCTAAAAACTGCATTCCACAGCCTCACAGCCTTGGAGGGATCTAAATGCCTCCAGTTCCAGGTGGGAATTACTTCCCCTTGTGCCAGGTTTTGGGCTGAAGAACCTTACTCAGTTGGATATGCTTTTTTCTAGAAGCCTTTTGGAAGACCTACATTGGGGGCGCTCTGGAATATGAAAACATATAGGCCCTAAAGACCAGGGCTCTCAGGTTTTCTACTTTAAACATACTGAGTCAAGATGATTTGGTGTGAAATATGGACTCCATTTGATACAAGATAGAGCCCGGTGAGGAATTAAATGATTACCTGAGGACCCGGATCGATTTGGTTTCACTCTGAAGCCAGAAAAGCCCATGTATTCCCCTAAATAACACCCATGCTGGAGACTAAAGTATGGGCCACATGTTGGTGGTGGGGCCACATTTCCTAATTTCTAGTCAGGGTTTAAATGGAATCTTCTCCCTGGATTTACATAATTTCCGGGCCCCAGAGCCCAGCAACACTTCTAGAAGTAACTTTTCCTTTCACTGATTGCAAAACAAAAAGATCTGCCTGGTGAGCAGAGGCTCTGCTTGCTTCTGGAAGGAGCTTAGGCAGGATTTTCTTGGTGGGTTCCTCTTTTTTCTATTTTGACATGTTCTGAGCTTCCCCGGGGTCCCTGGAAGTCTGACACGTGCATGGAGGCAATCTTAGGTGAAGGAGGAAGGAAGGCATGTTTCCTGGTTTCATGAAAGCCCTCTGCTCGCAGACCCTGGCTTGAAAAGCTTCCTTGGTTCCTGCAGCCTGAGCCTGCTGCCTGTAGCATGAGCAGTCAGCACTTGTACAAACCCACATTATGACACAGTGAAAACTAACGGGGTGAGTCTGAGTGCCTGCGTCTGTCAAGACAAACCCATGCACACACAGAGGAAGTGCAAAGTGCCGTTATGAGGTCTTCCTGGTTTAGGATGAGCTTTCCAACCCATTTTACAACACAAAACCGCTTCGTGGGAAAGAAGGAAGTCAGTGTTTAGCAATCACAGCTGACGCCCCCTCATCTTCTTCTGAGCAGCTGGGTACCCAGTGCCCCAACTTCCAGCGGCCCACACCCACACTCCTTCCCCTGGGCCTGGTCCCTGGTCAAGGACGCTGCTCTGCCTAGGTGAGGGGCAGGTTAGGTATGTGGGAGCTGGTGTATACATACCCCGGCTCCCTCACCCCTGAGGGGGAGACCTCCAAGGCATCTTCTATACCCTATTGTCTCCAGTGGTAATTGTGACATGTGAACATTGGCTACCTTGCCTCCCTCCCCGGCTCACTTCCCTTACTCCGTGGGAGTTTCCTGGGATCACCTCCCAGATAAACTACAAGCACCCAAACCCTTGTCTCGGCGTTTGCTTCAAAGGGAACCAGAACTGAGTCGAGAGAGTTGATGGCTACAGCATGAAATTAACTATCACCTAGGGTGTTCCTCATTGGGTCCGTGGCTTGTGCCTCTCAATTACTACTCCAAATCAACCTGTGTGTCAGTAACCGCAGACAAGCAGACAAAGAACATAAACAAATGAAGACTTATGCTGACAAAGGGTTCCACTGGGACAGAACTTGTTTGGGAAAATGAGGATCTCACCCTTTCCAAAGATACTAACACACACACACACACACACACACACACACAGTTCCCACTTGAATGTAGGGCTGGTCCTGTTTCCTGACTAGGCATCTACCTCCCAAGGAGGTGCTTAAAGAGAGAAGGTCTTTCTCTGATGCTGTTGGTGAGGAGAAGCATGCCCAGCTCCTGCAGGAAAGAATGCCACAAAGGCCTCCTGGAAGCAGCTTCCCCGGCAGAGTGCACATGGCTGTTTACTCAATGAACCAGACCGTTTTCTCCACCTTCATGGTTCGGCTTCTCCCACTTCTTTTTGTAGCTGAGTAACCGAATATGCAGGGCTGCCTCCAGAGGCCTTAAGGAAGATCTCCTCTCCCGCGTCCTCCCTCTTCCCTTCCTACAGCCAGAAGGCTTCTGGGTCCAGTTCACGGTTCTGCTCTGGAGGCAAGAGAGAGGATGGGACTAGGGATGACTGGCTTTCATCTCTATCTAGACCCTGGTCAACCAAAGCTTGTACTAATTTTCCAGACATTGGAAAGATCTCTTTGGAGGTTGATCTAAAATAAGTTTCTAAGAGAAGTAATCAAAATCTACAAAGCATTTCCTGGAGAGAAATATACTTCATCTATGAACATTTACATGGGAAGTGTGTCACATATGTAAATGTAATCCATGTACAGAGATGTTTATTAATGTGTGTGTGTATGCATGTATAATAAATGTTGTAGCTCTACACACAAAAACACGGATGAATCTCAAAAACAGTGTGCCAACAAAGAAGCCTTACATCAAGGATAAACACAGATATTTTATAATTCTTGTATATAAAATGCTAGAATAGGTGCAAGCTTTTCTATGGTGCAAGAAATCAGAAGAGTGATTATGTGAGGGTGGGCTGGGGGGTTTCCTGGGAAGGGGCATGAAGGGGCTTCCTGGGATGATGTATGTCCTAAATCCTGACAGAGGTTGGGAGCACTGCTGTATGCATCTGTCAGAACTCACTGATGGTGCACAAAAAATTCGTGCACTTCATTGTGTAGAAATGTTACCCAAAAAGGGCAAGCAATAGACTCTAGTTAATGACATGCATGCTAACCTATGGGAGAGGGAGAGTATTTATTTCTGCAAATGACTTTGAAATACACTCAAATGAAATAGGACAGATTGATGGATGGGTACAAGGTGGGCTAGATGAGTAAATGTGTGAGAAAGCCAACAGAATAAAATGTAAATGACAGAACCTAGGGATTGAGTCTGTGGGCTTTCACTGTAAAAGCCCTTCCATTTTTCTGTATGTCTGCAAATTTCTATAATAAAATGCTGGAGTTTAAAACAAAACCAAAAAAAAATGCTGAAGATAATGTTTTTGAGCCTGGATGGGGATAGAGGGAATACAAATTTGTAAAAAAAACAAACAAAACAACAACAACAACAAAACCAGCACATGAAATTGTGGCACTGAAAAAGCAATCATTCTAGATTCATAATGGCTACTATTGACAGACTGTGCACCCTTGGGAGCCACCAAGTACCAAAGTATTCATGCTTGGCCCCATTAAAGGAAACATCTTTTTGTAAGCCACAAACACACAATGATTCCTGCAAGGGGGCCAATGTTCTGTATGAAATTAGGGTCGATGGGTAAAAACATCTGATTACAGGGAGGGGTACAGCAGTATTACGATCTTCCTTCCTTTAAATTCATCAAATTAGAATTTAACAAATTGATCTCATACTTGTGGTTAAAACAGCACAGGCAGTGGGGGAATTTGGTCTCTGGAATATGGAAGGACCATTGCCCATGGAACATAGGTCATCTCTTTTCACATGATTTGACTTAAAGTTATGTCCAAAGGGCAGACTCGCATGGTGACAAGTGGACAGAACCGAGCACAGAACAAGTCCAGCTCCTTTCCCACCTTCTCACTGCCCTTCACTCCCTCTTCCTTCATCCGCTGACGTCCATTCCGTACAGCCAAGCTTGCATCTCAAAATTCCCATTACCAGTGATTTTCCTGTGGATTTTCCCAGTACAGACCACTATGAATGCAGCTAAGTGGCATTCCCTTTCCCCAAAAAAGACCCACTGGGAGACTGAGGCTTATGCCAACAGGCTGTTCATGGGCAGCATGGAGGATCTGACAACTAAGAATATTTTTACTTTCCACCTAGGTACGACAGGCATATTTCAGAGATACTGCAGGTTCAATTCCAGACCACGGTGATACAGTGAGCGTCTCAGGAAAGTGAATCATATGACTATTTTTGGTTTCCCAGTGCATATGGAAGTTATATTTATACTCTACTGTAGTCTATTAAGCATGCAATGGTATTATGCCAAAAGATGTGTGTAACTTAATTAAAAAATACTTCATTGCTTAAAAAGGCTAACCATCATCTGAGCTTTCGGCACGTTGTAATCACTGACCACCATCACAAATATAATAATTAAAAAGTTTGAAATACTGTGAGAATTACCAAAATATGACAGAGACGCGAAGCAAGTAAATGTCACTGGGAAAATGGTGCCGACCGACTTGCTCATCATCCAAGCATTGCCACAAACTTTCAATTTGTTAAAAAAAAAAAATGCAGTATCTCTGAAGTAGAATGAAGTGAAGTACAATAAAATGAGGTGTGTGTACAATATGAGGACATGTCAGATCCATTCACTGTCCTCCTGCAGTAGAAATCTCCAAGCCCTAATCGATGCGTGGGTAATAACCACAACCTCCCACACATCACTAATTGAGGCCCTGCATGCGAAATCCCTTGGCACATACTGGGCGTTCAAAATATGGGCATCCATTCATGGGCTGAGCACCTGCTCTGTGTCACTCTCCATACTGTATTCCATGGGCTCTTCCTGGCAAAACTTGCTGTTTGAATTTTCCCACTTCACAGGGGAGGAAACCAAGGCTTTGAGAGGTTCCATGACTGGTCCAGGATCCCATAGTCCCCAAGCATCAAAACAGGACTCCTTTCCAGGTCTGTGGAACCCTGGTCTGCCTCCCCACCTCTACCCTCCATACAGAAGTACTTTTTAATTATAAACCGCGGGCACCCCTTATCTCCTGATTGTCTCAATGACCCCAACGCAGGGTGGTAACTCCAGGCACCTTTTTACTGACTGAGGTGATGGAAGCTTAACTGAGTCCAGCCTGACTCCTCAGACCCCAGTCCTATGCTGCTCCTAGAGCAACTTGTCCCCAGTCCTCCGCATCCTGATCTCTTCCCTTTCTGAGCCCAGTGCCCCTGATCCCAATGGCATGGACACTGGGTAAGCCCTGCAGGCTCCGGGCTGGGAAGCCAGGCTCAGCTCTGTGCACAAAGGCCTTGGCAGGGATGGACAAGACAAGACACTGGGCGGGGCTCATGTCTATTTCATTCAAAGTCCGCTTCTAAAAAAAGGCTGCTAATCTTTAATTCAGGGATTTTATTGTTCTATTATAGAAATTTCAGCCAAACTAATGGTTTAAACTATATCAGGAACTTCAGAAGTGCCAATATAAAAACCCAGACATGTACTTATTTAACCTTACTCTCCAAGGTGGAATGTGAAATTGTTATGGGCATGAATGGGGTCTGACCCCATGAATACAGACTGGAGGGGTGGCCATTGGCCTACAGGCCATAGGGAGCCCCCAGGTAGGAGGAAGCAATAGGCTGGGTGCCTGTTGCCCGAGTGTGTGATCTGTGGAAGGCACACTCAGTGAACTCAGACATGCCCTCCCCATAGCTCTCAGCCACACTGCTCCACTTACACACACAGCCTGTTTTCAGAAGTCTGAGGCCCAGAGAAGATGCTGTGAGCTTCTGGGGAGAGAGGCTCTGCCTGGGCCTCATCCTACCCTGAAGCTCCCAGAGTCTACCCCATGCCTGAGCATGTCCTAGTCAGGTCAGAATTGGAGTGCCCAGGGAGAGGCAGTCAACACCCCAAGGCCTCAGGCCCCCAGTCAGCCCTGGGTCAGCCCAGAGGTCCCAGACAGCTCAGGGGTCTGAGAAGGAGGGAGAAAGGGAGTGGGAGAGGTGAGCACCCAGCAACCAACCAAGATCTAGAACACAAGATGAGATTCCCTGAAAGGTAAGGCAGGTACGTTCCCACCCAACCCTCACAGAAATACATTTTATTTATTTTTTTAGAGATGGGGAGCGAGAAGGTGGGGAGAGGAAGAGAGAGAAAAAGAGAGAGAGAATCGTATGCAGGCTCCATGCCAGCACAGAGCCTGATGCACGGCCTGATCTCATGTCTCTGAGATCATGACCTGAGCTGAAATTAGGAGTCGGACACTCAACTGACTGAGCCACGCAGATGCCCCCAGCTGGACATTTTAAAATACAGCTAGGTGGGGACGCCTGGGTGGCTCAGTTGGTTAAGCAGCTGCCTTCGGCTCAGGTCATGATCCCAGCATCCTGGGATCGAGTCCCACATCGGGCTCCTTGCTCATCAGGGAGCCTGCTTCTCCCTCTGCCTCTGCCTGCCATTCTGTCTGCCTGTGCTTGCTCTCTCTCTCTGACAAATAAATAAATAAAATCTTAAAAAAAAAATACAGCCAGGTGAAACTCCATCCTGGTGTTTCTTGGGGTTAGAGATCTCAGAAACAAAACCCAGGGACCCCCAAGATGGAGCCTAAAGTGAACAACCATCTGTGTGACTCACAAGGAATGAATGAATGAAAGCAGAAGGAGTGAGGAACCTACAGCAAGATAGGTCTGGTGTCTTATATTTGCCTGACACCGTCACTCTGGCTGGTTGGTTGGTTGGTTGGCTGGCTGGCTGTTGGCTGGGCTCACCCACCCAGTTCTCTTCCTCTCGACCAGATTCCCATGGCCAGCTTTCCAGAGCCAGCCAGTGCATGGATGTTGGTGGCCGCAGGCTGTGGTCTCAGCCCTGATGGCACCCTGGCCTCAGCCGGGAGCTTTCAAACCCCTGAAGCCTGATCTTCAGTCCCAGAGACTCGAGTTGGTCTGGGGTGGGGCCTGGATTGAAAGTCTCTCTAGGGGACTCCAGTGAGCTAAGCCAGGCTTCCTCACACTCCAGTGGACCTCATAGGCCCCTGGAGAGCTTGTGAGAACACAGAGGGCTAGGCCCACTTCCCGGCAGCTCTGGCCAGGAGGTCTCAGGTTGAACCCATGAATGTGCATTTCTGACAAGCTCCCAGAGCTGCTGCTGCTGGTCTGCCACACTTTGAGAAGAGCCGCCCTAAGGCACCTGAGAGCACTTGCACGAGAGCACAGTGGTGTCCTCCTGGTGATCCCATGATTTCAGACTCTATACATACACGAGTGAGGGGACACAGCCCAGCCCTGTGGCCAGAGGCAAGAAAGGCTGGGAGGTGCGGGTCCTCACTCGACTGCCAACCAGAGGTGGACCCTGGAGATGCCCCTTCATGCCCCTCAACCTTAGTCCTGGCTTCATCCGTGAAATGGGTTTATCTGTGGCACAAGATCATTCTGGAATGTGTGATTCAAGAAAAAGTCCCCCAGTCACCTCAGGTATGCTGTAGCACCACCAAGGAGGCAGAGGCAGGCAAGAATAAGCTCCCATGGAGCGGGGGATGGAGCCAGGGCCACAGGGAGGAAGTGGCTGTCACTGCCACTGTCAAAAGGTCATACAGGTACAGCTGAGGGGTGCACAGCGGCCAGGAGGGGACGGACCCTTGAGAAGACCCCACAGCATTCCCGGCCACCCCCTCCAGTGCCCGTGGCCTCCACACACACAGGGAAGCTCCATGTTCACTGCTCTGGGGGGACCTGGCAAACTGTCCATATGTGGGCCATACTCATACCCATATGTGGGCCGACCATACTCATCAGCCCCTCATGGGTGCTTCACTCTCTAACCCCAAAGGGAAGCCATTCCAGGTATAAGAAAGACTGGGCAGGTGATCCAGATACCTAGAGGCTCTGGGACAAGGAGTTAGTCCAGACCAGTGGGTTTCAAGCATCTTTATGGGGATGAATATGACCTCTTCTACTTTACACGTGTCCCTAACACGTGGACAGACAATGCTGAAGGTTTTTGATCATGTGTCTATGCATGAGAGAGAAAACAGAAAGGGGCAATACCTGAGTTACCGGGCCCTAGGCCAGGACTGATGTTAAAAAATATTTAATAGACACTAGTTTTTTTTTTTTTTCCTTTAAAGATTTTATTTATTTGTCAGAGAGAGAGGAGAGCGAGCGAGCACAGGCAGACAGAATGGCAGGCAGAGGCAGAGGGAGAAGCAGGCTCCCCGCCAAGCAAGGAGCCCGATGTGGGACTCGATCCCAGGATGCTGGGATCATGACCTGAGCCGAAGGCAGCTGCTTAACCAACTGAGCCACCCAGGCGTCCCTAGACACTAGTTTTAATAAGGCACAGGCACATCTGGGGGAAAGGTCAGGGGAGCAGAAAAAGAGGTGGGGATATCATTCTCACCTTCACCTCTCCTCCAGGCCACCTGAAGCACCAGTCCCAAGACCTAGAGCAGGAGGCGGCAACAAACGTTCCCATACAGGGCCACTGAGTAAATACTTCAGGCTTTGCAGGACCCGAGATCTAGGCTGCAATAGTCAGCTCTGCCTTCCTACAGCAAAGGCAGCCCACAGACAACATGCAGATGGACATGTACGGCTGTGTTCCAGTAAAACTTTATTTATAAAAATGGTCACCAGGCCAGATTTGGTCAAGGGCCATAGTTAGCTAGACCCTGACTTGAGGAAAAGGGTTTGGAATCAAGAATCCCTAAGTTTCTGTCCACATTTATGACTATGACTCAATTATTTAACCCAACCAGTCTCAGTCTAGATCTAATTTATCTATCAACAATATAGTCATTCTTGGCCTTCAGGTATTTTTGTTCCAGGAGCCAAACATGTTCCAATGAACTAGTGAATGTAAAAATGCTTTGAGAGTCTAAGCTCCTGTGCAAATAGGCCCATGAAAGCATCTAAGAGTAGAGCTTATCACCCTTCCCCTGTGTTTCGGGAAGATTCTATGCACCGTTCATTGGATTAGTCTGCCCAGGCTACTTTTAAAGAATGGGGCTTTTAAGAATGTCTCAGGAAATAAGTCCTAAAGGGATGCTGAAGCTGGAAGAAATAAATAGCATCTGGCCTCTCCTCCCAGAACTGGAAGCTGTGAAACCCTTCATTAGTGTGCAGAAGAAAATCCTGTACTCCTTATTTCATCCTGTGTGTCTCTAGAGTGGCCTCTGAGGCCAGGAAACAGCATTAGTCAGAAGCTTCCTGGATAATCTCTTGACATGTCTCATTCACACAGCCATGAGAATGCCGTACTGGGGCCAAATTGCACTCAATAAGCTATCCATCCTTAAAATAATCTTCATAATTCTAGAACCTTCATGTTCTAGGGCGCCTCAGAGTGTTGCAAAGGCCCTAAAAATGACCTCTGTGGGTCTGCCTTCCATTATATTTCAGTAACGAAGGTAACGCAGCTACCATTTAATAAGCACATACTATGAGGTTGCAGCTGTTTATGAAGCTTTCCTTAGCTCGTGATTACCACATCCCTGTGAAGTGGGCATCCTGACTGGCATTTTACAGACAGTGGAATTGGGGTTCAAAGAATTTAAGACACTGGTTGGCACCACAGAGGTTGAAAGTAATGGAATTGAGATTGAGGATCTCCTCTGAAACCTAAGCTCTTACGTTACTGCCAATGGCTTCATGCATCAAACACGCGTTATTTTTCCTAGGGTTCTTGTATTTACAAAGAAGAGACACAAAATGCGAAGAGTCACAACTGGGACAATTCTTACCTCAACCAAGGTGAGAGGAAGAGTCAAATTGCACCACCTTGACCAAGTGAGAATCAGGAAGGTCAAACCAAGAGCTAAGCCCACCTCAAAATATGTCAGTCTGGCCTATGATTTTTCTGTAGAGGATAAAATATGACTTTACTAATAAGATAGGCATAAAGGAAAACTGAGAAGTCTTTTTTTTTTTTTTTTTTCAAAAAGAAACAAATTTGGGGGAAGAAATAAGGTAACAAAGACTAGCTAGCTGTTCACCAGATCTCTCTCTTATTTGAGGGCACTCTGCTAATATATACAAATCCCAGCCTCCTTGGAAGTGAGGAGTTGTCATGTGACTGAGCCCTGGCCAGTGGTGTGTGAGCAGGAGTGAGGATCTAATCCCTTAAACTCAGCTATGCACAGTCTTCCATGCCTGTGCCTCTGAAAGCAGAGAGGAGCACAACACCCTGGGGAACTAAGTGTAAGCCTGGGAAAGTCTCGAAACGGAAGGCTTCAGAATCCATGGACCATCTCTTGCAATAGGGCCACCCAAAGGCCAGAACCTTCCATGAGAATGAAATCTTTAACTCTGTGTTAAACTCTCACATCTGCAGGACTTATTTGTTACTGCAGCTACCCTTACCCAATCTAATTCAGTAAGGAGTCTGATACAAATTAAAGAGCGGATCACAATAAGTTCCTAACTTATTGAACTTAAGAGTGTCAACAGCTATTATGTGAATCATTAGGAAAATCATAACTGCAGAGAAACACTGCTGAAAGCTCTGTAAGCTAGTTCAATAAGGAATAGATTTTAAGACTTTTAAAAAGAAACCTTAGTTCTTTTTTTTAAAGATTTTTAAAATTTATTTGACAGAGAGGGAGAGAGAGAGCAAGTGCACATGCACAGGCAGGGGGAGCAGGAGAGGGAGAAGCAGGCTTCCCACAGAGCAGGGAGCCTGACATGGGGTTCAATACCAGGATCTCAGGATCATGACCTGAGCCGAAGGCAGATGCTTTACCAACTGAGCCACTCAGGTGTCCCTAAAAAAACCTTAGTTCTTTCCTGGGTTCAAACCCAGGGATAAAACACAGAGGCAATCTGAGATTTGCTATTCTTAATATTTTGTATATATTCTGTTAAATAAAAAAATATATCTTATATATGCATATTACATGTATATATGCATATATATGTATGTATTTTTTTTCCTTAAGTAAGGGCCACAGCCAGTGTGGAGCCCAATGCTGGGCTTGAACTCACAACTCTGAGATCAAGACTTGAGCTGAGATCAAGAATCTAACACTTAAACCACTGAGCCACCCAGGCACCCCTAAAATGTATGATTAAAGTTAATTTTACCTGCTTCTTTTTACCTTTTTAATGTAGCTAGTAGAAAATTTAAAACTACATCTGTAGCTTGTATTCTAATTCTACAGGACAGTGCTACACCAAATCATGTAGATGTCAGGCTAATTATCCACATGTTTTGAGTATCTATGTATGGAAGTTTGGTGGCAGAGGGCTCTAACCTGTTTCTGACAAGTGCTGTGACCTTAAGAAAGTCATCCATCCCCTCTGGATCTTTTTTTTTTTTTTCATGTAAGAGATGAGAGATTCGGACTTTTCATATTTTGTAGATTGGTCATGCCCAGCCCTATGATTATAGACCAACTGGCCTTTTTAAAAAAATTTTTATTTAAATTCCAGGTAACGGGGGCGCCTGGGTGGCTCAGTGGGTTAAGCCGCTGCCTTCGGCTCAGGTCATGATCTCAGGGTCCTGGGATCGAGCCCCGCATCGGGCTCTCTGCTCAGCGGGGAGCCTGCTTCCTCCTCTCTCTCTACCTGCCTCTCTGCCTGCTTGTGATCTCTCTCTGTCAAATAAATAAATAAAATCTTAAAAAAAAAATTCCAGGTAATGAACACACCAAGCAATATTAGTTTCAGGTGTGCCTATATTGATTCAACACTTGCATACATCACCCAGGGCTCATCACGGCATGTATGCTCCTTCATCCCCATCACCTATACCACTCATCCCCCCACCCACCTCCCCAGACCAGCTGGCCTTGATGTTATGGTTTAAAGTAAAAAACCAGTAGGACTCCAGCACTTAACTTTGTTCATGACCTGCAACCTGAACCAGTCTGTGCTGCTTCCCAATCTGTGGACATACTCATCCCTTGAACTTACCCATATTGCTTCACTTATATGGATCTCTGGCTTCCCTCCTCTACTACAATTCATACTTGGTTCTCAGATCATGTACTTCCTGGACATTCTAGTAGACACCTGATCCAGTAAATACTCCCAGCATGCCCCAAAGGTACCTACAGCATAGGCCCAAGGATCTTAGATCCAACTAAGCCACACAGAGAGAGGGAGATGAGCCCTTTTTCAAAAGAACATCCAGTGATCTCAGAGTGAGACCCATGCCAAAGGCTATCATTTTAAATAGCTCTTTCTTCCAAAGTTTATTTGAAGGAGGCGTTTTGAGGAAAAGCTCATTTCCTTAAAACATCAAAGAACTAAAAACCAAAAGATGATAGATTTTTTTGGAGACAGACTTCGAAGTGTATAAATAAAATTCTGCAAAGTGTACGAATAAATACTACAAAGAGTTCATTTCTGCTACAGTTGTCCACCACTCTCAATATTACATTTAGCTAACTTAATTTTCCATGGATAAAATTTATTCAAAGTTAAATTTCACTTAATAGGTCATCTGAGTAAACAGTTTCAAGTGTTATTTGCCAAAAAACAATATGTTTCCAGGCTCTAAATGAAATCGGCAGTGTCAGGCTAAGAAAACAACCTTAAAAATTCACAGAGGACTGGAACAATTGCAGAAAAATTGGAGCCCAAAGCTTCGTCTTTTTCATGCAGTTCTGGAGGCACAAAAAATTACCAATTTCCACCAAAACCATGTCTTGGAGGGGCAAGGAAAAATGCCATTTAAAAAAAATCCAAAATACTGCAAAACAACATGTCTTTAAAGTGGCAGCTGCCATATGAAGAATGTGTCATCTTTGTGTTACCACACCAACCAAAGACAACACTGACATTATATTAAGCACCCTGCATCCTGATTGTCCCCTGGGCGGGTACTCTGGGCACCTAGTTTTCAGAAGAAGGCAAAGAGGGAGATGGGGGATGGGGCAGGGGAGGGGTAGAGGAGAAGAGGAAAGGGGAGAGAGGGTCCAAGGAGGGGGCAAGGTATGACATGGAATTTTGTAAATGCAAAGAAGTTATTCAGGAAAACGGAGCAGGGCAACTTGGGGTGGATGTCTTCATGAATCTCTCTTCTTGCAATGTTGTGGAACTACTGGATTTGTAAAGTGGAAGAAGTAGAAAGGATAAATTAGTTGCAAGCCTATTTCACAGATGAGGAAATTGACACCTGAAAAGCAAAGCAAGCCCCTATCCTGAACAGATAGTACACCTAGGATGGAGATCATTCCATCTCCAGGCTCTGAATATACTTACTCTAATGGCACCTAAAGCCACAGGTTCCTAGAACACAGTCTGAGAAGCCCAGTGACATGATGAGTAGCACTAGGTGTACCTTATGACAAGAACCAAATTAATTCTTGCCTACAACCCTAACACCATTACTCACATGGTCATGGGCCATGCTGGCATCCCAAATGCTCAGGTCCCCTAGTAATAATCACTACTCTGAGCACAGAGGGAAGCCTGATGCATCATCTTTGGAAGTACACTCTTGTTCTGCTGACATCATCACAAAGTGGAAGGGAGGCCAGTCCAGAAACCACATGGCTTCCTTCCTAGCCTCTAAACTGAAGACTTTTGAGAGCAGACACTACTGCATTCAACCAGTACAAGCAATATTCATTGCCTCCAGGGCCCTCTGACCTCTTAGGGAAACCTGGGCGACTAGGCCTTGGCTCAGTCCAGCTCAGTCCTGCCCTCCCACAATAAGTTAGAAGTAGAGAATATGAATACTACTGAATTTAAATTCCAAATCCGATGTTATGAGTGCTGTTGCTCTCAACACTTTTGCATAAAATATCTGTTCTATGAAAACTGAGAAGCAGACTTCCAAGAGCATTCTGGAAAGAGCACCAAGTCTACTAGGGGTCACCTGTGTCTGTGTTCACATTTTGACCACGTTCTTGTAGAAAGAGAGCATTCCTCAGAGGTGATGTGCTTATTACCATAGCAAGATCTTTCAAGCTTTTATGTACTAGAAAATAGTGCTTGAACCTCTCAGCCCAGCTTCCTGATGGGTTAGACCTGGACCACCTGAGGATGTGGCCTGTTGACAGAACAAGATGAACTGAATGTGCCCATTCCTATGAGGAGGGGTTGGAGAAGGTAGTTCCATGACCCACCTGTAATGGAGGGATGGCTGCCCCTAACAGCCAGCAATTCATGAGGGAGCTCCTACTACAGAACTTCCACACACAGGGCACTAAGCTGGTCATACTTCATGACTTCATTACCAATTCTCACAGCAGTCATGAAAAGTCAGAATGATTACCTCGATTTCTCACAGAAGGAGAGAGAGGCTCAGAAAGCCTATTTTGCCCAAAGCCCACAGCTTCTAAGCTGGGATTCAAATCCAGGGAAGGGTGATTCCAAAACCCAGGAAGAGATGGGGCTCTCAAATCTACATGTCTACTTTATATCCTTGAGGTGCTTGCAATTAAGCTGGAAAGATGGCAGATGGAAGCTCTAGACCTGCCCATCCAATAGAACTTTGTGTGATGATAGAAATGGTCTACGATCTCCAATATGGTAGCCATGAGCCATACACAGCTATTAGGTGTTTGACATGTATCTAGTGCAGTTGAGAATCTGAATTTTTAATGTATTTAATTTGACTTAATTTGAATTTAAGTCACCACTGAGTGTCTATATTGGACAGCACAGTTAGAGACATTTTGTACCAAAAACATTTAGCAAAAAGAATGGTCACAGCAGCCTGGGATGGTCAAGGCAGGTCTGGTGAAGAACAGAGACTCCAGGCAGGCCCTTGCTGTGTCAGGACTTAAAAAAGACCCCTCCTGTTTCAGGCATGATCACCTTCCTTGTGGTCTTTGGCTCTGAGGTCCGGGCCCCAGAAATCAAGCCCAGTGCCCATACCCCCCAAATGAAGACACTGAGAATGTTCCCACTGAGTCTTTATTCTTTCTGGACTAGCTCTAAGCATTATGAGCTCTAGTTCTCCTCCTGCTACTCTCTAGAAGCCCTTCCTCCTCTCTCCCCCTGTGCCTTCCCTGTCAACACCAAAAACCTGGACATCTTTCTAGCAGGGGGCTGAGTCATTTCCTCTCTTAAAATGGTTTTAATGTGCTTTATTCTTCTACACCCATCACTCTGAAAAAGATGCTTCTTGATACAATGAGCAATGCCACTCACAGAGACAGCACCACTTCCCCCAACATACATCTCCCAACAGGGATCAGAAGCCCCTTCCATCACCACTGGCCCTGAGCATGGTGGCTGACCTCAACCCGAAACCAGTCACTGTACTGCGAGTGACTCCATTCTTTCCCATACCAAAGGTATACCAAAGGTGCCAACTGGCCTCCTAGTCTAGTCTTTCTAGTATTTCTAGTTTTCTGTATTTCTAGTATTTCTAGTCTTCTGACATCTCGCTTACCACCTGCCTCTTAGTTACCGGAAGACACTGAAAAATATTTGGCTACATGACCAGATCAGCAACCAGGGTTCTTGCTGCAGGGTTCCTTCTACAAAAGGCTCTGTTGGCTCAGTGTGCCACTCAAACCCATCACATCCATTTTTGCTTCTAGCTCATGGAGCAGCCATGTGCTTCACTAACCTTCAAGGGTATTCCTTCAGAGCATTTAGTAATAGCCACAGTAACCCCTGAATTCTCCAGCTTGAGGAATATAGATGATGTAGCATTATGGGTTGTTGTGGGTTTGGGATGGGGGGACTGCTGGTAATTGATTTTTAATTCTTTCCAGTTCTGCCTAGGAATGGACTATTAAAACTCTCAGTATGGTGGTGAAGGACACCTCTATCAAAAAAAAGGCAGATGCACAACTTCACAGAGCACCTTCTGTTTTCAAAGGTCTAAGGTTCTTTGGACTGCAATGAAGACTGTTTATATCTTTGCAGTGTAACACTAAAAATGAGACTGGCCTTTGGATGTGGGATCAACACATGGTTGAGCTCCTGACCCCTCAGAAGGGGCACGCATAGGGCCCAAGTTCCCACCATCCATGGAAGGGAGATCCCAGAGAGCCAAACAACCTAAATCAGGATTGGCAAAGTAGAGCACAGGCCTAATACCTCTCAATGCCTGTTCTGTATGGTCTGTGAGCTAAGAATGGTTTTTAAATGTGTAAAGGGTTATAAAAGGATGTTTTTTTTTTTTTTAAATAGAAACTATAGCCATGGCATATGGGTGGCAATGGCTAAAATATTTCCTGTCTGGCCATTTGTGAGACAAGCTTACTGACCGCTGGTTGAAACTAGCAAGGCCCTCAACCATCCAGAGGGTGCTTGCCTTTTCTGAGATTTGGTGGGCTGGGTTCTGATGATTCCAAGTCCCCTCTATTCCCTTTATGTTTGCTTTCCTTTCAAGATCAATATATTGGAGATAAAATGTTCCATAGCCTTCTGAGGAAAGACACAACAGATATCAAATATGACCACTGGTAAATGAATATTCACTTCTCCCAAAAAGACCAACAACATAGTTAAGGATATGGTTCCACCCCTGTTTCTTTACTGTGACAGAAACAAGGCTCCTGCTTAAAAACCACCCAGAGAGGATTCCAGGGATCAAAGCAAAGATGACCTGAGAACATCCTCACCCATCCTGCTCCCAACTCAGTTTCCCACTTGAGAGCACCAGCCCCCACATTCAATATCAGCACAGAATCATGAGGGTCTCTGACTTTGACTTACCTTTCACCCACGCCCTAGAACAAGAATGCAGAGGTAGAATCACACCCAGAATGTCCCCTTTCAGTTTCTTAGACACTTGCCCTAAATGTCCCTAAGATCTCTCTGGGTTAGAACTCAAAGGGAAAAGATGGCGTCCAGCTCTTCCTTAGTCATAACCAGAGAAAATGGGAGCCACTGCCCACAACAGCAGCTGTAACTGTTACCTGGTTCAGTGCAGTTCTTGCTGCTCCGGAGTCCTGCATCTTCTGAAGTCAGAGTGTCATTCACCTGCATTAACTTCCTCCCCACCGTCCACTGTCGGTCTTCCCCTAGGAGGTCCATGAAGTCGAGGTCTGGGGAAACAAAGAGCATAACCACACATCACTAACAGCTCAGTTTTGGCCTTTCCCAATGCTGAATGTCCAGCACCTCCATCAGCCACCATTTGCTCAGTGGTGAGCCTATTCCTCCCGCCTTGGGTCTTATCATTATGCTCCATTCACGCAGCCCCTGACTGCCTGCTGGCTTCCTTGGGCTGCTGGATCCTGCTGGGCCTGACAGAGGCCGCCCTCAGCACTGACTGGGAAGGACTGGTGTATTACTACCTCACACACTCCAGTGGGATGACTTTGAGACACGTATTCTAAACTGAATTACAGAATCTTCTCCACTGGGATTATGCTCCAGTTGTCTACAGTGTAATGCTCCTGATAAAACATAATATATTAATTGCTGTCCTTCTCTGCCTTAATTCCTCACTCCCAGTAACACACTGATATATGTTTTAACAACGAACTCTCTCTGGAGGGGGGTGGGCAGGGGGAGTCCTGGTTTGGAGCCACTGGCCTATTTCCATAGTGTAAATATTCTCATCATGGCCAAGTTCAACATGACCCACATTGACCTCACCGAACATGGATTTTGGAAGAGATGGGTACAATTAGGTCCATGAAGTCAGTGTGACTGTTTCGAGCCCACCAGCATCTATTCCTCCCAAATAACCTCTCACAACTGAACACTTTCTCAAGAACTGCTTCTGGAGGATTCCCCAAGCTAGGACACCACGTCAACATCCCCAGAGTCTGGGCCAGTAAACGCTGCATATCAAGACTTCCACAAACAAGAGATGAAAACACAAATGTGAAAACACTGAACCACTGAATGCAATACAGGAGGAGCAGGTTAACAGTGGTGACGTCTCCAGCTGAGATGACTGTAGGGACCGACGTGCCAGGAGAAAGAACAAAGATGAAGGGCACATCAGAGGGGAGAAAGGAGCACGTAACCATAAAGGACTTGTTGACTTTGAAGTGTTGCGGAGCACGGAAAGGGTGGTAAGCTGCCTGTGAGCACAGGGGATGGAGATACCTTAGGGGACGGAGCTAAGCTACAGACAGCATCAAGAAGGTCATCAGCAAATAGGGAAAAGTATGAGACATGATGCATGGGGTCTTCTGGGAGGGGACTAAAGAGAAGAGAAGAGGTCATGGGGAACTCAATATTCCATCAGAGAATGGATCATGAAAGGAAAGAAAAGAGGACAGGTAATAGCATAAGGCAAGGTCAGCAGAAAGGGAATTTCAGGAGTAGCCAACAGTCTTGACCTACAGACAAGTCAAGTAAGACAAAGGCTAAGAAATAACAGAGCTGGACCTCAGAGAGCCACTGGGCGGTGGAAACAGCAAGCAAAGATGGTCTTCCTGGTGGCTTAGCACTAAAGAAAGATGTGGCATGAGGCAAGGGACACCCTTGAGTGTCCAGAAGTGTGGTGGGCAGAAAATGGATCTAAGTACAAGATAAAGGCCTAATTCATGGGCCAAGTGACCTTCACAGAAGGCCAGAGGGAGCACTCCATCCAGCCACATCAGTGTGATGTTCTGAAGAGCTAAAGGTCATCATACCCATTCCTCTATTTCCATGGTAATTTTAGTTTCCCAGATGATTCCACCTTCATTGTTGAATTTGAACCTCACAACTCTGGTTGGGAAAGCAAGAGGGAGCAGGGATGTTGTCCACTTTGTCCACTATTGTCTCTCTAACACCAAATCACTCCTGGCTCAGAGGAGGTGCTCAGTAAGTATGGGTTGAAAAAACTATTCCCATTTTGGTGATGGACAAAGTAAGACTTGCAGAAGTTTCTGGGAATCAGAGTGCTTGTAGACATCTCACCTAAGCCACAGGACACATGTAAGTGCAGCAGCTCATGCACCGAGGTCTTTCTCAGTCAAATGGAATCTGCTCTCAGATATAAAATCATCAAGGTATTTCATTACAACTTACACATATTAGCCAGAACAGCTGTTTTAGACATATCTCTCTCTCTCTCTCTCTCTCTCTCTCTCTCTCTCACACACACACACACACACACAAATGTAGAATGTGGAGCCTAACGAGAATTAACAATCAGTTTAGATTCTGAAATGCAAAAGCCCACGTGGTGGCCACAGACATCAGTGTAGTCATAACTAAGAGAACAGTGCCAGAGATAATTCAAGGTGAAAGCAAGGCATTGGCGTCATCTGTTTAACCTCCACAGTTAATTCTTAGGATTAAGAACGGTGACAAGCAGAGAAAATAATCTCAAAAGCTCATGAAGAAACAATAAGGTCAGTGGCCTGAAAATCCAACAAGCAGCCCTGAAATGTGAATTTAGCACCTTATTGTCACAAACGATCTGCAAGTGTGCAGAAAGACAGCACATTTGTCTCAGGCTGGGTTTCCACAGTGGCCCCGGAAATGAGGATCTGAACACGGGTTTTTCCTATGGGGCTGGGGGTGACCCCAGGAAGTACCTGTAAGGGAACAGGACCATGGGGTGGGAAAGGGGAGACAGCCAACAGATAATACACTTCAAGCCAGTCACCAGAATGAGTCAACTAGAGCTTGGCTCCCCTGGAAAGCTCTGGGGGTCGGAGTAGACAGGTAGCTCAGATACTCAAGGGTGAGCAAGCTTAGGTACATATCTACCTATTCCTGGTCTGCCATTGGTTGAATGCTATTTCCAGGGGGCATGAATTCCCTGGCACCTTGAACTTGATACATGGGAGTCCAAGGTGGGCTCTAGTGCCCAGGAAAAGGCCTTAGACAATGAAATGCAGATGCTAAGACTTAAACAGTACCAGTGAGCACTGAAGAGGCAAGAATGAAGGGATATGGGCAGGGCACCGATTGCATTTCCCAGCCTGCATAAGATCCAAAGGCAGAGGTGTCCTCCAGATCAACAGACTGGCCACTCTGCTGTTCTCACAATCGGGGTCAGAGAAAAGTGCTTTGTGGTACTACAATCTGAATGCTTAGGGAGACTCCAAAGATTTGCAGAGAAGCAAGTGTCCCTTCCAATGACTTCCAAAGTTCTTTCTCAGGCCAAGTTTCCATGGTTCTGTAATTCTGAAAGAAAAGCTGATACCAATTAAGAGATGTAAAAATAAAGCCAGCTATTGTAGCAGAAAATTAGAGGATTTTTTTTTTTTTACATAATGATTCAATATCTTCAGGCATTAGAGACTATTAAGGCAGCACCTCTGGATTCCAAAACCTACAAATTTTTATCTCAACAAAAATATAGTTGACCGCTAACCACTGAACTACTAATGCGGAGACCAGAGTCTGAGAAAATCAGAGTGATGACAGCAAGTACTGCATTCACTTCCTTCCCTGCTGAGAACCAAGTGTAACAGTATTATACCCCATTCCATTTGTTCTCACAAAATCCTGGTGAGGTAGGCAGGGGCAGTTGGTGCTGGGTCAACCTACCTCTGAAGTAAAAAAGTCAGGGTAGAAGAGATTTGCCTAAAATCAGAGCCAATCCATAGCCAGCCACCCCAACTACCATTTAATAGCTATTATGGCTTCAATTTACTGAGTGTCTATTATGTGCGAAGAACTTTCCATTCCATCCATGTTTCATTTTACAGCAGTCTTATTTTGAACCATTAGCCCCATTTGCAAATAAGCAAACCAAAGTGTGAAGAAGTTCAAAGACTCACCCAAGGTCACATGGCAAGCAATGAGGGGCAGAATGGGGATCCGAACCCAGGCCTGGTGACCCAAGGGCCACATTCATGGTAGATCCCTGGGGATGATGCAGTCCATCTGGCTGCATTATTCAGGTACAGTGAGGCAGATCAGCAATGCAGCCTGAACCTTTTAATAGGTTAGGGGTGAACACAGGCTCCCTAAACCTACTTCCAGGAAGTTCGTTTCCTCGGAAACCATCAGGAACAGTGGTGAGGCATACGCCACATGAAGCCGTCACAAACAGAAAAGAAAATGGTTCCAAAAACCCCAGTGAATGCATGGCACTCCACTTAGTGTGGCCTCCTCACAGACTAAGATGGTCCCATGGGTCATGACTTGGAGGGCTCTTTGGGGGTGGGTGGTCGAGGGGGGGCCGTGGGGAAGGCAGAGGGGACTGGAAGAGGCACCCACTTGGGTTTCTCCCCGCTCTCCCTTCATGCATCTCCGGCTTTCTTGGACTTCTCTGCCCCAGCAGACGCCGATCCACAGAGCTGCACTTGAGCAATGTCAACAAAAACATTTGGCGCCTGTCCACCGCATTCTTGGCTCCTCATCTGCCAGGCCCTGGAAGTCGCATGTTGGCCTAATTAGTCCGGAGGGAGGGGGTGCATGAGGAGGGAAGCAGGAGGCTCCCAGGTCCTGTGTCACCGGTGGAGGCAGCGTGGATGACTGCAGGCTCTGAGAAGGAGGGACGGGATGGGCCATGGGGAGCGTGCGGGGTGCCTGCTGAAAGGGGAAGACATTCTCAAGCCGAGACTCAAGCCACATGCACTGAGGAAGGGAAGAAGTAGAGGCTGGATGCCAAGTTTCCATTACAGAGCTGTGTGCTCACCCTCTCCTGCTCTTACCACCCCCTTCAGCCTTTCTCTCTCTCTCTCTCTCTCTCACTTGCTCGCTTGGCTCTCTCTCTTCCCCTCACCCCTTTTTACTCCCTGGGACTGAGGGTTAGAGAACCCAAAGTTTTCTGACACCAAGAATGGATTTCTTTGGGTACCTCAGATCTCAGCCTTCTGAAAATGAACACGCTTTCTCCTGCATGTATACTTGTCTCACAGGGTTTCCGTCCTTCCCAAATACTGGCCCCAGGCCCCTCAGGGAGGCAGGGCTGTCCACTCTCTGAGTAGGTGACTCCCACAGACACACAGCCAGGCACAGACAGGCAGGCGTGCTGTTGCACCACGACTGGCAACACCACGACAGGCCTGCGTGCCCCTTGCGGTACGCACCACACCACCCCATGCTCTCCCGCAGCGTTTCCACCGCCTCACTGCTGCTGCTGGGGTTAAGCGGCCAGGCTGGGACTCAAGCCCAGATCTGTCTCCAAAACCCAGGTATGTGTGTCCCACCTCATCCCAGAGCTCCAGGAGCCCAGGGGACATGGCCTCGAGGGCTCACTTTGAGAGGCCATGCTAACTCTCCCCTCCCTGAAGACTAGAATCCTGCATTTCTTCTTGAACACTGGATAGAGAGAGCCACCACTCTGAAATGCTCCGAAGATCAGGACAACAGCCCCCTATTTGCAGATGAGGAAACCGAGTCCAGAATGCCTAACACAACACTGAAGGAATAATGTCCCGAAAACCGAGTTAACAGAGAACAGGAGATGGAGCCAACGGCCACAGTGACTGGCTCTAGCTCTCTAGGCTGGCTCAGCGCTCCTTACTGTGGCTATAAATACCCCACCCCGTGGTTTACACAGCTGTCTCCACTCTCTGCGCCCCGGGTCTTCACCCTGGGGTTGGAGGTCAGGTTTATATAGGCCCACAGCCAGCAGACCGCCTTCTGCAGACTTGGTGAGCAGGGGCGAGGTTTGCCGGCCCCCAGCGGCACCCTCCACATGGCCCCCTTCCTGACCCCACTCCTAGAGTCTCTCCAGGGTGAGCCCAGTGGTTCTCACTCTCCCGGGGTGAAGAAGGAGCAATGGGGGCGCCAGCTTCCTGCACGTGGATTTTCACATGGAATTTCCAGCTGAAAGAAGAGAGTGTGTCTCTCTGCGCTGTTCTTGGTCCTTGGAAAGGAACACAAACTGTGGAGAGGCTGCGAGCTCTCCAAAACCACCAGGAGAGGAAAAAGCCAGAGGCTGAGCGGGCTGCGTGCTGGTTCTTCTCCATTGCCTCAACGCTTCCAGAAAGACAGAGAAGGGTAGATCCAGAGGCCTCGGCGTGGTGGGAAGGCCACACACTCTGTTTAAACTTCTCTCTCTAGCTGCTTCTACACACTGTCGGGTGTGGTGGCAGGGCGGAGGGGAGACCCTGAGAACCCAGCGTACTGGGACAAGTTCTCCTCTTGTATGTACTCCAGCCACATACGGCATTCACAAGCTGCAGCTTTCACACTGAATTCAAACCTCCCAGCACCAGAGCACACCTCTCCTCAAGGAAAACCCTGTGGAAAAGCTGAAGTCTTTCTGTCCCTCCACTGAGCCTCCCTTTCACTCAGAGAAGGAGTAACCGTGCCCCAAAAGCAGGCACTGCTGCTGATGCCCTGTTTTCTGGAGGTCTCCTACAGAATGTTCTGTTAGCTACAGCATGGGCACCTCCTGGGGGCTGGATGGAAATGCAGGTCTCCAGCCATCGGAGACCCCAAAGCCTCATGGAGCACACTGGAGCCTGAGTTGCTGCTCCCACAGCCCAAAGGGCAGTCCTCCAGGCATCACACACACAGGGAGGCTGCAGGGCAAAGGAACCAGTCCCTGCCTGCCACTGCTGGAAAGCCAGGGCATCCTATGCAGAAAGAGAGGGCAGGGAGCACACAGCAAGCTACTAAGGTTTCAGGCCTTGCTGTGGTGTTCAGTCATGTCCTGCATCGGAAAGACAGTCCCACTAGCAGTCTCCAAGCAAACCAACCCATAGGAGGGGCAAAAGAAGGCCCAGCTATCTCTCTACTCCCCCCCTCACCACCCCCCTGCAAAGTCCCCCACCCCTGCTGTGCCTTCCCTTCCCTCCTCACACCAAGCCCAGCTCACTTACTCACCCCAGGCCCACAGAGGCTGGCAGAGCTCCTGCAAGAATGGCCTTGGGGACAAGGGCCTGCCCAAGGCACCCACCCAAAGGCATGAGTCAGGAGTCCAAACCATCCCCAGATACAGACTGTGCCATGGCCAAACAAAGGAGGCCCAGTTGTGAGACTCTGAGTCCCTCACTGCTGCCAAAGGGAAGCCCTTCCTCCAGGCAGCCCTCCTTGACCTTCCAGGACTTCTCTCACCACAAGCTCCCAGAAAAAGATCTACTCCTCCTTCAGATCACATATCACAGACAGAATCATAACCTGTCCTTACTGCTCCTCCCTACCCTCCAACCCATATGTAAGCTCCAGGAATACCCAGCCTGCTTGGTTTTCCTCCTCCCTGTGTCTTTCTGGCCTGGAACTCAGGCAATGCCGGAGAGCCACAGTGTCAGTGTTTCATCAAGCCACCATCTGGGCGGGACTGGGAGGAATCCATGAATCCCCAGGAAAGATACCCAGGGGATTCTGTATCACCCCTCAGGGGTCATGCCCCTTGACTGGGGTGGGGGTGGGGCGGAATGATGTTTCAATGACAAGCCGAGAATTTTAGTGGCAAACCAGAACCAGAAATTCAGGATTACCAGATTCCTGGACAAAACCGTTCCCATTACAGACTTGTTCCTCAAAGTGGTCCTGGGACCAGCTGTGTGAGCATAGCCTGGGACCTTGCTAGAAATGCAGAATTCGGGGCACACCTCACACTTCCATTGCATGGGACGCTGTGTTTCAACCGCTGACTTGTGTGTACTATTTTACTCCTAACTTGTTCACAGACGTCATGGAACACTTGCACAGTTCCCAGTACGGTTCCCAGCTTGGTCTCTCCACCTCTGAAGTTGGAAATGCAGGAACCCCTAAACATCCTCAGAGACCTGAAAGGCACCTCACTGAGCACCACAGGAGCTGTGTGGGCTCCCTGAGACATTTCCCGCCATGTCTGTCTCCTCAGATCCGTCCTCAGTGTCCACTGAAAGGCTTAAAAGATCTGGCCCCAGCAGCCTGGTTTCAGAGCTTTCTCTTTCAAACCTGCCCCGTCTTCTTTCATTGCCCTACTAAATAAAGCAAGTGGGTCTGTTCCAAGGACCCCAGGGCTCGCGGTCATAAGAATTCACCATGTTGGCCATTTGGTGACTTGGGACTCTATGCCAGTTCTGCTACTAGCTCCAGGCTATTGGAGAAGCTAAGTCACTTTATCTCGGTTGCTGCTTCTGAAAAGTGAAAAGGCTTGAGTGATCCGACCTCTAAGTTTCCTTGAGCTTGGATTATTTTATATCTGGGGTAGAGTCATCTGACCAAAGGTTAACAGGGTCCCATGGCACCTCCATCCCCAACCTTGAGAGTCATGCACTCCAAGAGGATGGGCTGTATGACTCACTGAAGGGTGGGAAGAAAATATGGGAACCTCCACATTTTTATCAAAACTTCCCTGGCCTTCATCCTCACCATGTCCATGCAGTGCACTCCCAAACACAGAGCCCTTTTTCCTCTCTGCATAAATATCTTTCATCCTACCATGAACACAGAGCCTCCCAATGGTTTCTATGAACAAAACTAATAAAGCCATGAGAGTACCAGGAAATTGTATGGGGATTGAAATGGCTTTGAGGGATAAGGCGTTCAGGACAGACTACAAGGGATGAAGGCTGGCCACTGACGGTAGAGAGGGACTCTGAACCCTGCCCCCCAAATACCCTGTCAGCCTGGGCCAGACAATGGCTAGAGGTTGACCCAGTGAAACAAACAAAAGCTTCAAATGTTGCTGTGACACTAGAATGATGCTTTAGGTGGCAGTGCAATGCCCACCATGTTGGGAGGTGTCCTGGGTAGTGCTCTTCAAATGTTAAGTCTGCAATAAAGACTTAGGTACAAGTAGTTTCCCTTCAGAGTGGAAAGCAAGATAGGGAAATGGACACTAGATACATAAGGACACAAAATGGAGGTTGCTTCTGCCAGCAACTAGGGCATAAACCCACTAGAAGTTCAGAGATGCATCCAGGATGCCTACCTGAAGGAAGAGGGCTGTGGTTCCCATGGCCCACTAGCTAAGAGTTGCCCTGGGAGCATGAAACCCCACAAATTCTGGGCAGCACTTCTGAGTGGGCCAAGCTAGTTCCCACCTACTGGGAAAGACCTTGGGCCATGCTTGAGGGCCACAGCAACAAGAGTCTGAACTCACCCCAAACTACCCACTGCACCTGCAACTAGAACAGGAGGAAGGCTGAGGGGACACCAAATGATGTCAGCTACCAAAGGTAACCTTGGCCTCACTTTGGAAAGAATGCCTCTTGAAGAAAGTGGGATGATGTGATTGGTCCAGAGCCACAGACATGTAGATTTTCCAATAATGTTTTCCTTTCCTTCTCTCCTCTCACCAGGGAACTTGATGCCAGAACTAAAATATTCTCTTGATGCCTCACAATGAGAAGGACAGGACCAAAGAGAGGTCGGCTGGTGTGGTTTTCATTTAAGCACAAAGCCACTTGGTTCTTCTCACTTTTTCCTATTCATAGGCCCACTGCTTGCCCCTTTCCAAGTTGGAAACTGAAGCCAGCCATCAGAGAGAAACAAGGTTGAGTGGAAAGAAAGATAGGATCCGTTCATCCCCTCTCGGGTTTCAGTCCCAAGTCAGAGATCCAGCATCAGGAAAGGGAAGACGGGGAGAAAATACATGAATGGCCAGACTAGGACAGGCTGACGCATGCAGAACCTTCCAGGCTACCACCTGCTACCTGGTTTGCTTCTCACCTTCCAGCCAGAAAGCAACACCTCCCTTTGCCCTGACCTCCAGTGAAGCCCACCAAGTGTACTTCTATGGATTTGGGGTTGGCCTAAAGAATCAGGCTCTGTTTATTTTCTAGAGTCCTGACAAATGCAGACTGCCAATAACTTCCCGCTGAAAACACTTGCTGAAAACGACAATCAAGGTTCAGTATTTAAGACCTGCCACGTGGTTCCTCATCGCACTTGGTGCGGTTTACTCCATGCATGCCATCCGCTCCCTTCCTTCCAGCCCAGGTCCTCTCCCAATGTGAGGCCCTGCCACTTCAAATGCTGAGAGAGACCCTGTCCATCACAGCCACCACCAGCCAAGGTCAGGAAGCCCTTTGACAGGGTGCCAGAGAGAAAAAAGCAAAGGCCTCTGCCAGTGTTTCTCAAAGTGAAGGAAGTAGGAAACAAGAGACCGGAGGTTGACAAAAGGACACACGTAGGCACACGGGCTGGGGGGCAGTGATGGAGTGAGGGACTCTGGGAGCCGAGGAGCATGCCCATCACTCTGGAATCACGTCTGAGTGGCTCCATGGCAGAAGGATGAGTGGGCAGTGGAAGGGCAGAGGGGTCACAGACACAGTGGGTGGGGTTAGCAAATGCCCGTCATGGTCGATATCATGGACACTGCGGTCCTTCTCTCCAGATCTCTTCCACTCTTCCCCCACTGGGTAGCAGTAGCCAGTTATGGAGAAGGGGTGGCCTGACCCCACCTCATCCCCAGGGATGGGCTCACAACCAAAAAGTTTGGTTCGGGAGCGGCAAGTGGTCCTACTCAGGTTAGTGAGACACAAAGGGGAGGTTTTTGCCGGCAGCATCTGGGAAGGAGGGCCTCTCACTCTCCAGGCAGAGCTGCTCATGTCCTTTTTCCTGTCTCCTTCTAGGTGAAGAGGCAATTCCTAGAACCTCATGAGCCATGTTGCCACCAGGAGAAGAGCGGGTCTTGGAATGAAGCTCATATAAGGAAGGGAAGAAAAGGGAGAGTGGGGAAAAAGTGGCTCCCTAAGGACATCACTGGTCCACTGATAAGCCTACCTGCAGATATGCCCTCCAAAACAATCCCCCAATATGTTAGGCACTCTGAATTTTTTTATTTCTGACAGCACGGAGTGCCATGACCGATGTATCAGACTAAGCCTTTTGTTAAGAAGATAAGGAGTACTCCCATGAGAAGTATCACACTCTGGTCCAAACCACAGCTGGGCAACTCTCTAACCGACGTGACCATACCACCGCATGGACTTCTTACCGGACACTGCCTTACACAAACGAACTGGGCCACCGATGAGCCTACCTAGACACAAAGCTTCCTCCTAAGAGCAGTGAGAGCTTATTGCAAAGTCCCTCCCCTACTCGGGGGTCAAACCATCATGAAGTAAGTGGGGCACCTGGTGCACTCCCACTTCTTCCCTCGTCGCCCATCAAGACAGCCCCACAGTCAGCGATATGGCCTCCCAGCCCCAAACAGAAGCAGACAGGAGGCTAGTAAGGATGAGGAGTCCCTAGAATACACTGCCACCTCTCCGAGAGGATGCCCTGTCTGGGAAGAGTTCCACAAAGCCATGAAAGGCGCATCTAATTTCCGAGCAGCCCGCAGCCTGTGATGAGCCTCGGGAGGGGCTGGAGGCTCACAGAGAGCCTTGCCCCGCCATCTCCGGCTTGCAGGGCCACCCTGACTTGGTGCTTAATTAGGAACATGCTGCCTCTGTGACTAGACTTGATCCCATCCCCTCCGATGACAAGCGTGAGCTGTCGCTGCTGCCAGAGGAGAAGCAGGAAGTCACGGAGTGAGGACAGTACGTCCCTCCGTGACAGAGATGGTCGCCCCACGGGAGGGCAGAGCTCCAATAATCGTGTCCTGTACAGCGATGATGCCCCAGGCCTTCTCCACAGGGCCGCAGGGGACAGTGCTCTCGTCCCTTCAATCTTTTATGAGAAGCAATAAACCAGAAAATTCTCATCCACAGAGGCAAACAGAACAGCACTTTCCACAGAGGCTTACAGAGGATGCTCAGAGTGTGAACTGAGACATTTTTGTCTCTCAGGCTCTTTTTATCTTTGGTTCAGTTTTACTTAACTCCACAGAAACGACTTCCCTTGTTACTACTACTGTTTATTTAAATAGAGTACAGCTGTACCTTCAGCAGCATAATAGGTGGACCCTCTGTGAGCACCACGTAGCTGGACCCATACAAAGGTATACATGTATCTGTGTTCATCCTAGGGGCGACCCTGCACCTGCCTACCTCATGCCAGGCATCATTTGGGGGCATTTTTGTAGTGTCTCAATACCTCAGGTCATTTTACAACAGCTCTGTGAAATGGGTGCTGTTATCCCCGCTTCCCAGATGAGAAACCGACAGCTCAGAATCTAGGCCATTGATCTGCCAAAGGTCCCAAGCTCTATGTCCAGTCCCTGCCTGGGACAGGACTGCAGGGAACACTTTGTCCAAGGTCAGCACGAGAACTGTCCTGGCAGAATGAAGGTGATCCCCTTAGGAACACAGGCTTCTTAGCAGCAGAGCATGGCCTGGCGCGCCCATATGCCAGCTCCCGCTCTGAGAACCCTTTCTTTCCCTTGATCTGCCCTAAACTCAGAACACCTGGATTCTTGCCTCAGTTTCACTAAGGGCCTTTTGCACTACATTCCCATCCATGTTTCCATCTGAGACAGGGCAGAGATAGGACTGTTTTGTTTAAGGAACACATCAATGGGAGAATCATGAAGAGATTTCACCAGGGCTTAAAAAAAAAAAAAATAGTTAACGGAGGAGTCTAGGTGGTGAGTATCTGATGTTCCTTCCATGTTGCTCAATGGTTGAATATTTCCACATAAAATGTTGGAGGGGAAATAATGTTAAAGAAGGTACCAGAGGAGCAAGGATATCAGTACCATCCCCCTTACAGTATCTGGGAGTGGGAAAAAGAAACATAATAGCAATGTGGCCAAGACTAGTATGGATGATGAACCCATCCAGACGGGGCAGGGTGCTGGCCACTGGGTGATCCCAACACCTTGGCTGGTTCCAAAACAGGATGGGATGCTGCTGCCCAGCACTGCTTGGCCTCCAAACAGTGCCCCCCTGCCTAAAAGGCCTCAGAGACCTCATGGTCACCACCAGACTGGCGTGGCAACGACACAACAGCCAAGTGCTCCACAAATGCCCATCACAGAGAAGAGAATGTTCGGCGGTGTCCGGTGGGTGGAAGCCCTCCATTCTAGAACCAACAGTCGTGAACCCCAGAGCCTGTGCTCTTGAGACATCCAGGCATTGGAGGCAGGACATCCCATTGCCTCCCTGCCTGGCCAGTTGCACACCTGTTTCCTTCCCTCTGCGGGAGCCACAGTCTGAGGTATCTTCTCAGAGGGCTGGGGGGGGCCTTCCCTCAGCAGCGAAGCCACATCAGCAGAGTGTCCTCTCTTGGAAGATCCAGAGGAAGATTATCTTTGAGCAGCTCCATTTCCAATCCCTCCTCTGGATATCACTGTTACAAGAAAACGTACCTGACTCTAATCATGACATTGGCAATCTATCGCTGCACTAATATTAAAATGGAAATCTGGTGCCATGGCATACTCCTTTGGTGTACTTATTACCAGGACGAGATAGGGTCTCGACATGATTTGCCTGGTGTCCTGGAAACTCGACATGATTTGCCTGGTGTCCTGGAAACTCTGTGGATTTCCACAGGCAGTGCCCTTGGTCGAGTTTTCTGTCTCGTGTGCTTTATCCCCCTGTACAAGCTCCGTGTCTGCTTATTCTTCTCTGGGGATCTCTGGAAAGCTCATACTGAGTGGAAAAACTATGGGAAAGGGTTTGCTCTTCTATCCTCCTCATCATTACTCTTTCTATGACTATGTCTCTGTGACTGCAGCTATTTCAAAAGAAGCCCAGGAACTAAAGAAGTTTGCTTCTGCCTTACTCCCTGGAGAAATGGCAAAACGGGCTTTTACAGAAAGCCCTTGCTTCTGCATGCCCTTACCCAAATGCTGGAATGGGCAAGAGCTCATGGTGTACAAAGAAGCTCGTCCAGAGATGTGGGATGACAGGGGTGGGGGCAGGAAGCAGGTGGGACAGGGCTACAAAGCCTCCAGCAGCTGGGCTTCCCCAAGACGATGAACACTTTCCTTGACTGTTTAAATGAAAAGAGATCGAAAGAGAGGTAATGGAGTTTAGGGATAACACTCCAGAGACCTACGCAGGAGCAGGTGCTGAAGAATACAGAAGCTGACAAGAGACTGTCAGCCTTCCAGGGGTTGGCTGAAGCAAAAGGGAAAGACCCACTCACAGAGGAAATACAGCCACCCAGGGGCTTTTTTTAATGCACGCTGATACTCCTCTAGTCTTGCCAGAGTCTGGTATCTCCACAAAGCTCTATTACTTGGGAGTCTGCACTTCCTACAGCACCCAGTGAAAGGCAGCAGAGTGGCCTCTGTTGGGCCCAGCAGGATCCAGCAACCAGAGGAAGCCCTCAGGCAGTTAAGGGGCAGTGTGCATGGAGTAAAACAAAAAGGTCCAGGTGAAGCCTATAGGCTCATGATTGAGTAAGTGATGGCCCATTAAGGCAATGGACAACCGGCATCTGGTGAATAACAGCTACTGGGGGGACGACCGCAAAAAGACACTTCTGGAGATCATCTTCAACCCTCCTTGTAGATGAGACTGGGGGCCAAGGTTTGTGTTTTGACACTGAGACTTTGGGGGAAAGAAAGACACTCCCGGGGTCTCTGGCTGGGCCATTAGGATGTTAGGAAGCCAGGCACTGGCTCCCGTGAAGCCACATTGCCAACCAGGGATTTACTGCCTGTTCCTCTGGACAGCGATGGTCCCAGAGTCAACTTTCCAAGAAGAGGATCGACTGAGGAAACCCTTGTTCAGGCTTAGACTGCAAATTTTTTAAAACAGCCCTGTCCACAGTTGCAGATGGCTCTAGTGGCTCATGGGGACAGGAGAAAGTGACAATCTCAGTACTCAGGCTCACCTTATGTGACTCTGTGCCTCCTTCCAGGATTTCTCTCCAAAAACCTATTTTTGCAAATGGTTTTTTAAAAAAGACCCAAATGAACCTTTTTTCAAGTTGGGTTTTAGCCATGGTACCAAGATGAGTCATCAGAAGTCCAAACCTGGGGATCATTTTGTGGAAGAATATAATTTTGGAGCCAGGAAGGTCCTTCGAGAATGTGCAGTGCAGCGCGGTCCAACAGAAATATACTGTGAGCCTCGTAGGCAATTTTGCATTTTCTCCCAGACATGTTAAAAAAGTACAATGCAACTGGTGACATTAATTTTAATGTCTTTCACTTAACCTGATACATCAAAAATATTATCATTTCACCAGATAAGAAATGCAAAAACTATTTTACCACCTTTTTTTGAGACATACCTTACCTGCCATAAAATTCACCCATGTAAAATGTACAATTAAATGGTTTCTGGTACGTTCACAGAGTTGTGCAACCATCATCGTGATGTAATTTTAGAATATTTCCAGCACCCCGAAAAGACATCCTTCACCTATCAGCGGTCACTCTCCATTACCCCCGTGGCCTAACCCGAGGCAATCGTCATGTATGTTCTGTCTCTGTAGATCTGCCTATTCTGGATGTTTCATATAAACGGAATGATACAGTATGTGGTCTTCGGTGACTGGCTTCCTTGAGTTCACATAAATGTGCTCAAGGCTCCTCCATGGCATAGCATGCCTCTTCAGGCCTTCCTTGCTTTTAGTTGCTGAATAATATTCCATTGTGTGGATAAAAATTATTAGTGAACTATTTTACATTCTTTTTTCTGTACTAAGCCTTCAGCGTCCACTGTGTATTTTATGCACACATCAGCATATCTCAGTCAGACGTACTGCTCAGTGAGCCCAGTGTTAGTGCAGATCTGGGCTCTGTTTTCTTTGGGGGTGGTGACTGTGGCTGGGTGCCCAGCCGTTGTCCCACTGGGCCTGCACCCAGGCTGAAAACAGAACGATGGCCAGCCAGGTTTGGAGTGTTGCTGAGAGAGAAGAATGTCTGGCCTGCTGGGTTTTCTTCCCTGTCCTCCCTATGTGGTCCAAAGGGCTGGTGAGGAGGAAGCATGGTGCCTTTGGATGGGCCTGGGAACATATGGATTTGGGATGTCTAGAGCTCAAACCCACCTTCTCCCAGAAGAAAGCACCTCTCCACCCTCCTGACGAGCTGACTCCTGAAAGCAACAGCTGGTGAAAGGCAACCAAGGTTAAACTGACAGGTTGCTATGAAGAAGCCACTCCACTTCCCTAAAACCCCTTGACATCCCCTACTTTATGGGGCGCTCAGGAAAGGAAATGGAGACATGTCTGAGAAGGAGATGTCTTCTGGATTCATGAGAGTCAATGAACGTCCATCCCTTATAAATAAGTTGCCCCAAGGATCCCCACCCAGGGAGTCAAAGGCATCTATTACTTACTGGCAAGGGCAGGTGCATCTTTCTTCTGCATGTGCTACACGTATAGTAACAAAAATAATAACAGCAACCACTTCTTGCACCAGAGGGTCTTCTAAGTGGTTCACATACAGCAGCTCTAATTCTCACAACCACGTAGGGGTAATATCATCATCATCACTTTTATTAGTACTATTATTATTTGCATCCGAAGATGAATAGAGGATGGCACAAAGAGTTTAATTAACTTACTCAAGGTCACAGAGCTAAGAAGCAGGACAGCAGTCATCTGAACCTAGGCAGTCTGGCTCTGGAAGGCCCTGCCCTCGAGGAGCCTGGGACATCTAAGGAGTCCAGGGCGTTCCCAATGGAGCCTCCTCCTCCTGGACGGACCCCCTGGGACTTCCCAGCCCATACAGTACCACCTCTGAGTTTGTGCCTTTTGGCTCCAGAGAACATCTGTAGGCACCCTTGCCTGGATTTCCCATGCTAGGGGGATGAGTCAGGAATGACGAAAAAACAAACAAACAAACAAAATCTTCTTTTTCTTATGAGCTATTATTACTTGTCATCACGCTTGTTGTATGAGCCACAAAGGTCTAGACTTATTAAACTGGGAGGCAAGCTGCTGAGTTTGTTGCTAAGGAATGACAGACCACAACACTTGGATTCACTGCTTTTGTCCTCAAAACCGTGCCCACCCTACCCCACCCCACCACCGGCTTCCTGTAATCCCTGTCCAACAAGAGAGCGAGCGGCCCATTGAGCATGGAAAGGCAGCTTCCCCACCAGGGAGCTCTCTTCCCCCTGCACTGAAGCTGAAGTCAGGATCCCATGATCTGTTTGGGAACTCCTGGGCTACCACGGGTGGCCACACAAAGGCATCCGGACTCTGGTTCCAGTTGGAAATTGGGGGGGATACCAGGCTCCCAGGTACGGCCACCCTATGGAATGAGCACCCTGTGATGGCAGAGCCAGAGTTTCAGTCCAGCTGGAGAGCAGCACAGATGCATTGAGTTTAGCTCAGACACCATTATAAAATTTCCCTCATGTCACAGAGAAAGCCCGATTTCCAGCTTCTCTTGAAAAACTGGAATACCTGGCAGAATGGGCCTGAGTTCCTGCCATGTGGACACCTAGTAAGCACCTATTCCCCTTTTGGACAAGGAAGGCTCCCTGATCTGTACTGCAATCCCCACCCTCCCTACCGTTTTTCAGCAGGCCTTCTGGCAGACACGGAGCAGGCACCCCAGACATGGCCACGAGCAGAGGCCGGTGAAGCCCCTGGCTTGTCAAGCAGCACATTCTTACCCATCATCCACATCCATACCACACCTAGAGCAGCGGTCAGCCTGCACCCCTCCTTGTCTGTGACACCTTCCCTCTCTGCCCCCAAGCCCTGTTTCTTCGCCCTCCCACTTCCAAGCTGCTCTTGCTCACATTTAATTCTGGAATGTCAGATCCCATCTTTTTCTCACATGTGAATGCCTCATTTCTCCCTCCACTCCAGAAGCTCTTTGAGGAAAGGAACATTTCATACACTTCTCTTGGCTCCTTTTGCTGCCAGACTGGGTTAGGTCCATGGTAGGTACCTGAAAAGGTGATGTGGGGTGAGGAGGAGAGCCTGGAAAGACAAAGGGCGGAGAGGCGCAACTCCACACAGCTTCCCAGAAGACTGTGAAGGATGTATAGACCTGGCTCCTACAAGGAAAGATGCCGGTGATTCAAAATGCACAACCATGAAACAATCAGAGAAGTGAATGCCAGACTCCGTTGCTTAAGGATCTGGGAAGTCCGGAGGATTCCAACTTGACTGCTCAGAAGAGCTCAGACCCCGGGGGCAACAGTGGGGCTGGGCCAGGGTGACGCTTGGCAAGGGATTCATTAGTATGTGCCATATATTCATCATCAGACCCTGAGATCTGAAATAATTTCATAACTCTGCCATAGTGGAAACGCCTTAAAAATGACAAACTCCAAACACCAACATTGGCAGGTCATTTACGCTTAACATGTTGGGTCACCAATTGAGATTTTCAGGACATGATCTGGGCCCTGGGACCTTCAGATGGACCCCCAGGGGATGTGAAGATTCAGGTCTGTCCCTTGTCTCCACCCATTCCTATAGGAAAAGGCCACGGACCGCCAGACAAATGTCAGGGTGCCTTCCGTAAATGATACCATTCTGTCCACTGCCTGCGGGCATATTAGGACCAGCACTATTGCCTAATCCCGTGGGAAGACCAAGCATCCAGGAATTGCTCCAGATGTTTCCACATGACCTTGCTTTACTCCAAGAGTCAAAGCACCCATTGCATAATTCTATAAATCTAAATGCACATCAGCTCCTACCATGAGATTATGAAATCAAGTACCATCTCTTCATGGATCTTGTCAGAATTTAACTTGGAGCCACCAACATGTTAGCTCTGAGTGTACGCTGACCCTTCCCCCATATTGGAGGGTCTACTGGAGAATCCAAAGAAGTTCATCCTGGGAGCTCCATTGGGGGAAAAAAAAATTGTCCAACAGGAAATGTGGAATTGTTCTCTGCCTGGTTCACATAATTGAGTGAGACAAAGCCACACGCAAAAAAAAAAAAAAAAAAAAAAAAAAAAAAAAAAAAGGTACCAAGTCAACTCGAGGGAAACTGTAAAGGGGTTCTTGGAAATGTACCCTCCATTCTCCTTTTAGGCTGGTTCTTCTTAAGCTAAAATAAGAGAGTGAGAAGGGGGAAAGAATACTTTTCACATATCCGCCTATTGGAAAAGATGAAACCAAACGACTCTGTCAGCTAGCTGATTTCAGCAGATGACAGCAATGATTAAAATCAGCTGTCCGGGTTAATTAGCGCCTATTACCGCAAATACATCATTACCCTGTCACCACCATGGCTGCTGCTTCTTACTCCAAGCTTTGGGAGCAGAGATTTTTGCTACCTGTGACTTCGAGGGTCTCCCAAAGCTAAGGGTCTCGTTGGCACCAAGGTCACCTGAGGGCCCCCTGCCTTAAATCTGCCCCTTCCACTGCTGAAAGACAGTTTGGCTCCATTTCAAAGCTAGTTATTTTGGCCCCAACTCTCTCTGGTCTTCAATTCATGGTTGTCTGGGATAACATTCGCTCTGGTTGACGTGGCCCACTGTGTCAAGAGGAACAATGCTTGCCGGAGATGGTTGTAAAAGGTAACAAGGAATTTATTAGCAGCCACTCACAGCATTCTGCGTTGTCTTTGATGCAATCAACCACCACCATAAATTTGAAGTCCACATGGCTGGGCTGCAACCACTAAGAATGTAGCCTGGCCACAGAGACAGGCCATTTGGGGTCCATCGACCCCATGACATTAGGTGTTCAGAATATAAAGAATCTAGGAGACTCTCTAAAGGGAGAGGAGTGGGATCAGCTTAACTCTCATCCCAGCATGTGGGAAAATCACCCAACAGATGTCAGCTGGAGGAGACACTGGAGAAGCCCCCACTCCAGGTCCCAATGGTCCCCATGTGATCATCCTTGGTACAGGGTCCGCTCAGAGCTTCTCCATCACACTGCACCTGCCAGCTTCTCGGCCTGAGGATTATTCCCAGCACTAAAGGGGGCTGATTGGCACAGAGGCAACTGAGAGGTGTAGAAGATTTCATCCTGGAGGAGAGAGGAGTGTGTGTGAGCAGCTGTCCACCAGCAGGGGACTGGAATATGCCGGATAAATACCCCAGCTTCCTGCCTCTGAGGCAAGTTCCACATAGCCTCCCAAGGATCTAAGGTGGACCCCAGTTGCCCACAGCAGTATTCTGCTGAAGAAGGCACCTTGTCTTGGCCCCTCCCCCATTTGGCCTCACTTTCCTCATGTACTCACTTGGAAGGAGTCCTGAATCCTTGTGCCCAAGTCCTTGGTGTGAGGGTCTGGAAAACCCAAACCAAGACAGGATTTAAATTCATAATTGTTTTTCTTCCCGTCTGTGCCTATCCCACAGGGAACATCTCAGCTCTCTCTTAGAATCCCAAATATAGAAACAGTGAGCATGGGGAAAATGCTAGAAGGAGGGATGGTGGGGAGACACCTCTAGCCTTCAGTCGTGAGTAGCAGAACTGGCCTGGAAGCCGTCCACCAGCAGCTGTATGAGTACCTCCCTAAGTCCAGACATCCTTAAACACTGAAAGGGTGAGAAGTATTTTCCATTCCGCATCATTCAGCATCTTTATGGGCTGCAGCATAGAATAAGGCAAGGAGAATAAATAGGTTATCCATTGGTGATGTCTGTAATGGGATCAGGATAGGTCAGCAGTTTTCAGTATGCCAGACATTTACAATCATTTCTATATAGAAAACTAAAAGCACTCTGGAATCAGACAAACTCAAAATTCAAAATTCAACCCTAACACTTAACAGATGTTAAATCTTGGGCATCTTAATTTTCCTGCTGAGACCTCAGGTCCCTCAACTGTATAAATGCAGATAAACGGTTCCTATCCTATAAGGCCATTATAAGGATTAAGTATGATGATATGGAAAAGCTCCTGGCACAGTCTGAGCTCAGTAAGTGTTTGGTTCCCATCACCGCTAGGAGCCAGAAAGCTCTTTTATTAAAAAAAAGAAGAAGAAGAAAAAGGGGAAAAAAAAGAGTGCTTTGGATTTCTTAAGCAAATACATCATTTGCCAAAACTATTTAATGTATTTAATGGCAATGAATCTCAAAAGAATTTTTTTAAAAAATTTTAAAGCTCTAAGATTATGAACCTTTCCCTCTGGCCACACCTCTCTTTCGGTTGAAGCAGTTTTTCAGTGGAATTTAATGCTCCAGGCAGAGACATTTGACTCTAAATAAACCCTAAGATGCTCTTTAGAGTATCGTAGCCATAATCCCCAGGTGAATTAAAAACACTGACGAAAGAAGATGCTGAGAAATGAGACTGGCTTTGATGAGACATGCTTTGAATAATTAACCAACAACTATGCAAGTTTAGACTATGTCCATTAGTTGATTGTTGTATTTAGAAAAGGGACTGTCCCATCTGATGTGCCAAGATGCATATCATATTCCAATCTCAGGAACCTGAGGCTCTGATGGCATGTATTTTAAAGTGACTTCAAGACAGTAAAAACTTGTGCAAGGAAGAAGTCACTTTGTGAAAATGGTATAAGTGGTGGTTTGGAAAATATGCTGGAAAGTCAGCTGCCAAAAACCAAAAATGAGAGCAATTTAAGGCACTTTCAGTTGCCAGCAAACATGCCAGAGCCTAGCACGGTGCCCAGCACAGACGGATATGGAGGACATAGCTCTCGAACGACTTAATGAACACTGAACCCTGCAGAGTTCCCCCTGTATAATTGGCATACCCTCAAGGTAACATCTGGGAACTACAAATAGGAAAGGTGGTCTTTCAGATCAGACAAGGGATAAGAGACAAAAGTGGAGGGGCTGGTGTGTGTCTGCCCCGAGAAATAACTTTGGAGCATGCCAAGAATGAGAGTTCTAATTTTGCACAGTTATGAGAAGTGTTAATTTCAGGTGCCACAAGTTGAGTTGAATAAGAGCAGTGCCCCAAAAACACAGTTCAAATTTCTGTAAACTGTGAAGAACTGCTCAAAGTACAAACTTCACCGCTAGCTCCCCTTGCCCATGACCACCATGTAAATATCATACACACCACGATCAGTGACCAACACGTCAGTATTTCCAAAACCTGTCATGGCGGGTCACTGCATTGCTGACTCAGTCTGCCAAGAGACTGCACGTCATGTGGTTGTGTTGCCCCTTGTCTCCCCATAATAAACCCATGTGACATTCTGTAAGATGAACAACTGAAAGAAGGAACTGGCTAACAAGATGAAAATGCGGCAAAGAAATGAGAAGTGGTAGCGCCAGAAGGTAAAGGTGGCCAGGGCTTAGACGACAGTGTAGAAGGAAGGGCCGACTACGAAGTCGCTCAGCACTATTGTCCAGAGACTCGAGATGTGCAGCCAGAGGAGCTCAGTGCAAACTTAGCAGCATGAATGAAGAAAACGGTGGTGACCAAAGGATGGTGATGTCTCTAAGGAAGTGATGCACGTTGAAGAAGCCCCTGGAGATAGCTGGTGATGGCGAAAGTTCAGGAGATAAAATGTTGTCCCTCTTAATCCCCCTCATCTATTTTCTAGTTCTAAAATACGTAAGTGAAGGAGATGAAAAGTACCACGTGGGAAAGTAAGTTAACACTGTAATGATGTTGTACGGGGACAGATGGTGACGACACTCATCATGGCAAGCAGTGAGTGATGGTACTGATGTGTCTGATCATGATGCCATGCATGTGAAATTAATGTGACATTGTGTGTCAACTTTACTTCAATTTAAAAATAAAAGATAAAGTGGTGCCTGGGTGGCTCAGTCAGTTAAGTGTCTGACTCTTGATTTTGGCTCAGGTCCTGATCTTGGGGCTGTGAGATCAAGCCTCTCATCGGACTTCACACTGGGCATGGAGCCTGCTTAAGAGTCTCTCTCTCCCTCTCTCTCTTTCCCCTCTCTATAGGAAGGAAAGAGGGGAGGAAGGAAGGAAGATAGGAAGGAAGTAAGAAGAAAAAATGTCAGAAGCTGACCCAAACTCAGAAAGTAGTAAGACAACTAACCACAGTCTGGAAAAGATTCTCAGTCTATATCTTAAGCACTAATTAAGCTGCTCTTGATAAGTTGTTTTTACAAAAATAAATAAATAAATAAAGCACTTTAATTATTTCTAAATATTTCTAAAAACAAATTAAGTGTACTTAAATATTTTAAATTTAAAAAATTTTAATGATGTTACCAAAAAATTTCAAAGTTTACAAAACCATCATAATTTTTCTGATTAAGATTGCTCTGCACAGTTCCTGTATGCATGGTCATTTTTACCATTCTGTACAGCCACAGCAGGATTAAAAGAATGTGAGGCACACAGAATATTCTCTAAAATCAGAAGCCCATAAAAAAGACAAATAGCGGGGCGCCTGGGTGGCTCAGTGGGTTAAAGCCTCTGCCTTCAGCTCAGGTCTTGATCCCAGGGTCCTGGGATCGAGCCCTGCATCAGGCTCTCTGCTGAGCAGGGAGCCTGCTTCCCCCCCTCTCTGCCTGTCTCTCTGCCTACTTGTGATCTCTGTCAAATAAATAAATAAAATCTTTTAAAAGAAAAAAAAAAGGACAAATAGCAAAGCTTTTCCTAGAGGTTGGTCTTGATCCCTGGGGCTCCAATAAATTGGCAAGGTGCCAGCAATGTGGTCCATTTTCTCCAACTCCTTTTTTGTTCTATTTCTGGAACTGTGCTGTGCTCTGGAACAAAGATGGACTGACAAACAACAAACAAAATCATCCAGTGTAGATACAGAGCTGTGCCATTTATCAAATACTTTGTTGGGGAATCGGTTTCTCCACTGAACATTCTCAACTACTCAAGGTACATGAGGCACTTATCACCCTTATTTACAAAGATGATGACTGAGCCTCAGAGAAAGTGAAGCCCTCATCCCAAACCACACCATTAGGAAGGAGAAACCTAGAACCATGCTCAACTGCAGAAAGAAAATGTCAACAAACGCAAGCCGTATATGTACCAAATTTTCTAGTATTCACATGAAGAAAATTTTTAAAAATGAAGTTAATTTTAATAATTCATTTTAATTAACCTTATATAGCAAAAGTATTACTGTTACAACACATAATCAATATAAAATAATGAATGAGACATTCACATCCCTTTGAACTAACTCTTCACAATCTGGCAGGTGCTTTACACTCAGAACCCATCTCAATTCCACGGTCAAGTGCTTGACTAGTTGCCACCATGTGGGATGGGGCTGGGACCTGCCTTCTGCCCCCAGGAATGAAAATTTCAGTATTCTCATCCATATTCTCATCCATAAAATTATTACCTCGGCAATTATACCCTTCCCTGCAAAGAACGTACTGAGAGATTTGCAGATCTGTGTCAAGAGCTGAAGACAGTTCAGAAATTGGATTTAATTTTTTGGGTTTTTTTTTTAATTTTTTTTAGTCAGAAAACCATTAAGCCAAGCAACTGAGAAACTCTGGGAAGGATGGGTAGGAGGTTGGGCATACTGATGTACAAGGAATGGTTTCTGTACCTGAACTAGAAGATTGCCTGATCACGGTTGGCCCCAGAGAGAGAGATGGTACCTGAGTAAGGTCATCAATGGTGTTCCTTTCTAAGCAGAATATTATTCTATTTATAAATGACCAATGTACAGATATGGAACAAGCTTTTTTCTATTGATCCTATATCCAGCAATCTGGAAGAATTTTCTCATTAATTCTAGCAATCTATAATAATCTCTTTGGTTTCTCTAATTAGAAAATCACAATCTTTGTAAATAAATATACTTTCTTGCATTGGACTACCTCTACTACTTTCAATCTGTTTTTTTACTTATTACAATTAGCTACAAAACCAGATAAGACGTTGATCACAAAAGACAGGCAGAATGCTTCCTTATTCCTGATTTTTTAAAAAAGGCTTCCAATGTTTCCTAACTAAAGAACACAAATTTTATTGTTGGATTTTGATACTCTTTAACTGCCTATTAGTTCTGGTTTGCAAAGTTCAAGAGAGAAACGGAAAGAGAGGTAGATAGTAGTTGTGAGGTTTTTAGTATTTTGCTGCATCTGTTGAGATGATCACTTTATTTTAGCCTTTTTAAATATATTCATAAGGAAAAATTACATTAATGCCTCTAACCAGATGAATAAACATTTTACACTAATAAAACAATATCAAAATTTTTATTTTAATATAACAATTCTCTTCTGGTTTTCAATTTCTTCTTCAGTTATGCTAAATCTTTCTTGAAGAATGTCAATTTCATCTGCATTTCCTACTACACTTAGAGTTACTCTTTTTCATATCTGCCATAGCTGTATCCATGTCCTCCGTCTCATGCCTACTACTATTCATTTGTGCCGGCCAGACTTGTCAATGAGTCTGTGTATTTTATTGCTTTTTATAAAGAACCAAAGTTCGGTTTTGGTTATTCTACTTATTATAACTCGGCTTCCTATTTCATTCATTCTACTCTTATTTTTTATTATTTCTTTCCTTCTGATTTGAGTATATTTCCTTTTCTTTCCTCCTACCTCTTAAACTGAACAGTTAACATATCTAATTTTAATATTCCTATATTCTGACATAATATAATAAAATACAATGTATTATGATATAATGTAACATACTGTATATTTAACAAGGTTATAAGTGTCTGTCTGTGGTCAAAGAATTTAATCTGTGCTATACCAATCCTATGACATTTTTTGAGGTTTGTATTATGGCCTGGTACAAGGTGAATTTTTATGTATGTTCCATTTTATACATGTTGAAAATAGTATGCATTACATATTGTTGAGAGCACTAGTCTATTCATGTCCATCAGATCAAACCTTTTTTCAAATCCTCTATATCCTTCATGATTCTTTTTATAATTGATCTGTGAGTTACTCAGAAAATTGTATTATCTCCCCATATGATTATAAATTTGTTCTTGTCAGTTTCTTCTTAAAAAACCAAGTTTTACTTTATGCTATTTTGAGACTATGTTATTAAGTGCTTAGAAGTTTAGAATTATTCTATCTTCCCAGTTAACTGTATCACTTACCATTAAATACTATCTCTTTATCCCAAGTCATAATTTCTGCCTTTAAGTATACTTTATTGGATAATAATATCCAACCTTATCCAACCCAGTGGTGTCTTTTAGGTTGTAGTTGCCTTCAATATTTTCCCATCTTTTTGATTTCAATGATCTGTGCCTGTATGCTGTGGATGTGTCCTCTAGGGAAAACACTAAAGATGAAATTTTTTGAACCCAATCTAGCAATCTGTCATGAACTTGGTCTTGTTGTTCATATATTTGAATTTATTTCTACCATCTCATTTGGTTATCTTTTTTCTTCTTCTCTCCTTCTGTCTGTTCTTTTCTCTCTTTTTCAGACTGATAGGGTTTTACACACCAATTTTCACCTCTACTGGTTAGGAAATCATATACCCTATTCATAGTATTTTGGTAATTCCCCATAACTTTCAACATACACATTTAACTTAATAAAATTAAGTTGTAATTAACACATCACTCTCTCCTGCAAAAGTACAGAAAGTTAAAAAATGCTTTACTGGTTACCTGCCCAAGCTGATCGTGTACTTACACAGTCATCATTGCTTTATACAATCTAAAATACATTCCAATTTCATATGTATGTGAACAAACATTGAATATATGCATGTGTGTGTATCCATATATGTATACACGTGTAGATAGATTCATATATATGAAAGAATAAAATCATATGAAAATCTTCCAGGTTCAATTCTACTTACAATATCAGAGAAAACTGTGAGGCTTTTTTTTTTTCTTTTCAGCGTACTTCATTGTTTTTGCACCACACCCAGTGCTCCATGCAATCCGTGCCCTCTCTAATACCCACCACCTGGTTCCCCCAACCTCCCACCCCCCGCCCCTTCCAAACCCTCAGATTGTTTTTCAGAGTCCATAGTCTCTCATGGTTCACCTCCCCTTCCAATTTCCCTCAACTCCCTTCTCCTCTCCATCTTCCCTTGTCCTCCATGCTCTTCTAGGAATCTCAGGGTGACTACCAGCGCAGGGCTCATTATTATGTTAATTTCTTGGCATGGGGTTCCAGCACCATGAACACAGTATAAAGAGGACTCCCACACCCACTCAGGGCAGTGTGCATAGAAAGAGATCTTTGCAGAAGACCTGTCCCACTCCCAACCAGAGCCCAGCTCAAAAAAGACAAACTTCCTAGCATTTTCTTTTGTGGGGTGCAGATTTAGTGGATGGTCCCCCCTTTTACTGATTCTCTTTCACGTCGGGGTCTCAGATCACTTCCCCAATCCGTTCACACCCCTTGCTTTGTCTATTGTCCCTGGGTAGTCACAGAAGTCACATCCCTTGCTCACTGAAATGGGCAAATGCCCACCAGGGAGATGAAGCAGGCAGGGCCAGCATGCTCCTTGGGTAAGTAGCGTTCCCTTTATTCAAAGCTCCAGCGATGGCTCTTACTTCCTAGTAAGTGCAGCTCTGCTACGACATTATCCAGTATTTCCTGTTGCTTCGGATCAAGAGGATTTTCAGGTTGTCTTGTCTTCTGGACATCTCTGGATGTCACACAGCAGTCGTAATGACCTTCTGAAAAGGCTTATCTGGGCATGTCATGCCCTTCCTGCTTAAAACCCTTCAAAGACTCGCCTTGGCTCTGAAGATAGACACCGTTTTTTTCCTTCCAGGTTTATTGAGCTATAACTGACTTCTAACATCGTGGAAGTTTAAGGTTTACAATGTAATGATCTGCTACTAGCACATGTTACAAAATGCTTCCCACACAATAACATTAGTTAATACCTCCAACAACTCACATAATTACTTTATACACCTGGGTGATGAGAACATTTCAGATCTACTTTCTTTTTTTTTTTTTTTTTTTCCCTGCGGAGCAGACAGCCCGATGTGGGGCTCGATCCCAGGACCCTGGGATCACGACCTGAGCTGAAGGCAGAGGCTTTAACCCACTGAGCCACCCAGGCGCCCCTCAGATCTACTTTCATAGCAACTTTTAAGTATGTAATACAGGATTGTAGAATATAGTTACCAACCTATACATCAGATCCCCAGAACTTACTCATAACTAGAAGTCTGCACCCTGTGACCAACATCTTCCACTGCCCCTCCCCCAGCCCATCCCCCACCATTCTGCTCTCCAATTCTCTGAGCCTTTTTTAGATTTCACGTATAAGGGAGATCATACAGTGTTTGCCTTCCTCTTATTTCACGTAGCCTAGGCCCTCGAGGTATCATGCAGACACCTGAATTTGTACTGCAACTTATCGTCAGCCTGCCCCTGCCTCCCCCTGCCCTCAGCTCATCCCTCATTGCTCTGCCCCCACTCACATCACCGCAGCACGTGGGTCTTCAGGCATGGTCTTGCTAATGCATCATGCCTCCAACCACCACCTCCAGGACTTGGGAAACACTAGATTCCTCTCCTGATAAACTCAAGCTGTCGCCTTTGCTAATTTAGTACCTGTTCATTCCTCAGTGCTCTCAGGGATCACTTCCTCCAAGGAGGCCTGTCTGGCCCTGAAGGCTAATTTAGGGTTTCCCATTACACGCTCTTACAGCACTTGCCTCCAGCATTTACCTCAGCTTATAATCATACACTTAGTAGTGTGAGCATCTAATTGATGTCTGTCTTTTCTGTAGACTGAGAAGCACTGGACCCCCACCAGCTGTGTCAGTGTCTGGCTCATGGTATCCACTCCCAAGGCACTAAAGGGATACTGACTGAATTCAGGTAACGTCGAAGCTGTGGCAACAACTCAGTGATAAAGAGACGAAGGCCTGGATTATGGTGCAACAATGGAATGAAAGAGAACATCGACGAAAGAGATCCTGAGAAGAACAAACTGACAGTGTTTGGTAAGTGGCTGGGAGAATAAGTTCAAAAGGAAGAACTACATTTCAACGTAAGTTATTGTATTACTTGCAGTTCAAACGTACTGAGTATGATGGGTGAGAATATTGAGGTGGAAACCTCCAGCAGCAGGTGGAAATGCTGGTATGGTGTTCTGGAGCAAGAATGGAGAGCATGACCCTCTGAACCTCAGTGAGAGCTGGTTCTCTGCACGAGGATGCAGCGTCCGGGGGGAGGTGGCTGTAAGAGAGGAATATAGTGCCTGTGGGGCATCCCAGGAACAGAGAAGAAAACCAGTGAAAGAGAATAATCCCAGCGATGGAAAGCAAGGGAATGTAGAGGGTCCAGAAAGAAAAGAAGGGACAGGTTTCCAATAGGAGAGTGGGACAGCAATGTCGACGGCTACCAAAGGGTCATGAAGAAGTACTTTCACAATAAACCAGAAGAGGTATGTAAGTTAAATCCCACCATAAATTCCCTAGTCCTTCCTTTTTTCATAACTACAACACACCTTTTTAGGATAAGCTTCAGAAAGGCAAACAAGAGAGAAACAACTAAGATTTTAGATCCTTGGGAACTGTGGAAAATATTGGCTTCAGTTAAATTACATTAAAAGTTTTCAGATCTTAAAAATTAATGCATGAAGAAATTCCCAAGTATTTTTTTCAGGAATTGTGTTCTGAAATTATCTAGATGCTTGTACAAGTGTCTTCTTCCCCTACCTCCCATCCCACCCAACCCTGCAATAGCTGTGCTCTGGAATATTCTATGTTGTCTAAGACAATTCATTTCTGGTTCACAGATTCACTATTTCCATGTTACTCATATACCCAATATTCTTATAAATCATATACATAATTCCTATAAATCATACTTTCTACGCATTAATATAGGTCCTAGGAAACTACCCAGGCTAAGATGAGTAATTCTCTTCCAAAATAACTCTTGAAGTTGTTTGGTAAGTAGTAAGCTTGTCCTTAGTATCACAAAAACAACCATCATGCATTCAAAACTGAAAAAGAAACACTTTTATCACTGCTATTTGTATATTAATAAAGAGAAAGAAAGGCACTTTTGGAGCAAGCTTAATGCTTAAAACACTGGACTTCCTTAAGAAGAGGACTGGGAAAAATCTGCACTTCAACAGAAAACCAAGCGTTATCTAGAACACACCTTTCCAAGTTGTCTCTCACTTTTCATGGCCCTTGAGCTATTTTACCATTCCGTAAACTAACAGTGATGTATAATAACTATTATCTATATGTGCAGATTGATTTCTATCCCCTGCTGTTGAAGAAACCCATCTTGCCTCTATTTGCATATTCATTTCAACACTCCTGATCTATAAAGGTGTCTGTTCTTCGGATTCCCCTTGAAATGTTCCTCACATCTTACCAGTTTCCTCCTCCATGAGTTAAATAAAATCTTTAACATATGTTCATTTTCTATCTGTATGAGAGTTGAGGTTTACCATTTCTGAAAATCATTCAACAAGGAAGTGAGGGAACTTGCCCCATGAATTTAACCAGAAAACCAAAAACTGACCTTGTCCTTTGAGAACATGGAAATGTGTAGAAAATGTCAGCTGCAATCCCAGCTGCCTGCAGTACAGTCCTGGGAAAAGAGTGAAGAATTGCTCCTTCCCACAGCTCAGACCTCTATTGTCCAAACCCCAATCTATATGGGCCATCTCAAACACAATGCCAGCAAAACCCACCTCATCCCACACCTGTCTGTTGACTCAACAGAGGAGGAATGAATGAAGGGAAGAATGAATGAAGGTGAAACACCTCTAAAAACTGGGGTTTTTCTTTACTTCCATGAGGGCCTGGCATCCCTCCCTCCCTGTGTAAATTAATCTTCCCTTGGATCTGGGTCTCCAGTACACCCATTCACAACCCTACAGCCTAACTCCCCTCCTCCACCTTTTCCAGGAAATCCTTTGAGTTACTCTAAAAACTTACAACTCACTATTGAGATGAAAGTCCGTGGTGGGGAATCTGATAACATCAACAGAAAGAGACGCTTAAGCCAATCACTTTTTCCAAAGCACCAGTCCAGGGACCCCAAAGGTATAACTGGGTCCATCAGAGGGAGCCTTTCAGCCCTTGCCGCCTGATGGGATCAAGTTCACTTATTATTCAGCATTTCCACAGCCCTGAACATTCATTTCTCAGCACCCTTTTGCCAGAGAGACAAAGGGCAGCCATTCTGCAGTAAAATGACCCCCATTATCTTGGGACGTTAATTCACTATTCTTCAGAATTGCCCTGAATGAGAGCTAGGTGTGCCAAAAGCTCTAGAATCAGAGCCACCACTATAAGTCTGGAAAGAGCATCTGTCCCAAGAAGGGACAGAGCTCAAAATGTCACTATGTCTCCACAAACCAACACAGACCAATGAAAGTGCTAGTTTTAAGTCACCTCTATCTACTTATCAATACCAGCCCAGGGACCGTCCCTCCCCCCACCCCCTATCCCTGCCCACACACACAACCAGGCATGCTCGGTAAATCTACCTAGAAGCACATTTTCGTGTTTTTTTCTTTTTTTGCAATTCAGACCTGGCATGCCTGCCCATCACAATTAGACAAGGAGAGATTTTCTGGACCAACAATTCCACCCCAAGAATGGAGAAATGGAGTGGCCTGAAGAGCCAGACCATTCTGAGAAAGGGCCCCTAGCCTGAGTGGGGATAGCATGGAGGTGGAGGTGGCAGGGACCAACGGGACAGAGCTGTGCGTGTGCTGAGAACGGAAGGAGCTTCCAAGCCCCACTTAGCATCTGCATGGATCCTGGAGCCCCAGAGCACATGGATAAGACAAGAATGTACGGCAGCACAAAAAACACCAATAAAAAAAATCCTCTTTTACCGGTCTCAAACAGGAACGCCTCCCCAAACATCTGGAGCCCCCAAACCCTCTCCAATTCTCACAGCTACATCTCTGAACCCCAGTTTTGCCCTCTTATGTGGTTATCCAACTACATAAAACTGTTTGCTTTGCTGAAACCTGCCACGAGGTCCTGCCTGGCAAGGCCACACGGACCTGTCCAAGTGGCATAGTCCAAACAGGCAGGTCCGGGGTGGGGGTCCAGTTCCCATGGACGGGGTTGGGAGAGGTGGTAGCCCTGAGACAGGAAACTTGGGAACAAGGCCGCACGCACCTGGGGCATTCCCTGCTGCCTGTTACCACTTTTCTTGGAAAAGCAGAGCACAGTCCAAGGAGCAAGCCCAGACAGGTTCAGACTGCCGCCAAATGCGACCTTTTACCAACTTCTCCCATCACTTTCGTGCTTTAAAAAAAAAACAAAAACAAAAACAAAAACAAAAAAAACCACACACACCCAGAGGTGGAGGCTTAACGTGCAGATGAAACATACGATGTATGTCCACTGCGCCTGCGCGCCCGACTTCCCGGGACTCCACCCCCCTGCATGCTTAGGCATCACTCCTTTCCCACCTCAGCCCATTTAACACTTACCTGGGCTATCATTTGGAGGGCCAGTCTAACACCGATGTATCCTATGTCTCCCTTCAGCTGCAGCTGTTGTCCTAATAAAGACTTGCCTGTGGACTTACATTTGGGGTCTGGCCTCGTTTCTACCGTCACTGGGTCCCAGGACCCAAGTCCGGTAGCAGCCCATCACAGGCCAGGCCCGCAGGCCGTGTGGTGCTTATTTGCTGGTGCCCACCCAGGTCCCCTGCCCTTCGCAGGCACCACCCCAGCTGCTGTGAGAGCTGGCTGCTTATGGCGTCATCTGCCCCCTTCTCCAAGGCAGCTGCCTTGTCTGACAGGTTCTTCCTCCCATGCCACAGGCAGCCAGTGGCCAGTGAATGGCTCACTCTGCCCCAGACAGGATCAACTCTGAGATGTAACTGTGCTCCAGGTCTCCCTGTGGGATTAGCTGGCCCCCACAGAGACTACATTCCAGATTAGCCTTCACGCCCAGCCTAACCTGCTTTATCCTGCTTCCATCCTTCAATAACTCACTTGCCCAGGAACCAGGCTCTGCCTACCAGAGACAGTGGGCCCCCTGCCGAAGGAGGTCTATGACTCCATATTCATTTACTCCTTCCCAAGGAGGCTGTGTTACCGCAGGCAGCACCTACACTGGCTTCCCTCACCTCCCCAGGCCTGTCTGCCCATCTGCACGCAAGTAATTCAGCCCACCCTGAACAGAGGGTCACTGTCCCTGGAGCTCCCAGCAACCCAGAATGGGAAAAGCAATGGAAACAGTCTGCTCTTACATGCAGATTCACACTGCAGAGCCGGCCCTCGCCTCCCAGCAGGACGAGGTGGTACAGAGGATCTACAAGCTGTGTCAGAAGAACGGAACCCTCGCGTCCACTTCAGTGAAGGCCATGATGGCTAATGGAAATGCCACCAGCCTCTGCTCTCAGCGGCAGTTATGTAAATTCTGGTGGCAGCCCACATACTGCAGGCCGAGAGCCCCCCAAAGTAGTCAGTCACATGGGTCTTTGACAATTTTCAAGGGAAATGAACAGATTGGTGGTTTATTAGTATGGCTTAATGAGTCAACAAACCTAAGACTTTGTATGGGTGGAAGAATATAGTAACAGGAGATACTGGAACCACCATCTTCGCACTTTGTTCAAGTGGCTTTCTCTATTGGTTCTCAGGTGACAGAGAGAAGACAGAGATGAGGATGGTCCCAAGTCATTCCTCTCCCACATCAGAGTCCATGGTATCCTATCATGTCCAAAGAGCAGGCCATGGAACTGAGAGGGGCAGCCACCCCGCCTGGGGCTTTGCTGTGGTCAAGGAGAGAGTGCCGCACAGGGTCAGAGGGCAGAGAGGAGCCAGTGATGGCGACATACAACCGTGCTGGACCCACTCTGTCACCTACCTTCGCTTAGTATGCTTGCTCCCAGCCAGGCTGGCACCTCTCCCCAGGATACTCCTCTATGTCTAGGGTCACTGGACTTGTGCCAAGGCAGCCCACAAACCCCCTGGGTGGTGTCCAGTCAGCTTCTGCATAGATGCCTTCTATGAACTGGCTCCCAGGAGGCACCACCACTGTAACCGAGACCCTTAGGGTCCCCAGGCTGGCAGGAGGAGCCTGACGTCTCACCTCTACAGAGGTCCCTCAGCCGGCCTCCACTCCAACCCCCCAAACAGGTCCCCTAAGGAGGGCTGGGGACAGCAACAGATGGGTGCCCAGATCCTTGACCCTTCACTCCAAGCCACAAGGTCTGGGGCCAGACCCAGGCTGGAGGAAGGAGTGGGTGGTACGATCCCCATGCACAGCAGGCGCTGGCTACCAAGGCAATGTGCCATCTAGAGAATGCACTGCCTTGTTATTTTCATCTGCGGGTCTCTGGGTGGCTTCTGCTGGCCGGCCTGCTGCACATGGGCTGGGCGTGTCATGGTACGAGAACAGCATGAGAGCAAGAGTGGGGCTGTCTCGTACAGGCCTGGCCTCGGGCACAGTAATTTGGGGAATGCTTGTTCTTACCAAGTATTTTTTCTTAAATAAGGTTTTCTCTGAAGAGCTGCAGTTATTGTGATCACACTTTCCTCCAGTATAATTAACACTTTTCTCCATGCTGTGTTTCCCCTGACTGTATTACTACCTTAGGAACTGGTCCTCCCACAGGCAAGGGGTATGTGTGTGTGAATGTGTGTTAACGTGTGCGTGGCAGGGGCGGGAGGGCCAGGGATACAACTGCTTTTTGGAGATGTTCAGAAAGGAGAAAAGAAGAGAAGTCCATGAAGAAGAGGGGCAGGAAGAAGGAGAAGATGCAGAGATGGGTCAAAAATGATAATTGTTCCAGCTCAGAGATGGCAAGACATGAGCCCATCTGACCACCTATTCCCAGGATCCCAACACCAAACAAGGGTGAAGATGCCATGATGCCCGCAATTTCTCCATCCCAAAGGTTTGGACTCTCTCTTGGCAGTGGTTTGCCCATGAAACCTTTCCATCCAACCACATGTGACCATGAAGCTTAAACTCAATTATCTACTTTGCTTTAAAATCCAAGCTATACTTTAAATAGGTAAACTACTGGGCGCCTGGGTGGCTCAGTGGGTTAAGCCGCTGCCTTCGGCTCAGGTCATGATCTCAGGGTCCTGGGATCGAGGCCCACATCGGGCTCTCTGCTCAGCAGGGAGCCTGCTTCCCTCTCTCTCTTTCTCTGCCTGTCTCTCCATCTGCTTGTGATCTCTCTCTGTCAAATAAATAAATAAAAATCTTTAAAAAAAAATAAGTAAACTACTTATTAGGACCTGCAAAAGCCAAAGGTAGGCACATCCCAAGACCCAGTGATTCCACACTAGGGTACAGACCTCATCGAAGTGTGCACACATGATCCTGGAAAGGCAGGCATGAGAATGCAACACATTAGTGAGTAATCTACAACACTTAAAATGACACGGATGGAGCCCACAAGCATGTATTTAGCAACAGAATATATACACAGGTTACACTGAAGTAACATACAAAAACAGGCAAAACTAATCTATGCGGTTAGAAGCTGGGAAAGTGGTCAGTCTGGGGGGGTGGGCAGGAAGGACCCCTAGGGGGCTAAGGGGTAGAGGCCCTGCTCTGCTTCTTGATCTCACAGCTGCTATTTGTTTATGAAAAATCATCGAGCTACGCTTGTGATAGATATGCTTTTCTCCGTGTGTGTCTATGTCTGTGTATACATTAAACTTCCGAATGAGTTTTTAAAAGTAACCACATGAATCCTATTCTCTCTGCACAGAAACCATCCCTGTCATTTCCTATTTGGGTTGAGCACAGAAAAGTCAGCAGGAAAATGTCAGAGGGGCTCAGGCTCTGGAAGTCCATCAACACAGGCAAGACGCAGGCTCCGGCTTACATCAGAAGCCGAGGTGAGGCTAGAAGGAGAGCTGCGGGTGGGATTTGGTGAGAAGGGGACAAAACCAGAGTCCCCCAGGACAGCTGTGTGTGTCATCTCCTCTCACTGGGGGCTAATCGCAATCTGTCTGAATCCAGCAACACAGGGATGCTCCGGCTGTCAATGTCTCGTTCAGATTACGGTGTGTGTGTACCAACGTGACACAGAACCAGAGGTCAGGGTTCTGCACGAGGAAAGCATTGAGCAGGACCACATCTGCAGCCCGAACTCCAGCCTGGCCCTGCCAGTTTTCGGATGCCTCACAGAGCCTGAAGCCAGGCTGAGCTCACAGGGGACACGAGCAGATGCTGAACCCCGGAGAGCACAGATTTCTGTGCCTTTACAGGGACCTCATGCTGGGCCTCCTTGTAAGGCAATTTTTCATGAAATCCTTTTCCAGGATGACTTGCAGGAGGCAAAGCAGGTGAAGGCAGGAGAAGGGCAGGCGGTGCTATTGGCTAACCGAATCCTGAGGGTTCCATCCACCCAACCCCCGCCCCCCTCCACCAGGCCGGCAACACAATGAATGAGCAGCGGCAGCTTCTGAAACCGGGAGGGTTTCTCAACTCGAAAGGTAAAGGCCTCTCCGGAGAGGGAGGCCCAATGCAATCCCTGCCAAATGTGTTTACGAGGACTGAGCTCATCTGATGTGCGTTGGGTGGCCCTAACTCCTCATTATCATCATTTATAGGCCAAGCACTATAAAGTAAACCTAATCTTACTTTTTCAAGTTAATTGCAGGATTTGGAAGTGTCTGAAGTCTGGGCAGTTCCCTGGGGAACAGCAGCCTAGGGAAGAAGTGGGGTTTAAACTCTACTAGCTCTAGCGCACCTGGGTGGCTCAGTGGGTTAAGCTGCTGCCTTCGGCTCAGGTCATGATCTCAGGGTCCTGGGATCGAGTCCCGCATCGGGCTCTCTGCTCAGCAAGGAGCCTGCTTCCCTCTCTCTCTCTGCCTGCCTCTCTGTCTACTTGTGATCTCTCTCCGTCAAATAAATAAATAAAATCTTAAAAAATAAAGATAAAAAAATAAACTCTACTAGCTCAACTGTTAGGAGAAAAAGAAAAAAAGGCAGGTTTATAAATCTGGAGAAAGTGATCTGTAAACGTCCAACCATCCCCAAAGGACGCCCCAACTCCTTTTCCACACACACATCCCCGTCTGCCAGTCACATCTGCTGGCCTTTCAATACAGGCCTTGATGCTTATTTTGAAGGTGGTGGTGGTGGTTGTTTTTTCCTTATCCTCATCTAAAAGCATTATGGAGCTGAGAAGGGTATAAGGAACGATGGGCCAGCCTTTTGCTTCTCTGGGAAGCGAGGGAGACTTCAAGCACCTGCGGGCATGAGCTGCTCGCTTCCCCTTAGTTCATCCTCTTAACCCCCATCACTCATTATCAACACCCCCATCCACCTGCAAAGGCACAACACTCTCCTGAATCACAGCAGATGCCTGGTTCCCTAAACCCTGTCTGTCTTAAGGAGACCGAGGAGCTTTCTTGGTAGCACTCATTTCACACGAGCCCCAGCAATGCTCCTGAATGCTGCTCTGGAGCCTGGGTCAGCTTCTGCCAGGAAAGGGACCCTGAAAGGACTTGTACTCTGTTCAGGCCTCAGAACAGGCCACAGAACAAAGGCCATTTCACGTGAGGCCAGTGAGGCAATGCTTTCTCCATTTGCCTAAGGGAATTCGTCATTCTTTCTTTCATTCGTGCACTCATTCACTCAACAGTTAGTAAGCTCCTCTCAGCAGAGTAATTCACTGAGTACCGCAAGCACCTAAGATCCAGAGTGCACCCAGAGAGAGTCCAGTCCCACTGCTCGGTATCACCTGGGCTCACGCACAGGAGCTGTGTGTTGGAATGTTCAACTCCAGCACTTTCTGTGATGGGGGAAACAAGGAAAACACCTCAAATGTCCAACAGAAGAGGAAGAGCTAAAAAGCAAAATCCTGTGAACAAGACAGTGAAGAAAACCAACACAAGAGTACACAGAGTACCACGGGCTGTACAGGTCACAGAATTAGAAGTCTGGGGCAACCAGAGATGACCTATGGCAGGAGGTTGTTAGCATCCCTAAGGTGGGAAAGACAACAGGGAAATGGCATGAGACAAGGGCTCAGGAGCAGGGCCATGAAAGGAGGGGCTTCCAGACTAAATGCAGTCATGGAGAGAGGCTGCCTGAAGCAAGGTGGGAGAGGAAGGGGAAGAAGGGGAAGGAGATGCTCTTCTTTCTCTCCCCAAGCTGTACTCCCATTGGCCAAAGTGCCTGGAAGACAGAGGGCCACGGAGCTGGGTAAAGTAGCTCCCAATGATCAAAGAAGAGCAGGAGAAGGTAAGAAATGCATCTGGGAGTGTGCACAGGGTATCCTGCAATACTGTTCTGTCATGGAAAAGAAGGAGGCGGATCAGCCTCTAGCATACTGTTGAATGAGATTAAGTGGGATAAGCCAGACCAGTGGCTCCTGGACAGAGCTGTAAATAATGGGGATAGAGACAGGCACGCACAGAGGATGTAAGTGCTATGTGATGTCTTCAATTTTCAGAAGCAGGAAGTAACCCATGAATTTACCTGCGTAATAACAACTAATTTAAAAAGGCGACCACATGAGCCACCTCTGGTGTGTGTTGCATCCCAACCCTGCCAGCCAGAGCTGCTGTCCCCTTCCTAAAACTCCTGTGGCTCTTTTGAGGGCACTCCACATTGTGGAGGTAAGCCTGGGGTACTAAGGACAATGGATGCCACCCCTTAAGGAAAGGGCATCCTCCTTTCTACCCCCACCCTCAAGAAGATCTGCATTTCCCTCTCGACATCCTCAGGCCCTCAACAGAACTACCCGACCTTCCCAAACACAGAAAGGTCTCTATCTTGGCATTTCAGATAAAGCCCGTTAGGTCTGATGGAAGTAGCGCCCCTCGAGGGGCAGACCATAGGCTTGGGGGTATGTTTGCAAGTGCAGGGCAAAATCGTAGGACCTGTCTGCCTCCCTGGCTTGTGGATGCTTCTCAACCTTCTCTGACATGCAATTAAGAGACCTTGTTAGAATAAAGTTTCCTAGCTCCCATCCCCAAAGATTCTGATTTGGAAGATTGGAATGGGGCCCCTGATTCTGCATGTTTAGCAAGTTCAAAGGGGGAAGGGTGCCAGGTGATACAGACGATGGATCCGAGGATCTTACTTTGAACACCATCCTTCTACTACAAGCGAAAATTTATGACATGCCAAAGAAATCCATCGAGCTGGACAATCTCAATGGCTCTGTGAAACCAACAGAAAATCACATTTATAAGAGTAATTCTATGAAATAAAAATGAATAATGTTTCAGGGCATGCTCAGAAGCAAAACTCTATTGCTCTGGCTGTAAATTAGCCTTAGGAGGAAGCAGATCTCCAACATCTTCCAGGAGGCTAGTGATTTCAAATTAGTGGTAAAATTGGGGAGTTGTAGAATTTTCCAGTGGAAAGACAACACAGTGCAAAGGCACACATTTCACTGGTGGGAAATGGAGAATATATGTGCACATGCAGCTGACTTTAACCCCCATTTCCAGACTTACTGTCCAGTACTCCTGTTCTGGTCAGGATGAGCCAAGTTTCCTACCCACAAATGTTTTCCATGGCAGAAACTATAAAGATGTAGGAGGATCAGGAAGTTTTATCATTCTTCACGGCAGAATAATACAGATCAGTCCTGTACAATATCAACATAAAAGAGTTCATTCCTGATGTCTCCTAAAATAAACCCTCATTCTGCACTGACACTCAGAACGTTCATCGAAAGACAGTGCTCCCAGGCAAGGATTCAGTCCTCCTAGCTTCCCCTCTTCCTTCTTGCCTCCCTACTCTCCTTCCCAGTGGACTCAGAAAACACAGAAAAAGCAAACATTGACATGGAAGGGCCATCAAGAGACACAATGGTACCCCAGAAACCTCCAGGACCATCCCTTCCCAGGCAGGACAAGATGTGCCCATGTATGGCATTCTTGCCTCGAGATGGAAAGATGATGATCTTGCCATCTTAGGCAAAACAACTGTCCAGAATGGCCTCAGAGTGGACATCCTTCTCCTCCCGAGCTCAGGGCTATTGTTTGTAATCCAGTTAACTCTGCTGGTTTGTACAAACCAAAGGGCGTCTAGAGAGATCCCCTCCCCCACCCCTGGATTTTTCATTGCTCTTGTGAAACTGAGTCAATGGTGAACATTTGTTTCCTTTTTATTCTGTTATCAAAGGAGCAATCAGCATGTCGGAAAACCAAAGCAACTGTCAAGAAGAGGAAGGAAGAAAAAAACAAAGTGTCTACTTATAAAAGGGAAGGTCATCATGTGATATATTTTAAGGAGATGCCTTCAGTGGATTCTCATAACCCTCTTGACGTGTTTTCCAAACTGATCCCTCTTTGCCATCACTGACCCATCACCACTCTCTTTCCCTCCAGTTGTTGTAGAAGTTCTAGGGCTTTCTGACAAGGGAGAATTTGACACAGAACTGCAATCTGAGGTTGAAGAGACAAGGCGGGGACACTCGATACCAGGCAGAGAATGCCTCAGAAGTAAACAGAAATGAAGAAGCTATTCAAATTGCTGTAAGACAGGGGCGCCTGGGTGGCACAGTGGGTTAAGTGTCCAACTCTTGGTTTTTGACTCAGGTCATGATCTTTGGGTCCTGGGACTGAATGAACCCTGTGCCAGGCTTCTTGCTCAGCATGGAGTCTGCTCAGATTCTCTCTCCCTCTGCCCCTCCTGCTTATGCTCGTTCCCTGTCTCTAGCTAAAATTAATAAATATATCTTTTAAAAAAAACACTCCAAGACAGGGAACCTAGTGAACAGAGGTCTATACAGAAACTTGTGGAAGCCCCATAACTTCACAGACATTGTTAGCAGTTCGAGCATACTACCAACGACTACAAACAGAATAATAACTACAGATTACAGTGACTCGAAACAGACTCATGGGCAAGGGTGTTTAATTAGTAATGATAAAATATTTTAAGTAACTTATAATATTTTAAATAACCAAAAAAATTAAATACATATATTTTACATATCCAATGGAATATCCTGTATATTTAATGGGAAGCCAACCAGCCCATGAAATGGTAATTATCAAAAACTGATGGTTATCATTATTAAAATATGTTAAGTTGCAAAAATGCAACATGGAACATCATATGTATAAGTCAACAATGTAATCTACAACACCGTTTTTATTTTATAATGATCACCTATCTTATTTTATGAGAGGATCCTTTGAGAGTGTGAGACAAGAATCTGCTAACTCTAAAAAGAAGAAAATTATGTATATGACTAGACACTAGAAAAAACACTGAAAAGCAATCATTTTAACTCAGTTTCTTCTTTTTATTTTTGTTACTACTTATACAGTTGGCAGTATTCCATTAAGGAAGCAACTGAGACTCCATTTTGTTAGTACAGTATCATCCAGGCAAAAAGGAATAATCTAACAAATATTTATTGAGCTTTTCCTCCAAACCAGACACTGGGCATAAGACCGTGAACACAACAGAGGAAGTTCCTGCTCCCGGGAGCTGACATTCTCCTTGGGAGAGTAGCACAAGCACAGTGAGAAAATAAATATACAGTATATCAAATGAGGATAAAATGTATCAAATGAAGGCCCAGGTAAATGCCTGGAGTGATGTGCACACATAGTAGATCACTCCAGGACTTCCTATTCCTGCTTCTCAGATACCATAGGGCACCTGGGTGGCACAGTTGGTTAAGTATCTGATTCCTGGCTTCAGCTCAGGTCATGATCTCAGGGTCGTGGGAACAAACTCCACACCGGGCTCCATGCTCAGCACAGAGTCTGCTTAGGACTCTCTCTCCCTCTGCCTCTACCCTTCCCTGCTCCCAAACAAATAAATAAAACTTTAAGAAAAAATAAAAACAAAACAAAGAAAAAAACAGATCATAAAGTCTGATGTGCAGAGTGTGTTAGTTTCCCAATGCTGTGGCAAGAGATTCCCACAATCTCAGTGACTTTAAAACAAACCAAAATCTTATACTTCTAGAATGAGAAATCCAACAGGGGTCTTGGTGAGCTAAATTCAAAGTGTCAGCAGGGCTGTTGTTCCTTCTGGAGGCTTCACAGGAAAATCCCATTCCTTGTCTCCCCAGCTCCCAGCAACTGCCCACATTCCTTGGCTCATGGCACCTTCCATCTTCAAAGCCAGTCAATGGACCGCCCCCCACCTCGGCTTCTGCCCTCACTTTCCCTAACTCGACCCCTCCTGCCACATTCTTTCACTTACAAGGACTCCTGTGATCACAATGGACCCACCTGGATAATCCAGGATACTCTCCCATCTCGAAACAAGCTGATTAGTTAATTTAATTCACCCTTGCCACATGCCATAGATTCACAAGTTCCCAGGATTAGGACATGGGCATCTTTGACAGGGAGGAGGACATTATTCTGCCTACCACACTGGAGTTACTTCTGTTGAACTTCCTGGCAGGAATTGTTCCTCAGAGATGTTCAGCACAGTGGAAACCACCATTGTTACCTGTGTGACTTGGAGCAAGTCACTTTAACCCAAAGAGGATAATATCAAATCCATCATTCAGTAAGATAATTCAGTGAGATAAAATATGTGAAAGAGGTGTGAGCATGGAAAAAACACTGACCAGTCAGTTAATACTAGACAGATTCAGCTGTTCCTGAATCCCGCTATCCATGAATGAAATTTCTTCTTCTTTGTAACAAACTGAAACTTTAAAGCGGAAATCTGCACAGGCATCCTGGGATACTATGGTCATCAGTCAACAATATGTGATTTGCCCTTTCCTACATTCACAGAGTGTGGATGAGCCCCTGAAACAGAAGAATGGGACATGACAGGTGAGCTGTGGGAAGTGAGAGCTGGGCTATGGCACACCGGTCCCCAGACGTGAATCCTTATTTCAGAACCAGGCTGCTGAAAGGAAATGCTTTCAAGGGGCTCTCCGCCCCATGAATATCTCTTTCTATAACTCAACCTGGGGAAAGAGTGGATGGATGGGGTAATATTGCCATTTGCAGAATAACAACAAAGAGAAGAGACAAACAGAACCAAAGGAAGACCCAAACTGGGGTGGAAGATTTTAATGAACTGTCTCTAGAAGAACTATCCCTGATTGCAATTATATGAATAAAGCTCTATCTAAATATTCAAACTACCAGGATATCTCCTCTCAGGCAAGCTGAATTACCCTAGAAAAGTCACATAAACACAGGGAATTTGGTCAAGACTATGAACAAACAGCAACCAGACCTTCAGCTGAAGATATACTAATAGTATCACGATACGGCAGTGTGCTCTGGAGGGACAGAGGAGTCCCTTCCCAGGCACACACAGGGCCTGGATCTTCTCTTTCAAGGGTGGATAACTCAAAAAAAATTCACTGCAACATAAAGAATACTATACTTCCAAAAATAATTTATTAAAAGAAGTAGAAGTAAATTTTAGAAAGAAACTACTTCATAATCTCAATGGCATGCAAAGAAATATGGGCTATATGAAAGAAAATTAAAAATGAGCAGAAAGGCTAAGATTACAATGGCAGCTAGCTAATATGAGGATGGACAAAATATGAAATTAAAAAGATGGAAATGCATGAACAAAACCTAAATGGAATAAAAGGCATCAGAGCAGACCCAAAGTGCTGAAAATAAAACCACTGAGGAGGAAAAAAAAGAAAAAAGTAGAAACTCTTGCATAATGAAGAGAAAATGACAAAAAGAGGGAAATGATGAAATGAGAAGATGATAGATATGAAAGACAGACAAATGGGTATCCAATCACAAACAGTTCGTGTTCCAAAAAGAAACAACCAAAGCAGATGAAAAACCACAATCAAAGCTCATATTCTCTGGACAAACTGGAAGACAATTAGAAATTAGTGTTTTAAAAAAAACACATAAACTTGGAAATTAAAAATCACTCTCCTGGGGTGTTGGGAGAGGGGGGGTGGGATTATGGACCTTGGGGAGGGTATGTGCTATGGTGAGTGCTGTGAAGTGTGTAAACCTGGCGATTCACAGACCTGTACCCCTGGGGATAAAAATATATGTTTATAAAAAATAAAATTAAAAAAAAATCACTCTCCTAAATAATTAATTTACAGAAAAAATAAAACTATAATGACAAGACTATTTGAAAAGTACAATAATGACTACCTGACACTTTGGAATTTATAAGGTGAGTCTAAAGCTTCCCTCAAGGACAAATGCACCATTAACAAGAAAGAATAAAAATATACAAATAAAGCACTTAATTCAAGATATTAGAAAACAAAGGAATTAAGATTTTTAAAGAATGATTAGTGTTATAATTGATTCAGAAAACAGGGGGAAGAGCAAAATTGATAAAGATACATGAGATGGATCTTCCAAAAATAATAAAATAAACCAAATACAGTCAAATTTGATCAAGGAAAAAGGAAACACCTAAGTTAGTAATAAGAAAGTGTTACATAATCACAATTAAAGAAAAAGTTGAAATTTTAAAATGCACTGATAATTTGGTTCATTTTAAAACATCTTAATGAAATGGACATTTCTGAGAAAACAAATTAGCTCCATGGAAAAGTAAGCAGTAAGTGGCAGAAATTGAAAGGTTTCTCCAAAATTACTTTTAAGAAGATTGCTACAGGCCAGGTAAAGGCCAGGCAGTCCCATATAAATGTTCTTGCAGATTTTAAAGTTACAGGCCAACTCCCTGCTTCATTAAATATTCTGGAACACAGGAGAACTTGGAAATCATCAAATAGTTTTGTGAGGTTGCTCCAATGCTAACACCAAAGCCTGGCAGGGAAGCTGTATGTCAATATCTGTCAAGAATATAACAGCAAAATCCTATAAGGAATATGAACAAATCAAACCCAGTATCCTATTAAAGGAAAAAAAATATCATGGCTATCTGGGGTTTACCTCAGGAGTAGCTTCACATGGATAGTTATTTATGTTACATTATACTAAACACTTCAACAAATGTTAATAAGTCATTTGCCCACATAAAACATCCATGGCGGATATAAAGAAAAGAAAATTCTCAGAAAATGAGAAATTAAAGGAAACTTCCATAGCATAATGAAAAGCACCTAACAAGAGCCACCAGTAAAAAACCACCCAACTACTGCATGAATCTAAAAATTCCCTCTGGGGTGCCTGGGTGGCTCAGTCCTTTAAGCATTCAATTCTTTATTTTGGCCCAAGTCATGATTTCAGGGTCATGGGATCGAGCCCCATGTCAGGTTCCATGCTGGGCATGCAGCCTGCTTAGTATTCTCTCTCTCCCTCTCCCTCTGCTCCCCTCCATTCATACGTGCTCAACTCTCTCTCTCTCTCTAATTAATTAATTAAAAATAAAAATACCCTCCAAGTGCACCTGTTGTGATGAGCACCAGGTGTTGCATGGAAGTGTGGAATCACTATATGGTACACCTGAAACTAATAACATACTGTATGCTAACTAACTAGAATTAAAATAAAAACTTAACAAAAAAGAAAAAATAAATAAACCTACTTTGTTGAGCACTTTTATCATAAAAAAATAAATAAAAATTCCCTTTAATAGAAAACTATGGGAAAATACAAGGTATTGGTTTGTATAATAAATTTGTGTTTATTATTACTTGCATAGTTTAAGAATAAAATATAAAGAAGAGAAGAAAAATGGTAAAGATTAAGTATTTTAAGAGAATATATAAAGAATGAAACAACAGTCAGAATAAATAATAATAGTTTTCACAAATATATGTAAGAAGGAGATAGGGAAATAATTATGAATCTTGACAGATTTGTTTTATAGCCTTGATCAAATGAAAAAGCACACCAGGAATAAAAAGAATCAATGCTGTAAAATGCCATTTCTCCACAGATTATTTATAGATTTGTCAAAACCCACAGGCATTTGAGCAAAATTCAACAGAGATTTTAAAGTTCACCTGGAAGGATAAACAAGTGATAACAGCAAATGATTTTTTTTCTCCCAGAACAAGAGGAGAGAAGTCCTGCCCCATTAGGTAATTAATATCCTAATAAGTTACAATAATTAATTAATGAGAAAATAGAACAAAACAGACATCACAGCAACTGCCTCTGATATATAAGCAAACAAACGGGGATTAAAAGGTCATTCCACAAATGTGTGGGCAAAGGAAAGATTATTCAATAAACAATTTAACTGTTAAATCTGCTCATCTGTTCAAGTTCAATCTTCATCTTAGCTCAGGTAAATCCCAAATGAAATAAAGAGGGTTTTTTTTTTTTTTTAAATTAAACCATACAAACAGGAGGAAAAAAGACACAGAGGATTATGTGGAATAAACACACACTTGAGATCCTAGGTCTAACAATAAAACAATGGAAAAATACAAGAGAAAAGAGATACAGTTTTGACCAGATAAAAATGAAAATCTGTACACCAAAAAAGGGGGGGGGCAAAACTTCTGATATAGAATAAAAGACAAATATATAGAATATATAAAGAGCTTTTTACAAGTCATTAAGAAAAACAGTTATCCCCTTAGAAAAAAATGGAGAACAGACATGAATAAGTTTTTCTCACATGAAATATAAATGACCAATAAACATTTTTTTAAACATTCAGCTTCACCAGTATGAAAAAATGCAAAGTAAAGCAATGAGATACCATCTCTCCACAATCAAACAGAATTTAAAATATGTAAAATAATCATAATATTCAATTCTGGAAGAGAACACTGAATTGAGCACTCTCAAACTATTGCTGTTGGAACTTCTAATTTTTTCAAATTCCTGGAAAATTACATAGCAGGATGTTATTAGCCTTTACAATAAGCATGCACTTTGACATAGCACTTCTAGGAATCCAGCCTAAGGAACTGTCATCAATTACCAAAGATTTCAGTACAAGAACATTCATCACAGTGAGGACATAGAAAATACCTCAATATCCCAAACGGAGGCATGAATAAGTAAATTATAATATAACTGGAGAATACAATGTAATAGTTAAGACCATGGGGTCTGGAATCAGACAGCCTGAATTCAAGTAATATCGGTCATGTAGAAACTTTAAGCAAGTTACTTACATGCTTCATCTTATTCTTCTTTGCATGTAAAATGGAGATTATAATGGTACCTACTCCATTGGATATGGTGATTAAAGGAGTCAATACAGGTAAAAACAGTTACGCAGTGCCTGGAGCATGCAAAGTGTCCAATAAATATCACTTGCTATAAATACTAAGAAAAATACTGTGGTTTTTAAAATTATCATTATGTGGACATTAAAAATTCATTGTCAAGTTTGGTGCCATGTTTATGATACGTTAAAAAGCAGAATCTACCAATTCTACACAACCTTTTCTAGAAATACAGGGTAAAGGAGTACTTCCCTAATTCATTTTGTGGGGATAGAAAAACTAAACAAAGATAGTATGAGAAAAGAAAACTATGACCAATACCCTGGGTGGTCACAGATGCAAAAGTCTGCAATAAAATATGACCAATCCAAATTCAGGAAAATTAAAAAAAAAAAAAAAAAAAAACAGTGATCAAGTGGGGCTTCTCCAGGGTACGCAAGGCTGATTCTGTATTTGAAAATCAACCCATGCAATCCATCATTTTAACTGTCTAAAGAATAAAAACCATACGATCATATCAATTGATGGAGGAAAACCACCTGACAAACTTCAGTATCCATCCCTGATAAAAATTCTCAACATTCATTGTTTATGCACCACAATGAACCTTGGAACACTGAAAAAATAAAATAAAAATTTTTTAAAATAAAAATAAATAAAAATGTAGTAGATTTTGTGGCAACTTATAAATTCCTAATAATAAAGTGATATTTTGAACCAAGAAAAAAAAAAATTCTCAACAAACTATAAGTGGAAGAGAACTTTTTCAGCTTGATAAAGGACATCTATGAAAGTCCTACAGCAAGCATCATACTTAAAGATGAAGGACTGAAGGCTTTCTCCCTACGTAATCAGGGTAAGGCAAGCACGTCCACTCAAACTCAACATTGTACTGGAAGTCTCTGCCAGTATAACAAAGTGAGAAAAAGAAATTTAAGGAAAAAAAAAAAAACAAAAAACCCTGGATTTGAATACTGATAAGCAGCTCTACTCATAATTACCAAAACTAAAACAACCCAAAAGTTCTTCAATAGGCAAATGGATAAACAAGCTGTTGTAGATCTTATTTAATGGAATATTATTCAGCCATAAAGAGGAATGAACGGCCCATACATGCAACAATGTAGACAAATCTGAGAGTCTGAGCCAAAGAAGCCAGTGTCAAAAGATTCCATCCTGTGGGATTCCATGTGTATGACATTCTCAAAAAGACAAAAACCATGGTGTCAGCAAACAGATCAGAGGTTAGGGATGAGGAAGGGAATGATTACAAAGGGTTAGTTTGACAAAATTTCTAAGGGGTGATATTTTTGTTCTGCATCCTGTCAATCAATTTTCTTGTATATTACTAGTTCTAGTTTCAAAAGCAGTATTCCAGACATTTTATATAGTATTCTATCAATTTTGCAATATCTAAGGGAGGAAATATACCATAATGTTGGAAGATACTGCAATTGACCTGTCCTCATGCCAATTTATTGTAAGTAGGTACAATGAGATTTCTTTCTGTACTTACCCCAGCAAACACTTGTGATTTCAAATGACCACACTGTGAAATCCCACTCAGAAGGGAATTATCCTGGGGTTTTCAAAAACCTAGGGTCTTAAGGTCCTAGGAAGCTTTGCTTTGGCTGGAAGTGGTGTTTAGATCACAGACTAGAATTGCAACACCAGGTATGAAAAATGGTGAAATCCTATCAACTCCAAGACCCCAATAAGAAAAATTAATGGGCACTCATCTTCAAAACAACCAATCATTCTCATAGCTGCATGAGGTGACTAGCCAAGTGAAAGGTAACCCAATGATGTTAACTTTCTCCTGAAGCAAGCCACGAGTGTCCTAAGAGCAAATATTTCTGGAAAAAAAAAAAAATCTTTTGTTACAAGAAGCAGCTCCCCCTGAAATTCCCTCATTTTCCCCATACAGTGACCACACTGCATGCCAAATAATTCCCAACAAGGTCCTAACACTTCAGAAACATTTCCAAATTTGAAATAATTCCAGAGTCCATCTGCACTAAATATATTCCTACCCTTAATTTTTGGGGGGTTGGGGGTAGTTATTTACTAAGCAGAGAGTCAGAAAACGAGGACCTGGGTCCTGATTACAATTATCTTTCACATCAGGTTCCTTAAACATAAAGCCAGATGTTAAGAGACAATGGTCCCCAAGATTTCCATCTCTAATTCCCCAGGAAACAAATAATGGTGAAACTAGAATTGCAGAAATCTTGGCTAACCTGCGTGAATGAAAAAGAGGCTTGGGTAAACTTTTCATGGAGCCTTCATTCAGAAATGCTGTGCAAATGACAGAAAACGTGACCCATCAGAGAAACTGGTCCCCAGCTCCACGCAGCCTTAACCTGGCACTTAGCACACAGTGGCATCCCTGGAGGGAAGGAATGCCATCACTGACCAAGGTCTCCACGGCCTTCACACTCCTCTCCCCACCCCCAGCTTATAAGTAGCCTTTCACTCCAGAAGTTATAATGTTTTGACTTTATTCTTGGAGGTGACACGAGTTACTTATCTCGCCTGTTCGTTCTGTGTAAACAGGTACAGGGGCTGTGCGGTTATGGAAAGGGGAACGTAAGTTGCCGTCGTGACAGTGGATCCGTCCAGCATTCTGACTGTGGTGGTTACAGCAAACTGATACAGGTGATAAAGCTGTGCAGAACACACACATACACACACACATGCACACACATACACACTACACACATGCATACACACATGTACACACATAAACACACACCACACGTGCTATACACATACAGCCTGCACACACATGCACACATGCATACTACGTGTACATACAAACACACATACACATGCTACACACGCACGCACACACGTGCACATGAATACAAATGAAACTTGGGATATCTGAATGAGGTCGGTGGCTTGTATCTAAGGCACTACACAGGTTATATGATACTAGACTTTTGCAAAACATTACCATTGAAGGAAACTGGGGAAAACATGCGAGGAGTCTCTCCGCATTATTTCTTACAACAGCTGTGTATCTACAACTACCTCCATAAAAAGGTCAGTTAAAATGAAGACGATGGTGAAAACTATGCGTCCCCCTTGCCCCTGAGCATAAGCCCTCCCAGGAGGCCACAGTTCTTACCAGTTTGGCATGTAGAGGAGTTAAGAGAAAGAAAAAGGAGGAAGACAGGAATGGAGGGAGAAGAGCAGGAAGACGGGAGCCTGAAATGCCTCAGGATAGTCCTGCAATGGATCAAAATAAATTGTGTGGCTCTGTCATACTCCTAGCCACCCTTGAGACAACTCACTGAGCCTAGGGAAATGTTTCCGCTGAACGACACCCCCTAAACCCCACTTCCTCTCCCACTGTATTCCCACTGGATCTCCCTCTAGACAGGACACAGGGTGACCCCTCTCTGGGAAATCTGACAACCCACTGATAAAGATCCAGAACGAGAGATGTGGGAGCACTGCCCAGAGACGTGGTCCGGCCAGATCACCTTACAGAGAAACAGTCAACAGACCCTTCTCCTTGCACAGCTTCCAATCATCATTTCAATGGCCTCATGTAAATATGAGTAGACACCAAGGGTCACATGGTTTTCAAAGAAAGCCCGTAACATGAAAAACAAAACAGAAAAATAGACAACAGCAACTTGGAGAAACCGAGTCGGGATGTAAGCGATGATACTCGTATTGATGAAGCAGAACAGGATGCTACTAAAAATAACTTGCACAGGGGAAATAAAAAAGAGCTCTTGGAAACTAAAAATACGACAGAAATTCAAAGCTCAATAGAATTCAAAGATACGGTTAGGAAACCTATGGAAATTAGAGCAAAGGATGAGGAAAAAAAAAACATAGGAGAGAAGAGATAAGAAAATTAGAAGATGAATCTTCAAAATCAGAATCTCAGGAGTCAAATACCCAAATAACAGACAATTTAGAGAGAAGAGAGACCGGAGGATGGAAGAAATCACACAAGTTCCCAGATCCAAAGGACATCTGCTTCCAGATTAAAAGAAACAGGTGAGTGTCCAGGAAAATGCATGAAAATAGAACCACGGCAGACATTTAACTGTGATACGCCTGAGCTTTAGAAGCAGAGCAAAGAGCACACGTGCTTTCAGAGGGGGAAAACCAGGTTTCATACCAAAGACTTAAATAGCCTCAGACTTCTCAGGGACAGCCCTGTAAGTTATAAGAGCAAGGCCTTCAAAACTGTGTGGAAATTGTGTTCCAAACTGAATTCCTGACCCACCCCCCATCTTCAAAGTGTGGGGCTAGAATTAATGTATTTTCAAACCTACAATGTCTCAAATTTTTGTTTTTGTTATTTCCACACCCCTGTCTTAGAAAGCACCTGGGTGTGTGATCCCCAGAAATGTACTCCACAAATGAAGGGATACACCAAAAAAGACGGCAAACATACATGGGATCCTTTCAACATATGGAGAGCTGGAGGAAAGAAACCACAAGCAGGAAGAAGCTGAAGTGAGATCTCAAAATGACAGCTGGACAGCAGATTAACAAGCAACCTGTCCAGACTGGAACAAGCCGGAAGAACCCAAGAAAGATTTCTTGAAAAAGAGAACCGGATAGAATACCCAATGGCAGTGTACATAGGGAGTGAAGATGAAGGTAACCGGAGGAAAGTCTGGGCTTCAATTAGTGGTGAAGGCTTAGAAAAAGAAGCATTCTTGTTCAGGACAGAAAAATTCAGCCCAGCGTAATTCCCAGCTCAGCTACGACATGTCCATGATAAGGTAAATACTGACCCTCAATCTAATCCAGTGGTGCCGTCTTAGCTGCACATTGGGGCTATCTGCTTCTTTTGTGAAAAATCCCAATGCCCAGGCTGCCCCCCCAAAATATTACATCAGAATCTGTGGGGGGCAGGACCCAGACATAAGTAAAGTTTAAAGTTCCCCAGTGATTACAACGTGCATAGAAGACTGAGACCCACGGAGCTAAGCAAAGATACAATTTTCACTCTCGTGCATACTATTCTCAGGTCTTTATCTGCAGTGCCTTATCTTTACCTGCAGCTTATAATCTCGATTTTTTTTTATAACCTTGATTTTAATGATCAGCTATACTTCACCCAGATGTCCTACTAGCCATCAAAATCAAAACATCCAAAAGTGACTATCTCATGTTCTTTCTTAAAATTGGTGCTGTTGGGGCACCTGGGTAGCTCAGTTGGTTAAGCAACTGCCTTCAATTCAGGTCACGATCCTGGAGTCCCAGAATCGAATCCTGCATCAGGCTCCCAGTTCCATGGGGAGTCAGCTTCTCCCTCTGACCTTCTTGCCTCTCATGCTCTCTTTCACTGTCTCTCTCTCAAATAAATAAATAAAATCTTTTTTAAAAAATGGTGCTGTTGACTCCTTGATGTCAACTGGGGGCACCCCCCCTTTCTCCTGGTGGTGCATACCCTACCCCCACACCCTCTGTTCTCACATCAAAGTCCTATTCAAGCAACCTACTTGTTACTTCCTGTCCTCTAGAGGATCAGGGTCCACCGTAAGTCACGCAAGTGAAAACGACATTGGCTGTGGTCAGGCAAGGCAGAAGTACAGGGAGGAAATGAAGAGAGAAACACCAAGTTGCAAATGTGAAATTCCACCAACTAGGTCACAGATGAGCAGACGTTAATTATTCTCACTCTCCTGGAAATAAGGAGTGGTTGACAAACAAGGAACAATGGCTAGATTTCATAATTCAAATAAGCAACTGGTATTGGTTTGAACACCTCCAGCTATGACAAAGGCCTTTCCCCCCATTCACTTGAACTCCCACCTAACATCTTTAGTCTAGAGTGCAAAGGGTCATGACCAACATGCCGCACGGTCATTCCTCTAACAACCAATGGATCCAGGAAAGTTGGGTTTGCATCCAAGGCTCAACTGTCTAGGCACTGCCATTCCAATCCCTCCTCTTCCCTTTCTATACCTTTCATTAAAAATTATCCAAGGTTCCGTTTGGGGTCTGTGCCTAAAACTTTATCACCTTGCAATTCCCCACAGTGTTTGGGGAGCCAATTTACATCCTTGCCTGTAGTAAATGAGAGAAGCTGTCTCCCCTGCATCTCTGCCAACACCTGACATTATCACATGCTTTCATTTTTGCCAATCTGATTTTTTAAAATGGTATCTCATCATTTTTTAAAATCAGATTTCTCTGAGGAGTGCCTGGGTGGCTCAGCAGGGTAACCATACAACTCTTGATTTTGGCTCAGGTCATGATCTCAGGGTCATGAGTTTGAGCCCCGTGTGGGGCTGTACACTCAGCGGGGAATCTGCTTGAAGATTCTCTTTATCTGCCCTGCCCCCTGCTCTCTCTCTCAAATAAATAAATCTTTCAAATTAGATGTCCCTGATTACTATTAAGGCTGAGGGTTTTTACTGGTGTCTACTGGTCATTTGCAATTGCTTTGTGAATTGCCTGCCTGTATCTATTGCCCATTTTTTATAAATTATCTTTTTCAACCCCTATTCATTCCCAACCTAATTCCTTTTATTTTCCAGATTCCAGCTTCTGCTTACCACCAACACCTCCTCCATGCCATGATGTATTTCTCATTCACTCTCTCTCATAATTCTTGAAAATTAGTTGTTCAACACCTCTCCTCCCACTAAAGTCTAAGTCACCATGATGACAATATTCCAGGTATCCATCTCAGACACCACATTCACCCCCATCAAAGAGGAAAAAGCCTACCACATGTTTACTGAGTGAATGAATGGAAGTCCTTGGGTCTTGTGCCTCCAGTAGCATCCAGGCAGGAATTCATCCAAGGGGCGCCACTGAAGACAGTGTCCCAAAGGTGGGGGTGGGAAAACCCAACAATGAAGAGCTCACTTCACCCAGGGATGAGGACGAGGACAGGACAAGTGCATCTTCCAGGAGAGAGTCTAGAAGACATCATCCATGTCTAAGAACTTAGGACTCCAGAATTATAAATGGCACTCCACTCAGAGAAAACCTTCTTCCACTGAATCCTTAATTCTCAAACTCTGCAGGAGAATACCATGTTTCAAACCATTGCAAAGATAAACAAAATTCATTGCCAAATAAGCTCTACAGAAATTGAAGGCAGGAAAAGAGCAGAAAGACTTCCATTACCTTCCTGACAGTACTAGCCATTCACTACATGACTTCAAGGATGCCTTCTCAACTCTCTACCTCAGTCTCCCCAACACAAGTGTCTGTGTACTACCATTTCCCTCAAAAAACTTACTTCACTCAAAGAAAAGGAATCTCCTTAAGGAAAAAGAGAGTTGCCAAAATCCTGCCCCATCAGCCAACTTCTACCAAGCCTTGGAATTCTAAGCAAATGGCTGGTTTTGCAATTCTTTTGGCTTTGCCAACCCTCTGGGGTATTTAAAAAAATAAAAGAAAGAAAGAAAGAAATCTTCCCACAAGGATTCAAGGCTTGCAAGTAAAGGAAATCTTTGAGAAAAAATCTGGGTTGATGAGCAGCTAAGAAAAGCCAGGAGAGACACATCTATATATGTTTAGGCAGAAAATAGAAAAGGTTGAAAAGCAATGTGTTCCTAAAATACTGCTTCTATGAAAGCAACCTTCTGTTACTCCTTTACTCTCCCCAGTCGACTGAAAAAGGCAGCGTGATTCCCATTTTCTATTCATGTCCTCCTAAGCTGAGGCTAGGGAGTGCAGCGGCATCCAGCTCGGATGCAAGTGGGCTTGTGTTCAAATCCTGCCACTTAACGAAGCGACACTGGGCAAAGCGCTCACCTTCTGCAGGTCCATGTGAGCCCATGAAAAACATGTAAGAATATTGAATTTGATGGACAGGCAGCAGAACTATAAATCATGAGATGAAAATATATGCTAGTAACTGAGCTCCCGAGGCATGGTGGCTAGTTTTGAACACAGGTACCATCGTTCAGAAATCAAAACAGCTTCTTTACTTAACAAGCATATTACAAGCATCTACTGTGGGCAGGTGACACAGATGACAAAGGTGAGCAAAGGTCACAAGGTCTCTGACCTCTGGGAGCTTAGAATCTGGTAAGCACGACAGATTGCTCGAACCAACTAAATAAATACATAATTACCAACTGTGATAAATACTGTGAAAGGAAAATTGAGGGTGTTCAGAGAGCAAAACGGGGGACCTAGCTGGATTAGGAAGATCTTGGGCCTGGAAGTGAAGGATGAACTAGTTGGGATGGGGACTACGGAACCAGCGTGTGTGACAGGTCTGGGGCTAAAAGAAGTGTCACCCCTTTCAGGAGCAGAAGGAAGGCCTGAGTAGTGTAGCATGAAAGGGAAGGCAGGGAGGGAAGATAAAGCTGAGGAATCCAGTGAGGCAGCCCTGTCAGCCATAGGAGGGATCGAAAGGTTGTGGTCTTTGCCCTCTGAGGAAGGGGAAGCCACAAAGCTAAAGATGCGTTCTCAGATCAGCAACTGAAATTTGCAGTTCAAACACCCACACAGCCCTCTTTCCAAATACCACCTGTGCACCCCACACCTGACTTCAGATGCGTTGCCACGTGATCATGATTGGAAAGTATTTCAAATATGTGTGTGTTATTCACCATTTACCACCTTGGGAAACGTCTCTGATCTCTAAGTTATTATCCCTTGGCCCCCTGGTTTTCCAAAGATAGCCACAACACACATGCCCATCTTATACACCAACACACATGCCCGCATGCTCACCTTACCATATACCCCACCACTCCTCCACTGAGTAGTAAGTGGTGGCATCTCTGTCCCCCTGTTTTGAACTTGGGCTGACATCTGTCACTGCCTTGGCCAAAAGAAAACAATGGAAGTCATACTGTGTGACTTTCGTGGCTAAGACAGAAAAATGCCATGTACTTCCCCTTTATCCTCTTGGAACCCAGCTGCTGTGCTCTGAGGAAGTTCAAACTAAGGTACATGGAAAAGCCATACGGAGAGGCCACACATAGTTTTTCCGGTTGACAGCCCAGTTGAGGGTCCCAGCCACCAGCTGGCATCAACCCCAGACACTGGAGTGATGTTGCCTCCAGAGGACTGCAGACCCAGCTGGCAAGTCACCCAGCCTTTCACTCCTTCCAGCAGAGGCCCCAGACGTGGAGCAGAGACAAGCCATCCCTACTACACTTTGTCCAAATTCCTGAGCCGAAGTATCCATGAGCAAAAAAATAAAATGGTAGTTTTACACCACTATACTTTGGGGTAATTTATTAGCAATAGTAACTGGGCCAGAATATATATATGTACATACATACGTATATACATACATACATATATGTGTGTGTGTGTATGTGTGTGTATATATATATATGTTTTGAGCAATATATATTACTTTTTTTTTTCCTTACTCATTATTCACCTACCCAGGAACTTTCTAGAGAACATGTCTATAATCACTCCTGAGTTAGAACCTCTGGGCTTTTTTGACATGACTTCTGGGGAAAAAAAGATGACCAGGTCCCTTACTTCAAACAAAAATTAAACACTTTCAAACCACTCGAAACACACAAAAGTAATCCATTCTCACTGCAAAAAAAAACAAGATAAAGAAAAGAAAACCCCCGTTAGCAAATCTGACACCTTATTTCAATTGGCTTTGAAAACAGATAAGAAATGAGATCTTTATCAGCAATATCTAAATAGAACACCCAGACCCACTTGCTTCCTCTACCACCAAAAGCTCGGGGCATCCGCAAAGTGTGTGTACAAGTTTAAAGAACACAACACATGAAAAGTGTCCTTATTTTAGCACGGTGCCTGGCATGTAAGAGCCCACCAAGTTCCAGTTATTATTACTGCTTTTGTTACCATGAGGGTTAACCTTTGTCTTGATTACAGCACTAACCCTCCCTTTAATAATGCCTGTGTCCCATCTCAGAGAAAGGAATTTAGACTGGAGTTCGGTCAGATGTCCAGGAAGGAGCTCAGATTCCATACCATCAGGAATGTTATACAACACTGTGTAACACAACTGCAACACCTCTCTATCTGGGTTTGGTGAAAGGACTGTGCTCTTTATATTAAAAAATAAAAAGAAAGAGAGAAAGAAAAAGAAAAGAAAAGAAAAATTAATATGCGTTAGAAAACAGGCTTCTGCTTAGTTACGTTTAATCACTGCATGGCTTTCAAGGTAAATAAATAAAAAATCCCCCTTTGATCATTAGCAAGGTACCCCCATGTGTTTATATAAATATTACAAAGCAGCACCCAGATGGTGGCATGAATAGCAGGGAACAGAGGTGGGATCAAACAGCCAGGCCACCTTGGGCTGGTTCTTCCCTCTATGCCCCAAATGCTGTGTGACCATAAGCGGATCACTCAGCCTCTCCCAGACACCGTGTCTTTAAAATGAGGCTAAATTCCAAACTTTTTATCCATACTGAAAGGACCCTTACGTAGAATAACACCCAAGTTTCCAGGGTAAAAGTCACTATTCAAATGCTTAAATATGCTGAATGACAATTGCCCCCCAAGCTAAATGATCACTTGCAGATTCACACACATTAATTAATTAGCTCAAAAAAACTAGCTCAAAACACCTGAACCTTGCTGAGAATCGGCTAGGCGTCATGTAGTGAAATAACGAGTATCTACTTAAAGAAAAGGTGACAGGGGACAGAATTAGGGTGGGCATGCCATTTGAGGGCTGGATGACATCCTTCTTTGCACTGCTGGCTTTTCACTGTTACCTTCAGTTGCTGGGGTGGGGGTCTTCTGAAGCCCTACATTTCTGGGAGAGGAGAGAGAGGCAGAAAGAATATGGAAGGAGAGAGACCAAGGGAAGGGACCGGGGAAAGAGCCGTGCTACGGAACTATGCCCAAGTTGGTGGCACCTGAATAGAAATATCACTGTTAGGGAAACCATTTCAAAATGACATTTGAGTCACCAGGTTTTAAGTTTGCACAGTGTCTGCCACCTCCTTTCCCCCTGAACATCCCAGCTTTCCCAGGGCCCAGGCAGCCCCCTGTCACTGATGGACTTAACTGTATGGGTCACATTCTCCATCCAGAAAAATGTCTTTCATATCCTGACAGCGGTGGGAACTCTAGGACTCACAGAGCCCCAGCATGCAGGAAAAAATGGCCGGCACGTAATTGACTTTGCATGGTCCTTTCCAAAGGTGGCACCCAGTACAGACTGGCTTTGCACTCATAAAAATCCGGTAGATCAAAAGGCAGTGAAAGGAAACCCTTCTCGGGAGAAGCAGTCGGTAGCTGCTCTTGGCAGGTCTGGCACTGCCCTCTGAGAGAGGTCCAGCTTCCCTCCCCGGCACAGCCCCCTTCCCGATGCCGGCCCCCATCACCAGATAATCTGGGATTCGGGAAAAAGGGAGAGAGCTGTAGTCCCAAGGGCTCCACTGAAGACCCAGGCGGACTCTCTCATATTACCATATATGAGGAAGTCTGTCAAGAGGTCTGTTAAGACCTGAACCAAGCCCGACCATCTGCTTTCCCCCCCCCCCCGGAAGAACGAGACCAGCCAATTTGGGGGAGATCCCTTCTTTAATTGATGTCACCCTTTCACCATCACTATCGAAAAGATTTTATTCTGCACTTCCTAATGCCTTGTATCAGGGCTACATCTATCTTAACACCAAGGCACGTATTTGTAACGGCTTTTTCTCACAACCATTTTTACGGCTGTTTTCCCACGAACTGTGCCACTTGAACGGCTGGGATATAAAACCGTTTTTACAACAGTTATTCTTCCAAGTCTCTCCCTCCGTTATTTAGACAGCTGCCCCCCAGGGTCCAAACTGTTTTCAGTGGACAACTGTTCTGAGCACATTTCTCCACAAGGTCTATTCCAGCTCAAGAAAAGCCAAGGACAAAGATAAGACAAAAGTTGTGGGTAAAGGGCGGACCCACTGCAGGGCACCGTGAGAGCAGTAGAGAGCCTGATGGGCAGGACAATCTAAATCATTTCTTCCAGACCTGGAAGGGCACAAAAGGGATCAGTCTTCCCAGTCTGTGTTCAGTGAAAGAGAACAAATAGATTCCTTAAACCCTAGCCAGGTGGCCAACACTTTTTCTTTTCCTACCCGAAGTTCCGGGCACCTGTTCTGGAAAAGCGGGTATGGAGCCCTCTACCTGGTCCACACCGCGTGTTCTATATGGAGAACACTGGAGAATTAACGTTTTCACCAGTCAACCAGCCCCCCTTCGTGCTCTCAACAAGCCAAAGGTGTACAGGTGGTTACCTGCACAAGTACCGAGTCTTACCAGGACAACTCTGTTGGGCCGGGGCGGGGGTGTACCTCCTTAGGGTAACAGTCCCCACCGCCTCCACCACCAATCCCTCCAGCCGGTGGGTTAGAAGGATGGAGCCAAGAGGCACAGGTAAGGGTTCCCGGGGCGAGCCCGGCGGCTCCGCGTGCCGTCTGCGTCTCCACTGCGCGGTCCTCGCCTCCAGGGCCCCCTCCTTCCGAGCCCCCCAAGGGGCAGGGGGAGTCCTCGTGCCCGGCACCCCCTCCCACCCGCCAGCCTGCTCGCCCCGCGCCCGGCCCGGGAGCCCCGAGCTGCCGGAGCCGCAGCGCCCACTCGGGGCGAGCCGCGAGCACTCACCATTATGCTCTTGCATGCTCGACAGCGACCAGAGCAGCAGCGCCACCAAGGCCAGGAAGCAGAGCTGGCTCAGCAGAAGGTCCCTCCGGCGGCTCCGGCGACGCTCGCGGTCCTCGTCGTCGGGCGACGGCATCCTCGGGCGGCAGGGCAGCGGCCCCGGCGGGGGCCCCGGCGGGCGCCGGCCGCTCCTCTCGCGGGCGGCCGCGGCGGGGACGGCGGCAGGAGGCAACCTTGCGCGCTGCAGCCGCGCGTCCTCGCTGCGCTCCCGCTCGGCCGCCGCCTTCTCTTCCTCTTCCCCGCCGCTGCCGGGCTCGTCGTCTTCGTCCTCGTCGTCGCTGTCGCTCAGTCCCTCTTCGCCCTCCTCCTCCTCCTCTTCGCCGCTGGCCCGCGCCGCCGCCTCCCGGCGCTCGGGGTCCCTCTCCTCCTCGCGCGCCATGGCTCCCACGCTCGGCGTCCGCGCTCGGCCTCGGGCGGCGGCGCGGCGGGGGCGGCGGGGGCGGCCGGGAGGCGGGGGCGGCGGCGGCCGAGGAGGAGGAGCGGGGAAGGACCGGCGGGAGGAGGGCCCGCCGCTAGCCAACTCCGCCGGCTGGTGAGGCCACCCGGTCTGGCTCCGGCCTCGCCGGCTGCGGGAGCGCGTCGCGGGGCCGCCCGCCCCCTCACTCCATGGTCCGCGCGCGGGGGAGCGGGGAGCCGGGGCCGAGCGGGGCCGGGGCGCGCCGGGAGCACGGGCGAGGCGTGAGCACGGGCGGCGCAGCTCCCGCAGCCTGCGGCGGCGCGGCAGCTCGGGCTCGGGCGCGGGCGGGGGGCAGTGCCGGGGACGCAGCCCGCGCTGGCCGGCGCGGCGGAGAGGGGGCGCGTGGGGAGGAGACTGAGCTGGGGAGGGAGCCCGGCGCGCGATCCTTCGACCGTGTAGTGCCGGGGTGGGGGGGCGGCGCAGAAGGCCCCCTCTTGGGGAGCACGCCACTGGGAGGCGGGTCTCCGGGCTGAAAGAATCACCCGAAACTTCGGAGAACCCGATGGTCTCTTCAGCCCCCTCCCCACCCTCTGCCCCGAGCCGAGGGGCGGCGAGTGCGCTCGGTTGCGCGCGCCCAGCCGCTGGCTGCGCCTCCTCCCGGGGGCCTCCAAGGTTTCCCTCCGCCCCCTTGTGGGGATCCCCTGCGCGCCAGGCTCTGGACCTGGAACCTGACTCTCCGGAGGCTCTTGCCTCACTGGGGTGTCCTGGATCCCCGCGCTACCCGGCTCGCACTTCACTCCCCGATTGCGCTGGACCCAACCCAATGCTGTGGCTGAAGAAGGAGGGCATCGGCACTGTCCCTGAATAAGGCGGCCTGAGGGTCCCTAGCGGACCTCAGGCGGAGGACCCTGGCTTCCCGCAGGAAGCATCAGCCTGCCCCTACCCCCTGAGGTCACAGCCCTAGTTCCTCCAGTCCTCTGCTCCCAGTTCCTGCCCTCACCTACTTAAAGTGGTAACTGTCCTAGAGTCTGGCCCGGCCCACAGCCCTGCAGAAGGTGCCCATTTAGAGAGGACACCTAGTGGTCTCAGAACCACCCACCAGCCCTCCTCGGGCTTCCACGTGCCTCCCTAGGTCTGTGGGCTGGACGACAGATAAACAGCCCTAAGATGATGCCCTTGCGATGGGGCTGGGAAAAAAAGGGCAGGTTCAAAAGAGGATCATCTGGAAACTGGGGATCTGTGTGTGTGACTGTCTCCTATGAGAATACTTTGCCACAGACATCTAGACAAGTGAGCAGGAAGAAGGTTTCTCCAGTTCTAGGTCCGGGAGCGCCCAAAGTCCAAGTGTGTTCGCACCTGTGGGGGATCTAGCCCACAGCTTCTCAGATGACCCTGAACAGCACCTGGGGACAGCAGGGTCACAGAAAAGGACAAAGCAAACCTTCAAAGGTGACTTCCTTTCCAGAGAGGGAGTATTTCACTCACAGAGACAGGAAGACTGCTTCTTGGGCATGTCATTTATTTACTCCTGTTCTCAGCTTGGCATCTTCCCAGACACACAGAACCCCTTCCTATGACGGCGGTGTGGTTGTCCTTTTGCTTTGGTTCCCAGCTACTGAGGGGGAATTAAAACTATGTAAGTTCCTCTAGGCTGGAGTTGGGGTTGGGGTGGGGGGTTTTCTCCAGTGGTGTTACCTCCCTCAAATGTTCAGAAACACAAAAATAGAAGGTTAGGGGAGCAGAACACATTGCTTTTCCTTCAGCTAACTAGGGAAGACACTCCAATAGTGTAAATAGGAAAAATAAAAATGAAAGAGGGAAGCTGGAACTAATTGGGCTGGGGAACAATCACGAGCTTAGGGGGAAATGGCCACAGGCACCAGAAATTGTATAATCGGGGGATGGGGAGAGGTATGGAGAGGAAGCAGGGAGGAGGGACCAGGAACTGTTGATTCCCTAGAAATCCTCCCAGCACCTGTGGTAAGTGAGAGGAAGAAACAGGGCAAAAGGGAGAGAGAGGGAAAGAGCTCACTCCTGTGGCACATAGAAATGACTTTTGAGTTAATATTCACTGTGACATTTCAGAGCAAAGAGGGTATTGAAGTAAAACAAAGACCCCTGAGCCAGTTACCACCCAGGAAGAAAAATGGGGAAATCTGTTCCCAGGCCTGATAGAACCTTGGGCAGGTGGGTACCTCACTGTATGTGCCCCCACCCCACCCCGAGGCAATGGCTTCTCTGCAGGAAGGAGAGGGAAGGTTTCCTCTTGGGTCAGGCAAGACCCTCTTCTTCAAAAGGCACCTTTGGAGGTTGGGGGGCGGGGGATTCCTAAGTTCTCTGTCAGCAATGGGGAAGACAGGCAGATCCCAGTGGGCTCCTCTTCGAAGGAAAACAGCTATTTCTGTCCTACCTGTTCTCTCCCAGTTTTCAGAAGCCCCCCCGCTTCCCACAATTGAATTTTGTTAGAACCAGGAGCTGAAATCATTAATGTGCTACTTATCTTTGACCATCAGGATCGTCATCAATCCTGAGGTAGCTTTTGCCTTTTATTTCTTAATCTGCTTGTATTTGATCTCACATTTTTGTGCTGGGAGCCGTAGGGAGAAAATTCCAGGCCCTGCTATGTCAGTCTGAAGTTTAGCTTGCTTGGAAAGAGAGGCATCAGCCCGAGATACACTGGAGCCTTTACCCTTCCAGGAATGAGCCAGGCACCTCCTCATTCAGGGCTGGGGGTCACTGTGCATGGCCCCTGTTTTCACCTCCCATCCACATTCCAGTTTTCATTCTGTGTAAAGACTTTGGGTCTGATGCAGGGGCACAGAAGTGATTCATCTTTCTCCTAGCTCTGCCTTTATAACAAAAATTAAAGGCCTCCCATGACCACATTCGCTGATGCTCAGCCCAGAAGAGCTCTTACATCAGCCAGTGAGCGGAGCCTTATCTGCACCCAGAAAACCAGCAGCTCCTGGGCCCTCCTGCATTCTTTCCAGGTCTCCAGCCTCCCCTTGCCCACAGCACCCAGACCTGACAGCAGTTTCCACAACAAAGCAAGGTCCTATCTCCATAACACCAAACAATGCCAGCTGTGTCAGACAAACCACTGACTGAGAAGGAAGGAAGGGAAGCAACAAGAAAATCAGAAGACACTTGCTGGCTGAGGTTACTTACCAGGGCTGCACTCTAACACAGGAAGACATGGCCCACGCAAAAGGAGAAGACCACCAGAGGTGAACAGAAAACCTTTTTACATCTCTTTTACCATATTTTTGTTAAGGAAGCTCTATACCCAACAAGGAGTTTGAACCCCAAGATTAAGAGTCGCGTGCTCTACAAACTGACCCAGCCAGGCACCCCTCACAGAAAACTTCTAAGCACAGGAAGGCCAAATGTTGGCAGATGAGGGAATAAAAAGGAGAAACTCTTCCGTGGAATGTTTCTGGAACAGTCCTCAGGTAGAGTACTCCTTCCATGTGCCTAGAGACAACCACCCAGGTCTCCAGTCACCACCTGACTCGGTAATCTATGGCACTGACCAAACTGACCTGTAGCCCTTCACCTGTGGACATGTCACCTTGTGCATGTGCAGTTCCCCAGATTTGGACAAAACCCCAACTTCACCCTGGAAAGCCTGACACTTGCTCTCCCTCTTGTTCTTATCAGCTACCTTTCTTAAAAGCCAGTAAAACTGCTCCGTTAGACTCTTCCTGAGCTGTCAGCATTTTGAAGAACACAAATTATCACTCCTGTATGTGTGTGAGTCCACACTCCACATCCAGAGGCATTTGGGAGCACCCTGTTGGCACGTGGGGCTCACGTTACCTTAAATGTTAAGGAAGAGTTAAGCAAAACTGCTCGTTTTATGATAGTTTCCAATTTTTTATTTTCCTTTTGCCCAACTGTCTGTTTTTGTTTGCCAATTTGGACTCACTATGTGAATATGGCTGTAGGTCTTTTTCTTTCCCTGGTGGAACACTGTCATACTCACAGCTGCCCATCATCTTTTTCTATTAAGATTTTTTTATTTATTTGAGAGCCAGCATGCACTCATGTGAGTGGAAGAGTCAGAGACAAAGGGAGAGAGATTCTTAAGCAGATTCTGAGCTGAGCACAGAGTCTGACATGGGGCTGGATCTCAACGACCCTGAGATCATGACCTGAGCTCAAACCAAGAGTCAGATGCTTAACGGACTATGCCACCCACCATCTTTTTTTTTAAAGTAGGTATTATAATATACATACAGTAAAATGCACGTAGCTGAAGCATGTAGTGCAATGATTGTATGTACGTATGTACGTATGTACACCCTATGTGGGTTCCACATCACGAATTAGAAGATTTCCTGATCACCTCCTCCCCCACCCCTGCCACCCGGAAGACTCCTTGTACCAACCCTCCAGTAGACAGTAACCCTCTGAAAACAACCCTTTGCAGGTCCTTGCTGCTTGTCCTTGAACTTCAGGTAAATGGATGCTTCCTTCTGTGGGATCTGTCCACACGGGTGTGTAGAGCTGTGATTTATTTATTTTTTTCATGCTGCGTAGGTGTGTATTGTTTTTACCTGATGCTTCAGTTCCCTTCCAAGTTTAGTGTAAGCCAAGAATATCAAATCAGTGCCTCTGGATCAGAGACAAATGATCTCCCATATTGGCTAGTTTTATAAGGAACTTCAGCTGAAATTGAAACAGTCACAGGCTGCTTCTCAAACCGGTTACACTACCCCAGGGTAACTGCAGGACAACAGGTCAACCAGCAAACTTCAGGGATCGAGATTTTAAAGACAAGCCTAGAAGAAGCCCTCAGATGTGCATAAGCTTTGGACGCAGCTTGGAATGGAAATAGCACAACCCACTTCTTGTGAATTCTTCCCCCGCTCTTTTTCTTCTAAATGAGAGTTCAGTAGAAAAGGTAACATCAGGAGAGATTCCCACCCAGTCCTTGACAGAGCCATGGAACAGCCTTTCAATCAAATGTCAGTGGACTTAGAAAGTATAAGAGGGATTGTTAGACATGTATGCACAATCTCCCAGGGGTTCTTCTGTGTTAAGGTTTGACGTCTGCTGTTCTAGGGAATACAGCTTGGCATGTATTTTTGGTGGATCCTGGAGGGCAAATCTAAAAATGAAAAATATATTACCTTGCGCCTTTTTATCAATATTTTTAATTGACTTGTTTGGGATGTTTAGAAGAAATAAAGACAGGGTACACAAACACACCCTATAACTATGGCTATATCTATCTTCTGTTTCACACAAGTTGTATCACAAATAAAAGTAACTCTTATAGGGGCACCTGAGTGGCTCAGTTGGTTAAATGTCTGACTCTTAATTTCAGCTCAGGTAATGATCTCAGGGTCCTGAGATTGAGCCCCGTGTTGGACTCCACACTCAGCCCAGAGTCTGCTTGTGATTCTCTCTCCCTCTCCTTCTTCCCCTTTCCACCAGCACTCTGTTTGCTGTCTCTCTCTCTCTCTCAAAAAATATATATAATAATAATAATAATCAGAGGGGCGCCTGGGTGGCTCAGTGGGTTAAGACTCTGCCTTTGGCTCAGGTCATGATCCCAGCGTCCTGGGATGGAGCCCCATATCGGGCTCCCTGCTGGGCGGGAAGCCTGCTTCTCCCTCTCCTACTCCCCCTGCTTGTATTCCCTCTCTCGCTGTGTCTCTCTCCGTCAAATAAATAAATAAAATCTTTAAAAAAAATAATCAGAAAGAAAACACATAAACCCCACTAGTTTTATTTTGTTGATGGAAACTTGGGCACACAAGACACTGAGTATGGCAAGGAGGGCCCTGGGGGCTTATTTTTGTTAACATATCAATACTAAGCTTAGGAATCCCATGTTTTTAACCAAGAAAATAGATCTATAAAATGTTCTATCATTTTTGCATCTCAAGGCCTCATCCTGATAAATATGGTATACATCTTAAATAGCAAAAGCAAGCTGTGTTATGAACTGTGTTATGTCTTTTTTGTCAAGTTAAGCAAGATCATATGTGTCTCTGAATAGGCAAATAGATGTCAAAATATATATAGATATAAATCTGGATGACATAAAATATATAGATCTCTCTACATTTATATAGATAGATATAAATATGTGTAATATATAAACATTTATAAATATACTTATATTATAAAAATTATACTTACATAAAAATATATATATTTTTAGATGGCTGACAATGGTTACTCCTAGAGGTGGGATTACAGGACTTTGGACAGAGATTGGTGAATAAAGAGGGACTTTCACTTTTTATTTTATATTGTTTTATATTCTTGGAATTATTTTTCTGGCATCAGCATGTCCTATTTTTTTTAATTGAAAAAAATAAGGAAAAATTAAAAGAATCTGTTCATGTGTAAGTAGTTAAGACAGTTGACTTAAATTAGAGGAATTGACATGGTTTGACTTTGGCAGGACTGAGCAGAAGGCTGGGTGAGGGGCTCCAGGCCACTTTGCCCAAGAGTTCCTGGCTGCCCTGTGCCCTGAGGCTTGTCTCTGAGGAGCCTTGGATGTTAGAGGACAGGCAGCCCACCCAGGTGCTCGGCCTCAGCTGGTAGAGCAGGAAGCTGGACTTCTGATTCTAATTTGGCTGCAGATCTAACGTGCAGGCATTTCTTCCGTGTTCTTCCGTGTCCTCACTGGTAACTAGAAAGATGTTGTCAGTCCTTCCTCAGAAGGTTGTTTGCGGCAAGGCAGTGTTTTGAAAATACAAACAGCCAAAAGAAAGAGATGCCAAAATCTGTCCCTCTTCACCCTTGAGTAACCCTGTGTTATCGATAATGAGGGTAATCACAGCAAACCCCTCTTCCCCAGCACTGGGAATCGAACTGCAGATCAGAGTCCACTCCAAGCCCAGTTCAACTGCCAAGTGTAACATCCTAAGAGTTGTCTAGACATGACCCATCACCAAGCCCTTGTCCCCCCAGAGACCCAGAGTCAGGATCTAAGTTAGTGGCCTCAAGGGGTACAGTGCTTTATTCATTTCCTTATCTCATTCCATCCCCCCAGACCACCAGCCGGCCTGGCTTGGGGGCAGTCCGCACAGCCGACCTTGAAAAGCGGTGGTAGCGCGCCCCCTGGTGGCAGTGGTAGACATCCTCCTTGGGGGGAATTTCTGACCACCTGAAAGTGGTTCCTTCCCAGGCTATCTGCCCTTGTCTGGTTCAGCTTAATCTCAGACTGAATCCAGTCTCCATCCTTTCTGCTCAGGCATCATCTGACTTTGAGGTGACTGCTGCGTCACCTGTAGCACTCTGTCCCCAGAGTTCAATTCACTGAAGAGATTTCCTCAAATGTTTATGATGGCTGTACTGCCTTCAGCTACCTAAATATGTCACTTGTTTAATATTAAATCTCTTCTTTGAAAATTTACACGTGAGGTAGGCAGGACTCGTATGTACCATTTCCTTTCTAACCATTTTAGGTCCTCGCTACCGAAAATGTCATCCATGGGCCAGGAACATGGCATCCCTTGAGAGCTGCTTGGAAATGCAGATCCCAGGGTCCACCAGACACCTGCTAAATCAAATTTTGCTTTTTAACAAAATCCGTGGAAGATTCCTATGCAGAGGAAAGACGGAGAAACATGGATTGGGTTGGTACTTCCTCTAGGACTTCATAATGACCCATATTTATGGCTAACTACAAATGATAACACTCAAAATTTTATATATCATTTTATTTTTTGAACTTGCAATATCTCATTTGCTTTTAAACACTTCTTAAGTAAGGAAAGCCTACAAAACCAAATTCCAAATGTTAAAGCATTTAAAGTAATCTACAAGCAATAGATTCTGAAGTCCCCAAGGAATAAGAATTTCAGCCACATCGTTAAACATTTAGCTATGAATAGTGAGTCCCTCCATTCCAGAAAATATTCAAAAGAAGAATTTCTAAGTTAAATCCCATACCTATCATAAACTATGTTAGTTCACAACCCCACGAGAATGTATTTGAACAGAAAACAGGGTATAAATTAAATTTTCAAAAAGCAGCATGAGAATTTGAGAATACAACCCTGACTTGGTATAATATTTTTTATTTTCTTTCAAAATGTTTCCATCCATCATTTGCATTAGTCATATTCTCATTAGGATATTATGTCCAAAAATATCAAGTTCTTGAGTAGGATGACAAAAATTATTAAAGGAGTGGAAAAAATAGTCCTTTGAGGTGTTAAAAATTGAGTGCAACAAATTTTTTAACTTTTTATTTTGAGCTATTTTTTAATTTTAATTCCAGTATAGTTAACATGCAGGGCTTTATTAGTTTCAGGTGTATAATATAATAATTAAACAGTTCTATATATTACTCAGTGCTCATCAGGATAAATGCACTCCTTAATCCCCATCACCTATTTAACCCATCCCCCACCCCACCCCCACCCCTGGTAACCATAGCTTTTTCTCTACAGTTAAGAGTCTATTTCTTGGTTTCTCTGTTTCTTCCTTTGTTTGTTTATTCTGAGCTCATTTTAAACTTACAAAACTTTGCAAACATAGTACAAAGAGATCCTGTAGACCCCTCATGAATTCCTTCTATGTTATCATCTTAGTATTTACCTACACTATGAAAATCAAATCTATAAAATTAACACAGGCACAAAGCTATTTTTTTAAAGATTTTATTTATTTGAGAGAAAGAGAGAGACAGTGAGAGAGAGCATGAGCAAGGAGAAGGTCAGAGGGAGAAACAGACTCCCCGTGGGGCTGGGAGCCGGATGCGGGACCTGATCCCAGGTCTCCGGGATCATGACCTGAGCCAAAGGCAGTCGCTTAACCAACTGAGTCACCCAGGCGCCCAGGCACAATGCTATTAAATAAACTACAGACTTTGCTCAAATTTTATCACTTCTTCTTCTGATGCTCCTTTTCTGTTCCAGTAACCTATTCAGGATTCCACATTGTATTTAGTTATTATTTCTCCTTAATTTCACCCAATCTATGACAGTTTCTCAGTGTTCCCTTATCTTTCATGACTTTGACAACTTTTGAAGAATACTGATGGTTAATTTTGTAGAATATTCCTTGATATAGTTTGCTCTAATGTTTTCTCTTGATTTCCATGAGGTTACACATTTTTGATAAGGAAAAGATACTGAATCTATCAAGGATTTGTGATGTCAACGTGCCTTGTCATTGGTGATGTGAACCTTGATCACCTGAAGTTAATATCTGGGGGTGGGGAGAGATACTTCAAAACTATAAAATTTTGTTTCACTTCAAATTTTCACCCATTAATTTTAACATCCATTGGTGGATCTTATCCACAATAATGATTAGTGTGGTATTTAACCACTTTGTCTAAAAGTTACTTACCATATCCTTGAATCCTTTAATAACTATTAGAGAAGACTTAAGTGTTTGTGAGTAAAGTGGGAATTTGAGGAGTGAGGCGAGCTGTGTTCAAACAACAAACAAGGAGGGAAGGGGAGAGGAAAACAGGCTGTATTTCCATCCTATCTTGATATCCCAGGAAATTATTTATGTAGTGCGGTGCCCAACTTCAAGAACTCCTAGATCAGATTTCATAACCTATCCATAGATATGAACCTACCAGTCAAGGAATCCAGGCTTATCATTCAGAGTTGTGTCTTTAAAAAAACAAGTGTGCTTTAGGAATGAAAGAGGAGAAAAATCTAGTAACTGTCTATATGATCCCAAACCTGGTGTTAGTAAAGTACATAAATCAAGCTGAAGAACTTATTACAATCAAATAGAATGTATTTTTCATTTTGTCATCCATATTTTATTAGTATTCACAAAGTATTTGATAGATGCAATTTTGTCTTTGATTAATCACTTTAACTAGTTTTCAAGAAGAAATCTTTGGTCAGACCTTTGGGGTATTATACTACTGGTGATCACCAACTTCAAAATGTCACGGTTCAAAGGTGTTTTGTTTTGTGTTGTTTTTAAAACATGCACTCTTTTCTCTTTCTATTTAAAAGAAACCTCAGAGACCCTGAAGTTAAAACAAAGGCTCCTTTTTCCACATAGCAAATCACTTTTTTTTTTTTCCTTCCTAAGCAACAGTCTCTGGTTCCAGAACTATAAATGAATTGAGCCCAAAACCAGGGCTCAAAGGAACCAGAAGTCATTTCTGGCTCTTCTACTGATATGCACGATTAGGAGAATGTCACAAACCCCATGTGCCTTCATTTCCTCATTTACAAAAAGCCCTGTTTTTTCCTCTCTCCAAGATAAAGAGCTATCACATCATCACTCATAGTGGTATATAGATATCAGGGACTTCCAAATTTCTGGTAGGAAAAATTGTTAACTGTCACCTGTTAAATCAATTAAGAATAAGAAAGATGAAAGTTTTTATTTTACCTTCACTTATTCCTTCTCTGGTGCTATATCTTTATGTAGATCCAATTTCTAACATGTATATATTCATATATAGATATAGATATAGGTACATACATACATGTATATATGAATGACAGCAATGAGCAATGATACAAGGGATCAAGGGATGGAGGGAAAGAATAAGGATTATTTTGTTATTTCAAGATATTTGCCCTAACCATGCACCATTGTTTGAAAATGAATTTGAATTAGTTATAAATGTATATTTCACTGTAGGGCAACCAGGAAAAATGTACAGTGGATATGCTAAGAAAGCAAAGAAAATGGAGATATCTAAAATGCTAAATAAAAATCACAAATGTCAGAAACAGAGTGGAGAGCAAAAATATGAGCAAAAACAAGGGCAGTGAGTAGAAAACCATAACAAATGTGGTTGATATCCATCCAGCTGTATCAATAATCACTTTAAACACCAGTGGTTTAAATATACCAATTAAAAGACAAAGATTGTCAGAGAGGATCAGAAAGTGAGACTCAACTATATGTTGTCTATAAGAAATTGACTTAAAATATGAAGTTACATATAGATTAAAAGGAAAGAAATGGAGAAATATATACCACTGTAACACTAATAAAAAGAAAACAGGAATACTTAGATTAATTTTAGAATGCTCAGACTTCGAGCAATGAAAGTTACCAGGAATAAAGATGGACATTACATAATTATAAAGGAGTCAATGCTCTAGGAAGGCATAACAGGCCTTAATGTGTTTGTGCCTAATAACAGAGTGTCAAAAAACATGAGGCAAAAGCTGATAGAATTGTAAGGAGAAAGAGATGAGCTCATTATTATAGTTGGAGATTTCAACATCTGTCTCTCAGAAATGCAAAGATCTAACAGGCAGAAAATCAGTAAAGACATCGTTGAACTCAAAAGCACCATCAATCAACTGGATGTAATTGACATCCATTGATTACTTCATCCAACAACAGCAGGTTACACTTTCTTCTCAAGCCCACATGGAACATTCACCAAGATAGACCACATTCTGGGCCATAATGCACACCTTAATAAATTTAAAAGAACAAGAAATCATATAAAGAACACTTTCAGAATTAAACTAGAAATCAATAACGGGAAGCTGGAAAATCCCCCAAAATATCTGGAAATTAAACAGCACTCTTCCAGTTAACATACGGATTAAGAAGAAATTTCAAGAAAATTTTTAAAAATATTTTGAATGAAAGTGAAAAAATATAACTTATTAAAATTTCTGGGTTACAGGGAAAGCAGTAGCTTAGAGGAAATTTTATAGCATTGAATGCATATATCTAAAAAATAAGAATGACCTAAAGTCTATAATCTAGGATTCCACCCCCGGAAACTAGAAGAAGAAAATTAAATCAAAAGTAAACAGAAGAAATAATAAAGAGATCAACAGAAATCAATAAAATTAAAAGCATAAAATCAATAGAGAATAATCAACAAAATAAAACACTAATTCTTCAAAAATAATAAAATCAATAATCTTCTAGTAAGGTTGATTTTTTAAAAAGGAGAAGACAGGGGCGCCTGGGTGGCTCAGTGGGTTAAGCCACTACCTTCGGCTCAGGTCATGATCTCGGAGTCCTGGGATCGAGCCCCGCATCGGGCTCTCTGCTCAGCAGGGAGCCTGCTTCCTCCTCTCTCTCTGCCTGCCTCTCTGCCTGCTTGTGATCTCTCTGTCAAATAAATAAATAAAATCTTTAAAAAATTTTTAAAAAAATAAAAAATAAAAAGGAGAAGACAAATTACTAATATAAAAAATGAAAGAGGGGTCACCACTACTAACCCCACGGATATTGAAAGGAGAATAAAGAAATACTATGAACAACTCTATGCCCACAAATTTGATAACCTAGATAAAATGAACCAATTCCTTGAAATGTGCCAAAACTCACACAGGAAGAAATAGACAACTGGAATAGACCTACATCATCAGAGGGATGTAAATCAAAAACCACAATGAGGTATCACTTCACCCCTGCTAGAATGGCTATCATCAAATAGAAAAGAAATAAAAAGTGCTGATGAGGATGTGGAGAAAAAGGAATCCAGGTGGACAATTGGTGGGAATATAAATTGGTGCCATTACTATAGAAAACAGTATGGAAGGCCCTCAAAATATTAAATATACAACTACCATATAACCCAGGGGTAATTCTACTTCTGGTATTTATCTAAAGGGAATGAAATAACTATTTAAAAAGATATCTGCTCTGGGGCTCCTGGGTGGCTCAGTGGGTTGGGCCGCTGCCTTCGGCTCAGGTCATGATCTCAGGGTCCTGGGATTGAGTCCCGCATCAGGCTCTCTGCTCAGTGGGGAGCCTGCTTCCCTCTCTCTCTCTCTCTCTCTCTCTCTGCCTGCCTCTCTACTTGTGATCTCTCTCTGTCAAATAAATAAATGAATAAATCTTAAAAAAAAAAAAGATATCTGCTCAACCATGTTCCCTACAGCATTATCTACAAAAGCCAAGACATGGAAAAAAACCTAGCTATTCATTGATGGATGAATGAATAAAGAAGATGGAATATATATATTCCATATATATATTTGGATCATTCCAAATATATATATTTCAAGCATTAAAAAGAAAGGAAAGGGCACCTGGTGGCTCAGTTGTTAAGTGTCTGCCTTCAGCTCAGGTCATGATCCCAGGGTCCTGGGATCGAGCCCCATATTGGGCTTTCTGCTCTGCTGGAAGGCTACTTCTCTGTCTCCCACTCCCCCTGCTTGTGTTCCCTCTCTCACTGTCTCTCTCTCTGTGTGTCAAGTAAATAAAAAAAATCTAAAAAAAAAATACATAAAAAGGAAGGAAATCTGACATTTGAGAAAAAGTAGATGGACCTGGAGGATATTATGCGGAATGAAATAAGTCAGACAGAAAATGACAAATACTCTGTGATCTCACTTATATGTGAACTCCAAAAATAGTTGAACTTAAAGACCCAGAGAACATATTGGTAGTTGCCAGAGGTTGGGAGGAAGAGTGGGTGAAATGGGTGGAAGTAGAGAAAAAAGAAATATAATTTTAACAAATTTTACCTTCTTTTATTCCTTCTCTGGTGTTCCTCCTCTCCTTATAAAAGATCCAAGTTTCTGACCTATATAACTTTCTTTCTCCATGAAGAACTTTTTAAATATTTCTTTCTGGAAATATTTGAATTCCCTCTGTTTTTGTTTTACTGGGAAATATTTGAATTCCCTGTTTTTGTTTTACTGTGAAATATTTATTTCTCCTTCATCTTTGAAGGATAATTTTGCTGTATATAGAATTCTATACATTTTTCTTTCAACATTTTAAATAGTTCACTCCACTCTCTGCTTGTTTGCAGGGCTTCTAATGAGAAGTCTTCTGTAATTCTTATCCTTGTTTCTCTAGAGACAAGGTCCGTATTATACTCCCATCTTCTTTCCAGATTTTGTCATTGGTTTCATGAAGTTTAAATATTATATACCTAAGTGTAGATTTCTTTGGTATTTCTCTTGGTGTTGTCTGAGCTTCCTGCATCTCTGGTTTTGTCTGTCATTAATTTTGGAAAAACTCTGTTACTTTAAATATTTTTATTATTTTTATTATTACTTCATTTTATTTTTTTTTAATTTTATTTTTTATAAACATATATTTTTATCCCCAGGGGTACAGGTCTGTGAACCGCCAGGTTTAAACACTTCTCAACACTCACCATAGCACATACCCTCCCCAATATCCATAACCCCATCCCCCCTCTCCCAACCCCCCTCCCCCCATCAACCCTCAGTTTGTTTTGTGAGATTAAGAGTCACTTATGGTTTCTCTCCCTCCCAATCCCATCTTGTTACATTTATTCTTCTCCTACACCCTTAACCCCCCATGTTGCATCTCCTCTCCCTCATATCAGGGAGATCATATGATAGTTGTCTTTCTCCGATTGACTTATTTTGCTAAGCATGATACCCTCTAGTTCCATCCACGTCGTCGCAAATGGCAAGATTTCATTTCTTTTGATGGCTGCATAGTATTCCATTGTGTATATATACCACATCTTCTTTATCCATTCGTCTGTTGATGGACATCTAGGTTCTTTCCATAGTTTGGCTATTGTAGACATTGCTGCTATAAACATTCGGGTGCACGTGCCCCTTCGGATCACTACGTTTGTATCTTTAGGGTAAATACCCAGAAGTGCAATTGCTGGGTCATAGGGTAGTTCTATTTTCAACATTTTGAGGAACCTCCATGCTGTTTTCCAGAGTGGTTGCACCAGCTTGCATTCCCACCAACAGTGTAGGAGGGTTCCCCTTTCTCTGCATCCTCGCCAGCATCTGTCCTTTCCTGACTTGTTAATTTTAGCCATTCTGACTGGTGTGAGGTGATATCTCATGGTGGTTTTGATTTGTATTTCCCTAATGCCGAGTGATGTGGAGCACTTTTTCATGTGTCTGTTGGCCATCTGGATGTCTTCTTCGCAGAAATTTCTGTTCATGTCCTCTGCCCATTTCTTGATTGGATTATTTGTTCTTTGGGTGTTGAGTTTGCTAAGTTCTTTATAGATTTTGGACACTAGCCCTTTATCTGATATGTCATTTGCAAATATCTTCTCCCATTCTGTCAGTTGTCTTTTGGTTTTGTTCACTGTTTCCTTTGCTGTGCAAAAGCTTTTGATCTTGATAAAATCCCAATAGTTCATTTTTGCCCTTGCTTCCCTTGCCTTTGGTGATGTTCCTAGGAAGATGTTGCTGCGGCTGAGGTCGAAGAGGTTGCTGCCTGTGTTCTCCTCGAGGATTTTGATGGATTCCTTTCTCACATTGAGATCCTTCATCCATTTTGAGTCTATTTTCGTGTGTGGTGTAAGGAAATAATCCAATTTCTTTTTTCTGCATGTGGCTGTTCAATTTTCCCAACACCATTTATTGAAGAGGCTGTCTTTTTTCCATTGGACATTCTTTCCTGCTTTGTCAAAGATGAGTTGACCATAGAGTTGAGGGTCTATTTCTGGGCTCTCTATTCTGTTCCATTGATCTATGTGTCTGTTTTTGTGCCAGAACCATGCTGTCTTGATGATGACAGCTTTGTAATAGAGCTTGAAGTCTGGAATTGTGATGCCACCAACTTTGGCTTTCTTTTTCAATATTCCTTTGGCTATTCGAGGTCTTTTCTGGTTCCATATAAATTTTAGGATTATTTGTTCCATTTCTTTGAAAAAAATGGATGGTACTTTGATAGGAATTGCATTAAATGTGTAGATTGCTTTAGGTAGCATAGACATTTTCACAATATTTATTCTTCCAATCCAGGAGCACGGAACATTTTTCCATTTCTTTGTGTCTTCCTCAATTTCTTTCATGAGTACTTTATAGTTTTCTGTGTATAGATTCTTAGTCTCTTTGGTTAGGTTTATTCCTAGGTATCTTATAGTTTTGGGTGCAATTGTAAATGGGATGGACTCCTTAATTTCTCTTTCTTCTGTCTTGTTGTTGGTGTAGAGAAATGCAATTGATTTCTGTGCATTGATTTTATATCCTGACACTTTACTGAATTCCTGTACAAGTTCTAGCAGTTTTGGAGTGGAGTCTTTTGGGTTTTCCACATATAGTATCATATCATCTGCGAAGAGTGATAGTATGACTTCTTCTTTGCCGATTTGGATGCCTTTAATTTCCTTTTGTTGTCTGATTGCTGAGGCTAGGACTTCTAGTACTATGTTGAATAGCAGTGGTGATAACGGACATCCCTGCCGTGTTCCTGACCTTAGCGGAAAAGCTTTCAGCTTTTCTCCATTGAGAATGATATTTGCGGTGGGTTTTTCATAGATGGCTTTGATAATATTGAGGTATGTGCCATCTATCCCTACACTTTGAAGAGTTTTGATCAGGAAGGGATGCTGTACTTTGTCAAATGCTTTTTCAGCATCTATGGAGAGTATCATATGATTCTTGTTCTTTCTTTTATTAATGTGTTGTATCACATTGATTGATTTGCGGATGTTGAACCAACCTTGCAGCCCTGGAATAAATCCCACTTGGTCATGGTGAATAATCCTTTTAACGTACTGTTGAATCCTGTTGGCTAGTATTTTGGCAAGAATTTTTGCATCTGTGTTCATCAAGGATATTGGTGTGTAGTTCTCTTTTTTGTTGGGATCCTTGTCTGGTTTTGGGATCAAGGTGATGCTGGCCTCATAAAATGAGTTTGGAAGTTTTCCTTCTATTGCTATTTTTTGGAACAGTTTCAGGAGAATAGGAATTAGTTCTTCTTTAAATGTTTGGTAGAATTCCCCCGGGAAGCCGTCTGGCCCTGGGCTTTTGTTTGTTTGGAGATTTTTGATGACTGTTTCAATCTCCTTACTGGTTATGGGTCTGTTCAGGCTTTCCATTTCTTCCTGGTTTGTTGTGGTAGTTTATATGTCTCTAGGAATGCATCCATTTCTTCCAGATTGTCAAATTTGTTGGCGTAGAGTTGCTCATAGTATGTTCTTATAATTGTCTGTATTTCTTTGGTGTTCGTTGTGATCTCTCCTCTTTCATTCATGGTTTTATTTATTTGGGTCCTTTCTCTTTTCTTTTTGATAAGTCTGGCCAGGGGTTTATCAATCTTATTAATTCTTTCAAAGAACCAGCTCCTAGTTTCGTTGATTTGTTCTATTGTTTTTTTTTTTGGTTTCTATTTCATTGATTTCTGCTCTGATCTTTATGATTTCTCTCCTCCTGCTGGGTTTAGGGTTTCTTTCTTGTTCTTTCTCCAGCTCCTTTAGGTGTAGGGTTAGGTTGTGTACCTGAGACCTTTCTTGTTTCTTGAGAAAGGCTTGTACCACTATATATTTTCCTCTCAGGACTGCCTTTGTTGTGTCCCACAGATTCTGAACCGTTGTGTTTTCATTATCATTTGTTTCCATAATTTTTTTCAATTCTTCTTTAATTTCCTGATTGACCCATTCATTCTTTAGAAGGATGCTGTTTAGTCTCCATGTATTTGGGTTCTTACCAAATTTCCTCTTGTGATTGAGTTCTAGCTTTAGAGCATTGTGGTCTGAAAATATGCAGGGAATGATCCCAATCTTTTGATACCGGTTGAGACTTGATTTAGGACCAAGAATGTGATCTATTCTGGAGAATGTTCCATGTGCACTAGAGAAGAATGTGTATTCTGTTGCTTTGGGATGAAATGTTCTGAATATATCTGTGATGTCCATCTGGTCCAGTGTGTCATTTAAGGCCTTGATTTCCTTGTTGATCTTTTGCTTGGATGATCTGTCCATTTCAGTGAGGGGAGTGTTAAAATCCCCTACTATTATTGTATTCTTGTTGATGTGTTTCTTTGATTTTGTTATTAATTGGTTTATATAGTTGGCTGCTCCCACGTTAGGGGCATAGATATTTAATATTGTTAGATCTTCTTGTTGGACAGTTCCTTTGAGTATGATATAGTGTCCTTCCTCATCTCTTATTATAGTCTTTGGCTTAAAATCTAATTGATCTGCTATAAGTATTACCACTCCTGCTTTCTTCTGATGTCCATTAGCATGGTAAATTCTTTTCCACCCCCTCACTTTAAACCTGGAGGTGTCTTCGGGTTTAAGATGAGTTTCTTGTAGGCAACATTGCCGCACCCGCACCAGCGACTGTGCAGCATGGCAAGCAAATCGCTTCAATGGCTGCTAGTCCAGGGGTACGTGCCTGAAGTGGCTAAGCCCTCTGGTATTGGGTCGCAGAAGCTCCCAAGAAGCTGTGTTCCACTCCTGGGGACCTGCTGGGCCGCATTCAGCACCTGGGTGTTTCTTATCACCATTGCTTTAGGCTTATTGTTTCTTGGCAATCGCTCTCAAACAACAGAACTGTTACAAATAAAGACTCTGATCTAGGTCAAGCTTTAATCATTATGCTTAAGAATTCTTCGGGGTCTTTTGGGGAAATTTTAGACGCCTTACAAAAGTTAGAACTAGGAAGACTTACAAGAAATAGGAATAAAAGATCCACACAAAGTGAGACTAAAAGTAAACACGATAAGGATGAAGATTATTATAAACATTTAGGATTAAAAATACGTCAGGGAAATCACACATTGCAAGTAAAGATTGAGGGAAAATGATGGACGCCTGGCACGTATACAGGTCCTTATAAATTGCAACCCACTGATGCACCACTTCCTTACACAGGAATATATGATTCAAGCCTCACGCGGTGGGTTACTCATAAGGGAAGGAAAGTAAAATATAGTTCCCTAAATAGATGGACAAAGGTACAATTAATCAATATCCGTTAGGTCGGTTCGCCCCGCTGAAGGGACTAAATAGGCAATAGGAAACTAGTCAAAACCGCATGTCCAGCAAGTATAACCTCAGGCTGAATAGCTATTGTTTAGGCTAACTTTAGGCTAATACGTAACCAAATGTTAGGCTATTCTGAGTAAGAAACATCATATTTGATCCTGTGCCAATGTTCCATGTACAATGCATATAAAAATTGATATTCACCGCAATAAATCGCAGCAGCTGATACACGCCTTGAGTGTGCCTCTCTGTCTGTCACGCCGAATCCACCCCATACCTGCTTATCCAAGGATCCCCCCGCAGACTCACCGCTGACAGTCCGCAGCACAACATATAGATGGGTTTTGTTTTTTTATCCATTCTGATACCCTGTGTCTTTTGATTGGGGCATTTAGCCCATTAACATTCAGGGTAAGTATTGAGAAATATGAATTTAGTGCCATTGTATTGCATGTAAGGTGACTGTTATTGTATATTGTCTCTGTTTCTTTCTGATCTACTACTTTGAGGGTCTCTCTTTGCTTAGAGGACCCCTTTTAATATTTCCTGTAGAGCTGGTTTGGTGTTTGCAAATACTTTCAGTTTTTGTTTGTCCTGGAAGCTTTTAATCTCTCCGTCTATTTTCAATGATAACCTAGCTGGATATAGTATTCTTGGCTGCATGTTTTTCTCATTTAGTACTCTGAATATATCATGCCAGCTCTTTCTGGCCTGCCAGGTCTCTGTGGATAAGTCTGCTGCCAATCTAATATTTTTACCATTGTACGTTACAGACTTCTTTTCCCGGGCTGCTTTCAGGATCTTCTCTTTGTCACTAAGACTTGTCAATTTTACTATTAGGTGACGGGGTGTGGACCTATTCTTATTGATTTTGAGGGGGGTTCTCTGAACCTCCTGGATTTTGATGCTTGTTCCCTTTGCCATATTGGGGAAATTCTCTCCAATAATTCTCTCCAACATACCTTCTGCTCCCCTCTCCGTTTCCTCTTCTTCTGGAATCCCAATTATTCTAATGTTGTTTCGTCTTATGGTGTCACTTATCTCTCGAATTCTCCCCTCGTGGTCCAGTAGCTGTTTGTCCCTCTTTTGCTCAGCTTCTTTATTCTCTGTCATTTGGTCTTCTATATCGCTATCTTTCTTCTGCCTCATTTATCCTAGCAGTGAGAGCCTCCATTTTTTTTTTAAGATTTTATTTATTTATTTGACAGAGAGAGATCACAAGTAGATGGAGAGGCAAGCAGAGAGAGAGAGAGAGAGAGAGAGAGGGAAGCAGGCTCCTTGTTGAGCAGAGAGCCCGATGCAGGACTCGATCCCAGGACCCTGAGATCATGACCTGAGCTGAAGGCAGCAGCTTAACCCACTGAGCCACCCAGGCGCCCGAGAGCCTCCATTTTTGATTGCACCTCATTAATAGCTTTTTTTATTTCAACTTGGTTCGATTTTAGTTCTTTTATTTCTCCAGGAAGGGCTTTTATATCTCCCGAGAGGGTTGCTTTAATATCTTCCATGCCTTTTTCAAGCCCGGCTAGAACCTTGAGAATCGTCATTCTGAACTCTATATCTGACATATTACCAATGTCTGTATTGATTAGGTCCCTAGCCTTAGGTAGTGCTTCTTGTTCTTTTTTTTGTTGTGAATTTTTCCGCCTTGTCATTTTGTCCAGATAAGAGTATATGAAGGAGCAAGTAAAATACTAAAAGGGTGGCAACAACCCCAGGAAAATATGCTTTAGCCAAATCAGAAGAGATCCCAAATCGTGAGGGGGGAGAAAGGGGATAAAAAGGGGTTCAGAAGAAAAAAAAAACTATTAAAAAAAAGAAAGCCGATAAAAAATATAAAAAGGAAAAAATATATATATATATTAGATAAACTATTTAAAAAACGTTAAAAAAAGAAAATGGTAAAAGTCAAAAAAATTTAGCAGAAGAAGAGAAAAAAATTGAAAAAGAGAAAAAAAAATTAAATTAACTGCAAGGCTAAAGAATCATGGGGAGAAAGCCATGAGTTCCATGCTTTGCTTTCTTCTCCTCTGGAATTCCGCCGCTCTCCTTGGTATTGAAACTGCACTCCTTGGTAGGTGAACTTGGTCCTGGCTGGGTTTCTCGTTGATCTTCTGGGGGAGGGGCCTGTTGTAGTGATTCTCAAGCATCTTTGCCCCAGGCGGAGTTGCACTGCCCTTACCCGGGGCCGGGCTGAGTAATCCGCTTGGGTTTGCTGGGTTTGCTTTCGGAAGCTTTTGTTTCCTGAGCGCTTTCCGTAGAGTTCCGGAGGACGGGAGTGAAGATGGCGGCCTCCCAGTCTCCGGCCCGGAGGAGCCGAGAGCCCGGGGCCCCACTCCTCAGTGCGCCCTCAGAGAACAGCGCCCAATGACTCCTGTCACCCTGGCCTCCGGCCGCGCTCTTAGCTGACCGAGCCTGCGACCGGCCCAAGGCAACCCTGAGTTTAGAGCTCACTCCTCGGCTCTGTCTCTGTAACCGGCTTCCCTGTTCTAATACCTGTAAGCTCTGCGACACTCAGACACCCCCGATCCTTCTGTGACCCTGTGGGACCTGAGGCCGCGCTCACCCCGCCTGGGCTTCACCCCAGTTAAGCTTCTGGAGCGATATCCCTCAGTGGAACAGACTTTTAAAAGTCCCGATTTTGTGCTCCGTTGCTCCGCCGCTCACCGGGAGCCGGCCCCTCCCCCCGTGGTCTATCTTCCTGTCGCTTTGGATTCACTTCTCCGCCAGTCCTACCTTGCAGAAAGTGGTTGATTTTCTGTTTCTGGAATTGCTGTTCTTCTTCTCTTCAATCTCCCGTTGGATTTATAGGTGTTTGCAATCTTTAGATAAGCTATTTAGCTGATCTCCCGCTACCTGAAGTAGTCTCAGCCTGCTACTTCTCCGCCATCTTGACTCCTCCTCCTATTATTTTTATTATTACTTCAAATATTTTATCTTCATTGTCTTTCTTCTTTTGGTAGTCCAACTATGTTATAGCTTTTGAAATTGACCCACAGGTCTAGAATATCTTGTTCTGCCTTCTTTAAAAAAAAAAATTACTTGGGAACTTTCTATTGGCATGTCTTTAACCTCACCTTCTTTCCTTGGCTGTTGTGGGTATACTGATGAGCCTGTCAAAGGCTTTCTTCATTTCTATTACAGTGCTTTTGATTTGTAGGATTTCTTTTTGATTATTTGTTATAGTTTCCATATTTCTGCTTACATTATCCATCTGTTCTTGTGTGTTGTCTACTTTTTCCATTACAGCTCTTAACATATTAATCATAGTTATTTTTAATTCGTTGTCTAACCATTTTAAAATCTGTGTCATATCTGAGTCTGGTTCTAATGGTTTCTTTTCCTCTTCAGGCTATGTTTTTTTCTTGCCCTTTAGCATGCCTTATAATATTTTATTAAAAGTCAGGCATGATTATTGGGTAATAAGAACTGAGGTAAAACCTTTAGTGTAAGGCTTTATATTAATCTAAGAGTCAGGCTGTGTTTAATGTTTGTTGTAACTGTAGATGTCAGAGACTTCAAGTGTCTAATGTCTTTGTTTTGTCTCTCTTGTTGCCTCTGGGCTCCTTAAATTGAGTCTGTATCTTTAAGCTTTTCAGCTATAATCCAATGTTGTTATCCTGGAGTCCTATTGATGTGGTGGTAAGGTGTTGGGGAGAGGAAGCATGCCATAATTATTTGATTAAATCTCAGACTTTTAATAGGCCCATGATGGGGTACCTGGATGGCTCAGTCAGTTGGGTACCTAACTCTTAATTTTGGCTCAGGTCATGATCTTGGGGTCATGAGATCCAGCCCCACATCTGGCTCCATGCTCAGCAAGGAATCTGCTTGAGACTCTTTCTCTCTCCCTCTGCCCCTGCACTCTAAAATAAACAAATAAATCTGTAAAAAAAAAAAAGTTAATAGGCCCATGTCCCTGTGCCCTGACCTTCATAAGTGCTACTTAGCTTCTCTTCCTCCCTTATAGTCTGACAACATTCTTCCTTTTCAATTTTGAGAGCAAGCATTTGTTATGGAGGACACTCTAGGCATATCTCACAATGTTTACTGCTCCTCTCCTCCTGCCATAGCCATGAGGAGATCTTTCTTGGTGCTTCACTATTAAGAACCTGGTGGAGTTCCTAGAAGTAGATCCATGAGAGTGTGTGGGTCCCCTAAGATTGCAGACTCCAGGATTTTATCACCATCAAGCTAGTCCACACTCAGCCTCCAGCAACTCATCAAAATCACCACTTAAGTCTCTACCTATTTGTGGTTCCAGTGGCTTCTGCTCCAAGTAAGCAGCTTCTCTATTTACTATCTCTCTAGATTTTGGAGTGGTGGATGACCCTCTGGTCTCACATCCTTGACGGTTCCAAGAAAATTTTGTTTATTTTCAGTGGGTTCAGAATTTTTCTTGCTGTAAGAACAGGATCACTTCCAAGCTCCTTACATGTTGGAGCTGAAATCGGAAGTTCTGTGTCTATATTTAGAGTAATGGAAAATCCAAGAACAAAGGGATTTCTTTGCTCATCTAACTGGGAATTTCAAAGGTCGTTCAAGTCTTATGTTTGGTTTGATCCTTGGCTCAACAATACCAATAAGAACACAGATTCCTTTCATTTATCTGTTCTATCTCCTTAGTATAATCTACAATCTGGGTTTACAAGGTCACTGACAAAAATTTCCATGACCACATGTTTTCTGAGAGAAAAAACTTTCTTTCTGACTTTTCCCAACACTGATAAAAAACCCTGGGCTTCAATTTTGATCGAACATCTCAGGTCATATGTTCATTATATCAGTTAGTTATTGGACAAATGTTGTGTAACAACTACAGAATCTCTTGCCATTTAATAGTAAGTATTACTCATGTGTGTGACAGTTGTCTAGAAGATCTGCTAATGTTATCTGGGCTCACTGACATGCTTAAAGGCTGGGCAGGGGTGTGTTGATTTAGGCTGGTGTGGACTTGGTGGCTTTACTTCAAGCTAGGGAGATTTTGCTCTTCATGCTCCCTCATTCTCCTTGGACCCGAGGCTAGCTGAGTCCATTATTGTTACAGAAGTAACAGGTGTGCAAGAAGGGAAATGAAAACAGAAAGCCTCTTAAGACCTCTACTTGTAACTGGCCCCACAATATTTCTAGTCAAAAGAAGTCACAAGATCAAGGCCAACATCAAGGGACAGGAAGGTACATTCTGCCCACAATGAAGACATAATAAGGGTGTAAATATAGGTAAAAATTAAAGTCAAATATTCAATCAATTGATCTCACCAGTAAACCAGCCACTGCTTTCATGGAAATATAAATACCCTGATTCATAAGAACCAGTCAAAACCCACTCCCTAGAACTGCTGGTTGATTTGTACTCTTTGAATTTGTTAGGGCAGCTATAACAACGTACCTCAGATGGTTGACTTAAACAACAGAAATTTATTTCTTTTTATTTTGGCCTGTAGATGGCCATCTTCTCCCTGTGTCTTCACATGGTCTTCCCTCTGTATATCTTTGTTCTAATTTCCTCTCCTTTAAGGACTCCAGTCATATCGGATTAAGGCCCACTCTGAGAAAAGTAACCAAAAATGTCCACTTCATAAAAAGCCCTGGAGGAGCAGTATTGTGGTTAGCCGAGACCACGGAGTATACCACCTGGGAACATGACTGGGTCAGCCCTTATCACAAGATGTGAGAGCAGTATACTTTCTCCACACCAGGGGCATGCTGAGGGCTATGTTCTGCTGTGATAGGAAGTCCAAACCCCTTACTCTCTGAGGGCTGCTGGAAGTCCCTTTCTAGTGCAAAGAATTATTTTGCCATGTGTATTTATGTGAGAAGGTAGAAAAAGTCTGCTCTGACTACTAGATCAAAATCAAAGAGTGGGAAATAACCCACTGAGAAATCTGGTGACCTCTCAACCATTTTCTTGAACAGGCCACACTTCAAGCATGACTGGATTTTTTTTCTAGATGACAGTCTCCCATTGACATTTCTAAAAGAACAAAAGTTTGCAGGTGAGTGATTGATGCTTTTCTTGGCACACCTGAGCCATTCTTTCCTAGTGAGTGAGTAGCAGTAATGCAATATTAAGTACAATCACGACCATACTTAAGCGCAAGTTGAACAGGTCATGAGAAGTTGCCATCATGAGCGCTTGTAACCAGAGAGCAATATGCACATGTCGTCTCTACTAGAGACCACCATTAGCCATCCCTCTGGAAACAATCAGACGGACAAGGCAAAGTAACTGGCTTAAATGACAGAAAGTTCTTGTATCATAGTTCTGGAGGCCGAAAGTCCTAAAATGAAGTATTAGCAGGGTGGCTTCCCTCTTATGACTGTGAGGAAAAATGTCCTTCGCATCTTGCCTAGCTTCACATTCTTTGTGAATAACCATTAGTGTTCCTAAGCTTGAAGATGTATAACCCCAGTTTGTGCCTTCATTTTTATATGTCATTTTCCATTTACGTGTCCAAATTTCACTTCTTTATAGGGACATCAGGCATAATGGATTAGGGCCAACTCTAATGATTTCATATTAGTTTAACTAGTTACATCTGCAACTACCCTAATTCCAAATAAGGTCACATTCTGAGGTACTGAGAATTAGAACATCAACATATGGATTTGGGGATGGGGATACAATTGAATCTATAATTATAAGCAAGGTGCCCATTAACCACATAGATGCTATTTCTTATAAAAAACACAAATATGGATTGGTAGCTTCAAATCAGTGTGCTATGTAGCAAAATAAGTATCAGGAGGAACCAGAATGATGCCATATGGGAACTTGGTTTCTTTAGTTTTGGTTTAATTGAGGAGTAAAAATTTAGAACAACTGAAAGAGTAAACATCCTCTAAGCAATCGTCACTGAATATTGTTTTTCTAAACTGGACTATGAATTTGAGATTATACAGTATGGCCAGGACTTGGAAAGCCCTTATATTTTTTGCTGACTACAGTCCCATGTGTCTTAACAGCAAAGTAGAAAAGCCCCCCACCCAAAGAGAAGACCAGCCAACTTAGTCTCAGAAGTGAGCTGATGGAGTATCCAGAAAACCCTTTTCATGAGAAATAACAGGAACTAAGTTGAGATGTCTAAACAAGTAAATAAGGGTATGTTTTTAAAGACCCAGGATGTATCCCAAATTCCAAAGACAGGAATATCGCAGTCCCAGGAACAAGGGTTGGGCATGCTACAAGGAAATCAAGAAGTCATCATTTCCTAGTTCTTACGTGTTCTTTTGTGCTCTACTTTCTCTGTTTCTATATTTTTCTCTTTGTCCTCTGCTTCCTCCTCCTATTCATTCCCCCTTCTTGTCATCCTTCTCTTTTTTCCTCCACTTTCCTCTATTATTCAAGTTCTCTCCACACTGACTTCCTTCTTCAGGCTTTCCAATTCCTATGTAGAAAGACAATCTTCTTGATATGGCATACCTAAAAATGCTAAGAAAAAATATCAAAACATTTTTCAAGATGCCAAACTGAGTTTGGAAAGCAAGAGAATTCCTTTAAGTGCTATTCTGACCCACCTATTGAATGAACACACACCGATTAGAATGGTCATGGCCAAAAGGACAAGAAATAACAAGTGTTGGCAAGGATGTGGAGAGATGCACCCTGAAGGATCTGAGGGGAGTCCTGCACCTCACAAAAACACTTGGCCACTCAGCCAATATCAGAACAAAACTCTTGTTAACAGGAAGAAGGAAGCATGATTGGTACATAAACACACAGGGGTGTCTTCCATACACACATAGCGTTCAGCACCATCCAGGACACATTCCCATCCACCTCTCTAGTTTACTTTTCAATTGAAAGCTACTTCTCCAGCATTATTAAATTCTGGAGTAATTGTTTGTTTTATCCAACCGGTTTCAGACATCCACTCCCCTTGCCCATATGTGTAGCCTGACTTCTAGATCCACCACACATTCCTCTTGGGGTTTCTCAGACTTCATTTTGCTTAGTCCTTACCCAAAACAGGGCAAAAACAAAGAAAACAAAGAAAAGCAAACCTGGGAAATAATAACTATTATGGATGTGGAAATGAGGTTCAGAGAGGTGATACAACTTGCCAAAATCCAACAGCTAGCAAACGTGGTCCAGAAATCCAAAGCCAAGTCTGCCTGACTTTAGAGCCCATGCATCTAACCACCAGGTCATACATAGTGCCTCCATACAAGAGCTTTTGTTCTAGCTCTTCCTTACATGGTGCCTCTTGAATAACAAGAGCACGTGCGCGCGCGCGCGCACACACACACACACACACACACACACACACACACACGTCTTGACTGAGTGACTCTTCAGAACAAAATACTTCCAGCTGTTCTGAAATTTTAAAATAGCTCTAATTAGTATAAGCATACCCCTGAGATCTGGGAGCAGGAAGTTTGCTGCCAGTTAATGACACCTGCATGTGTGATATGCTACATGGAATGGGCTGCCATTGAGAATAAGAGAAAAGAAGATGTGTCTCCTCCCTTCAAAAAAACTATGGGTGCAATGAGTAGTTAGAACTTCTAAAAAGAGCAATAGATCCTACTTTCTTAGGACAATTCATGAGCACAAACAAATGAAAATAAATAATACATTTCCTGGGTGAGGCAGTGGAAAAAATGTTGACTTCATAAAGCCTAAAAGACTTGGGCTTTGAAATAATTTCTGCCACAACTAATTATAAAATTTTGAGAACATCACTCAACCTCTCTGAGCTTTGGTTTTCTCACTCATGCAATGAACAATGAATTATGTTAAGTTTTGCCTCGTGAGACCCAGATGAAATAGTGCATGAAAAGGACCTGCGACAATGAGAACCAACTGAATATATCTTTTCTTGCTCTATATGTACTGTAATTTGGGGGCTTACACCTTGTAGTAAAAAATGTATGACTTTCATTCAGATAGTTTGGATCCATATCACTCCCTGATCCTGAGAAAGTTATCCTTTCTGATCCTCTTTGAACATTAATCTCCTTTCTTTTTCCATTTGACAAATTCTTATTGAGTATCTACTATGTTTTAGGCAATAGACTAGACCAGCTGAGTCATGAACAATAGAATCTCCAAGGGCTTAACATACTTATCTATTCATAGCCTCCTCATTGGTGCTTAAAGACAAGGAACACTGTGTGTAGTGGCACATAGTAGTCCAGTTTGCATTGCAAATCCAGTGAATGAAAGATGAAAGAATGTCAAATAGAGGGAGAGGAGTCTGGGTTAGTTTTCTACCACTGCTATAACAAATGACCACAAAGGTAGTGGCTAAACACGGGGCTAAAATCAAAATGTGGGTAGGGCTCCTTCCTGGAGACTCTAGGGGGAGTGATAAGAACAGAATTTTGTCCTCCCTCCCTGCCCCCAAATTCATATATTGAAGCCCTAACTCCCAACGTGACTGTCCAGAGATAGAGCTTAAGGAGGCACTTAAATGAGATCATTAGGGTGGGGTCCTAACCCAATAAGAAGAGGAAGGGAAGGATACATACATACCAAGGAAAGGCCAAGTTGGGACACAATGAGAAAACACCACCTACAAGCCAGAAAGAGGGGTGCAAAAACAATGAATACTGTTTCGCTGAAAATAAATTTTAAAAAATAAAGAAAGAAAGAAAGAAAAAGAAAAAAAAGAGGGGTCTTAAGGAACCTAACTGGCAGCCAGTTCTTGGACATCCAGCCTCCAGAACTGTGAGAGATAAATATCTGTGGTTTAAGCCTCTTGGTCTACGATGGGGAAAGTACTTTTTTGTTTCTTTGTCTTGTTTTGTTTTCTCCAGATTCTAGAGGTTGCCTGCATTTGTTGGCTCATGGCTCTCCTCCTCCAGTTTCAAGGCCAGCAATGTTGTATCTCTCTAACCACAGCTGAAAAGGTACTCTACTTTTAAGGATTTGTGTTATTAGCTCGAGCCCATCTGAATAATCCAGGATAATCTTCCCATGTCAAGGTCTGAAACTCTAATCACATCTGCAAGGCCCCTTTGGCCATGTAAAGTAATAGTCACAATTCCTGGGGACTAGGTGATGGACATCTTCGGGGAGCCATTACTCTTCATACCTGAGGGCTCAAGGGGGTCAGTTTGGAGTTGGGTCAAGTACTCTGACAGATCATCTGAGAAGTGCACAGAAAGGGAGATTTATGCCTTCTATTTGCAATTCACTTGTATACCAGTTTCTCTCCCAAAACAAACACACTCAGCAAAAGAGAGGGAATAGAGGTGATCTGGCCAGACCTTTTCCCCCTCTAGACATGGTTGTGTAGTACAAGGTCCCATAATACTTTGACTTAACCACTCTGGCTTGCTAGTTTTTCTATGGCATATACTTGGTTCTGATTATTATCAAAAGACCATGATACCATGATTTTCAGAAATCTAGCCCTTCCTCTTTAAGTTCATGAACTTAAAAGAATTACTTTTGTGTCCTAATGCCAGGAATGTTCCAGGAGAAAGTGAACCCTAAGATTTTTTCCCGGCGTTTATCTTCCTATGGTCACCTGTCCTTCCACATTTTCCTCTGCCTGAACTCTCACCTTCCTCATTGAATCACCTGCAAAAGAAACCTTCAAAATTCCTGCCTTACTATTCATGAGCTCTGCTTTTAAACTTTTAAAACCACTTAAATTTTAAAAATTAAAAAAAAAAATAAACTATTCCTAAGGGGACATCATCTTCAAAATCAAACACGCTGTTAGTTTCCTAGGGCTGCTGTAACAAATGATGATAAACCAGGTCATTTAAAAATTAAAATGTACTCTCTCACAGTTCTGGGGTGACAAGGTATAAGCAGGACCATGCTCCTTCCAGGCTCCAGGGAGAGTCCTTTCTTGCCTCTTCCAGTTTCTGAGGGTTGCTTAGTGATGCGGGACAATAGGTCACAGCTGCAACACTCCAACATCTCCCTCTGTTGTCATATAGCATTCTCCCTATGGGTCTATTTTCTGCTCTTATGCAGACACCAGTCATTGGGTTAGTCTGCATTCTAATTCAGTATTACCTCATCTTAATAAATTTTATCTGCAAAGACCCTATTTCCAACTAAAGTCATATCCTGAGGTTCCGGTGGACATAAACTTAAGGGGACACTATTCAACCCAGAATATACACCCACTACAGTTGTTTAACTAAATTGCAGAATGGCTCTCCCTGAAAGGAATTCTGTCTTTAACATAGGCTAGGTGGCTCAAACTATGGCCAGCCTTTAGTATAACGCTTTTATTCACTCCATTGCCCTAAAAAGAAGAGATTTAAAGGTCTCAGCCATGCTGGAAGAAGTAGAATATGATTTTATCCTTAGGAGAAAATCAACACCGTGGGCCTTTAAATTGGGCATATATAAATCAAATGTTCACCCCGTGTTCTCAGGCATAGGGTTGGGGTCATTGTTAACTTGAGTGCTGTTGGGAATGAAAGGTTGAGTATTTGGCGGGGGGGAATGTAAAATTGACTTGTATTCTAGCAGAGCTGGGCTTATGGTATTTGTTGTTTAGTGGGATAAATGCACATATTCCTTGTATGAATTTAAAATGCCCCATAATATTGCCTGTACTTCTGAAGGTATGTGTTGTTTTCTATGAGCAGGTGAAGAAGAGCTAGTGCGAGCAAGGAAGAAGCCCGTTTTTACTTCATACTTAATGTGAAAATGAATATTAACTGAGCTGGGCTTGGAGAACCCAACATATTCTGGATGGTCCATCCAACTAGAGATCCCAGGCAGATAAAACTCATGCTACTGAGGAGAGGATATCAGGAGGCTGGCATTTTTGTCTCTGATCTTGGAGGAGTGTCCCTGAGGGGTTGGATGGAGACCGCTGAGGAGAGGACACTGAGCAGTAGGTGTCCATTTCTAAGTAATTTCAAACCAGGGCATTGACAGGGTCACAGAGCTCCAAGCAGCCTATGGGGGAGGGGAGGGGAAGCAGAATGCCTGTATTCACCAAGTGTCCTCTTTGATCTTGAGTCTTTTACACAGGATTTCTTTTTCTTCTTCTTCTTCTTTTTTTTTTTTAAACACATGATTTCTAAGTTTGTCTTGGTTCTTGTCTTTCTGCTTTATATTTCTTTCGGGAATCAACAGGGGAGCACTCTAGTTCAATACCCATAAAACAGACCCTCAGCCCATGTCTCCTAGTGAATGAAAATGCCAGACTGAAATTTCAAAGACTATAAACTCACCTCTCTTTTGCCCAGTCTTTTAACAGTAACTGATTCTTTCCTAAGGTAATCTGGGATTCTTATGACCCTAGAACCTCTGAGTGTTTCAAAACAGTTCATGAAAGGACAAATATGAAAAGAAGTTGTTCCTCAGTAGCAAATAGTTTTTTAAATTATGTCTACATTTTATGCCTTAACAATTCTAAAACATTGGCTATTAAAGTGAGGCTGCAAACTGGCAGCCTAAATGTTGCCCATAGTCGCTTCTGGTTTGGTGAGCACAATGTTTTGCCTCATTTAAAAAAAATAAATCTAAATATCACTGGACAAGACATATGTTCTTTAGTTTTCCATAGTCACAACAAGTCCCTAATGCCTCACTCTGGCCGATATACACTACTTGCCAGTTACCTGCATGCAGTTTTCAGTTTGCAGTAGCTAAACTGATGTTGAAGGTCAATTCTTTTTAAAGGCAGCCTGGGTGACCACCACAGACTCATTAAACTAAAGATATCTAGGGGCACCTGGTTGGCTCAGTCATTTAAGCATCTGACTTAAGCTCAGATCATGATCTCAGGGTCCTGGGATCAAGCTCTGTGTCAGGCTCCCTGCTGGATGGAGAGCTTGCTTCTCCCTCTCCCTCTTCCTCTGCCCCTCATACTCTCTCTCCCTCTCTCTCTCTCTCCCCCTCACTCTCTCTCAAATAAATAGATAAAATCTTAAAAAACGAACAAACAAAAACCAAACAACTAAAGACATCTGGTTCACCCTCCTGCCTCCAAGCAGAGTCAATCTGTGATCATGGGCAAAGCTCAGGAACGAAAAGGTCCTGTCCTCAGAAGTCCACATCAGAACCCCAAGAAGAGTTTTAAAGAAGAGCAGCTCAGTGAGTGCATACCTTAAGCTAGTCAAGAGGATGCATGAGATGCATTTCTTGGTGTGGGTTTTGAGTTCGGCTAAAAACAAACAAACAAACAAACAAAAAACCAACAAAACCATTATGCAAGGCCACAATTTAACAAACTCCATATTCAGGTGGGCTAGAAAGTGTGTCTCTCTTATTAACAATGCAAGATTTAATCTCCCTAGGGAAACCTCCTGCTCCTACCCTTCAGGGTAAATTGGAACCAATCTTGATAACCAACAATAATTTTTTCTTTGGGTTTAAGCAGTTTCCATTTAGTTTACAACAGCCTCTTTCAGATAAATGCTTGGATCTTCCATATTCTGCCCCTCCTTCTCTTCCCTAATATGGCACCTAGGAATAAGAAAGTCCTTATTTTATCCTTGGGAAAGCTGCCATAGGAGGTCCTTGCACTGTTGTTCTCTGGAGTCCCCTTCCCTGTGGGGTTGACAGCATCCTCCCTGGGCATATCCCTTCTGAAGACTACACTGGCTGAACCTGTGAAGGCTGGACGAGCTTCTGTACTTAGCATGCCCAGTCTGGGATCTCACTGGCACTACACATCTCCCTGAGGCTTGCCTGTGTAACTAAAGTAATGATAGGTACTCACTGAGCATTTCATTTACCTGCAGGGCACACAGGAAGACTGAATTTTCCAGACCCCCTTGCAGCCAAGTCTGGCCACATGACTGGTTCTAGCCACTGGGATGTGGATAGAATGACTGACGCCTCTTTTGAGATTGACACTCAGTTACTGGGTCATTTTACTGTCGCCACAGTGACTCCCATGTAAGTTCATTGCCAGCACCGCCAATTTCTTTCCTCACCCTTCCATCAGACATGGAGTTAGTGCATCACGCCATTGCCATAGGGAAGACAAGGAGAGTCTGGAAGCTGAACTGAGGCTCTCTGTCTCATCATGCCTCTGGATCTTTGCTGTGTGGGTGCAGGAGCTGCCTGGGAAGTGGCCTCCTTCCACATCTCCAAAGGGAAATGAAGCAAATGCCCTTAGTTTGCAATTGTGCCCTCAACCCATCCAAGAATTTGATCTAGAGAGGAGGGATACTCACATCTCACAACTTGCTTTCCCATGCAGCAAGGCTACAACTTCACATTCAAAGGAAAGGTTCCACATGACCCTACCACTCCATCCTGCTAGGTCTGGGCCACATTATATTTAGGCTAACATGGTGTACTCAGCTTGAACCAATCCAATGAAGTCTCCTCAGTTAACTCAGTGTGTTCCGGATGAATGTGTAGCCCCCTCATTCTCTGCTCTTCCAAGGCTTTTGAGCGGTGTTTCAGGTGGGGGCTTCCTGCTGAGGGTGGACTGGGGATCTGGTGCAGGCACAGCTGTGGTTCCTCTGCTCTCCTTGGAGAACCCCTACTCCATCTGTTCTCTAAGCACCCTTTTTGCACTGGAGGCTGGAATCGTGGCCTGCAAACTCTCAGTCCAACTTCTGAGCCCTGTCAGAGCCTGGAGTCCTCTCCTGTTGATTGGTCTCCCAACCCAGCCCTTTCTGATGCAGAAATCTGTTTGGAAGTCACATTAAGTCCCAAGCCTAGGTGGCTGTCCCTGTGGCTCTTGTCCATGGGTCATTTTGCCGTGCCATGGCAACTTCTCTGTCAGCCTCCCAAGGATTCATTGCTGATTCTCCACACTCAGAAGCTGAGGGATCTGTTTGGATCCTTACCCCACCACACAGGAACCAAGGGGCCTTGGAAGTACAAACTCAAATTCTCTTCTCCTCCTTTGCTGAATCAGAAGACATAACACTTCACATGAGAAACATGGCCATTGTCCCTCTCCTTCTAAGTAACCACCTGACCTAGAGCAGGAGGGTCAGGATATATATCTCATCATCTTCCCTGTCTCCACCTCTTCTTCCCACAGGTCCCTGGGGAGCCTCCATTTCTACTTCCTGTCAGTGAGGATACCCTTAGATCAAAGCTTGCCTCCTAGAGGGGCATCTCTCCCTCCCCTTTCACCTGGCTGTTTTTGCAAAATGGCTACGTGGTAATATACATGGGATAGAAATAAAAATCTTACTTTTTTTTTTTTACTTTCAAAATATTATTCTCCCAGAAACATGTTTTTAAATGGGGAGAGGGGCAGAGGAAGAGAGAGAGAGAATCTTAAGCAGGCTCCACACCCAGGGTGGAACCCAATGGTGGGGGCAGGGATCTCAGTGCTGGGCTCAATATGGGGCTTGATTTCACAACCTGAGATCATGACCTGAGTCAAAATCAAGAGTCAAACACTTAACTGACTAAGCCACCCAGGAGTCCCTCTCCCAGAAGCATATTGATGGCAGTGAAATTTGGACCAAAGACCCTGATTATTTTACCATGGAAAGAATTATTTATTCCCCTCAATATTTTATTTTGATAAATATGGTATTTCTCAGCACATACACAAACACGATTCTTCAACCATGCCGTGCTACAGGAGAACTGTAAGTGTGCAGATAATTCACATGGTCTCCCCAAAACAGCTGTTTGTCTCCACCTGCTCACACCTGCTCAGAGGTAGGGGATCTGCCCACCCTCAGGTGCTTTGCCTACCCTCAGGAGGTGGCCTTAAAGCCTGGTGGCAGTCAGGCAAGTCAGGTCCCCAGCATGATGGCTAGTCCCCATGTTGGGGGACCAGTAACAAAGAGACCCTGTGGCAGATTATGTTTCAATTTTATACATTTTCCAGGTGTTCCTAAAGCCCAGAGTGTCCAGTGGTTCTCAAGATCAGCACCCTGTCAACACAGCTAAACCAGTCTGATGCCCACCAGCACTCTTTTTCATTTTGTCACTTGATGCCACAGAAAAGAATTGCCACCCCTCAGTAATTCTGAATTTCCTGTTTTCAGTTTTTCCAGTTTTCCCAGGCTACAGATTTTTAAAAATATATCTTTCACCAGAGTCCAGCTGAGTACAACCCTCACTCTCCCTCTGCCTTAACTGCTGTGTGTGCCTGCAGAAGCTTCATGGCCGTCACGCTTCCCTGCATCACTGCCCTCTTTGCATTGCTCTCGCACCTGGAGAAGCCCCCTAGGAAGCACCAGGTTCAGTCCTCTGTTTCATTTCACTCAGGCCACTTGTGCCCTCAGACTGCCTTTTAATTAGACATTAAAACAAACAAACAAAGAAACAAAAACAAAACATGGCATCTGGGTGGTTCAGTCAGTTAAGCATCTGCCTTGGGTTCAGGTTGTGATTCCTGGGTCCTGAGATCAAGCCCCAAATCAGGCTCCCTGCTCAGTGGGGAGTCTGCTTTCCCTTTGCCTCTCCCCTGTACCCGCTCGTGCTCTCACTCTCTCACTCTCTCTTTCAAATAAATAAATAAATAGAATTTTTAAAACCCCACTAAGTCAAAGATTTTGACCTGCAAGTCCCTTCTCCTTCTTAATTATGGGTCATTGCATAAAAGGTTGGAGTGAAAAGAGTATGGATTTTGGAAAGAAACAAACCTGAGTTTAAATTCTGTCTTTACCATTAGAAGCTGTGTTACCTTGGGCAAGTCACTTAAACTCTCTCTGTCAGGTTTTTCAACTCTGCAGCAGCAGGATGGTAGAGGTAGGCAGACCTCCATTCTTTCTGCCAGGGGTAAAAAACCTTACTGAGGTTAGAGCTATAGGTCCCACGTAGTTAAGAGGGGACTGATGTGGCTGTTAGGATGCATGTACAATGTAAGCCAGGTTCAGAAAAGGGTCAAATGATCCTTAACCCCAGTGATGCTGGGGATACTGGTAAGGAAGGAGGAGTGCCATTCTCTGTAAGAGACTAGACTTTGCTGTTTCTGGGCGAAAAAGAATGCCCATCTTGGTGAATGAGCTTGCTTCTTAGGTAACTTGAGAGGATATCTGTGGGGGGTATAAAACTAGTGGCAGAGGTACCACCCCTCCAGCCTGGCCCTGCCCATATTCTCCCTTACAGAGTGAGCAGAGCTTGGGCCAAAGAGAAGCCACATGTGCACACCATGAAACTTGAATTTGCAAGTCATAGAAAAGCCTTACTCGGAGATGGGATTTCTCAAGGAAAGGAAATGGGACACAGATCTGTAAGGTCTGAGATGTGTGATTGCAGGGACAGGAGAAAGGTTGGGAGAGAGGGCAGCCATAGCCCTCCTCTGAAGGCTCAGAGTGCATGGCTTTTGTGCAGGGAGAGGAGGTGTGGACCCCTCTTTTCTCCTATCCTTCCCTGTGAGAGTATCTTCATAATCCTTCATTTAATGAGGTTACACACACAGGCTGGCCCACAGGCATTTCTCTGAGGAAGATAGGCAAAGGAATAAGTACTGGGGAAAGAAAGAGCAGAGATGGAGGTCTGTAGGCCATTGCCCTCCTGCCTAAAGGGTAACTACATGGAGTCACCATCTCAGCAGCAGTCGTGGTGCTTATGGACCAGCAAAGATAGAAAGTGTCCCAAAAGAGTGAAGGAATAAAAACAAATTCATCATTGTCCCCAGTAGATTGGTAAGGAGTATGTTGGTGGTCAGAAACATCCTTCCTCACCTGAGTAATAGGAACAAAAACATGAGAGTGGAAGGAGTGGCAAGCTTTATTTGATCACTGACTCAATTCAGTATTCCTTGGAGCTGGTCTGTCTCTCAACCCATGATGAACTAATAGATCTAAACAATGACCATCAGTAACTACCAATATCAGAAAAACAAAGGTGCCAGATAATGAGCACATCGCCATATATGAAGTAATGCTGCCAAAAACAATCAAACTTGAATCTAATTGAACCTCTAGACTGAAATGCCAACTTACAGGGAGTACAGGAGACAGAGAAACATGTCAACCAGCACCATGGGGAGTAGTCAGTGAAATCCAGAATGTGCCAAATCCTATACGGTTAACAACTAGTTTCTTCGCAAATAAATTACAAGGAAATAGTATGGAGGGAAAACCTATAGAAGAGGAGGCTTTAAATATCTATCAACCAGGGGGTGCCTGGGTGGTTCAGTAGCTTAAACAGCTATGTTCAGCTCAGCTCCTGATCTCAAGATCCTGGGACTGAGTCCCAAGTCAGCCTACCCACTCATCAGGGACTCTGCCTCTCCCACTGCCCTCCCCTGCTACTACTCATGTGTGTGCACATGCACTCTCTCTCTCTCTCAAATAAATAAAATCTTTAAAAATATTAAGATTTTTAAAATCTTAAATTTAAATAAAAAATTAAAAATAAAATCTTTAATAAAATTTTTAAAAATCTCAAATAAATAAAATCTTTAATAAAAACCTATCAATCAGCATCTAGACCTTATTTGGATCCTAATTCAAACCAAAAAAAAAATTCTTAAAATTATAACTCATGAGGGGCACCTGGGTGGCTCAGTGGGTTAAGCCTCTGCCTTCAGCTCAGGTCATGATCTCAGGGTCCTAGGATAGAGCCCCACATCGGGCTCTCTGCTCAACAGGGAGCCTGCTTCCCCCTCTCTCTCTGCCTGACTCTCTGCCTACTTAGGATCACTCTTTCTCTGCCAAATAAATAAAATCTTTAAAAAATTATAACTCATGAAATAAAGGAAAATCTGAATACTGACTACATATTTGATGCTATTAAGGAATTATTAGGTATTTTTTGGGTGTGATAATTGTATAGTAGTTATGTGTTTTTCTACAAGTTATATTTATTCATATAATACCATGTAGTCATAATTTAACCTTGCTCTAAGAGAAATCTGGCTTTTGCCCTCAGCTTTTGAAAGGTAATCTCTCAACCCTTGGAATGTCATACTTAATAGAAGAGTCTTTGTCTAGGGTTGGGGTTGACCACACCGACAAGTCTGACAATATGAATGATGTTGGGGTTTTGAGGCATGTGGTATCAACTCAGTCTCTTGAGGGTCTGAAGACTGAGGTCAGCCATATGGGCAGTTAACCAGTGGGCCCCAGTAAAGAGTCTGGACTCCAGGTCTCAAGTAATCTTCCTGGTTGCCAGTACTCTGTGCATATTGTCACACATCAATGCCAGTGGGGAAGACAACTGGAATCTCCATGTTTGGAACTCTCTCAGATCCTGATCTATGTAGTTCTACCCTAGGCTGATTTTAATCCTTTGCCTATAATAAACCAGTACCCTCTCTAATTTTGCAGTGGGTGTCCAAAGTGAGGGTGGTCTTGGGCATACTGTGTACCCTCCAATGTCACAGATATATACTCTATTATTTATAAATGAAATGAAATGATATGATGCCTGGAATATATGGATCAGGGTATAGAAGGATCAGACTTATCCACAGATTGCAGGCCCTTGTATGTTCAATAACCTCTATCATTAAAGTTTAATGAATTTAGCTAGTCCGTTCAGACAAATGTCCCTAGTTCAGGTAAGAGAGATTTTCCTTTCCATCTCCACCATTTATTTAGAACTTCTGAGTCCCACTGTCAAATCTTGGATTTACAGGTGGAGAGTGGAATCCATGTGGGTGGCTGAAGACCAACCAAAGCCTTGGGCACAAGCAGTAGTCACTCATAATCAGCAGGTACTTGGGGACCAGATGGGTATTGAGGGAAAGTCCTGACTAGACATCCAAGGAGAGATAATGAAATCCCTGATAAAAGGGGTGCCTGTTGAATGGAGTTGGGCATGTGTGCCATACTTATAGCTCCCCATGCTTGAAAGAGGCCTCTCAGGGTGATGGTGCTGGGTGGTGGAGTGCCTGGCTCTGACAAGCATCTGCACCCCTCATTCTGAATGGAAATCCATGCTGTATGGCAGCATTTGTCTCATATGAGGTAAATTACAGAATACCAGGTGTGCACTCTCAGTGTAAGTGACATGGGACCTGACCTCGGAAAAAACAGTTCAATGGTCAGTAGATGGGGGTTCAAGGAGAAAAGGATACCTTAGAATTCATCATTTGGTGCAACAGTGGGGCAGGTTTCCATGTTATTCCAGTGCCAGTGGCAATTCCAGATAAGAAACATCCAGCATCTGGATGTGGCATGGGGGGAGAAGCAAGATGGCACAGGAGTAGCTTCTTTCCATTTTCTGATCATGATTCCATAGCCTTTCTCTAAATTTTATCAGCTACTCAATACCCAATCAATAAATTCTGCTGCTGCTTAATTTAACTGAGCTCAGTTTCTGTCTGTAACCAAGACTCTGGACCAATTCCATGGCCCTTTGTTCATAGTTCACTCATTCCTGACCCTGTGGCCCCATTGAGTCCTCTCTGCTTCTTCTGGGGTCCATTCAGCCTTGCACATCTCTGTCTCCTCTATCTCTCTTCACTGCTCCTATCCAAGCAGGTCTTCCATAGTCTGAGCAGAGGAAGTCCTGTATCCTCTAAGCTGCCAATGTTTCAGTATGCTACTTTGTAAGGGCATGGCCTTTTGAAATCAAGTCAAGGAAACTCTGATTTAGAATTGTCAAAAAACACTTCCAAGCACATAGTGGAGTAGATACTTAAATGGGGTAGAGGAAGGAGGAGGAAAATGATCTGGAAGAAAATAATTGGTCTAAGAATAACTTGTATGTGAATGTTCATAACAGCTTTATTTGTGATGGCCCAAACTGGAAACAACACAAATGTCCATTAACAGAAGAATGGGTGAACCAACTCTAGGTTCATGCAATGGAATACTATGCAGCCATGATAATGGTAGGATTATTGCTACACACAATGAGATGGATGCATCTTACAAACATAATGCTGAAAGAAAGGAAACAGACATGAGAGAGAACATAATGTAGAACAGGCTAAGTTAAATGATAGTGATACAAATTGCAAAGTGGTTGTGGTCTTAGAGAGGTAAGAATTGATTGCAAAGGATACATAAAAAGATTTATGTTGAGAATCATGTTCATTATCTTGACAGGGAATGTGAGTTTTGCAGATGTCTCTATTTGTCAAAACCCAAGATCTGTGGGCTGTGGTGAATATAGATTATGTCACATTGTCTTAAAAGGCAAAGGGAAATGTGACAGAGACCTGATCTGAATTTGGCATCTCACTGCATGGGCCTCTTGTCAAATCTGCCTACTTACTGTTAGATTATGAAATAAAACACACTTCCCAGGAACTTTGAAGTCTCCAGGTGCAGGCAGAGTGTGTGCCAGCAGCCAGAGAAAAGTCCTTTTACAGAGACCCAGAAGCTGGCTGATGGAGATGAATGTACACTGGATGTGCATGACAATGACTGACAATGGTGCACAAACCCTCCAGGTGGTGGGTGAAGCACTGACAGGAGCATCTGCTCTGGTCAGTCCCTCAAATATCAACTACACCAATGCCCACTATGAAAGCTATATGAGCATTCCATCCACTGATTAAGTCTCTGGCAGGTGGCAGATACTCTTAAGTGATGATCACAAGCTCTATGAGCATAGTTATTTTCAAGAGTTTTGTTGCCTCTTTGCATGCTTTCACCAAAACATGTCATTTGGAGACAAATGCCACTTGCATATACACATGCATGCACATTAATGTGGTCCTTACACACACACACACACACACACTTCTTCATTTATCTGGAAGCCTGGTTTAAAGCTATCTCAGCCTAGGAAGCAGAGAAAGGAAAAACATCTTACACTGTTGGTGGGAATGCAAACTGGTGCAGCCACTCTGGAAAACAGTGTGAAGGTTCCTTAAAAGTTGAAAATAGAACTACCCTAGGACCCAGAAATTGCAATACTAGATATTTACCCAAAGATACAAAAATACTTATTCAAGGGGGCACATGCACCCTGATGTTTATAGCAATATTATCAACAACACCCAAATTATGGAATGAGCCCAAATGTGAATTGACTAATGAATGGATAAAGAAGATATGGTACAGGAGGAGGAGCAAGATGGCGGAGGAGTAGGAGATCTAATATCATTGGGTCCTAGGAGTTCAGCTAGATAGTTATCAAACCAATCAGAACACCTACAAACTCAACAAGAGATTGAAGAGAAAAGCAGCAATTTGAGGAACAGAAAATCTACTACTTTTTGGAAGGTAGGACATGTGCAGAACTGAATCCGAGGCAACATATGAGAAGATAGACCACAGAGGGAGGGGCCTGGATCCTGAAAAGTGGTAGAGTGGCGGAGCACAAAATTAGAACTTTTAGAAGTCTGCTCCATTGAGGGATGTCACTCCAGAGGTTAAGCAGGGGGTGGAGCACTCATGGGGACAGTGTGGTCGCAGGAACTGCAGGGTCACAAAAAGACCAAGGGTGTCTGAGTGTGGCAGAGCTCCCAGGTGTCAGTGGGGAAGCCAGCTGCAAAGATGGAGCCGAGGAGGGGCTCTCAGCTCAGGGTTACCTTAAACCATGATCCAGGGCACATTTGGACCACTGCTCTTTGAGCGGGGACGCCACAATTGACATCCAGGAGACTCACCTCCCTTCCCTCAGGGAATGGCATGGGAACATGCTGCAGTAATCAGCTGGGTTTGGAGACTCCAAATGGGGCCATGCGCCAGAGATAGAAATGCTGGGACACAGGCTGGGTGAACTTGACATGTGGCTGGAAACCAGGGAGATAGGAGGGATTGACTGCTTTTCTCTGAGGGGTGCACTGAGGAGTGGGGACCAAAGCCCTTGGCTCCTCCGGGCCAGAGATTGGGAGATCGCCATTTTCATTCCCACCCTCCAAAGTGGTATGGAAAGCATTCAGGGAACAAAAGCTTCCAAGAGTGAACCTGAGCAGATTGCTTAGCCTGGCCCCTGGAAGGGTGGTGCAATTCCGCCTTGGGCAAAGACATTTGAGAATCTTGAATCTTCCCCTAGACGATCAGCAAGAACATCCAGCCAAGACCAAGTTCACCAATAAATGAGAACTGTAAAACTTCAGAACTACAGAAATAAAACACATGGAATTCATGGCCTTTCCGCCATGATTCCTTAGTCTTCCAAAGTTAAATTTTTTTAAACTCTATTTTATTCTTATTCATTTTTAAAAATTTTTCTCTTTCCTATTTTAATGTTTTTTAACTATTTTACCTCTTTCTTAATTTTCATTGTTATAGTCATATTCTATTCCTTCATTGTATTTAGCCTTATTTTTTGTATTTATATAGGTCTTTCTTTCTTTAAAATTTTGAGATACAGTTCCTTCTAACAGATCAAAATATATCCTAAAACTAGCACATGGCTTTGTTTTAGTCTCCAGCCTGATCACATTCTTTCCTATTTTTTTCTTTTATCTTTTTCAACCAACTTCTTATCAATTCCTTTTTTTAGATCTTTTTTAATTTTCATCTTTACAGTCACATTACATCCATTCTTCATGTTTACCCACCCTTATTTTCCTTTATAATTTTGGGAGGCAGTTTCTTCAAACAGATCAAAATACACCCAAAATCAAGTGTCTGGTTCTGTTCTATTCACCACTCTAATATATATATACATATATGTATATATATATACATTTTTTCTTTTCTTTTTAAAGATTTTATTTATTTATTTGACACACAGAGAGAAATCACAAGTAGGCAGAGAGGGAGGCAGAGATAGAGGGGGAAGCAAGCTCCCTGCTGAGCAGAGAGCCCAATGTGGGGCTTGATCTCAGGACCCTGGGATCATGTCCTGAGCCAAAGGCAGAGGCTTTTAACTCACCGAGCCACCCAGGCGCCTCTTTTCTTTTCTTTTCTCTTTTCCTCCTTCCCAACCCCCTGGTTTTGGGTATCTTCTGATTTGGTTAGTTTCTGGGGGCATTGCTACCCTTTTAGTATTTTGTTCTCTAATTCATCTATTCTTATCTGGATAAAAAGATAAGGCAGAAAAATTCACCTAAAAAAAAAAAGAAAGAAAAAAAAAAAAAAAGAACAAGAGGCAGAACTGATGGCTAGAGACCTAATCAATACAGACAATAGTAAGATGTCAGATCTAGATTTCAGAGTGACGATTATCAAGATGCTAGCTGGGCTCCAAAAAAACATGGAAGATACTAGAGAATCCCTTTCTGGAAAATAAAATCCCTTTCTGGAGAAATAAAAGAAGTAAAATCTAACCAGTTTGAAATAAAAAAAAACTATCAATGAGGTGCAATAAAAAATGGAGGCTCTTACTGTTAGGATAAATGAAGCAGAAGAGAGAATTAGTGATATAGAAGACCAAATGATGGAGAATAAAGAAGCTGAGCAAAAGAGAGACAAAAAGCTACTGGACCACGAGGGGAGAATTCAAGAGATAAGTGATACCATAAGATAAAACAATATTAGAGTGATAGGGATTATAGAAGAAGGCGGTGCAGAAGATATATTGGAGCAAATTATAGCAGAGAATTTCTCTAATTTGGCAAAGGGTCAAGCATCAAAATCCAGGAGGCACAGAGAACCCCCTCAAAATCAATAAAAATAGGTCCACATCCCATCATAGAATAGTAAAACTTACAAGTCTCAGTGACAAAGAGAAAATTCTGAAAGCAGCTCAGGACAATAGGTCTATAATATACAATGGTAGAAATATTAGATTGGCAGCACACCTATCCACAGAAACCTGGCAGGCCAGAAAGGACTGACATGATATATTCAGAGCACCAAATGAGAAAAATATGCAGCCAAGAATACTATATCCAGCTGCTGTCATTGAAAATGGAGAGATAAAAAGCTTCCAGGACAAACAAAAACTAAAAGAATTTGCAAATACCAAATCAACTCTACAGGAAATATTGAAATGGGTCCTCTAAGCAAAGGGAGAGCTTAAAAGTAACAGACCAGAAAGGAACAGAGACAATATACAGTAACAGTCACCTTACAGGCAATACAATGGCACTAAATTCATATCTTTGAATAGTTACGCTGCATGTAAATGGGCTAAATGCCCCAATCAAAAGGCACAGGGGATCAGAAAGGATAAAAAAAACCAAGACCCATCAATATGCTGTCTACAAGAAATTCATTTTAGACCCAAAAACACCTCGATTTAAAGTGAGGGGACAGAAAACAATTTACCATGCTAATGGACATCAAAAGAAAGCTTGGGTGGCAATCTTTATATCAGATAAATTAGATTTTAAGCCAAAGAGATGAGGAAGGACACTAAATCATACTTAAAAGATCTGTCCAACAAGATATAAAAACTTCAAATATCTACACCCCTAACATGGGAGCAGCCAATTATATAAACCAATTAATAACAAAATCAAAGAAATACATTGACAATAATATGATAATAGTAAGAGACTTTAATACCCCCTTTACTAAAATGGACAGATCATCTAAGCAAAAAATAGAGAAGGAAATAAAGACTTTAAATGATACACTGGACCAGAAGGACATCACAGATAAATTTAGAACATTCCATACCAAAACAACAGAACACACATTCTTCTCTAGTGCACATAAAACATTCTCCAGAATAGATCACATCTTGGGTCACAAATCAGGTCTCAAGCAGTACCAAAAGACTGGGATCATTCCCTGCATATTTTCTGCCCACAATGCTCTGAAACTAGAACTCAATCACAATAGGAAAGTTGGAAAGAACTCAAATATATGAAGGCTAAAGAGGAGCTTACTAAAGAATGAATAGGTCAACCAGAAAATTAAAGAATAATTGAAAAAAATAATGAAAACAAATGAAAATGAAAACACAATGGTTCAAAATCTTTGGGACACAGCAAAGGCAGCCCTGAGAGAAAAGTATATAGCAATACAAGCCTTTCTCAAGAAACAAGAAAGGTCTCAAGTACACAACCTAATCCTACACCTAAAGTAACTGGAGAAAAAACAGCAAAGAAAGCCTAAACCCAGCAGGAGAAGAGAAATCATAAAGATCAGAGCAGAAATCAATGAAATAGAAACCAAAAAGCAGTAGAACAGGTCAATGAAACTAGGAGCTGGTTCATTGAAAGAATTAATAATATTGATAAACACTGGCCAGACTTATCAAAAAGAAAAGAGAAAGGAACCAAATTAATAAAATTATGAATGAAAGAGGAATGATCACAACCAACACCAAACAAATACAAACAATTATAAGAACATATTAGGAGCAAGATTTCACGAGCAAATTTGACAATCTGGAAGAAAAGGATGCATTCCTAGAGACATATAAACTACCACAACTGAACCAGGAAGAAATAGAAAACCTGAACAGACCCATAACCAGTAAGGAGATTGAAGCAGTCATCAAAAAAATCTCCCAAAAAACAAGAGCCCAGGGCCAGACAGCTTCCCAGGGGAATTCTACAAACATTTAAAGAAAAATTAATACCTATTTTCCTGAAACTGTTCCCAAAAATAGAAAAGGAAGGAAAACTTCCAAACTCATTTTATGAGGCCAGTATTACCTTGATCCCCAAACCAGACAAAGACCCCATCAAAACAGAAAATTATAGGCCAATATCCTTGATGAACATGGCTGCAAAAATTCTCACTGAAATACTAGCCAAAAGGTCCAACAGTACATTAAAAGGATTATTCACCACGAACAAGTGGGATTTATTCCTGGGTTGCAAGTCTGGTTCAACATCCACAAATCAATCAATGTGATACATCAATAAAAGAAAGAGCAAGAACCATATGATACTCTCAATAGATACTGAAAAGCATTTGATAAAATACAGCATTCTTTCATGATCAAAACTCTTCACAGTTTTGGGATAGAGGGTATGCACCTCAATATTATTGAAGCCATCTATGAAAAACCCACCATGAATATCATCCTCAATGGGGAAAAACTGAGAGCTTTTCCCCTAAGGTCAGGAATATGGCAGGGATGTCCACTACCACCACTGCTATTCAACATAGTACTAGAGGTCCTAGCCTCAGCAATCAGACAACAAAAAGAAATAAAAGGCATCCAAATTGGCATAGAGGAAATCAAACTCTCACTCTTTGCAGATGATATGATACTTTATGTGGAAAACCCAAAACTGCTAGAACTTATACAGGAATTCAGTAAAGTGTCAGGATATAAAATCAATGCACAGAAATCAGTTACATTTCTATACACCAACAGCAAGACAAAAAAAGAAAAGAAAGAAAGAAATTAAGGAGTCAATCTTATTTACAATTGCACCCAAAACCATATGATATCTAGGAATAAACCTAACCAAAGAGGCAAAGAATCTGTACTCAGAAAACTATAAAGTACTCATGAAAGAAATTGAGGAAGACACAAAGAAATGGGAAAAAGTCCCATGCTCATGGATAGGAAGAAAAAATATTGGGAAAATGTCTATGCTACCTAAAGCAATCTACACATTTAATGCAATCCCTACCAAAATGCCATCATTTTTTTTCAAAGAAATGGAACAAATAATCCTAAAATTTATAGGGGACCAGAAAAGACCCTGAATAACCGAGGAATGTTGAAAAAGAAAACCAAAGTTGGCAGCATCACATTTCCAGACTTCAAGCTCTATTACAAAGCTGTAATCATCAAGACAGTATGGTACTAGCAAAACAAAAACAAAAACAAAAAACAGACACATAGATCAATGGAACAGAATACAGAGCCCAGAAATGAACTCTCCCATCTATGGTGAACTAATCTTTGACAAAGCAGGGAAGAACGTCCAGTGAAAAAAAGACAGTCTCTTCAACAAATGGTGTTGGGAAAATTGGACAGCCACATACAGAAGAATGAAACTGGAACATTTCCTTACACCACACACCAAAATAGACACAAAATGGATGAATGACCTCAATGTAAGACAGGAATCCATCAAAATCCTTGAGGAGGACACCGGCAGCAACTTCTTCAACCTCAACTGCTGCAACTTCTTCCTAGAAACATTGTCAAAGGCAATGGAGCAATGGCAAAAAAGAACTATTGGAACTTCATCAAGATCAAAAGTTTTTGCACAGCAAAGGAAACAGTCAACAAAACCAAAAGACAACTGACAGAATGGGAGAAGATATTTGCAAACGACATATCAGATAAAGGGCTAGTATCCAAAACCTATAAAGAACTTATCAAACTCAGCACCCAAAGAACAAATAATTCAATCAAGAAATGGGCAGAAGGCATGAATGCAGACATTTCTGCAAAGAAGACATCCAATTGGCCAACAGACACAAGAAAAAGTGCTCAACATCATCGGCATCAGGGAAATACAACTCAAAAGCCCAGTGAGATACCACCTCACACCATTCAAAATGGCTAAAATTAACAAGTCAAGAAATGACAGATGTTGGTGAGGATGGGGAGAAAGGTGAACTCTCCTACACTGTTGATGGGAATGCAAGCTGGTGCAGCCACTCTGGAAAACAGCATGGAGTTTCCTCAAAAAGTTGAAAATAGACCCTATGACCCAGCAATCACACTACAGGGTATTTATCCTGATACAAATGTAGTGACCTGAAGGGGCATGTGCACCCAAATGTTTATAGCAGCCTAGTCCACAATAGCCAAACAGTGGAACTATGGAAAGAACCTAGATGTCCATCAACAGATGAATGGATAAAGAAGATGGAAGATATTTTATATATATATAGTATATATATATATACTATAGATATAATATATAGTATATATATACCATGCAGCCATCAAAAAATGAAATCTTGCCATTTGCAACCATGTGGATGGAACTAGAGAGTATTATGTTAAGCAAAATAAGTCAATCAGAGAAAAACAATTTTTATATGATCTCTCTGATATGAGGATTTGAGAGGCAGGGCAGGGGATCGTGGGGGGTAGGGAGGGAAAGAATGAAACAAGATGGGATTGGGAGGGAGACAAACCATAAGAGACTCTTAATCTTAGGAAACAAACTGAGGGTTGCTGGGGGGTGGAGGGGAAGGAGAGTATGGCTGGGTTATGGACATTGGGGAGGGTATGTGCTATGGAGAGTGCTGTGAATTGTGTAAGATTGATGATTCACAGACCTGTACCCCTGAAGCAAATAATACATTATATGTTAATAAATAGAAAAAAAAGAAAAAGAAATAAACATTTTGGCAAGCTCAAAAAATAAAAAAGAAGCTGTGGTATATATGTATATATAAAATGCAATATTAGTCAGCCATCAAAAACAATGAAAATTTGCCATTTGCAATGACACAGTTGGAGCTAGAGTGTATTATGCTAAACAAAATAAATAAGTCAGAGAAAGACAAATGCCATCTGATTCACTCCTATGTGGAGCTTAAAAAACAAAACAGATGAACATAGGGGAAGGGGGAAAAAGAGAGAGACAAAGAGAGAGAGAGAAGCAAACCATAAGAGACTCTTAACTATGAAGAACAAACTGAGTGAGGGTTGATGGAGGGAATTTGGGTGGGAGATGGGCTAATGGGGTGATAGGTATTAAGGAGGGCACTTATGATGAGACTGGGTGTTGTATGTAAATGATGAATCACTAAATTCTATGCCTGAAACTAATTTCACCATATGCATTAACTAGAATTTAAATAAAAACTTAGGAAATAAAAAAAATTAAAGTTCCACTTTGCATCAGTAAGTAAATAAATAAATAAATAAATAAATAAATAAATAAATAAATAAATAAATAAAATTAGCTCAGCCTTATTAAGCCTTCCCTGGTGACCTTCTTGCAAGCTCCAGGTTAGACCTCCCTGGGACTTTGACGCACATACAGTGCTGTGGGAATTCAGGTAGTAGGACTCTCTGGGGTTATTATTGTGAAAATGAATAAGGGAAACTACACTAAAGTGGACCTGGGATGTTAAAGAGGGAGCTTGGTAGGGGAGCATATTATTCTGTGTCAGTTACAGGAAGAATCATCAATGTCAGGCCCCAACAAGAGAAGATGTACATTGCATCTCCCATAAGAAATCAACCACCTCTGCAACTTGGCCAATGAGAAATCACTATCACTCTAAACTCCTGATTCTTTCCTATGGACTTTTGTTCAAAACAACCCCTCTCAATTTCTTTCTTCTTTTCCATAAAATAATGTTCCCCCCTTGTGTTTGTCAGACTTGCCTATGGTTTCGCTGTAGGTTGCTTGTCCTGGATTGCAATTCTTTGCTATTCCCGAATAAACTCATCTTCTGCTGGTAAAATATCTGAAGTTTTATTTTTAAGGTTAACGTTACCCTTACTATTTATATATTGGCAAGCTCTATTTTCAAAAAGAAAGCAGAAAGAGCTGGTGAAAATCAGTTACACATTTCAACACATTTCAAATCATGGTTTCCCTGTGCACCCCATGAGGGTGAGTTCTTGTGTTCGCCCAACGAAAACGTTTAGCCATTCTTAGTTTGGCCAACTGGCAGTGATCTATTACTACCACAAAATGGGATAAGAAGAGAGTGCGGAATCCTCTTGTTGACAGAACTGTTAAGAAGACAGGACTTTTTGTGGTACCTGGGGGACTCAGTCAGTTAACAATCTGACTCTTGATTTCAGCTCAGATCATGAGGGTTGTGAGCCCCACATTGGGCTTTGCATTGGTTGTGGCGTCTGCTTAAGATTCTCTTTCTTCCTCTTCCTCTGCTCCTCCCCCACCCCCACTTGCACTCTCTCTCTCTTTCTCTAAATATTTAGAGATATATATTTACATGTGTAAATATATACATAAAGAGTTTATAAACAAACATATATATGTATATAAAGAGTTTCAGTGTGATCAGGAAGGGGAAATACATTGGATAATCTCCCAACTCTTCTTACTGTTTTTAAATGAATGCCTTATGAAGGTACAATGCACAAAGCCCTACAGATAAGCCTAAGGTTTGCTTTTTCTGAAGATGTTTTTGCACCTCATACCACCCACATTTGTAAGAATCTCATATTTGTGTATGCCCTTCCACATCCCTTTCTGTGGGGATCCCTGTTCACTGGCTCTGGTATGAAGGCAGTAGACTCTATCTCCTTATCTGAAGTGAGTCAGTATATAGACACAAGGGTGTGGGGCACAACCCCTAGGATGAGAAAAACTCTGGATGCCAAGCTAAGGCATGAGGATATGGATGGTGTTTCTGGCTAAAGGGTGAATTCCCTAAACAAGACCCGCTGCCTCTGTTGGCATCCCAAGAGTGATTGTGTGAAATTGTGACCTGCCAAAAAAAAAAAAAAAAGTTGTGCTGTCCGCAGGGAGGTAATTGATACATAGAGGAGAGTGGGGCTAGAAGAAAATGAAACCATGTAACAATACACTGGCCTCTCCCCACTGGAGCTGCAGAAGCTGTACCAGCTACCACCAGGATGAAGCGGCAGGTCTAGTTTCTCACTTTCTTCCAGAGTTTGTTAAACAAGGGGCAGGGTAATTCCATGTGGTCATTGGGAGATTCAAGATCCCTATGCCCTTAGAGAGCTTTGCCATCTTAAACAAACAGTGTAAGAACAAAGTGATGTTACTTTCATGTTCATGAACATGCCTTTGTCTTCAACTGAGAAGCTGGTAGAAACAGTCTAAAGCAAACACAATTGTTCCAGAAAAGCAGCTCCTGTCTGTCGGGATTCTCACTAGAAGACCTTTGCTGGTCCTCCTAACAGTAGAGACTTCTGTGCACCCCCAGGTGCCAGCAGAGCCATAGAAGATGGACATCTGGCTGGCTCAGGCACCTCATCCCTTTTCTGTCCCCAGGCCAGGCTGAGTCTACCTACTGAAAGATTTGAAGATCTCCTTCAAAAAAGGAATAGGGCAGGCCGTAGTAAAATTAAAAAAAAGAAAAAAAAAGAAAAAAGAAAGAAACAGAGAAAGGGATGATTTATTTTCTTCATAGCCCAAAAGGTGAAACCCAGAATTCAAAGGGGGTAAAGAAATGATAAAAAAGAAACAATGGCAATGTGAGATGTTAACAATGAGGGAGAGGCCAGCTACTGAGAAGCTTAGTTTAGCTCTGATAGCTTTTCTGCACACTTAAAAGTATTCCAACATAAAAAGGTTGTCAAAAAATAAAACCAGAAGACAAACAGGTCATCCCACCATGGCGATTAAAAGTCTTTGGAGTCTGGCATGCCTGTGTTTGAGCCCCTTTACCAATGACCTCAACAAGTCAACTCACCCCTCTGGGATCCAGGTTAGCCAGTACAAAGGGTGCTCTCTGCATGGGAGTGCAAGGCAGAATGACAGAGCTCAGAGGCCTGGCGCAGAGGAGGGACTCAGGAAAAGCCAGCTAGTTCCCTTACTAATCACAGTAAACAAGGGCTACAAGGCCCTCAGCCTCAGAATCACAAGAACCCACCTTCTGACACCATCCTGTGGAGGCAGCCAAGCTCCTTTGCCCCCCAAATTCCATTCAGTCCTTGGAGAAGAGGCATCTCATAACTTCAGCTGTGCCCAGAAATTGGGTGATTTTTTTGTCAGGTGTAGAATCAAGAGAAGCAGATATAGCATCTACAGTGAATTTGGTAACCTGCAAATCTTTGTTTTAAAAGAATCCCGTAGACTGGAAGAGATTTTGCTGAGTGAAATAAGTCAAGCAGAGACAGTCAATTATCATATGGTTTCACTTATTTGTGGAGCATAAGGAATAACATGGGAGATGGAGAGAAGAAGTGAGTTGGGGGAAGTTGGAAGGGGAGACAAATCATGAGAGACTGCAGACTCTGAGAAACAAACTGAGGGTTTTGGAGGGAAGGGGATTCAGAGGTTGGGTAAGCCTGGTGGTGGGTATTATGGAGGGCACTTATTGCATGGAGCACTGGGTGTGGTGCATAAACAATGAATTCTGGAACACTGAAAAGAAAATTTTAAAAAATAAATAAAAATTAAAAATAAATAAATAGCCATCAGGGAGATTCAAATTAAAACCACATTGAGATACCACCTTACACCAGTTAGAATGGCCAAAATTAGCAAGACAGGAAACAACATGTGTTGGAGAAGATGTGGAGAAAGGGGAACCCTCTTACACTGTTAGTGGGAATGCAAGTTGGTGCAGCCACTTTGGAGAACAGTGTGGAGATTCCTCAAGAAATTAAAAATAGAGCTTCCCTATGACCCTGCAATTGCACTACTGGGTATTTACCCCAAAGATACAGATGTAGTGAAAAGAAGGGCCATCTGTACCCCAATGTTTATAGCATCAATGGCCACGGTCGCCAAACTGTGGAAAGAACCAAGATACCCTTCAATGGATGAATGGATAAGGAAGATGTGGTCCATATACACTATGGAATATTATGCCTCCATCAGAAAAGATGAATACCCAACTTTTGTTTCAACATGGACGGGACTGGAAGAGATTATGCTGAGTGAAATAAGTCAAGCAGAGAGAGTCAATTATCATATGGTTTCACTTACTTGTGGAGCATAAGAAATTACATGGAGGACATGGGGAGATGGAGAGGAGAAGGGAGTTGAAGGAAATTGGAAGGGGAGGTGAACCATGAAAGACTATGGACTCTGAAAAAAAACTGAGGGTTTTGAAGGGGCGGGGAGTGGGAGGTTGGGGGAACCAGGTGGTGGGTATTAGGGAGGGCATGTATTGCATGGAGCACTGGGTGTGGTGCAAAAACAATGAATACTGTTATGCTGAAAAGAAATTTTTAAATAAATAAATAATAAATAAATAAATAAATCCGATATACTGATAACTATAATTCTTAATTATATATAAATGAAGCTACATACAGCAATGTCTAAAGTACTATAGATCCCTGAATATATGTCTCTGTTTTCAAGCACGGCTATTATCAGGTTTTGCATAATGAAATAGAGGCTTTCCTTTTACTTGTTAAATTTTTTTATTTTTATTTTTTCATTTTCTTGGTTGTTTATCAGAGCCAAGAATTAATATCCTTCCTTAGTTCTTTCCTTTGACATGAATCTTTTTTGCCCCTATATACAATAACTGTCCAACCAGGGAACAAGTTCACTTAAAATTTTAAAATATGAGCTTCATAAATTACCTTACTAATTTATCTAATGTATATAATATAGAATAATACTGGCTTCAATTAACTCTCTCTTCCAAAGTAAGGGTCCCAATACATGTCAGTGTAGCCCTTTTTCCTTGAACGTCTTCTAGAATTTCTTTGCTTAAGGAAGAAAAGGAACTGAGAAATAAGGTGGAAAAAGTATTGAATCTCTCTGGATAACAAAACATGAGAAAATTTGGGAGTTGCTGGACTGAGTGGGGCTGGAAATAGAGGATGAAGAAAGTGTCTGGAAACTGGACCCCACACTGAGAGAAACAACCAGAGACCAGTGTAACAAAAGAAGAAATTTAGCCTTTGATTTAGGAGGATATTTGTCTTCATGTTAGGATAGCTTTTGACTCAAGCTTGAACAGATAGAAATTTTTTTTTCTCTCCCTCTCTCTCATGACAGTAAGTGCAAAGTTGACAATTTGGGGATGGTCTGGCAGCTCAAAACAAAGAGTCCTTCTGTCTTCCTTAGCATGTGCTTTTTTTTTTTTTTTTTAATGGTCACAAAGGGGTTGCTGTATTTCCAAGCACTACATTCACCTTCCAGGCAGGAAGAAGATGGAAGAGCAAAGGAGAAGTCTATATTATGAAAGCCAAGACTTGCCCTGCTAGACAGAATTGTGTCACACTCCTAGCTACAAGGGAGTCTAAGGAAGTAACTAACTTTAGTTGAGCATGTGAGCACCATAAATTAAATTGGGGTTCTGTAATTAACAAAAAGAAGGGGAGTGGCTACTAGGAACTAAGCAGGTCTGCCACCATGTTGCAACTACTTGGGCCCCCTAAGCTCCCCTGAACCTTCAGTAAAGTCTGCATCAAAAGACCTTGTATGAGCGGATGGGTGGCAGCAAGCAGAGTAGGATATTGAGCCCCATGGCTACATGAGTGCCGAGCAAATGAAGGAGCAGCCATGGCAGGTGAGCTAAAACTCAGCTCAAAATTCTCTGAGAAGCAAAAGCACAGAGTAGTATGTGAAAAGGAAAATTTAGAGCCTCGGGGAGGAGATGAAACAGGAAGTTGTGTCTGTTGGTCATTACTTCGTCATTATTGTTGATGGTGATGAATGATGATAGATTATATAGATACATGATAGATAGGTAATACACAGATGGATAGATAATAAATACAGATAGATAGGTTACATCTGTTGAACACATACTACAATCTTGATACTGTCTTTATGTGCTTTTTCTATTTTGTCCTAATTCATCCATCCAGAAATAAAAGATAAGGCAAATTATTTCAGTTTCACCATTGAATGCATCGAGGCTGAGAAAGGTTATTTTCTTGGTTAATAACCTGCAAGTTCTGAGCCCCATTTGCACATATACTGGCAAGGCACAGGCTCTAGAATAACCACCCATCTTGTCCTTATCTGGTGTTAGGCCCCTGCCTCCCTCCCCGAGCTGGCAGATCAGCCCTGACACGTTGTACCTAGACTTCTAACATTCTGCTTGAATCCTCAAAGGGACCAACTCCCCTTTGTTTCTTTGAACATTTCATCTCTGATGAATTCAACTTCACTCTAGCGTGGTTTCCTCACACACATTATTCAACTTATCCTCAAAAGTACTCCCATTGGGATGGAAAGAAGCCTGAGCCTAAACATAAGTGTGCAGTCTTCCAGCCATCTCTTTTCTCTCTCCCTCTCTGGCTCTCTCTCTCCCTCTCTGTCCCCCCAAACTCCAAAACATTATATAAGGAACCCAGAAAAACTTGTTCTGGCTGATTGGCAATATTCTTTTTTTTTTAAGATTTATTTATTTATTTGAGATAGAGAGAGAGAGAGAGAGAGAGAGAGAGAGAGAGAGAGAGTGTAGAAGAGGGGGAAGAGGGAGAGGAAGAGAAACAGACTCCCTGTTGAGCATGGAGCCCAACATGGGGGCTCAATCTCAAGACCATGAGACCATGACCTAAGCCAAAATCAAGAGTTGGACACCCAACCAAGTGGGCTACTCATCCACTCCCTTATTGCCAATATTCTTTAAAAATTGGTCAGTTTTTCCTGAAGGAGACAAAGACTAGAACCTGGAAAAGTAAAACACCCTGAAAAGCCACAGAGGGTGACATCACTGCCAAAGCACCCAGTAACCAGGGAGAGGGAGACTTCATCAGAGTCCACCACTAGGGTCTGATGGGACAATTCACATGAGTCATGGAAAGATACGGTTGGTATCAAGTACCAGCCAAACTAGTATGTGCTACCTGCTACCCCTCATGCCCAGGCTACATCACAGGAAGAGATGGTAGTTTCACTCCAGATCCACCACGCACTAGCTGGGTGCTCTTGAGCCTCAGTTTCCCCAACCATAAAATGAAAAGTTTATGTTCTAGTTCTAATAGTCTATGTTCCTCCTAGAGCTTCTTATGTCCAGAAGTCTATTTCTAATCCCTTGCCTCTAATAAATAATCATTTATTCTTCCTGGTATATACTGATGTTGCTAGCAAACAGTGGTCACAGGTCTCCAAGAAGTTAGCAATTCTACTTTTAAAAGGATGAACCCCAGCCGAGGTGTCAAAAAAAAAAGGACAAATCATCAACTAATAATTCAGACTGTGCTATTCCAAATACATAATAAAATGAATTGTGAGGGCGCCTGGGTGGCTCAGTGGTTTAAGCCTCTGCCTTCAGCTCAGGTCGTGATCTCGGGGTCCTGGGATCGAGCCCCACATCAGGCTCTCTGCTCAGCGGGGAGCCTGCTTCTCCCTCTCTCTCTGCCTACTTGTGATCTGTCTCTCTCTGTGTCAAAGAAATAAATAAAATCTTTAAAAAAATGAATTGTGAAGGATTTTATAGACTGGGGCTGATGGAATCTGCCTTATACACAGAAGAGTTCAAACACATCATAAAAAACAAGAAGGCTTTGCCCAATTCATAAGTAAACATAACTCAGTTCTGATACCATGTTTTTATGGTGCATTCTTCAATTTCACTGGGCATAGTGGCTTCATGTTGAAATCTGGATTTCACAATGTTCGTTTTGAATATTCCCAGCATCACCAGAAGGGTGAACTTTCTACGTGAATACTCAAGTGGTTGGTGGGTGACAGAGTAGCAACAAGCAGAGTCAAGGGATCTCCTTTGCAGATTTTCTACATTGCAACCATTTGTGTCCCTGTCTTGCTGTAGTATCAGGCTGACCAGGACAGAAATGCAAAACCTGGTAGGCTGGTACTTATCAAGAAGGCCAGAATGCCATTGCAGTGGATGATGCTGGGACCCAGCCTACATGCCCTTGACACTTACCATTCTTGTGCACATCTGCCCAATGCCTTCCAACTGCAGTCACTTACGTGTCTGCCAAACCAAAAGGTTTCCCTGGTCCTGGAGCCCATTCTGCTTGGGCATGTGGAGACTTGAGGTGCCAGAGGGAGCTCTCTCTGGGAGGAGTTTTAAGCCAATTGCACATGGGAGTGGTGGGCAAATGTATAAGTTTGCTCATTATTTAGAAAGGGCAACTCTGAGGCATATCTGTCCCACTCCCAGAGGTCCTCTGAGGGATGGGATGCCCAGTGCTCCCTGAATACACGTGCTGTTTTCTCTCTTCTATTCTCTGTTTTCCTCTTCTCCTACCAGTGCTTCCTGAGATTGCCTTTCAAATTGCCTTCCAGAAGCTGAGCCTAAGAGAGCCATTCAATGTAATGTGACCAGTAATCACATTTTTTTACATCCACACACATTCAGGCATATATATATATATATATATATACATATATATATATATATATATATACACAACCTTTCCACATAGGATTTAAGAGGACCCCAAATTAGTTAATATTCACCATTCAAGTTGACATGGGTGGAACTGGAGCGGATTATGCTAAGTGAAATGAGTCAAACAGGGAAAGACAATTATCACATGGTTTCACTCATATGTGGAATACAAGGAATAGTGCGGAGGACCATAGGGGAAGGGAGGGAAAACTTAAGGGGAGGAAATTCAAGAGAGGGAGAAAAGCCTTGAGAAATGATGGACTCCAGGAAACAAACTGAGGGTTACAGAAGAGGGAGGTGGGGAGATGGGGTAATCAGGTGATGGGTATTAAGGAAAGCAGGTGTTGTGATGACCACTGGGTGTTATACACAACTATTTGAATCATTGAACACTACATCAAAAACTAATGATGTACTATATGATGGCTAACTGAACATAATTTAAAAAAATTATTTATTGCAGTGGGATCTAAAAAAACAGTTTATCCTTAAGGAAACAATAGCTTTGCGTTTCATTTAAAATTCCCTTTAGTAACTACTATTTCTTTCTCTTATTGCAAAAGTGATAAATGCTTATTGCAGAAAATTTAGAAATATAACTCAGCAAATAAGATAAAAATTACACCATCAATAATCTCACTATCCAGGTTATATTGTAGATATTTGGTAATCATCTTTCTAATTATGAGGATATGTGTGTGTGTGTATGCTCACAAATAGAATCATGAATGTATACTCCTGGAATTCATTTTTTCCATTTAACAATGTCTTAAACATCTTGCCACATCAATATTTTAATACTACTACGTTTAAATGGTGGAATAAAACAAACTGAAGGTTTTAGAGGGGAAGAGGGTGAGGGGATGGATGAGCCTGGTAGTGGATATGAAGGAGGGCGCGTATTGCGCGGAGCACTGGGGGTTATACATAAACAATGAATCTTGGAACAGTACTTCAAAAACTAATGATGGGGGCACCTGGGTGGCTCAGTGGGTTAAAGCCTCTGCCTTCAGCTCAGGTCATGATCCCCGGGTCCTGGGATCAATCATCTGCCTCTCTGCTAGGCAGGGAGGCTGCTTCCCTTCCCGTCTCTCTGCCTGCCTCTCTGCCTACTTGTGATCTCCGTCTGTCAAATAAATAAATAAAATCTTTTTAAAAAAAAAACCTAATGATGTACCATATAGTGACTAACATAACACAACAAAAAAATTTAAAAATAATAAATAAATAAATAGTGGAATAGTTTTCCATTGTACAGTCCTGACATAATTAATTTAATCAATTGTTCTTCATTGAACACTCAGGCTGACATTTTCTATTTAAAACAGATACGTGTTGTGCTGGTCCTCCCAACAATACTGTGGAAAATGCGGGTCAAATAGGGACTGTTTGTGATATGGGCCAACAGGAACACATCTCATAAAAGAGATAAGATTAAGACATAAGAAGCATTACAAGAACCATTAGGTATTATAGTCTGTAAAACAGAACATAAGTTGTATTAAAGATGCCAATTTACCCACCACTCTTTAGACAATTCTTTACTGAAGCCTCCTCCCACTTGTCCAGATCAATGGGAGGGGAGTGAGCCATTGGCTGTCCAGACTCATGGTCTGTGGGCCCTGTTTCAAAAGAATGATCTGGGCCAACCAAAGTCTTCTTGTCCCAAGAATTAGAATAAGAGATTAAGAGGTAGATTCTTGGTCAGTTGTAGGTGCCAGTGGACATAGAGAGTTGAGAACAGAGGAACCATCTGGGGCCAAATACACACCAAAGATATGAGGAAATAAAGCTCAGAGGAAGAATACTGGCAAGGAAGGACTGGAAAAAGATAACCGAGAGAAGTAGAGAAGGAGGGGGTGAAGAAGGGAGAAAGAATTGGAGAGACAGTGGAGGCCAGCCCCATTCTTAGGACTGACCAGTTCACACCCATCCTGAAGCCTACTTATTCAGCCATTTCTATTCCTTTCTGTATTCTTATATAAATTCCCCATATTCCACCTGTATTTTGTTTATCTTGAATCATCTGAGTGTCAGTCTGTTCTTTACAAATGAAAATTTCCTAACTTGAACATAAAGGCTACAGAAATGCATAGATGGGAAGTCAGTATGTGTGGGGCAATAGTTGGGGGAATATTCACGGAGAAAGCAAAACATATTCAGGCCTTAAAAGATGTGTGCGATTTGGATGATGAATGAGCAGAAAAGCAAGCAGTAATGATGGAATGAACTTGGCAGATCTGAACAAAGATCCTTGTGAGTTCCCCCACGGGGTCCCTTTCTGAAGAAGGAGGGGTATTGGCAGTTAAGGAGGAAGAGCCTCAGTGAAGACCAAGAGAGACTTCTGTTTCATCATGGAATCCCTGAACAGTAGCCATAGAATGTAAAGAAACTAAATGCCCAAGGAAGAGCTCGCAGCACCTTTATTGCTTCGACTGAGAGCTAATCCCTGGAGGTTGTTTGTCCCTCTCAATCTGGGTGAGGAGAAGCTTAGGAAGTGAGGTGGTGGGAGAAAGAAATAGAGGCAATGCATTATGTCTGAGCTATAATGGGACACCCGGAACATTACTATGCAATAGTTTCCCTGTCTTCCTTTGCCTCAGCTTCCCTGCCTATAGGGTAAAGTTATTTTATTTCTCTTCAACCATTTGCCTCTTAACTAGAGTCCCTCCACCAATTACATTATCAACCCTGTTAAAATTTCATCCCAGTGCTGAGAAAAAAAACAAAATAAAACAAAACTTCTCAGAATTGCTATGGAATGCCACTCAAAGGGAGATCAAAGAGAGAGCACCACTTTGTCCTCCAGCCATTAGAAAGTCAAGGACCCAAACCTTTCTGAGTGGAAATAATGTCACAATGGAAAATTTTCAGTATGCAGCCAAAGAAGTTTTTAACACTTATTGAACAGATATTGGTAGCAAGACACAAGAGTTTATTTAGGGTGGGTTTTTTTTTGAGATTTTTTATTTATTCATTTTTGAGAGAGAGAGAGAGCATGAGCAGGCGGGGTGGGGGGTGCAGAGGGAGAATTTGAGTCCTTGCTGAGCAAGGAGCCCCACGTGGAGCTCCATCCCAGGACTAGGAGAGCATGACCTGAGACGAAGGCAGACCCTCTACCGACTGAGCCACCCTATTAGATATTTATTAATGTAAGGCATTGCTAGCCCCCTTCACCCCGTCCCAGGAAATTGAAAATGTGTGCCTTCATCCACACTGCCAATCAGTCCATTGAAAATTAGACTTCATTTCCAGTTCCACCTTCGCCACTGCGAACATGGGCAAACCATTCCCCTCTCAGAGTAGAAGTGGGATCGGGTAATGGTGAAGATGATGTCCATGACGTGTGTCACGTTTCTCCTAGCAAGCCCCTGAGCACCAAGCTAGGCCTTGGTGCAACGCGAAGGGAGAGAATTTTAAGTTGGAGGAAACCAACCCACTTCCCATCCTGGGGCTTCCTTGAGAGGACTTGCACTTGCCCGCCCACAGGGGGAAGCGTTGGGGAGAACACAGCTGGATGGTATCTCCTTCCCCTCTCCAATGCAGCTCAACTCTTTTGCCACTGATGCTCGATGTAATCCCTCCTATTGTGTCACATCCCAATTCCTTCCTATGCACTATAGGGCCCCAGATGATCTCGCCCTCATGGCTGTCTCCCCCTTATTTCTTTTGTTCCCCTCTGCCGTGTCTATGCGGTACCCTGTTCCTTAGATTCATGAAGTTCTCTTCTTCCTCTGGGACCCAGCACTTGAAGCCCCAGAGTCTTCACAGGATTTCGTAGAGTCCTTCTTGTACAGTCGACTCTGCTACAACAAGATCTGTGTGTTCACAAAATCCCCATGTGTGCAAAATCATGCCATCAGAATGACCAAGATTTATGGGGGACACAAGGGTAAGGGCACGGCATTCAAAAATCTCAATGACACATTCAAAAGCTTGGAACTGAATAAAAATTCTAAGAGATTGGAACCTAATAAAAACGGTAGTTTTGCACATATAAATGGTTAAGAAATATATAAATATGACAATAAATGTGTCACTTACCCTTGAAAGGGGTCTGAAGTTTGCTAGGGGAGGTGGACAGTAGGTGGGCTACAACTTGTGGATTATGGTGAACGGGATGGAGGAGGTTATCTAAAATCAGACAGTTGTACCACTAAACATGGACTGTGTGGCTCACGGCACATGCATTGAAATGAGGATGCTGGTGGATGTTTGGGGGCCCAGTGGTTGCCTTTTGTGATTCCTACACTGCTTAGTTAAGCTGGGCACAGTTGTTTGCACACACACCTAGTGTTTTTACAGATGAAAGCCCGTGAGCAAATTCGAAATTTGTTTCCTGATACAGCAATCTCATGGGGACAAATTCAAATTTTCAAAACAGGGATGAGAGAAGTGACAGCTGCTACCCCTTCAGAATGATCTTCCTAATAAAAAAAATTAAAAAAAATACAAAAAAAAAATGATCTTCCTTCACCACCCAAGCAGAAGTGGCATCCCCCCACTGCCTGTGGCTCACCTAACCCTGGAAAAGTTATCATTACCTGAAGGTTCCATTTGCCCTGTAAGGGTTGCCATTATCCACAAAAACAGACACAATGATCAGTGGAACAGAAAAGAGATCCCAGAAATGGACCCTCAGCTCTATGGTGAACTAATCTTCAACAAAGCAGGCAATAATGTCCAATGGAAAAAAGACAGTCTCTTCAACAAATGGTATTGGGGAAATTAGACAGCTGCATGCAGAAGAATGAAATTTCCTTACACCACACACAAAAATAGACTCAAAATGGATGAAAGACCTCAATGTGAGGTAGGAATCCATAAAAAATCCTTGAGGAGGATATAGGCAGCAACCTCTTTGACCCCAGCTGTGGCAACTTCTTCTTAGAAACATCACCAAAGGCAAGGGAAGCAAGGGCAAAAATGAACTATTGGGACTCCATCAAGATCAAAACTTTTGCACAGCAAAGGAAACAGTAAACAAAACCAAAAGACAACTGACAGAATGGGAGAAGATATTTGCAAACGACATATCAGATAAAGGGCTAGTATCCAAAACCTATAAAGAACTTAGCAAACTCAACACCCAAAGAACAAACAATCCAATCAAGAAATGGGCAGAAGACATGAACAGATATTTCTTCAAAGAAGATATCCAAATGGCCAACAGATGTATTAAAAAGTGCTCCACATCACTCAGCATCAGGGAGATACAAATCAAAACCCCAATGAGATACTACCTCACACCAGTCAGAATGGCTAAAATTAACATGTCAGGAAATGACAGATGCTGGTGAGGATGGGGAGAAAGGGGAACCCTCCTACACTGTTGATGGGAATGCAAGCTGGTGCAGCCACTCTGGAAAACAGCATGGAGATTCCTCAAAAAAGTTGAAAATAGAGCTACCCTATGACCCAGCAATTGCACTGCTGGATATCTACCTTAAAGATACAAATGTAGTGATCTGAAGGGGCACGTGCACCTGAATGTTTATAGCAGCAATGTCCACAATAGCCAAACTATGGAAAGAACCTAGATGCCCATCTATAGATGAATGGATAAAGAAGTGATACACACACACACACACACACACACACACACACACACACACACACAAAATAGAATACTACGCAGCCATCAAAAGAAAACCAAAATCTTGCCATTTGCCATGACGTGGATGGAACTAGAGGGTATTATGCTAAGCAAAGTAAGTCAGTCAGAGAAAGACAATCATCATATGATTCCTCTGATATGAGGAATTTGAGAGTCAGGATGAAGGGTCATTGGTAGTAGGGAGGGAAAAAATGAACCAAGATGGGATCGGGGAAGGAGACAAACCATAAAAGGCTCTTAATCTCAGGAAACAAACTGAGGTTTGCTGGGGAGTTGGTGGGGGAGGGGTAGGGTGGCTGGGTGATGGACACTGGGGAGGGTATGTGCTATGGTGAGTGCTGTGAATTGTGTAAGACTGATGATTCACAGACCTGTATCCCTGAAGCAAATGATATATTATGTGTTAATAAATATATTTTTTATTATAAAATAATTTTATAATATTTTATATATAAATTATTTTTATTTTATTTAGTTTTTAAAAGATTTTATTTATTTGTTTATTTGACAGAGAGAGAGATCACAAGTAGGCAGAGAGGCAAGCAGAGAAAGAGGTGGAAGCAGGCTCCCCACTGAGCAGATAGCCTGATGTGGGTCTCAATCCCAGGACCCTAAGACCATGACCTGAGCTGAAGGCAGAGCTTTAACCCAGTGAGCCACCCAGGCACCCCTAAATTATTTTTATTTTAAATATAAATTATTATAATATAATTTTATATTAAAAAATAAAAATTTTTACTATAAAAAAGGGTTGCCATTATCTAAAACTATCTTGAAAGCATGTTTTGGATTGTCACTGTCCAATGCTCCTCATTAACCTTCAAGCCCTGTGAGGGGAGTGATGTTGTCCCCCGCTGTCTAGCACTCCTTTCCGGTACCTCGTCTCATGTCCAGCACAAGATAAATGTAAATAACAAATATTTTAAAAATGAACTTAGCTCCTTGAACTTTTCACCGCATATTAGAACTCCTGAGGAAGGGATTCTGGTCAGCAGTGCCTCCCACCCCCACCCAGCCCTTTAGTAAAAGTCAGTGAGAAGTTTTGAACATTTTTTTCTACCTTCAGTTTTGCCCCAGTTACTATTCCTATGTAACAGATTACTCTCAATGTAGAGAGTAAGACTATCTTTATTATGTTCTCCATTTCATGGGTCATGAGTTTGAACAAAGTGCAGAGGTGGTATCTTGCTTTGGCTCTTCTAAGTCTGGAACCTCAACCAGGGGGGAACTTGAAGACTGGGAGAGACTCAATAACTAGGAACTAGAGTCACCTAAGGCTGGTGTCCTCCCAGGCCTGGGGCCTGGCCTGCACCGCCACAGAATTTAGGACTGCCAGCCAGAGTGCCTAACCAGGACCACTATGTGTGAGTTGGCTTCCTCACAGCATGACAATCCCAGGTTAGTTGGCTTCTTACATGACCCTGCAGAGCTCCAAACAATAGTGTTCCAGCACACAAGGCAGAAGGCTGCCCCATCTCTCCTGACCTAGCCTTAGATGCCATACAGAGCATTTCTGATGTATCAGTCAAATTGTCAAAAGCTGTGGTACAATTTCTAAAATGACATCCCTGAGATGTTCTGCCCTGATCCATGGAACCCTTAAGAATGGTGAGGTATCACTCCCGTAATTGCATAACATTATGTGGCATGGTTGACCATAAGATAGGGTCCCTTATCCAATCACATGACCCCTTCAAAAGCAGAAGACTTCTCTGGCTGATGGAAAAAGAAGTCACAGAGAACAAACTCAGAGTGCAGAAGTCCAAAGTCAATTGAAAAAGTCTAAAAAAGGAGTCAGGGGTGGGGTTCAGGGAAGGAAAACAATCCAGGAAAAAATGCAAGAACAGAGGAAAAAAAGAAAAGTGGACAAATAAAAACCTTAAAATTAGATGGTATATAGTCTAGCCATCCAATGGACAACTACAGAGTAATGCAAACAAGTGACCTACAGCAACTAAAACAAAATCAGAAAATCTCAAAAACATAATGTTAAGGGGCAAAACAAGTCCCAGTAGAATATGTATAGTATGAATCAAGTCATAAAGTAAAAAGCATGTAGAATGAAACATATTGCATAGGGATACTTAAATACGTAATAAAACTATAAATAAAAGCCAAGTAGCCATAAACACAAAATTCAAGATAGTGATTACCTCTGTGTAGGGGGTTGGAGGTAGGTAGGATAAGAGAGGGTCCACAGGAGCTTCAAAGAAATTGTTAATATTTCTTTATTTTTATTTTTATTTTTTATAAACATATATTTTTATCCCCAGGGGTACAGGTCTGGGAATCGCCAGGTTTACACACTTCACAGCACTCACCATAGCACATACCCTCCCCAATGTCCATAACCCCATCCCCCTTCTCCCAACCCCCCTCCCCCCAGCAACCGTCAG